>NW_024871460.1:20649000-21364500 GCF_019054845.1 Dipodomys spectabilis
TGAAATAATGCATGAATAGTGAGATACTGTGATAACTCAAATACTATCATACAAAATTTATAAACTTTCCAAAATGAAGGTAGAACTCAATAAGTATACCACCAAAATGATTTTATTTTAAATATGTATTGTCCATCATATGTGTCATGTGTAGATACAAATTTTCCAAATATTTTGAAAACCTACAACATGATGTTATTTTACTCTCCCAGTGTTCAAATAATCTAAAGACACTTCATTAATATTAATATTTATTAAATATCCCTGATCTTTCTAAAACAAATTTAAAAATTCTTTTTTTAAGGTTAGCATTTCACCAAAATCATCTAACATATTAATCTTACAAGGATTAAAATATTTTAAAATGTTATAAAGTTTTTGTGAAGCAATAATCAAATTAGGGTAATTTTGTCTAAGAGCATCTATATAATCATTACATTCTTTTTTTGGGGGGAGGTGGAGGGTCTGGTCGTGGGGCCTGAACTCTGGGCCTGGGCACTGTCCCTCAGCTCTTCAGCTCAAGGCTAGCGCTCTACCGCTTGAGCCACAGCGCCACTTCCGGCTTTTTTCTTTTTGCTTATGTGGTGCTGAGGAATCGAACCCAGGGCCTCAGGCATACAAGGCAAGTGCTTTACCACTGAGCCACCTTCCCAGCCCAATCATTACATTTTTGTAAGCTTGCCATAAACATGAAATTTTAAGAGGAAAACATTTTATATAATAATGCCAAAATTATTTTTAAATGTATAATAAAAAGTTATGAAACTTCAGTCCAGGAAGCTATTTGGCCTAAGTCTGACCTTACGAGATACCAATTGGGTACACATTAGATAAAATATTTGATTCATTCTTCATGCTGACAGTGATACAGTGTTAAACAACTCTTAGGCTTACGGTGGTCTGAAAGGTCAAAGTTATCATCTGCATAGTACAATGATATTTACCAGAGGGTTTTTTTTTTAACATTTTATGTGAAAGGTAGATACAGAATGTCTTGTTTATGACATATCTACTACAGGAAAATAAAGTAACCAGAGATAACTATAAGCTTTATATACAACACTGACACTATGTATTTATTTATTTTTTTTATTTATTAGTTTGTAGTATAGAAAAGGCATTGTAAAACAGGGTGCCAGTGGCTCACACCTGTAATCCTAGATATACATGAAGCTGAGATCTAAGGAATGCATTTTAAAGTCAGGGCAGACATGAAAGCCCAGGAAACCCTTATCTACAATTAGCTACCAAAAAAAAGCTGGAAGTGGAGATCTAGTGGTAGAGTGCTAACCTTGAGCACAAAAATTTAGGGACACCACCCAGACCCTGAGTCCAAGCCCCAGGATTGGCACACATACAAAAGAAAAGGCTGTAAGTAATACTATACCAAATATATTGAGGTAGAAAGGAAACACATCATATTCTATTATTTAACATGTAGACAAAATAATTGCTATTCACAATAAAAAGTCCATGCTGGGCTGGGAAGGTGGCTCAGTGGTAGGGTGCTTGCCTTGCATGAATGAGGCCCTGGGTTCGATTCCTCAGTACCACATAAACAGAAAAGGCTGGAAGTGGTACCATGGCTCAAGTGTAGAGAGCTAATCTTGAGCTGAAGAGTTGAGGGACAGTGCCTAGGCCCAGAGTTCAGGCCCCACAATCGACAAAAAAAAAAAATGTTCATGCTGAGTGTGGTAGTGGATGCCTATAATCCCAATAGAAACAGGAGGATAGTTGAGTTCAAGTATAGCTTGAGCTACACAACAAAATCCTTAAACTTTGAGGAAAAGAAGGGGAAATGAGGACAAGTGGAAAAGAAGATGAAAATGAGGAGTCTAAACCTTTGAATAAACATGTTAAAGCTCCTTAGATGAAAAGCCTTTAGTAGGTATGAACTACACTGTGTTTTTTTTTCCATAAACTTCTTCATTTAAAATACTAGTATTAGTAGCAGGGTATAAAATTAACCCTCAGAAACCAATGGCTTTTCTGTATGCCAATAATGAGAAAAGTGTGGCTGAAATTAGGAAAGCAACTCCATTCGTAATTGCCCCACGAAAAATAAAATAACTAGGAATTAACCAAAGAAGTGAAGGACCTCTATGATGAAAACTTTAAAAACTTGAAAAAGGAAATCAAAACAGAACTTAGAAAGTGGCAAAAACTCCCATGCTCCTGGATTGGAAAGATCAACATCATGAAAATGGCAATACTTCCCAAGGCTATCTACAAATTCAATGCGATACCTACCAATATTCCAACCTCATTCTTCAAGGAAATAGAAGAGGCAATCCAAAAATTCATATGGAACAATAAAAGACCCCGAATAGCAAAAACGATCCTCAACAGAAAGAACAGTGCTGGAGGAATATCGATACCAAATTTCAAACTCTACTACAAAGCCATAGTAATCAAAACAGCTTGGTACTGGCACAAGAACAGACCTCGGGACCAATGGAATAGAATTGAAAACCCAGAAATGAACCTACAGACCTATAGCCATCTAATCTTCAATAAAGGAGCTAAAAAAATAGAATGGAAGAAATACAGCCTCTTCAGTAAATGGTGCTGGCAAAATTGGTTAACTACTTGTAGAAAACTAAAGCTAGATCCTTATATATCACCCTGCACCAGAATCAACTCCAAATGGATCAAAGACCTCAGAGTCAAAGCAGACACTCTGAAAACATTACAGGATGGAATAGGAGAAACCCTAAGTCTCCTTGGCACATGCTGAAATTTTTTTTTAATTTTTTTTGGGGTCCGGTCGTAGGGCCTGAACTCTCGACCTGGGCGCTGTCCCTCAGCTCTTCAGCTAAAGGCTAGCGCTCTACCACTTGAGCTACAGCGCCACTTCCAGCTTTTTTCTTTTTTTGCTTATGTGGTGCTGAGGAATGGAACCCAGGGCCTCAGGCATGCAAGGCAAGTGCTCTACCACTGAGCCACCTTCCCAGCCCCCGAAATTTTCTTAATAGAGACCCAGAAACACAACAAATCAAAGAAAGGTTGGACAAATGGGATTGCATGAAACTTCAGAGTTTCTGCATGGCAAAGGACATAGCTAGCAAGAGCAATAGAAAGCCCACGGATTGGGAGAAGATCTTCACTAGCCATAAAACAGACAAGGGTCTCATATCTAAAATATACCTGGAGGGGCTGGGAAGGTGGCTCAGTGGTAGAGCGCTTGCCTTGCATGCATGAGACCCTGGGTTCCATTCCTCAGCACCACATAAGCAAAAAAAGAAAAAAGCTGGAAGTGGCACTGTGGCTCAAGTGGTAGAGCGCTAGCCTTGAGCTGAAGAGCTGAAGGACAGCGCCCAGGCTCAGAGTTCAGGCCCCACGACCAGACCCAAAAAATAAATAAATAAATAAAATAAAATATACCTGGAACTCAAAAAATTAAATCCAACAACAACAAATCTCCAAAGAAACAACTGCCCAATAAATAAGTGGGCTAAAGACTTAAAGAGAAACTTCTCTGAAGAGGAAAGAAGGATGGCCAATAGAAGAAGAAATGCTCAACCTCTCTAGCCATAAAAGAAATGCAAATCAAAACAACATTGAGATACCACCTCACTCCAGTTAGAACGGCTATAATCAAGAGCTCTAATAACAACAGATGCTGGAGGGGGTGTGCACAGAAGGGAACCTTACTGCATTGTTGGTGGGAGTATAAACTTGTTCAACCACTTTGGAAAGTAGTATGGAGGTTCCTCAAAAGACTCCACATAGAGCTCCCCTATGACCCAGCAACCCCATTTTTGGGCATTTACCCAAATGTTCACAAACAAGACCACACTAAAGCTACTAGCACAACTATGTTTATTGCAGCTTTATTTACCATAGCTAAGATATGGAACCAACCCAGATGCTCCTCAGTAGATGAATGGATCAAGAAAATGTGGAATATATATACACAATGGAATTCTATGCCTCCATCAGAAAGAATGACATTGCCCCATTTGTTAGGAAATGGAAAGACTTGGGAAAAATTATATTAAATGAAGTAAGCCAGGCCCAGAGAAACATAAGTCCCATGGTTTCCCTTATTTGCAATAACTAGTATGTCTGAGTCAAGCAGAAAAGGTCAAATAAGTTGATGTTAGGGAAATAAACCCTAAGATATATATTCAAATTTTTTTCTTTCATGCGATTGTTTCTAACACATTTATAAGATTATTTCTTTGTTGCTTTGTATGTCCCTCCCCCATGGTATAACCTCTGCTTTTACTGTATTTGATGTTGTTATAATTTGTGGAGGGGAAGGGAAAAAACAAATCGTTTAAATAAGGATTCAGGTGGACCCATTGCAACAATGAGACGTACAAGTTGTATTTCAAAAACAAACTTCACAACTTTGGTAGCGAGGAGGGTTGGATGCGGGGGGAGGATGGGATGGGAAGGGGAAACAAAGGAGGAGGCTACAATGCTTGATAAGAAATGTACTCATTATCTTGCCCATGTAATTTTAACCCCTCTGTATTTTCACAATAAAAAAGTGATCTGTTCAAACAAACAAACAAAAATACTAGTATTACTAGATTCTTTTTACCAAAAAAAAAGACTGTTTTCTTTAGCATCTTCCAAATATTCTAATGGCAACTGACCTTTAAGTAAATATTTTTATTATCAAAAAGAAATATTGGGACTGGACCTATGATTAGGGGGATAGTTTGTGCCTAGAAAACTTAAGGCCTGCGCTCAAACTCCAGGACCACCAAAAACAAGAAGGGTTCCTAGGACAGGATGTAGCTCAGTGGCAGGGATTCATTTAGCATGTGCAAGGCCATACGTGTTTCTTTTCTTTTTTTCTAAGACTGGGACTTGAATTCAGTATCTGACACTTTTGCTCCCTGACAGGCACTTTATCACCTGAGCCAAGTCTCCGACACCACATACATTTTTTTTAAATGTTAATTTATAAAAGAGTTCTGGTAATACTTGTTTCAACTTTGCAACTTTTCTTCACACTATTTGCCCTTATATTTCCTATGATTATCTTTATTTTTAGTGTCTTTTAAATGTTTTCAAAATGGTAGAAATGTTTATACATTAAATTTTTGAAGTATCCATTTTCTTACTCTACTAAAGGAAACTTCTGTCAAGAGTATTACATAGGAAAAATGGTTAGTGGAACAATAATATCTGACACCCTTCAAAGGTTCTTTGAACTTTGTTAGTTTAGTGTTAGTTATTGACAGCTTGAATTGGAGAATGCCTTGACTATAACACTAACAAGCAGTCTAAATTACATAGTAACTTTAACACCAAAAACACATCATAAGAATCACTGTCATTTATTGGTAGAAAAGAAGACTGCACAGTGAGACAAAGTGTTCAATAGAGGTTGTGTTTGGTGAAAAGAAAATAAAAATTGCAAAAATAAGTCAACACTAAATCTAAAAAGAAGCATTCTTTCAAGAGGAGTTTAAAACTGCGCTTCTTTCAGAATTTTTTCATCATTGTGAGTTCTTTTCTGGTTCAAAATAGTCTTTTTTACCCTCTTTTAAAAGTTATTCTTTAAAACATTAGGCTGGATGAGCTAATTTCAGATGGCTTATTTACCTGTGCATGGATTTATATGCCACCTGTTTTTGCTTTTTCTACAGATGCAAAGTCAACCTCTGGGGCAAAATCCCACCTTTCTCTTTCTGCCACACAAGTGGTAAATAACATTACCCAATAAATTTTAGCATTTCCCCAAATGTGTAGGCTACAAAAAATGTATTCATTCGTGTGAGATATAAAAATGTACCCTCACACTTCTGAAATCAACAGCCAGCCATTTCACACTTGGTCCAAAGGCAAACAAACATAATTCTCACTGGCAGCTGGACAACATTCCAAGCTGCCACCACATTAATTAACTCACCTCAATCAGATTCCACTTCGACTTGCACAGCTTGCTGCCAAGACGCCTTGCAATAAATTGTTAGGTTAAATACTGAACAAGGTAAGGAAATACCATATGGTATGTTGTGGGATATTCTTGTTTAACACTAGTAGCAGGAATTTCCATTTGCTTTTTGTTATTGTCTCATGTGGAAAAATAAGCATATGTTCTTGTTGAAAAACTATTTGCATGTCATTGTGAAGAGGAATGGGATGGTAACAAAAATGACTACCTTTCTTCACAAATTTCCAGAGTTATTTCTGAAATTCATAGGCAACAGATTATTGCACAAGTACTGGGAGTTCATTCATGGCAAAGTGTTGATATTAAGTCTTTGGGGAATAGAAAGAAACAAAACTCAAATTTCCTTTTCATTGAGGTATACTGAGAATTCACAATTAAATATAAATAACATAGAATTGAAAAACTTCTAGGCTGATAGTCAAGATTTGATTCTGAGTCAAGATTCTGCTCTTAACTGGCTGCACCACTTTGGCCAAATCACCTAATATCTCATATTATTTTGTTTCCTATCATATGAAGGAATTTGACTAGGTGAGTGGTTCTCAAATCTTATTGCACATATCAATTTAAGAAGCTTGTTTAAAATGTAGATTCTTGGATTCCACACATAGAATTTGAAGTTGATTAGTTTTGATGTGAAACCCAAAGTCTACATTTGTAGTAAGCAAGAAATTATACTGCAAATACAGGACCACACTCAAAAATTACTGGATGTGGTATCTGATTTCCTTTATCTCTGTGTTCATTTTACTTACAATTCTCTGTCATTGCTTTTATAACTTAGTGTGATTTTGTGAAATAGTGGTGTAACTGGGAGTTGTGACTCAGGTTTTAATCTGTATTCTGCGATCTGCCTAATGGACAAGGTAGAACATGATTTTACAAGTGCATGTATTTGCTTAGAGCTATGGATGACAGGGTGACAGATGACTGGCTACTTTCTCCAGAAATTGTTTGTACATATAGGAAAATTCTAAATGTAGATTAAGAAAAATATCAAAAGCTATGCTACAAATTAACCTTATTCATATTTTTGTGATGCTTGAACCCAAGGCCTCATACATGCTATACAAATGCTTTTACAATGAGCTACATTTCCAATCAGTTATTCATGTTCTTGATTATATAGCAGTTGTTCTTTTTTGCTCTGAGAATATGGCCATGAATGCTCATTTTCTTCATATACATGCATATATATAATGTATGTATATGAAGAAAATGTGTTTATGTATGTACATATTATATATATTGTGTATATATACATACACATATACACAGAGAATGCAGTTTTATTTTTAAATTCTAGAAAGAAGCCAGGTGTGGTGATATGCCTGTAACCCCAGGAGGAAGGGGCCTGCAGCCAGGGAATCTCAGGCTAAAGGCCATTCTAGGACATGATGAGATCCTGTCTCAGAATATTCCAGAATTTTTTAAATTGTACTTTTACTGGGCACTAGTGGCTCATGCCTATAACCCTAGATACTTAGAAAGCTGAGATCTGAGGGTCCAGGCTCAAAGCCAACCCAGACAGGAAAGTCCATGAGACTTATTTCCAGTTAACAACCAGAAAGTTGGAATTGGAGCTATGGGTCAAGTGGTAGAGCTCCAGCCTTGAGTGAAAAAGCTCAGGGACAGTGCCCAAGCCTTGAGATAATGGCCCAGTTCTGGTACACGTGCAAACACACACAATTTGTACTTGTATGTAAGAATATTAAAAGGCTAGGAACTTATGAAAAATTATTTTTCAGCTTCTAGGATATGTTTTAGTAAGAAAATGAAAATTATCTTATTACTATACATTTTATTTCAAGTAGGTATTTATGAGTTTGTGCTATTCCTTGTATCTTCTTCCATCTGAGAAAAACAGTTGTCTGGCCCAGCCTTGAATTAGGAAGGAATGAACATCCTTAACTGGTCTACATAAAATAAAGTACAACACAGGTTTTTCTCATCATATTATAAACCTCACAGACTTGAAACTTCCAACAGACTTATTTCACCTCTTCAAGCTGTGAAATCAACTTCATTCTTAGTTTCTGTCACAGGAAATATAAAAGAACCCATTGGATGTTTTACTATTCTATTTGCAAAAAAAAAAAAGCCTGATAGAGATTGAATTGGTTCAAGTTACTATACTCATTACAAACATATCCAAATTCTAATACTGTTTCTTAGAGTACAGGTGTGTGTATGTGTGTGTGTGTATGTGTTCCCTTATTGATCTTTGCATTTTCTTCAGCTGTTAAAATCAGGCTCTTAATTTAGTAGATGCTCAATAAAAGAATGTCGACGATATTCTGGCAAAGGTGTTGAAATCCTGTTGCACACTTCCTTGTCCCCTGCAGGTGGTGCTGGCAGATAGGTTCTCTATTTACTTATTTCATCATAATTATCTGAGCTAGTAAAGGTATTCACAGTACCTGGTTTAAAGCTGTTGTAATTATCTAAATTTCTTCCTCCCCCTCACGTTACTGAGTCAAAGATAAAAAAAAAAAAAAAAACATGCTGAAAACAGTGATTCAAGTGAAGAAAAACAAGAGATATTAAGAAAACATGTTAACTCTCAGGTCCAGCAGTAAAAGATGCTGTGGACTTTAGAGGAAGAGATTTTGTGTATTTTATGTTCAAAAGAAGACATATATTCAAATTATTCTACAGTACTCTTTGATCATCTCCACAAATATGCAATATTCACTACAGTGCTATATCTGCCACTTGTGCAATATTTCTAATTATGGTCACATATCATTATTCGTTACTGCTTGGAGCTTCATTGAAGATATCCTGTGTAACTCACAAGCACTCCCCTCCCCCAGGCCTGGGAGTCCCCTCCTCTTTTCTTCCAGATTAACAAACATTATTTATTTAAATATCTAAAACTCCCCACTGGGTTGAGAGCTTCTACAAGGTAGAGACTTTATCTTTCTCATCTTTATATCATTAATGCTTAGTTGATTCTTCAAATGTGATAAACACCTAAAAACTAAATAAATAAAGCAACCAATATTGTTAGCCACATAACTTTAGAATCTCCTGTGACCAAGTATGAATTTTGCATGTATTTTTTCTGCCCTAAAGCTTTCAGAAGCCCAAGTTGAGATAATTAAAGACAGTCATAAGACACTATTATTTTTTAGTTGACATAAAATTATCTTTTCCCAACCTAGATTTCTAGCCATCTGTCTCACATCCCTCATATGAAACACAGCTATTAAATTATTCTGTTTCCTCTTCCCTCTCTCCTTCTCCTCTTTCTCTTCTTTCCTTCCCCCCTTCCCTCTCCTGATATGCCTTGGGCTCTTCCACTTCTGAGATTACACTAGCCCTCTATTCTTGCCTTCAATCTGTTTTAACCAGTGCTTCTCAAAGCAGTTCTTAGGAGGCCACAATATCTATGTCCATAATATTGCTATGATCCTTTTTGCATCTTTACTCTGGTTCTCCTAGAAGTGTATTCCAGAGGCTTATGATAACAAATACAGAGAGCAGGATCCAGTTGTCTTGTATTAACTTGTATGTTAAAACTCAAAATGGAAACCATTCCACTTTCTTGACAAAATACTTTTGAAGAAATGTTATTTTTCATTTTTAAAAAAATGCATGTTGGGGCTGGGAAGTTGGCTCAGTGGTCGAGCGCTTGCCTTGCATGCCTGAGGCCCTGGGTTCGATTCCTCAGCACCACATAAGCAAAAAGAAAAAAGCCGGAAGTGGTGCTGTGGCTCAAGTGGTAGAGCGCTAGCCTTGAGCTGAAGAGCTGAGGGACAGCACCCAGGCCCAGAGTCCAGGCCCCACAACCGGACCCCCCCTCCAAAAAATAAATAAAATAAAATAAAAAATGCATGTTAACATATAATTTTCTTTTTTGCCGTGCTGGGATTCAATTCAGGCTTCACACATGGTAGGGAATCACTCTTTCCTGAGTTACATCCACAGGTTAACATATAATTTATTTTCAATAAATGAAGATTGTAAATGTTTCTCTGTTTAAACTTGTAATATGGTAAAGCAAATGGATATAAAACTAAACGAAACTTCCTGGACCACCCCAATAACTGAAGAATGTTCTAACGGGATCCTAAGAATTCCAGTATTAAATTAAATCTGTATCTTTTTTTTCTTTTTTGTCGGTCATAGAGCTTGAACTCTGGGTGTGGGAGCTGTTCCTCAGCTCTTCAGCTCAAGGCTAGTGCTCTTACCACTTGAGTTATAGCACCACTTTTGGTTTTCTGGAGGTTTATTGGAGATGAATCTCACCGGCTTTCCTGCCCGGGCTGGCTGTGAACTAAGATCCTCACATCTCAGCCTCCTGAGTGGCTAGGATTACAGGTGTGATCCAATGTGCCCGGCTAAATCTGTATGTTTTAGGGGCCAAAGCAAAGCATTCTTCCTGGAAGAGCTCCTTGGCAACTAGAGAGGATCTCCCTCTTCTGTCTACTCTGAATGCCAAGGCACTTCCCTATACTTATGGTTGTTTTGCACCATTCACTTACTATAGACCTGTGTCAGATGAAATTAATAGTGTTATACTGATTAACAATGACAAGTGGAATTTGTTGACAAATCATAAATAATCATTTTACTTTCCAATTTCTTATTATAGTCTTTCCAGCCTGGAAGGAAAAACAAAGAATTTTCTTCTGCTTTTTTTTTTTTTTTTTTTGGTCAGTCATGGGGCTTGAACTTTGGGCCTGGACTCTGAGCTCTTCAGTTCAAGGCAAGCACTCTACTGCTTGAGTCACAGCACCACTTCCAGTTTTCTGGTGGTAATTGGAGATAAGAGTCTCATGGATTTTCCGCTGAGCTGGCTTTGAACCATGATCCTCAGATCTCAGCCTTCTGAGTAGTTAGGATTACAGTCATGAGCCACCAGCACCTGGTTTTCTTCACTTTCCAACCTAAAGAAAATAACAAAGTTTTTTTAAAAGTATATAATACTTGTTATGAACTTTTGGAGAGCGAGGGTGGTACAGGGGTTTAAACTCAGGGTCTGGGTGCTGTCCTCAGGTTTGTCTCTTCAGGCTAGTGCTCTCCCACTTGGGCCATATCTTCACTTCCATTTGTGGTTTATTGCTTGTTGCTGAGATTAAAAGTCTCATGGACTCTTCTGCCTGGGCTGTCTTTGAACCACAATCCTCAGATCTCTACCTCCTCAGGATTACAGGTGTGAGCCACTGGCATCTAGCCTAATTTTTTTATTTTAAACCTAATAAGTGATCACTAAAAAGAATAAAATTTTAAAATGTGAATTAAAACTTAAAAGTCGCAATAATGCCATCTAAGGTAATAATTAATAACAAAGAATATATCTCCAGTAATCTAAATATATTTTTTACTAAATTTGTTATTAAACACACTATTATTTCTTTTATATGCTATTTTGTTAATTAAGATTTTTTTTCTGTTTCTTTCACTTATTGCCATATAGTGTCACAACAGACTTAAAGGAATGAGTAACGTTCTTTTTGGTATTTGGGGAGACAGATACATGAGTGTTCATTTTATTTCTATTAATTAAATAATTTAATATTTCAATTAAATATATTTTTGTTCTTATATGAATGGCAATATGTATTTAATCAATTTTGTAATGAATTGTTAAAATAATATATGGTGAACATTTTTCTATGTCATTAACTATTTGTTATCTTACGTTCTGAATCATTAAAATTCACTCTAACTTTTTTGAACTCCCAATTATTCTGGAACTTTATTATTAATAGGTTTTACATACATCTGTGATGGCTTCTTCAGAATAGTCTTGGAGGAGAACTATGTGGAAATGATATTTAAACAAACATGCATTTTAATTTAAAAATCCAGTCACCTTCTGATGTCATCTCTACTTTTCCAACAGTGACACGTGAGAAAATGATGAGTTTAAATTTGTAAGGAGAAAGTGGGGAAGCAAATTAAAGAACTAAAACTCAGGGGAAACTGCCAAAGGGAAGAAAAGAGGAAGGAGAGAAAGAAGCATGAACAGAACAAAATGCCTAACGAAGAGTAAGTCACTGAAGAGTTTAGAGTCAGGTAGATTCAGACTTAAAATACCTTAAACAAGTTCTCTGGTCTCTGTTCTCATTAAACAGTTTTCGAGGTTAGAAATACACCCAATCAGCTTCAATAGTCATTATTTTGGCTGACCTTAGACCCTGAGGCTTACCCTTTACACTTGTGGTCGTGCATGTATGCACTCACACACACATTTTATCTTTCTCTTCTATCAAGCAAAGAAAAACAGTAACACCTACTCCTCTGTTTTCTGATACTTAACCTCTGGTCTTTAAGAATCTCCTTGACTTTCCTTAGCTGGACTAGAAAACTTGAGAAAACAGGTTGTCTTTTTCTCAGGAGATTTTTGGCACTTGATGTTTCTAATCATGCCAAGAAAGCATTTAGACATTTTATTTGGCTATTCCACTTGAAAAATATAAATTAAAACTGCCTGCCTGTCACCAAAAATATAATCTAACTTAAATAGAAAGCTTAACGAATATCAAATAAGTTCTATTTAAATTAATAAGACTTAAAACCGTTTTTTCTTGCCCTGGAACAATGCATTCTTATTGTTTTTAATGGCTAACTTAGTTTGAGAGTGATGGCATCATCACCCTTATGGATGGTGGAAAATTCACTTGAATTAGCTCCTGTATTTGACTACTCTTATCCTTTTGAACAGTGCTACAGATAATGGTGATAATAGCTTTTCACACAGTTAATTTTCCTTAGGCACCAGCCAAGAAACAATAAAATATCACATGGAAAACATTTAATATTCTTTAACTGAGACAGTAATCTACAAAATATAATGATAACAAACCAATTAAAATGAAGGAAGAGGGACCAAAGTGATCTTAATTCCAATCTAACACTAAGTCTAACATTTAACAATCTAGCAATCTAAGTGAAGTAAAACCCAACCACATTTGTGGTATATTCTAGACTATTCAGACCATCTATTAATCTCAATTCCTCCCATTCAGCAGAAGAATATTACAAAAATTCTTTATTTTCTCCTCACTTGCCTAGTGTCTATTTTTCCATGACTCTCAAGTAATTGGACATTGAAATATCTAATTTTTTAACAGTTTAGTAAAAAAAAAAAAAAAAAAAAAGCCAATGCACACACACACAGATTTCCTAAGTCAAGTTAGTTATAGTTATCTCATTCCTTCCTAATTTATTCCTGCCCTTTCCTTTTTGTAGTTCCTTTCATTCTTATCTCCAATGCACAAACTTGAACTTAATAGAATTAAGTGGTGATTAATATGTAAAATTTCTGGCTCTTAGTTTTCAAAAACAACTCTCAGTCGTTTTCAGCACAGAAAAAGAATTGCCAAAATGTTACTCTATATTCAAATTCCTCATACAGAACAAGTATTACACAACATATTCTCTGTTATAGATTTCTAAGAACAATTATAGTATCCTTTTATTTTTTTAATTGTGAAAATACCATACAGAGGGGTTACAATTACATGAGCAAGGTAATGAGTACATTTCTTATCAAGCATTGTTGCCTCTTCCTTTGTTTCCCCTTACTATCCCTTCCCATCTCCCTCCCCTCCCCCATGCCAAAGTTCTAAAGTCGTTTTTGGACATAATATCTTGTACATCTCATTGTTGCAATGGGTCCACCTGTATCCCTATTTAAACCATTTGTTTTTTCCCTTCCCCTCCACAAATTATACCAACATCAAATACAGTGAAAACAGGAGTTATAACATGGGGGAGGGACATAAAAAGCAACAAAGAAATCATCTTATAAATATGTTAGAAACAATCACAAGAAAGAAAAACCATTTGAGTCCTTATCTTGGGGTTCATTTCACCTAACAACTTATCTGACCATTTCTGCTTGTCTCAGACATATACTAGTTATTGCAAATAAGGGAAACCATGGGACCTATGTTTCTTTGGGCCTGGCTTACTTCACTTAATATAATTTTTTCCAAGTCTTTCCATTTCCTAACAAATGGGGCAATGTCATTCTTGCTGATGGAGGCATAGAATTCAATTGTGTATAAATACCACATTTTCTTGATCCATTCATCTACTGAGGAGCATCTGGGTTGGTTCCACATCTTAGCTATGGTAAATAATGCTGCCATAAACATAGTTGTGCTGGTAGCTTTAGGATGGTCTTGTCTGTGAGCATTCAGGTAAATGCCCAAAAGTGGGAATAGTATCCTTTTAAGATGACCGGTTGTCTCAAAATTCACATTTTTCCATCCATGAAGACATTTTTCATATTAAAGCATATATCTCCTGGGTTGGGGATTTAACTCAGTGGAAGAGCATTTGCCTGGCAAGTGCAAGGCCCTGAGTTCAGTCCTCAGCTCTGCATAATTCTTTTTAAAAAGTGTACCTCCTAATAGGAACACATATACAAAGTATAATGTAATTATGGATCAGCCAATTATGGGAATATTTTCACTCTACTCACATGTCTTGTTTAACAATTTTTTTTAAAAACTACTGATATTATATAAACTAGATCTGCACTATGCAACAATTGCCACTAGTTGGCTGTTTAAATTTTAATAAATTGATTTTTTTGGAAGTACTGGTGTTTGAACTCAGAACTTCACTTTTGCTAAGCAGTTACTCCGCCACTTGAGCCACTCCATTAGCCCTTTTTGTACTGAATATAAATATTTTGGGTCCAAGACAAGAACTCAATACCTGATGCTTTTGCTTTGGTTGCATTCCACCAACTAAGCCAAACCTCCAACAGGGGTTGGTTATTTTTTACTGGTTATTTTTGATACAATACCTCAATTACTACCCAGGCTGGCATGGACTGAAATCATATTTATGCTTCCCCGCATTGCTGGGATGGCATATATATACATCAGTGTGCCGAGCCATTGTGCTTCTCCTGTAGATGGAATGACAGGTGTGGACTACACTGAGCCCCTTGCCTGAGCTGACCTTTAACCTTGATCCTCTATATCTCTTTCTCAAAAGCAGCTAGGATTACAGCATGAGCCCCACACTGGGTAAACTTCAATTTAAATGAAATCCAATTCTAAATTTGGTACCTCAGTCACCCTAATCACATTGAACTACTCAGGTGTAACTATTAGCTACTCTACTGGATAACACAGGAATAGAACATTTACATCATCACAAAGTTTATGCTGGAGAATACTAGCCTGGATGAATCAAATATAGCATTTTTTAATAGTCAATATAGTAATTAGCCAGTCATAACAAATTGTAGCTAAATCTAAACATTGTTTCTCTTGTACAGTAAAGTGGTAAGATGATTAATATGCTAATAAGGTTCATAAAAGAACTTAGGAAAAAAGAAATGGATTCAGGAGGCTGAGATCTGAGGATCTCAATTCCAAGCCAGCCATAAAATTCCTATCTCCAATTACCGACCACTGTGGAGCTGTGGCTCAAATGGTAGAGCGCTAGCCTTGAGCAAAAAAGCTCAGGGACAACATCCAGGCCCTGATTTCAAGCCGCACACACATGCACACACACAGAATGGAGAAGTTTTAACTCACATAAACTTTATATTTCCTTTGCCATTCTTGTAAATAAATTGGCAAGTGTATGTGTATCCTTCACAATGTATGTGAGCTTAATTCATAACTGTTTTAAATGCTTACTTTCCATAAATTATGGAAAAATTCTCCTGGAAAAATATGGGGACTGAGTCAAATTCTAAGAAAATAGGTTAAAGTACAGATTAGATTAGCATGAATACATTTGTGTCTGTTTAAATTTTATCATATAAAAAATCAGCAGTTAAACTGCCTAGAAATGTAGCAAACTGGCTGAGGAAAGCAACTCTTTCCTATTATCATCTCTCCAATAAAGTGGATAATCAGAGTATTCTAATGTATTTCCTGCCAAAGACTTTTGGAGCATTGCTACAGAAATAATTCTGGAACTAGAATCAGTTATATGTGGGGTTTTTTTTCCTATTATCAACTTGCCTTGGGAAATACACCTGCTATACAAAGCTTATCACTTCTAAAATGATTTGAGAATTTATTAGTAATACCAATAACTATCCAAGACTGGCAGTTCCACAAAAGGAAAAGAAAATTTCCTTTGATCCAAATGGCAGAGCTCACTCTCACATCATGAAGGTATTTAGAATAGGAAAAACTTAAAAGATTTATTGGATCAGCTGACTTCTTTCAATAAAGCTATCAGAAACCTATAATGTGCTTTTGTGTTTGGCATAGTTTTCCGTTTTGTCACCACCCTTGATAGCACATTCTTTGTTTTACATAGAGCTGTGAAATTTTCAGCTCTGCAAGTATTTTTTTAACAATGTTTTCTGCCACAGAGCCAACTGTGATTTGGCCCCTGCCCTTTAAGAGCTCTTTCTAACAGATACTAGCCATAGATAAACAGATAAGTTCTATGGTAGAGTTTAGCAAAGCCTGCAGTGGAAAATCAAAGGGGACAAGGTCACAGTAAGATTTCCTGGAAGGATATCTAAGCAGAGCCTTGAAAGATGAACAGCAGATAGCAAGATGAGGAAGAGAAAAGGATAAAATTCTAAGCAAAGAACCATGAGCCTAGCATGAAAATAGCACTATAAATTCTGGACTCACGTGTATCCTCATTTTGCCGAAATAAATGTCAGTAACAGGAAGTGCAGGGTTTTTTTTTTCTGTAAATAATGGGGAACTATTTTTAATAGTAATGGAGAGTAATCAGTTGTTTGTGTTTTACATGTATAACTTTGTGAGATTCTGAAACCCATACCAGTATGAAAACAGAGGATTTGAGAAACCTCAGAAAGAAAAGCATGTTCTATTGAAATTAAAAGAGCAGAGTTCAGGTGATTCTAACATATTTTGCTCCTTGGCTAACTACCACATACTGGGATAAGTCAAACCAGAGAAAAATTAGGTTTTGGAGGAAGTTAAGTTGGTTTTGGTCTTGTTTTGTAACAGCTAAATGGATATGTCTATCAGGCAACTTGATTTATAAGTCTTCACTGAGAGGAAATGTTGGCGTCAGATACATTTAAACATTATGCTTAAGGAGATGAAAATAGAAAGATCTATATGACAGGAACCAGAGCGATAGCGGGACAACTGAGAGCATGAAAGGCTAAAGGGAATGCCACAGTCACAAGAACAAGACAGAAGTAATATAGCCAGTGAAAACTACCGAGAAGAAATGATGGAAAGGCAGGAGATACAGAATAAGTAGGAAAAAGTCTTGTTATATTCAGTTCTTAACAAAACAAATGCAGGAATTCAGAGAGCAAAGCTGGAACAACAAAGCTATCCCTCCTCCCCTTTTTTTAAGTCCTGGGTTTCAAACTCAGGACCTCCAGCTTGCTCAGCATACTTTTCTCTGCTGTATGCTATAACCTGAGTCATGCCTCCAGCCCTTTTTGCTGATTATTTTGAGGACAGAGTCTCACAGGCTTTTCTACTGAGGCTGGCTTCAAACTATGATCCTCCCCTTCTCAGCCTCCTGAGTAGGTAGGATTACAGACTTTTGAGTACCCAGTGTCTTGCCCTTTCCTTCTTCCTTAGCCCTTTCTACACCCTTCCTCAGATGCCACTCCAGAAGGTCCACAGCCTCTTCACCAATAGACTTGGAATTCTTTTCCCCACATTAATGATAATTTATGCTCCAAGGCATAAGAGAAGGTAAAACAGGATTTTATTCACATACATTGGTAATATATAGTATATGACTTTTTTATTTGAGAAACAATAAAAAATGTGGAGAAGAGCAGTGTGTAATCTGGAAAACATATCAACAGATACCTGGAAGAGAACTATCTTTGTAGACAATCTAAGATGATGCCAACTAAACTAAGTGTTGTCTCAAAGTGAAATTTTATTTTTATGTCAATTTTGGGACTTGAATTCAGGGACTGGTGCTATTCCTGAGCTTTTTCACTCAAGGCCACTCTTTACCACTTGAGTCACAACTCCGTTTATGATTTTTTTATTGGTTAATTGGAGATAAGAGTCTCACGAACTTACTTTCCTGCCCAGGCTGGCTTCAAAATACAGTTCTCAGATCTCAGCCTCCTGAGTAACTAGGTTTCACAGGTGTGAGCCATTGGCCATCTAGCTTGAAATTTATTTTTTAATCTCTCATCATGGATGAGAGATGGCCATGGATGCCAAAGCAATTTTGATTCACTGGATAATTTAAAATTTCATATCATTCTGCATCTTTACCACCTCTATAACCAAAGGCTTTTTTTGGGGGGGGGGAGGGATCCAGTCATGGGGCCTGAACTCTGAACTCTGAGCCTGGGTGCTGTCCTTCAGCTCTTCAGCTCAAGGCTAGTGCTCTACCACTTGAGTCACAGCGCCACTTCCGGCTTTTTTCATTTTGCTTATGTGGTGCTGAGGAGTCGAACCCAGGGCCTCAGGCATGCAAGGCAAGTGCTCTACCACTGAGCCACCTTCCCAGCCTCACCAAAGGCTTTTTAAAGACAAGAATGAATCCGCATAATATCAGAAACTATCAGATTTCCAATGATTATTTTTGCAAGTAATTTTTGAGAATAGAATGATTGAGAAATGAGAAACCTAAACATGAAGTCAGTCAAGATTTTTTCAGGCCCAGGAAGGGTTTTTTGTTTTTTGTTTTTTCCTGATTAGTGGGTTAAAGTGGTTTTAATTAGAAACTCTATAAATGATAGAGTAACTAGAGAACACTAATAGGAAAATAGAATAAAAAACTTAGGTATGAATTATCACACAGAGAGAGAAAGAGAGAGAGAGAAAGAAAGGGAGAGAGAGAGAGAGAAAGAGAGAAAGAGAGAGAGATCCTAATAATGAATTGGAACAAACCAAAAACCAAGTACTAACTTGTACCAAGGAAAGCCTACACAGAATAGAGATCTTCGTTACTGATACAGAGCTGAATAGCAGACAGCAATTATCCTACTATAGTTAGTATACTGAAGGAAAAAGAAAAAAATCAGATGAAAAATTCACACCTTTTTAAGAAGCCAGCAAATAGGTAGGTAAAACATAACTCTGCCAGGCAGGTACTTCAAAGATAGGGTAGATTTTATTTGAGTTTTAAAAAAATCATTAGAATTTCTTAAAATAGGATTCTCTGACTTCCTGTAACACCATCTGTACCGTGAGAGTTTGGACAAGCATTTTTACGGCTTTTGTAGACGTTCCAACATCTACAAAATATCAGACGCGCGCGCGCACGCGCGCGCGCGCGCGCGCACACACACACACACACACACACACACACACACACACATCTTTGAAAAACTGCTTTAATTACATAGCCTTCCAAAATGAACAGATTAATGACAAAAAGAATGAAAGTAGTGTTGAATAGGAAACCCAACAATCAATTAAAAAAAAAATGTGCAGAAATTTGAAGCAAAACCTTTTCTTGATGAGAAAACACAGCCAAAAAACTTTAACTGATGTTGGTCTATTGTGCAAGCAGTTTCTGACTCGTTCAGTAGAGAAACAAAAATTATAAATGTTTTCTATCCCTTTATCAACATTTAGGGAAAGGTTTCTGAATAAAGAAAAAAGAATATTACTTAAATCTCATACATACAATAGGAATACACTGTTTAAGAAGAATTAAACTACTTGATTAACTTCAATTATATACTTTTCTTTTGCAAAAGCATGAATTATCATTGATGGTCAAAGTTAAGACTTTAAACATTTCCACTATAATAGAATCATGTCCGTGCGTGCGCGCGCGCGTGTGCGCTAATCCTAGTGCTTGAACTCGGCATGGATGCTGTCTCTGAGCTTTTCTGCTCTAGGCTGATGCTCTGCCACTGGAATCACAAATCCATTTCCTGCTTTTTTTGGTAGTTAATAGGAGATTAGAGTCTCCTAAACTTGCCTGCCCTGGCTGGCTTCAAGTTGTAATCCTCAGGTTTCAGCCTCTTGATAAGCTAGGATTAAAGCATGAGCTACAGACACCTGGTTTGGAATTACATTTTTATTAAAATAAATAAATAAATGTTAGAGAAAAAATATTTTCCAAGCTTGAATATAAAAAGTTTGCTCAATATTGCTAGGAAGTCATAACAATATTGTAAATATGCAAAATAATTAGCTGTATAGCTTCTAACTTTTTACAT
The DNA here is from genome assembly GCF_019054845.1 of Dipodomys spectabilis. Taxonomy (NCBI): domain Eukaryota; kingdom Metazoa; phylum Chordata; class Mammalia; order Rodentia; family Heteromyidae; genus Dipodomys; species Dipodomys spectabilis. The sequence continues at coordinate 20,669,001 of NW_024871460.1, forward strand.
TTAAACTGTTTTTGTATTATTTTTATCTTCAACTGACTAAAATGTTCATGTACATGTAGTATCTGTTGCTTCTAAAAAATGTAGTGTAAAATTTATTTATAATGCAGCATAAAATTTAATCAAAATTTAAACTGCCATTATTCAAATAACTAAATGTCCTGTTATCACTTGGTTAAATACTGAATAACCCAAATTGTCTTAATTCAACATATGGAATCGAAAATATTTAATGCCAGAGGATAACTGTCAATTACTCTGAAATTTTTATTTTCAATTATAAATCTTAACAATTTTATATGCAAATTTTATTTTTTAAACATAGGTGTAGGAGATGAAAGAGTAGATTAGCTAGACTTGGTGGGGAAAATGTTTCTACTTGAGAGAACTACAGGAAATGAGTAACACAAAAAGATTTATTGAAAAATTAATACTATTAGACACTAAATTTTGAAAAGTGAAATATAAAATGACTAAAACTTATAAATATATGTGCACACTAAATAACATTAAACAGCAACTAATTATCTAATCACTTTGTGTCAAGCACTGTGCTAGATAGTATATACAAACATCAATTCATGTATGGTTGTAATAATCATACCTGAGGGCCTCACAAAATACCACTGAATTATAATTCTTACAATTACCTCATATTATCTTTATATTATACGATGAAATTTGAAAGTCAAAAGCAAATATTAAAATGAAAAATAAAAAGCAAAAAATAAAATAACAGATGCAATAAGAAAGTGAAAGAAGAGATTTAAATTACTCATAATCACTTATACTTTTTAAAAAGTGAACAGTATTACAAAGTTTTCTAACTGCTAATTCATTATCCATTAAAGAACATAAAATCAAAGTCCTAAATTTTTTAGGAAATGGACTTTAAAAATCAGCAAACATTCAAAGAGTTTCTGTATTGTATGACTCATATGAATTATTTGTGTAATATACAAAGGAAGAGAAGAAAAACTTCCTTAGAAAAGAAAATTTGGGGGCAGAATGGAAAAGAAAATTCCATTGAAGAAATTAACATAAAGCTGAGGAGAAAACAGTAATTTTTAGAAATATAAAATAGTATCCCACTAATTACAAAGCAATAGTTGTAATAACTACCTGAGGTAATTTAAATAATTTTGTTCCTGTCTTGTGATAATGTATGCATATTTTACTTGTTTGAATGAACCAAATCCCCTCAAATTTTATAGGACTAACCTAACTCTTTGGTTAAACAGAAACCTTATTTTACACCATTATTGTTACAAAGAAAAATGTCAACAGTTGGAAACTACCTGGGCAATCTTTCCAGAAATTTCTGTTCTAGTACTATTTGTCATATTAGAATTTTATTCGAGTTGAATTTATAAAGCCCAAAACTCACAAAAATGCTATTCGTGGTCACTCATGCTTGTATCCCCACACTTACGAAGCCAAAGCAGGGGAATTGAGAGACCAGGCCAGCCTGGGTTATCTAGTGAGACTCTGTCACACAAAAAGGAAATGTCCCCAAAACATCTATTTGTTTAAATGAAATTTTAATTATTAGTTACTGTACTTTATAAACAGTACAGAAGGGAAATTTTGTATTATTAAAAGACCGAAAAAGAAGAATGTGCTTTATGGTATTTGGCTTACAGTATTTAAAGAATAATAAATAGTATTTAACTATAGAAGATAGATACAGATACTACTTTTTAGGAAATATAGCAACTGATACAAGTAAAGCTTCACATACACATACATATAAAAGCAGTTAATCTAAAGTCCTAGTTGTGATATGATAGGTTCAAGAAAAAATGATTAGAACAAATTCATTTTGTGAAGTCAATCTTAACTCTGAATTTAAAATAGTGTCAATACTTGATTCTATAACTGCTAGAACATTGTTAGGGTTTTTTTTAAGTGTGTGCTGACCTTTAATTCTAATACCTGTTTCACTTTCTACTTACTAACAATGTTCTTCTGATCTCTTTCAACAGCTTCATTCAGCCTCTATAAACTTCACTGATATAATTATATTTCTAAAACAGTACAATTAAAACATTCAACAAACATTTCAATACACAGACTAATAAACTAGGGATAAAAGCTAAATAACACATAGTAACTGCTTTAAAAAGGAATTTAGCTCAAGTTTTTAAGATTACAGGTTACTACCCTTTAAAGTGTCAAGCAGTTTAGTGAATTTCTGACCAATGATTTTAAGACTAAAGTAAATTAGAACAGAATTTTAAAATCTGCATGTAGAGGAACTGTTCTAGTTCAAGAAGTTTTGTTGTCTTAAGTCTCCGAAGAGTCTGCATGAATTCCCAGAATGCTTCCAAACAGCCCTTCAAATAAATCTTTAGAAAGAAAAGCTTGATAAAAGAGAATTACTGTGAACCAGAGTTAAAAGGGTACATGCTGTGCATGGTTTTAAAAGAAGTCCTATCCTGACATAGCTACCAGGGCATCTTGGTCTCAATTCCTGTTGTAACATCCACATAGAAGGGAAAACATATATCTTCTGTCCTTCTGAGCCTGGTTTATTTCACTCAATATTATATTCACTGAAGACATTCACTGAATGTCTTCCAGATCAATCCATTTTCCTGTACATGATATTTCATTCTGCTTTATGAGTGAATGATATTCCATGTGTGTATATAGATATATATGTATATATAGATCAATATGTATATATCTGTACATGCATATATATAGATATATCCCTATACACACACATATATATGTGTGTATATATATATATATATATATACATATATATATATATATATAATCATCTTTCCTTGTACTATTCATCAGTTGTAGGGCATTTGTGCTATTTCCATAGATTGGCTATCGTTAATAGTGCTACAGTGAATATGGGTGTGCAGTGTCTGTACTATATTCTGACATATTAATCATATCAGGACTTATTTCTTGGTGAAATCTTGGCTTAAATTTTCATGTCTCACATGTGATTTGTACACAGAATAAAGTAAAATACTACATTGGGTTTTTTTTGTTTTTTTGTTTTTTTGTCAGTCATGGGCAGTGGGGCCTGAACTCTGGGCCTGGGAGCTGTCTTGCAGGTCTTGATAGCCCTCTACCACTTGAGCCACAGCACCACTTCTGGCTTTTTCTGCTTATATGATGCTGAGGAATCGAATTCTCATGCATGCAAGGTAAACACTCTACCACTGAGACACCTTCCCAGCTCCTGGGTAATTATTTTTTAAATCCATGTGTAGAAGCTGAAAGCGTGGCTCTAGTGGAAAAGTGGCAGCTATGAGTGAAAAAAGGTCTGAGAGGGAGCTCGAGGCTCTGAGTTCAAGCCCCAGCACTGGCATGTTAAAAAAAAATCTGCATGTATCACAGATATTAAGGTAAATATTGTTTCATGAAAGTCTGTCTCATATCTCTTGCCTTTTTTTTTTTTTTTTTTTGGTCGTGGGGCTTGAACTCTGGACCTGGGCGCTTTTCCTGCGCTCTTCAGCTCAAGGCTAGTGCTCTACCGCTTGAGCCACAGCATCACTTCCGATTTTCTAGTGGTTTATTGGAGATAAACCTGGGCTGGCTTTGAACCATGATCCTCAGATCTCAGCCTCCTGAGTAGTTAGAATTACAGGTGTGAGCCACCGGTACCGGGCGCTCTCTTGCCTTTTGTTCATATATATGTATACTGGGTCACGATATGAAATTTATTCCATATTGTGGGTCACATTCAAAAGCTTGAAAAAGTTTTATTTATAGAGGTACCTACAAGAAAATTTCACACACTGCATTGCAACAGTGATATTCAAGAGACAATATGTCAGAAATGATCTATACAACTTGGGAGAAGGGGAAGTAGGAGAAAAATGAGGGAAAGGGTAACATTTGACAAGAAATGTACTTATTGCCTTACTTATGTAACTGTAACCCCTTTGTACATCACCTTGACAATACAAAAATTGGGGGGAAATGATAGAAACATCAATGCAAAAAGAAAAAAAGAAAATTTCACATAATAGCTCTTCTATGAAGGCAGTCATAAACTGGTAAGTTCAAACATTCTAATTTAAATTAACTGACAAGACTAAATATCTTACAGAACAAGTAGTCAAGCACCAACAATGTCTTTCTTTTGAAATATGTTATCATTATTTAGATCTCCTTTATTCAAATGTTCACCAGTCAATCAGAATGCTATGCAGTTGCAACTAAATAGTTTTACCATTAGTTAATACAACATAAAGTAAGATGGATATGATACTGCTCTAATATGCTGGGGACTTAAAACAGGGGGATTCAGGTACACTTACTATCCTCAGTGAGAGTTGATTAGGAACAGTGTACTCTATAAAAAAATCAACAAAAAACAAAACAAATTTTAAAAATCAACTCTATTTATTTTTTAAGTGCTAGTCCTGAGGCTTGAAATCAGGGTGTCATCACTGAGCTTTATTTTCCCTCAAGGCTAGAACTCTACCACTTGAGCCACAGCTCCCAGCTTTTTGGAAGGTAACTGGAGGTCAAAGTTTTCCTGCCTGAGCTGACTTTAAAGCATAATCCTCAGATCTCAGCCTCTTGCCTAGCTAGTTTTGCAGGTATGAACCAACCGCTGTGAGCTGCCTGTTTTATTCTGAGTTGACTTTTAAGGTCAAAAAAATTTCTTCAATGATGATAAACCACTTTCATAAAAACTAAGGAGTGTACAGTATCAAAATATTTACAGTATGAAATATAAAGTAATGTAAACAGACTCAGCAAAATAGACAGTCATACCACACTTTAAAGGCTAATCCATTCTAGAGAAACATACCTGCACTTGCTGTGTTTACTTAATTTCTTAACTAAACTTTTACTAAATCTTAAACAATCTAGCTACTCAGGAGGCTGAGATCTGAGGATTGTGGTTTAAACCAGTCCAGGAGAGTCTATGAGACTCTTATGAGACACTTATCTCCAATAAACTATTCAGAAAAAGCCAGAAGTGGACCTGTGCTCAAGTGGTAGAACACTAACTAGCCTTGAGCACAAAGAGGCTCACGAACAGCACCCAAGCCCTGTGAGTTCATGTCCCAGGACCAGAAAAAAATGTGTATTGTTGCTATTGATTTATTTTGTATTTTCATTTTACCAAACATCTACACTCAATATGATTCATATATCTCTAGACAGATATATTTCCTAGAAAACCAAAATCCATGACCATTCCTTTGTGATCCTTAAATAATAAAAACCATTGAATGTGACAGTTACTTTTGTCCTAGCAAATAGAAATACAAACCTAACTCACAGAATAGAAGGTCTAAAGATCACCTCACCTTGCCTCCTTTAAAAATGGAAATTGGATCTCAGAGAGGTTCAGTAATTTGTATAGAAATACTACATGAAAAGCACTCCATAGGTGATCTGTGGATTACAAAACTAAGACTGCTCTTGGAATAAAGGTCCTTTTTGTAATGAAAAAACATACATGAAAAAGCATCTAGAGGGGCTGGGAAGGTGGCTCAGTGGTAGAGCGCTTGCCTTGCATGTATGAGGCCCTGGGTTCGATTCCTCAGCACCACATAAACAGAAAAAGCCGGAAGTGGCGCTATGGCTCAAGGGATAGAGTCCTAGCCTTGAGCTGAAGAGATGAGGGACAGTGCCCAGGCCCAGAGTTTAGGCCCCATGACCAGCAAAAAAAAAGAAAGAAAGAAAAAAGAAAAAGCATCTAGACATTTATGGGGAATTAAGTTTTTGCAAATTACTATAACCTTTGAACACAAATGTTGTTTTCTCTGAAAAGTCATTCTTGACCTGTACAAACTAATATACTCTCTACCAAAGGTTGAAGAAAGAACACTAGGAGGCAACATGAAATCTGGATTCATGTTTTGGCTCAAATGATTATTGAACTTCAGGTTCATTTGTAACATAGGGAGGGGGGACTAGAGTAAAGGCTCTTCAAAAAGTCCATTCCAAATCTAAACTGCCACCATGGTCATGCAGTCCATGTCAACTCTATCCATTAAACAAATCACTTCATGTACAGTAGGTTGCAGAGTTATCACCAATATTTATGGCAACTGTCCAGGACACTCACTTTCCTTTAATTCCTGTATTTTTTTTCAGTGTCCCCCTAGTTCCTTTTTGTGTCATCTCTAAATCTTTGTGACTTATCTTGGTTTCCCTGATTTTGGGTCCGGTCGTGGGGCCTGAACTCTGGGCCTGGGCGCTGTCCCTCAGCTCTTCAGCTCAAGGCTAGCGCTCTACCACTTGAGCCACAGCACCACTTACGGCTTTTTTTTTTTTTTTTTTTTGCTTATGTGGTGCTGAGGAATCGAACCCAGGGACTCATGCATGCGAGGCAAGCGCTCTACCACTGAGCCACCTTCCCAGCCCGGTTTCCCTGATTTTGACACTTTGTACACTCTAAAGGACTGGGCTTATGCAGACATCTACCTCTTTCTTATGCCTAGACATGTTAGGAAAATACTCCCACATCATGTATCTCTGGCTTTTGTGATCTGAGTAGTTGCCAATTTTCAGGAATATCCAATAGAGACACCTTAACCCAAGTACTGGCAATTTTCCAAGTACTGATTTTATATTTCTATTGTTATTATACTGGTTATTTACATATCATCATTTAACTATTTGTATGTAATCCAGATCCACAATCTCCTAAACTCTTGAGGTCAGATGTATTTTGGAATACAGGATGTTTGACTTTCAAAAGATAAAACAGCATGCAGACCATGTAAAACAGAGCCACATAATTAAAACAATATTTCTACAGTGAAACATATGGATATTCTCTTGAAATAAATTAAGATTATAAATAACTTCACACCATTTCAAGTCAGACTTTACTGCCAAATGGGTTTGTCTTACGTTATATTTTACTGCCAAATACATTAACTGTAAGAAATAAGTTTTCAAGAATTTCTAGATTTCAGAATACACATAAAGGATTGTGTATCTAACAAATGATGTAGACATCACTGATTGTCTTCTCAATAGACTGCATATGTCACAGGGACAAAAATCATATATCTTAATTCTTTATTATCTCAAGCAGAGTGCCTTGCCTAATACTCAGCAAAAAAATACTTGGTGTTTATTTGAAGAATTCTTCATTACGTGTGTACTTTGTGCCAAAACTATACTCAAGTTGTGAAGTAGGGGAATAAAAAAAGGGAAAGATCTTATATGTTGGGGATATAGCTACTTTAGAGTACTTGCCTACCATATACAAGACTTTGGGTTCAATCCTCAGCACTATAAAACAAATAAATGAACCAGCAAAAATGCTGTAATTGAAAGAACCTCATATCTCAATGACATTACAATCTCAAGGGGAGCAAAGGTTAAACAAATGTTAAAATGCACGTCCTGGTGCCAGGCAGGTGCTGTGGCTCAACATCTATAATCCTAGCTAGTCAGGAGGCTGAGATCTGAGATCTGAGATCTGAGGATCATGGTTCAAAGCCAGCTGTGAAACTCTTATTTCCAATAAATGACTCCGAAAACCAGAAGTGGCGCTGTGGCTCAAGTGATAGAGTGCTAGCCTTGAGCTGAAGAGCTGAAGGACATCACTCAGACCCAGACTTCAAGCCCCATGACCAACAACAACAAAAAAACCACAAACAAACAACCCAGCCCTGTTAAGAAAGTCCATGAGACTCTGAACTCTAATAAATTACCAACAAATCTGCAAGCTGAAATGTACCTCAAGTGGTAGAGAGCTAGCCTTGAGCAAAAAAGCTCAGGGACAGCACCCAAGCCCTGAGTTCAAGATCCAGGATGGGAAAAAAAAAAAAGCCTGGATGCTGTCCTTGAGCTTTTGTGCTCCAGGCTAGTGCTCTACCACTTGAGCCACAGCTCCATTTGCAGCTTTCTGGTGGTTAGTTGAAGATAAGAGTTTCACAGACTTTCCTGCCCAGGCTGGCAATATTCATCATTTTAAAGTATACGATTCACTGGTTTTGTTACATTCATAGTTCTGTAACTATTACTCCTACGTAATTCCAGAATATAACTTTTCTATAATTCCAAAAGTAAATCCCATAAGTATTTAAGTACTTTTTCTCCACTTTCATTTTTCCATAGACCTTGTCAATTATTCATTTTTTGTCTCCATGGATTTACCTCTTCTAGACATTTCATCAAAATGAAATCATGCAACATGCAGACAAATGATCATGTTTTGAAAATAGTAGATCTTGGTAGAAATCAAAACCTTCTTATTTACTTTTATTATTTGCCAGTCCTGGGGCTTGAACTCAGGGTACTATCCCTGAGCTTCTTTTGCTCAAGGCTAGCACTCTACCACTTGAGCCACAGCACCACTTCTGGCTTTTTCTGTTCATGTAGAACTGAAGAATCGAACCCAGGGCTTCATGCATGCTAGGCAAGCATTCTACCACTAAGCCAGAATGCCAGCCTCAATACATTTTTGAGCCAAGAATAAATTAGAAAAAAATGAGAAACATTCATTCAGAACACACGTTGTTTGTTGTTTTGCTTTATTTTGTTTTGCTTTTGTGCTGATACTAGGGCCTGAACTCAGGACCTTACATTCTATTAGCATGCTTACTCGTGGCTGGCTTAAATTATGATTTGTCAGCTATTTCACTGGTTAATTGAAGATGGAGTCTCACTGACAAGCCACAGCTAGCTTTGAACTTCGATCCTCCCTGTCTCAGTAGCTAAAATTACAAGCCTGGGCCATGGTTATATTATTTGTAAATCACTAAGCAACTTCAAAAAAAGCTAAATGATTTAATAAGTGGTCATGCTATATTACATTTATTTTGATCATCAAACTCATCTGGCATATCTTCAAGTGTTAAATATTCATCAAAGATAATAAATATGAGTGTGCCAAATAATAGATAAAATTCTTGAGCCTATATTTAGATATTGAAAGACTAAAGGCCATCAATTCACTAAAATAGGTCAAATACAAGAAATGTTAACTTCAACTCTACTAACAACTACCAGTAACCAAACCTAGACAACAAAATTTGAAAATTCACTGACTTGCCATTTTCCCCAAATAAGAATAGCTACTTGTAGTCATCAGAGAAATCAAAATAATCACATTAATTTTCCCATAAAAACACTTTCTAACTCTTGTTAGTTCCTTAAATTTCTAGAACAAAAGAAAAACCACATATGAGGTAAAAGAAAAATAAGATAAGAGATTAAAATCCATTCTGTTCTTATTCATTTGACACAGGATCTCACTGACTTTCCAAGGCTGGCTTCAAACTCAAGATGCTCTTACTTCAGCCTTCCAAATAGGTATGTTTACAGGCATGTATCACCATGCCCCGTACTGAAATATTTTCTGCCTACTTTTAGAGCATAACATTCCCATATGAATTCAAAAACAGAGTAGTGGTTTGTGTAAGATAAAACCTTCTTATTATACATTGAGTCCTTTAAGAAAGCTGAATTTTGCAGGGTGTCAGTGGCTCACGCCTGTAATCCTAGCTACTCAGGAGGCTGAGATCTGAGGATCATGGTTCAAAGCCAGCCCAGGGAAGGAAACTCCGTGAAACTCTTATCTCCAATAAACCATCAGAAAACCAGAAGTGGCACTGTAGCTCAAGTGGTAGAGCGCTAGCCTTGAGCTGAAGAGCTGAGGGATGGTACTCAGGCCCAGAGTTCAAGCCCACGACCGACAAAAAAAAAGCTGAATTCAGTATCTGATACCAAATGCCATGATGTATTTGAGAATATTTTATTCTATCAATTGAAGTAAGGAAATGAAATATCCTAGCTGTCTAAATGAGAAGGACAATCTGGCAAAGACTATTACTGGTTAAAAAAAAAAAAAATGAAAGGAAGCCCGTAAGTGATATCATATGACATTTTCTATGGGGCTATTTTGGTGGTGATATCATCTGACATCTTCTATAAGGTTATTTCGGGTGAGTGTGACATTTTCTTAATGAAAAGATTAGGAAGTTGCCCTAAAAGAGCCTTATATAATGTATAAGGCCAAGGAACATATGGATAAAGTGTTGCCAGAGAAGTGTAAATATGACTCTTGAAGTAGTAAATGAAGGTTAAACATAAACAGCTGGTCCAGGGGAAATGAAGAGATGGGGAAGTGTCTGTTACAAACTACTATTGCACCACGTTACCTTTCTCTGTTAGTTATTTCAAAACACCTGACTGAAAGACATTGCATTTCAGAGTTTAAGGAAATAAACGTTTAAAGATTGCTTTTGTTTAGTTAAAAAAAATTCTAGCATTATCTTTTAAATTTACTCTGACTTTTGAGCTGCATAGGCTTGTTTCCTTCTTAAGAAAGCAGAACTATTTTAGCTATGAACCTACCACACTACTACAACTTGTACTTTCATATTAAACCTTAAACTAGAAATACCATCTTTCTAATTACTCCACTTCAAGACTCTATCACAACTTCATATTCTCCAGCTCAAATATATTGCATTGGTTCAGGGACACCAATTCTTCTCTACAATTGCTATTTGAAAATCAAGGTTTGACCACTAGTTCCAATTGCATGGCAGAGTTACATGAATTAAATAAAAAACCAAATGGCCCAAAAAACTTGAGTCTAAATATAGTGCTCATTCTACTGCGATATAAAATAAATTTCAAGGGTTTGTGGCATAGCTCGGATTGGTGGAGTGTTAGCCAATGAGCAAAAGCATCAGGTACTGAATTTGAGTACCAATCTCAAGACCTTTAAAAAAAAAAAAAAAAAGGAAGGGGTTGGGAAGGCAGCTTGCCTTGCATGCATGAGGCCCTGGGTTCCATTCCCACCAACACATAAGCAGAAAAAGCTGGAAGTGGCACTGTGGCTCAAGTGGTAGAGCACTAGCCTTGAGCTTAAGAGCTGAGGGACAGCGCACTGGCCCAGAGTTCAGGAGAAAGAAAGAAAGAAAAGCAAGAAAGAAAGAGAGAGAGAGAAAGAAAGAAAGAGAGAAAGGTGGAGGGAGGGAGGGAGGGAGAGAAAGGAAGGAAGGAAGAAAGGAAGGAAGGAAGAAAGGAAGGAAGGAAGGAAGGAAGGAAGGAAGGAAGGAAGGAAGGAAGGAAGGAAGGAAGGAAGGGAAGGAAGGAAGGAAGGAAGGAAGGAAGGGAGAGAGAGAGAAAGGAAGGAAGGAAGGAAGGAAGAAGGAAGGGAGGGAGGGAGGGAGGAAGGGAAGGAAGGAAGGAAGGAAGGAAGGAAGGAAGGAAGGAAGAAAGGAAAGAAAGAGAGAAAGAAAAAGAGAAAGAAAGAGAGAGGAAAAGAAAAATAAATTTATCTATCCCTGGTATAGCTCTGGTGAATGCTACATAAAGAACTGCCCACTAAGAAAACTAAAGCTAGATCCTTACATATCACCCTGTACCAGAATCAACTCCAAATGAATCAAAGACCTCGGAGTCAAAACAGACACTCTGAAAACATTACAGGATGGAATAGGAGAAACCCTAGGTCTCCTTGGCACAGGCTGAAATTTTCTTAATAGAGACCCAGAAGCACAACAAATCAAAGAAAGGTTGGACAAATGGGATTGCATGAAATTGCAGAGCTTCTGCATGGCAAAGGACATAGCTAGCAAGATCAATAGAAAGCCCATGGACTGGGAGAAGATCTTCACTAGCCACACAAGGGACAAGGGTCTCATACCTAAAATATACATGGAACTCAAAAAGTTAAATCCCCTAACAACAAATCCTCAAAGTAACAACTGCCCAATAAATGAGTGGGCTATAAAGACTTACAGAGAAACTTCTCTGAAAAGGAAAGAAGGATGGCCAATAGACACATGAAGAAATACTCAACCTCTCTAGCCATAAAAGAAATGCAAATCAAAACAACATTGAGATACCACCTCACCCCAGTTAGAATGGCTATAATCAAGAACTCTAATAACAACAGATGCTAGAGGGGGTTGGACAGAAGGAAACCTTACTGCATTGTTGGTGGGAGTGTAAACTTGTTCAACCACTTTGGAAAGTAGTATGGAGGTTCCTCAAAAGACTCCACATAGAGCTCCCCTATGACCCAGCAATCCCATTTTGGGGCATTTACCCAAATGATCACAAACAAGACCATACTAAAGCTACCAGCACAACTATGTTTATGGCAGCATTATTTACCATAGCTAAGATATGGAACCAACCCAGATGCCCCTCAGTAAATGAATGGATCAAGAAAATGTGGTATTTATACACAATGGAATTCCATGCTTCCATCAGAAAAAAATGACATTGCCCCATTTGTTAGGAAATGGAAAGACTTGGGAAAAATTATATTAAATGAAGTAAGCCAAGCCCAAAGAAACATAGGTCCCATGGTTTCCCTTATTTGCAATAACTAGTATATGTCTGAGACAAGCAGAAACGGTTAGTTAGATAAGTTGATGTTAGGTGAAATGAACCCCAAGATAAGGACTCAAACGGTTTTTCTTTCTTGCGATTGTTTCTAACATATTTATAAGATGATTTCTTTGTTGCTTTTTATGTCCCTCCCCCAAGTTATAACCCCTGTTTTCACTGTATTTGATGTTGGTATAATTTGTGGAGGGGAAGGGAAAAAACAAATGGTTTAAATAGGGATACAGGTGGACCCATTGCAACAATGAGATGTACAAAAAGTTATGTTGAAAAACAAACTTTACAACTTTGGTGGAGGTGGTAGGTAGAAGAGGATGGTAAGGGGAAACAAAGGAGGAGGCAACAATGCTTGATAAGAAATGTACTCATTACCTTGCTCATATAATTGTAACCCCTCTGTACAGTATTTTCACAATAAAAAACGTATTAATAAAGAAGAAAAATAAATTTTATTCAATAAATGTATCTGATTCTTTCTAGAGTTCAAAAAATTATTAATCAACTGTTAATCAGTCCTTTATCTCTGAAAACACATTTGCAATGATCTTGTAATGACACCATAATTGTGTGTAATTTGGTAAATAGAAGCCACAGAAGCCCTATAACCTTTGTGATTAATGTTGAAAGTCACAGTAAATATAATTCTAAATACCTGCTTTGTAAACTGAAGCAAAAATAATTGTAGACTACCCCAAATGAAAATTATTATGACCAAAATGAATGTATGTTATTTTTAGCAAATTTATATTTTAGTTATAACTTTATAATAAGATCTTCCTATAAACTTTGAGCAAGGTATAATTCATATTGTAAATTTTGATTTTATTCACTTACTTGACATTAATAGAATATACAGTATGTTGAGTGATGTGTCTTCCCACAAGATTACATTTCGGAAGGTAAGATAAAATATGTCACAAGTAACTGTTACACAATTAGAGTGAATAAATGTTCTATATTAGAAATATGCAAATTTAATACTGAGAGAAATTAGAGAAAAATTCACAAAGGATTCAGTATTTGAATCAATCTATGAAGGAGGAATAAAATTTCCAGAGGTGGACAAATAGGAGTATCATTTAATATTACATTTATCCTATCCCCTAAATTACAAGCATATGTAAGGTATTGATGCTACATCTATTAACAAGATGTATAAGCATACTCTCTGCATTCTTGGAATGTGTAATCCAATGGGAGAACAATAAAATGGGTGATATTGATCAGGATACATTTTATTCATAATCTGGTGTATTGAATTGAAATCACAAATCATAAAAAATTGATGATTATGTAACAGTAATCCCCCTGTACTTCACTTTTATAATCACAATTTTAAAAATTAAGAAGATAAAAACTAATAAAATTTGATGAGGATGTTTAAGGTTTAAAGTCTATCATTTAAGAAGTAAATATATAAAAGAAGTTTTCAGGGCTGGGAATGTGGTTTAGTGGTAGAGTGCTTGCCTAGCATGCATGAAGCTCTGGGTTCAACTCCTCAGTACTACATAAACAGAAAAAGCTGGAAGTGGCACTGTGGCTTAAGTGGTAGAGTGCTAGCCTTGAGCAAAAAAGAAGCTCAGGGACAGTGCCCAGGCATTGAGTTCAAGCCCCAGGACTGGCAAAGAAAAAAAGAAAGAAATTTCCACTGATATGTGGGAATTGAGTCTGAGCTCTATTCACAAAGTAGCTACATGAACTTGAGGCCACTGTTGTGAGCCTGTTTCCCTACCTACATCTTCTCCAGAAGGCTTACTGTGGGAATGTAATAAGTCACAAATAGAATGCTACACAGATCTAAATAGACTAAGTATATTTAGCTTCCTACATAATGTTACTCAGTAAAAGAGGCTATCTGGGGCTGGGAAGATGGCTCAGTGGTAGAGTGCTTGCCTTGCATGCATGAGGCCCTGGGTTCGATTCCTCAGCATCACATAAGCAAAAAGAAAAAAGCCGGAAGTGGCGCTGTGGCTCAAGTGGTAGAGCGCTAGCCTTGAGCTGAAGAGCTGAGGGACAGCGCCCAGGCCCAGAGTTCAGACCCCACGACTGGACCCCCCCCCCAAAAAAAAGAGGCTATCTGAACTGCCAATCTATATGAGCTAATTCTTATCAGAAAAAGAAATTATTTAACAAGGTTTACTTTATACTTATTTATAAATTAATCTGACCAAAGAAGACAGAATCCTACTATCAGCAACTTGGATCAAATTAATGCATTATAATTTAGCAAAACAGGATTGCCTAGTTAGATGACAATTAACATCTACTTGAATGATAACTATTCATGTAGATTTTAAGTTTTATGTCCTGAGGTCCTGAAATATTTGACTAGAACAGCGTCATTTCACATTACCATAAAACAAGTTGAAATCTTCCAAATAGCCTTGTTTGAAAATTAGTTCTTTCATATATACATGTCTAAATATTAAAAAAGTATCTCTATTCCATGCACTATAGTCATTCTAGTCCATGTTAAATAATTTTCCAAAATGACATAAATCAGTTTTGAAAACCAAGTCCAGGGAGGGTGCCAGGAGACCTGTCTCTCAAGAGATTTAGAGCCCATAAGATTTAGGCAGCATCATTTAATCCTTCCATAATCCCACCGTTTACAGAGAACTCAAGAGTCTAAACTGGCCAAATGTAGGGTGGGCTTCTGGATTTCCTATGAACTCTGAATAGAGTTTTCGGAAGTTTATCCACTTGCATGATTTGGTCCTACAGTTAAGTATGAGGATATATTAAGTAAGACATTTAATTTTTCATAATTACTCTGATCAAGGATGATTCATAAGTGATTTATAGACTATCATGGGTTCACAAATCATACGATTTTTACTTTAGGAAAGGCCATCATAAGCTGCGTTAGGATAAATGTACTGGAATTACATATTGGAATTGCTTTGCCTTCTCTTACTGATATGTGGTTTCCCAGACATCAAAATATCATCTCGTAAAAGTCTTTGTGTCCATAAGAGCAGTAGAAGTGGCCCTTATGAACTCGTTGATCTTGTGGAACTGTATTGCTCAGCATCTTCAACGCACGTCATTAACAGGTGAGTCTTCTATTCAGAGTCAAGGACTCCAATTTCTGCCCCAGAATTTCCCTTTCAAGTGGCTAGGTCAGCACGTCTGAAAACTTCATTTCTACTGTTCAGGCTTTGGCTGGCTACATTGCATCGACCCCTTCAACATGCATACGACCCGGAAGCGCGCTTTCAAAGGGAGAGGGTGGAGGTGCGGACACCCGCGAGGGCCCGAAGGTCACGCGGAAGAGTGACCTGTGGCCGGATATTCAATCTCCTCCCCTGTTGTCTCGTAGTTCGGTTTTTAATCCGTCCCCGCAGCGCCTCCTGCCGGTCGTGAGGGCGCGGCCGCGGGCTGCGCGGGCGAGGGCGGACACCCGGGGCCTGGCCTGGCCGGGGCTGGCCGCGCCACGCCGCCGTCCTCACCTCCTCCGGGAAGGAGGCGGAAGGCGGGAAAACGCTCCCGACCGAACCAGGGCTCCGCGGTCCGCCTTCTGGAGAGTGAGCGGGGTCCCTAGCTTGCCGTCCGCGCCCCGGTTACCCCAGAACTCCGCTCCGCCTCGGGCGCGCGTCCAGGACCGAGGGGCTCGGCGTGGCCTCCCCGCGTCCGCCGTCGCCAGGCTCCAGGCGGCCTCTGCCTCGCCGCGCCGCACCACTCCCGCCCAGGGCGCCCCGCAGGCGGCCGCGAGCGCTGGGCGCGTGGCCCCGCCGAGCTCCCGCCCCGGCCCGCGGGGGAGCGAGGCGCCTCGCGCGCACAGCCGCCGCGGGCCGTCCACCGTCCTCACCGTCTCGGCCCCCACGACCGCTCCGCGGGGCCGCTGCTGTCTGAGCCCCCCCCCCCCCACCGCCGTCCAACAAACCAAATGAACCGGGACGCGGGGAGGCCGCTCCCGGAGGCTTCCGACGAGATCCGGGGTCCGCGTCTTCCCTTTCCTCCGTGGTGTAGGGGGCCGGGAGAGGGGCGCCGTGGGGGGCCTCGGGCGCGGCGTTCCGGGTTAGTGAGGCCGGGAGGCCGCAGAGGAAGGCCGACGGCAAAAGGGCCGACGGCCGGGGCTGGAACGCGCGCAGTGGGCGCCCCGACGCGCCGCGCAGTCTCCAGGGCAGCCCGGGTTTTCTAACGGAAGCCAGCAGCAAGGACGGGAGGCCCGCTTCCCTCCCTTTGCCTGCCCGCCGTGCCCTAAGCCCCCCTCACCTCCGCCAGGCTCTCCGCTTTCCGCCCCTTTTCATTTCCCCCAAATCTACACGACCACCTCCCCCCAGAACTCGCACCTCCTCCCCTCTCCTCCTCGGCTCAGCCAGCTCCGCCCTGGGCCCGCTGCTGCTTTCCTTCGGTCTATGAGCGCTGGCTACCTCGTAGCCTAAACTTCTCTTAGTTTGCATGGAAGTAAGTGGTCCCCGATGGAAGGTAATTGCACCTTTCCCCCCTTAAACCTACAGTACACACTAGTTTCTAGTACAGCAGCGGCGCGGCACATGCGATCAACTCGCAAAAACATCTCCACGCGAAGTTCCGCATCGCGGGTCAAATCCAAGGCCCGAGTACAATCGCTGGTTGTAAAGACGACCAGCGGGTCACCTGGAAGGTCAGAGCCAGGGGCTGGGCCTCTTGCCAGCAGGCCTGTTTGCGTCCGGAGACCGGGGTCGGGCTGTTAGCATCTGGGGACAGGGGCAGGTCTTGGAAAATGTCCCCCAGGGGCCTGAGTTGCCAGCTGTGAGCTGGCACCCGAACGTCAGCGCCAGCCCAGCTCTCCGCAGAGGACTTCTAGCAGCTTCTGGAAGCTGCCTGGTGCCAGGCACAGAAGGGCCCGCTTCCAGGTTGTGCTTCCGCCTGCTGCTCCCACAGGCGCGGCCTTGGCTTTCCCTCTAGGCGACAATTCGTTGTTTGGAAAAAGGCCTGAGAGAAACAGTGGCTATCCAGCGGGAGCCTGGGGTCCCTTGGCAACTTGTATTTACACTTCCCAAGTTCAGAATATTGAGAGCCAAGTCTGAGCCGCTGAGTGTTGACCACGTGGCCTCCTTTTGCTCTTATCAGGTGTTAATCTTGTAAATTTTTTTAGATCATATACATTATTTTACGAACTTGCATAGGCAATGTATTAGATGTGGCACAAGTAGATTCTCCAAGGAAAAACAGATTGCAAGTAGTGGAACTTGAAGGGAAACTTAGGAACTGTATAGGACTGCGGCTCTCCTTTGATAAAGCTGAGAGGTAAAGCAGGAGCCTCCTCTCCCTCTTCATTCCATCGTCTACTAAAGAATAACAAGTAGTTAACTACTTAGGTCTTTCCAACTCAGACTCTCCCGGGTAAGGAGACTTCATTAACTTTTAAAGTCATTTGCTTTTCTTCTTTTGATCCCCTTTAAGTCTATTACATTCAGAAGGAGATGAGAAATAGCTTCGATAGAAAAAACAACAACAACAAACAACATTCAGGGAAGTCCAGAAGAGATTGCCCTCTTAAGACATAATTGTAACAGAAATGTATCCAGTTTCCTCAATGAAAGGGAAACCAAACAGCCCTTTAGACCTCAGCGGGTGGTTCGAATTTATCCAGGAACTCTGAAACTCCAGTTTGTACAGGACACAATGTGTATTCACCTCTTATTTACCCAATCACACCATCTTATCTCCCTAGCTGCTGAATGGAAAATGCTGGTGTTAAATGATTGCTATACATGAGGTGTCTGAAAGTAGTGTCAACGCTCTAAGGGTAGAGTCATGGAATCGGCAGTAAGTAAAGCCAAGAAAGGAATAGGGAACAAAGGTTTAAGCAATCTCCAACAATAGTGCCACCATAACTCAAAGCTCTGTCTTTCCTTTAACTTCTTAGGTTTACACACAGGATGTAATCAGAGGCAGTACTATTCAAGAGTATTCTTGAATTCACTCTTTTATTAACCAGCCATCCTCGTCTGTTATGAGCTAGTATGCATGTTAGGTAAGGGCTGGGGATACTATATAGTCTTCTGTGTCCAGTTTACAACTAGGAAATAGATACTATGAAAAATCTGTTACAGAGCAATACACTGGTGTCCTGGGAAGGTTAAGGAGAAATTCCAGGGTGAGGATCAAGGAAAATCTCTCCCAAGGAAAAGCTTTGAGCTAAGCTAAGCTTTTCAGAAAGAGTTGAATGATGAGGTGAAAGATGGGTGGGTATCCTGGGACATTTGAAATGGTCCAAGGACAGATATAGCTTCCTCTGGAAACATTCAAGTAATCCTTTAAAGCAGAAACAAATGAAAAAATTAAAGTAGTAGGAAATGCAGCTAAAGTAGCTGAAAGGGACTGTATCTAGACGTGCCTTATGTTCTGAATTTGAAGTTTATCCTGAAAGCTGTGGAAAGCTCTTCAAGGATTTTGAAGTAGGAAATACATGATATGGCTTGCTTTTTCTTTTTCTTTTTTTTTTTTTTGGCAAGGTCTTGTTGACAGAAGTATTGAGGACAGATAGAAAGGTTGAGTTGATTGCAGGAAAACCAGTTAGAAGACTATTGCAATCATACCTGATAGAAGTGATGAGAGTCTAAATTCAGGCAGAGATGGTAGCTGTGGAAATGAAACAGGGAGCACAGAGAGAGAGGGAGGGAGGGAGGGAGGGACTGATCCAAGAGATAATAAAAAGAGAGACTTGAAAGAACTTGATGACTAATTGAGTGTGTGAGGTGAGTGAGAAGTGGAGAAAGATTCCCAGACTCAGGTATCTGGACACTCAGTGAACACATTTGTTGAGAGAGAACTTGGGATTGGGACAGGAGGATGTACTTCATATGAGACATGTGGTTTGGTCGGGCTGAAGGTTCAGTGGCCAAAACCCTGGGTTTCGATGAAGTCACTCGAGAAAAGGTTTAACGAACAAATTTAGGAAACACCCATTTCACAAGCCATCACAGGAAGAAGCGTGTTTGAGGGACACTAAGAAGGAATGCCCAGACAGGCAGAAGGAAAACACAAGAACAAGTATCATTTGGGGGATACTTATTATCCTCCAGTCTGTGGTCCAGCTCCCCACGCGACATGTTCTACAGTGAGCCACAGCCCCACCTCACCCCAGGTTGTTTATATACTTAATTAATCAAATCATGCCCTACACTTAACGTTTAGCAACTCTAGATGGTAGATGTTTTCAAATAGAGAAACTAAAGTTCTGAAAAATTAAGTAATGACTTAAAGTATCTTCAGTCTGTGGATGAAGATGAAACGTAGTTCAAACTTCACCTCCTAATACTATGTGAGGTATCAGAAATACTTGATTTCTCTGAGTCTCTTTCCTCATCTGAGAAATTAGATTAGTGGGATCTACTTCTGAGGGTTATTGTGAAGAGGAGATGAGATAGCATATGTAAAACACATATCTCAAAGAACATAATTATTAGTCATTATCCACATATGTTGCTTGTTTGTTTTGTGTGGGTCCTGGGCTTGAACTCAGGGCCTAGGCACTGTGATGTCTCTGAGCTTTTTCACTCAAGGCTAGCACTCTACCACTTTGATTCACAATGGCACTTGCATTTTTTTAAGGGTTAATTGCAGAGTCTCACAGACTTTTCCTGCCTGGGCTGGCTTCAAACTATGGTCCTCAAATCTCAGCTTCCTGAGTAGCTAGGATTACAGGCATGAGCCAACAGTGCCTGGCTAGATTACAGGGGTTTGCTGTTATACTCAGTCCCAGATGAAACATATGAATTCTTCTTAATCTTTTCCAACCCTTAGGTGTTCTACTCAGAAGCTAACAATAATCCAAGTACAACTATGAGACAGTATAGCAAAAACAACCTACCAGACTGAAGAGAAAGATCTTTATGTCAGTATAATTGAGGAGAAAAACCACAGTCTTTATATTATCAAAATTAAATGGCCTAAGCAGATAAGGAAATTAATAAATTATTGGTTAGTACACACTTGTTTGTTTTTAGTCCTCTAATGTATAAGGTATTTTAAAATACAGAGGATGGGAAGGGGAAACAAAGGAGGAGGCAACAATGCTTGATAAGAAATGTACTCATTACCTTGCTCATGTAATTGTAACCCCTATGTACGTATTTTCACAATAAAAATAAAAATAAAATAAAGAGAATTTTGATCATGGCTTTAGTACAATTCATAATACTGGTTCTTTAATTGTTTTCTTTGTACATGTTTCAAAGAATGTAGAGACATTTTCTATCCATGGGCTTCAGTCCATTTGCCTCCAAGGTGAGGATTCTATTCAGGTTTTTCCGGTGAACTGGTTAAGCAAGTGATTCCAATTCATTTCATTGATCCACAGCACCTGTTTTTCATAGGAACTTATTCTCTTCAGGTTAAGAATTTTAGCAGCATCTGTCAGATGGCAGTGGGTCTCCTCTCAAAGGTAAAGAAGAGTTATAGTCTGCCAGTATGGGGAAATCATGGTTTATAACTTGTGAATCAGATTTTTTTTTTCCCTACCAGACTTCACAGAGACATTGTTAAGGTACATTGTAAGGTTTTCCATGTATGTGATGACAAAACCCTTCTCCTTGAAGTGTCGCAGAAGACTCGCACAATGGAAGATGCTTTAAGGAAAACTGGGATTTAACCTTACAATCTATTCTATACTTCCACTGGAGAAAATCCTGTGCATGCTCTCACAATTGATGAACCAACAATCATCTCTTTCAGTGAGTGCTCCTTAACACTGCCTTCCTCCCTCATTGTCTGGAAATTTCTATGTACTTCCATGGAAACCTACACTAACTGGATCACAACATATTTATTTCTTTATTCACATGTTTCTTTTGGCATTTTTTTTGCCTCCCAAACATATTAGATTATTGTTCAGCACATAGAAGTATTCAAATATCAACTGAATGGCTATCAAATAAATGAGAAATATTGAGGGAAAATATAAATTCAATCAGAGGAATGTCCCAGTTACTAATATACCCTAGAGTTTCTTAGAGGAACTCTAAGTGTATAGAAAGATAAAAATACACCCCCCACACACACTGACACACCCATCAGGCAAACACTTATTCCATGTTCTTTTTTTCCAGGAAGCCTTAATCATTGCCAAGAGCTCCTGTGAGTAGAAACATAGCCGTATAATTCTATTGGATTGTTTCCATAAGGTTTGAGCTCAAGGGAGAAAACATGACTCGGTAGTAGGAATCCTTAATTACATCTTAAAAATATGATCAAAAGCAACATTTAAGAAAAGTGTTTCCAGGGAAGAGCTGAGGATGACACTCCATTTGTAATGATTCACTTGCTTAGACCTCAGAGCATGTGATCAAAGCCCATACACATTATCTCAGGCTGGATACCCAGGTGACTCATTTTTTTCTTACCTTTTTTAAAGTTATTATTTTGATGAATAAATAGACAAGGATGTGCCTACCGGGCCAACCAGGTGTAGTCACTAAGAATCTTGCTCCATGATTTGTAATTGTTCCTTTTCTTTCCCTTTCCTTTCTTTTTTAAATAAAGAATCAGTGGCCTTCATTAACTTGGGGGTGCTATCATCTAATCCAGGTCCCTTTAAGTCACAATGGGAACCTAGCATGTTAGAACTTGCAAGAGGAGGACAATGAAACATCATGAAAGGTGGAGGAGTTTGTGATCAGATTAGTTATGAGGAAAATCAGGGTGATACGAGTTCTCTTGACAACCTATGTGCTCACCACTAGGATCATTCAGTTAATCTAGGCCAGAGAATTAGAAGACTCAGGCCAGCAAAGCTTCAACTCAAACCAGTTAATCCTTCTTCCTACCACATCCCCAAAGGAGGAAATAAAACCATGAGCTTCTAATTCCTTCTCTCTCCTCCCATAAGGTGTGCTAATATTGATTTGTTGATAATTGTTGGCAGCTCTCCCAGGAAGAGTAAAATTATGCTTAATTCACACGAAAGAGAGGAAAACTTCCTAGTCCTGAATATAAAGGAAGGGGAAGAGGAATGTTTTTCTGAGAACCTAATGGTATAGTGATACCATTTCCTAATTCTCAACATTTTTCAAAGTTCAACCCAAATATCTGTTTATAGAAAAGAAATCCTCTCTCCCTTCTTCCAGAAGAGCTTATAAAAAAGACAGACAGGATTGGGACCAATCATCAGAAAGTGTATCAAGTTGGAATGAGTATTGGAAAAGTACTTCAAATCTTCAGAATTCTGAGAGCTTCTTAGAGCTTCACAAACTAGCAGGGGCTCCTCTGGTTAGCAATACCATGTGAGCGACAGACAAGACATTTCTGAAGTTCCTTCTGATTCAGAAATAATGCTGTTATTAAGGTTTAATAAAGATCACAACTTTCATAATACACTAGCTATCTGGACTAGCAAGCCAGTAAACCATCAGCTATGTAACTCTTCTTTGGTAAGTAATGTTTCTTTATTTTCTTGTACTGAAGACCTGAGAGAGAGGTAGAGTTAACATGTGGGGGGGGGAAGCAAACACAAAAAAACTTCTGAGCAATGAAACTTATTGGTTGAGACAAGTTCTTGCTATGAAGTCCAGTCTGACCCCAACTGGGATTATAAGAATGAGTTACCACAGCTAGCTGCTGAAAAGACTTGAACTTAAAATATTTTCACAGAAAACTGATCTCTGTTTCATGTTGGAATAAATGTTCCTTAGAACCAAAATTGAGAGATGCCACTTACAAGCGGAATCATCACATTACTTCACAAAACCAATCTGTTAAATAACAGTCTTCTGAGAAGGAATTAAAATTTGACTCAATCTATATTTATTTTTCTGGTATTGGAGTTTGGCCCTCTGCTTACTTGGTTTGCTTACTTAGCTGGTGCTCTACAACCTAAACCATACCTCCAGCCTGGCTTTTTGCCTAGTAGACTTTTCTGCTCAGGCTGACTTCTAAGAACCTCTAAATCTCAGCCTCCTGAATAGCTAGGATTATAGACATGAGCCAATGGCACCCAGCTTGAAAACTGAATTTTTAATCTGATGCTTCTCAACTATGTTTTTTTAGATAATAGCATATACCACTTATAATATCAAAGAATAAGACTTTTTAAACCTTAAATTGGCTCATATTTTAGGCATAAGAAATTATTTTAGGAATTAAACTGTATATTGCTATATGTGTATGTATATCTACATATCTATATATGCACAGAGAGTATACATACAAAGGTACTTGACTCCATCAATTCAACTTTATTTTTTTTTATCGTGTGTGTGTGTGTGTGTGTGTGTGTGTGTGTGTGTGTGTTCTTGTTTTGTTTTATTTTTTGGTGCCAGTCCTGAGGCTTAAACTCATGGCCTGCTTGGGCACTGTCTCTGCTGTCCCTGAGCTATTGTGCTCAAGGCTAGAGCTCTACCACTTTGAGGCACAGCTCTGTTTCCAGCTTTTATATATGCACATATAAGTTGTATAATATATATAACTAATTGGAGATAAGAGTCTCACAGACTTTCCTCAGGCTGCCTTTGAACAGCAATCCTCAGATTTCAGCTGCCTGAGCAGCTAGGATTACAGGTGTGAGCCACTAGTGCCAGGCTTATTGTTTTTTTTCTTAACACTTATTGGACACCTATTGTATATTAGTCACTGTGCTAAAAGCTTCCACATAATTAGTATTTGGATAAATATTCTAGGATTGTGAGTTAGCAGAGAAGATCAAATGATTAGTTTGTAAGAAGAAGGCTTCAGAGAATTGGTAAAACTAAATAGTGCATGTAACTATAGTTATAATGAATATTTATGGACAAATGCTTATCTATAAATTCACTTATTTTATTCTTTTTCCTGTTTCACTGTTCTACATTTTTGTAGTAGCTTTAGTGAGGCTTAGTTTATATGAAACAACATTTACTAACTCTTACCTTTATTTTTAATAGAGAGAAATTACCAAAGAACAGAAAAAGCCTTAACTGTTAAACAAATTAGCTACTATTTAAGAGTTCATATTTTATTACTGTTTAAATTTATGTTTTAAAGAAAAGATTGGGAGGAAGAAAATATTTGGAGGTAAAGTTAGAGATAAAGGTGAAGTTCAAACAGAGGATGAAGACATATGGAAAAGAGCATTAAAAAATAGAAGTTTATGATATATACCATATATGTCAAACAGGTGGAGAATGGGGAACCTGGATATCAAATTTGATGAAGGTCAAGAGGATGAATCTGGTTTTTCAGAGAGAAAAGGAAAGATTAAGAGACTAGCCCAAGTTAATTTGGAAATAAGCCAGCTTCACATATAATAAACCAAAGAACTGTCCAGGAAGATAGGTAATTCAAAAAGGTGACCAAGGAATGTTTACTGCACAAGGAACAAAGATAAAGCAAAGGAAACTGATGTCTGAAGTTCAGCTCAAGGGGGTGGAAATAACCAGTTCTAAAAACAAAGACAAGCGACAGATAGCCTATTAACCATTCACATTATGGTGTTGCATCTTGTTTGGACTTCAATTTCAAATGATTCACCAGGAAAACCACTTTGAAACATTTTCTTACTTCAATATATACGTCTGTTTTTAAAGCCAAATGTAATTATAGTATCCAGTTAAAACATTCTCTCCAAATACCATGAAGAGAACAACTGTTTTTGAATTTAAAATACAACCTCTTAGATTTTTACCAAGTATCCCAAATATAAATGAAACTACAATTAATGTAATCATCAGGCTATTTGGAATTCATTTTAAAGATATTATTGGTGAGCTGGGCGCTGGTGGCTCACACCTGTAATCCTAGCTACTCAGGAGGCTGAGCTCTGAGGATTACTGTTCAAAACCAACCCCAGGTAGGAAAGTCTGTGAAACTCTTTATCTCCAATAAACAACCAAAAAACTGGAAGTGGCACTATGGCTCAAGTGGTAGGGTGTTTGCCTTGAGCTGAAGAGCTAAGGGACAGTGCCCAAGCCCAGAGTTCAAGCCCCATGACCAACCAAAAAACAAATAATAATAATGGACAATAGTTGTCTTTTCATATAAAAATTTGCATACTGTTTTTTGCCAAATGAAATTGCTGTTTATGCTCAGAGTATGTTAGAGTCACAACATAAAATAATTCATGACACTAGACTACAATAAAGCATAATCAACTGGCCAAACAGAAACCTTATTATTGCTAAGTGGAATGGAAAAAAAATTAAGCCACTTTGGGTTTTTTTCCTGTTTCATATCACCACAACATATTTTCACTTTTCAACCCAATTAATCTTTTTTTGTTATTTATGATAAATAAACACATCATTTTTGGTAAACCTGATTAGATCCAAGCATGCATATAGCTGAATTTAATCTAATAGTGTAGGTTACACAAGTTACCAAAATTCTGGTCCTTCATTAATATTTTAAAATAAGTACCCTTTAGCAGTCATCTAAACGATATGTATACTATAGGTATCAGTTTTATATGTTTAGTAAAGAGAAATGTAAAACTTTGATTGGTTGTTTTATTTACAAAGTAAATAAAATAAGCCAACATTTATTAACTTTTTTTAAAATCAAAGCTGAAAAGCTAATAAAGCTGCAGCTCCCTCTCTCCAGAAAAAGAAATAAATGTGTATATATACACATGACACACAGAGTTAATGGACTCTAAGAGCAGTCTATGGATCCACCAAGGTCCATGAACTCTAGGTTATGAACCTTTGCAAATAAACCCACACTTGGTTTGGCAAGATGGAAAATTTACTATTAGACTGTGTGTTTAACTTTCACTCTTCAGGGGGCATATCACTGAAAGGAAATTTTTAAAATTTTCCTATTCTAAGAAAAACTTTAGTTCAGTTATCCCTCCTGTTTAGCCTTAAAATGAGGACCAATTTCCTTTGGGTCAAACCCCAAACTCTTAGTGTCTTGACTTTCTTAAATGCTTGACAACTATAGACACTTTAATGAAATCCAAATGGGTGAAATTCAACACTTCATTCTGACGTTCTTTACAGATGTTCTTAATAAGGACACTGAAGAAGTCCTTACAAGGCTAGCTTCACACATCAACCAAGGAAAGAAAGAATTCATTGGAAAAGGAAGATAATAAGCAATTCTGGAGTGTTCCTGTACTAGTCAATATTGGGCACTTACAACCTAAACCTATAATTAGCTCTGTCGGGAAATATATGTGTGCATGGTAGTAGAAATGTGTGATGGCTTCCTGGATAGTGATAGAATGATACCTGAAGTTGGATATTTAAATTCTGCTCAGAATATTTTTTTTACTGTAAGGATTTTATTTTCACAAGTTATCATTTCTTTTCTAGTGAAATCAGACAGAAAAAAAAAGTGCTATAACGATTACCTTAAATTTTAAAAAATATAACAATTATTTTAATAGAATTGAAGATTATTACTTTAGTAGAAACCTTATAACTGGGGGCTGGGAAGGTGGCTCAGTGGTAGAGCACTTGCCTTGCGTGCCTGAGGCCCTGGGTTCGATTCCTCAGCACCACATAAGCAAAAAGAAAAAAAAGCCGGAAGTGGCAGTGTGGCTCAGGTGGTAGAGCGCTAGCCTTGAACTGAAGAGCTGAGGGACAGTGCCCAGGCCCAGAGTTCAGGCCCCACGACCGGACCCCAAAAAAAATTAAAAAAAAAAAAAAAAAAAAAGAAACCTTATAACTGCTAGAATTTTGTAAGAAGAATGGCTGTCATAACACTAAGTAGATTGTGTCACTATAATCATTTTCTTCTTCTACCCCCTTTATTTGCCAACTGTGAATAAAGCTCACCTAAAATCTTGCCTTCAGTTGCAGTCTGGGAAATGATTTCCCTTATATGTTCTTTGAGACGAAAGGATTTGAACATTCTTTGAAACCATCTGGAGAGAAGAGTTTGCACACAAAACCATTTGTTAAACATATTTACCACTGAATTTGCAACTTTGAATGTAAAAAAGTACACAAGTTATCTGGCAAGTATTTTGTGTTAAGGCAACTTTCAAAAGAGATATATTGGCTTTATAGGAATATGTGGAAGTGAGTGAAGTACATTACCTGACAAAGAATATCACAGAGAAAGGAACTCAAGCTTTTGCACAAGGTCAGTCAAAGTCCTGAATTCTGATCTGGGAATCTGTCACTCTTCTTACCTACATACCCTCAAGAAATTTACTCCACTCCATTGCTACTCCTCCACTGATCTATTTCTTCATCCATGAAATGAAGATAATGCTGGCCTAATAATAAGGAGGTTATGTAAATTTTATGTCACGTCCAGAGTACTCCAGTAAGTTTATGGCTATTTACATTTTAGCATTGGATAAATGTTTATATTAGGCTGTATAACTTAAAGGGGGAGTAATGATACAAGTTAGACTGAAGGCATGTACTAAGTATCATCAACAATTAAAATAACATTGAGAAGATACTATACAGAAGAAAACAGAAGTTCATAAAAAGAGAAGAAAGATAAGACTCTGGAACTTGGGCTTGAATCTTGGGAAAAGCACTTGGGGTTTTTGCTCCTCAATTTCCTTGCCCTGTTAACCTCTTCTTTGACTTCTTTAAACTTTCCAAGGATGTTTTGTACTTTCACTGTATTTATATAAACTGCATAAAATGTCTTCAGGCTACACATGTTGTATACTTAACATTCCACAACTTGCTCTTTTTTCCCCACACAATATTAAATGCTTAATTCATGTACTGCTGATCTGGTCATTTTAGTTACTGTAATGATATTCCATTGTGTGAATATTCATTATTTATTTATCTACTCTTCTGTTTATGAATATGCTTTTGAGTTTTACTTTTTTTTAAAGCAACACGTAAGGTTCTGGGAAAGTAGCTCAGTGGTAGAGTATTGGCTTTGATCACCAGCACTGAACCTTCCCCCTACTCCCCTCAATATTTTTTCCCATGTCTTTTTCTGAAGATATGCTTCCATTTTTTGAATGGATTTAGTGGGATACACTTGTTCAACCTCGTGAATCTAAGTTGTAATACCTGACTCATTTGCTTATATTCAATCCTTTCCCCCAAGGGAGAAGAGTATTAGGATTTGAACTGAGGGCCTTGCTAGGTAGATGCTGAATCTCTTGAGTCATACCTTCAGCTTTTACTTCCTTTTGTAATATGGCTATTCACAGTATTTCTATTTTCTTTATTTTTTGGAAGAGTTAGCAGGAAGTAAAGAGTTAAGAAGAGCATCATCTCTCTAGTTCTCACTTTTTCTATCTCTAAACAGATAGAAATGAGGCAGAATCCTTTTAGAAGTCAAGAAGAGTGACATAAAATAAAAAGCTTTCACATGGGACTAAATCAGAACCACATAAAAACATGGCCATGTCCTGTCATCACATTATAATATTTATGACATAGCACTGTCAATGTGATGTTGCAAAAACACAATGCCACGTGGTAAAGATTGCAGAGGCCTGTTAATAAGTCCCTTTGAGAGCTATGACTCTTTATGACCCAGTTCACCGAAGAAATACTTTTTAGAACAGAGAAGCACTGATCTTTTAGAACAAGGCACAATGGGAAATGTTTAATTCTGATCCATAATACCAGTTGAACTACTGTTTTAATGCTGTCCTTAAGTAGGCAAAATGTCTTTTAGTTTAACATGGTGTTTCAAACGCTAGATCTTGTGCAACTCATTAAGCCTTGTATTTGGAAGGTTAGCTATGGGAAGAGTTTCTCAGTCTTGAACAGCTATTGTTTTCTCACTCAGTAAAAATTAAAATGGAACAGAAACTAGAAAAGAATATGAAGGCATTTATAGTAGCTATCTTCTTAATGGAGTCTCCTTCTTCTAGATTATTTTTTTATTTGGATAAAAGATGTAGGGCATGACCAGTTTAGTTTCATTGGGAAGTGTATGTTCATAAAAAGACAGGAGCTATTACATTCTATCTTGTCAATGATCCATAGATAATGGGTCACCAGGGGATTTAAGAACTGTATCTTTCAGTTCTTGCCAGGGAGGTATATCAGTGTGCATTGATGTGAACCATAATATGACACACCTTGAAGAATTCTCAAAACCCTTCGGGCACTCTCTCAGCTGCCTTCATGTAAGATAAGAGTCTTGTCAGTTACAGATGGCATTTTGTTAATAATTTCAATAACAGAACTATTTTCCTATTTCTCTATGTTAAGTTCTAAGACTAATCCTTAGGTTCAAAAGTGTTTGGTTTAGATTTTTTCCCCCTTTGTTACCTTAGAGGTAGATCTATGTGAGCTGATAGCAAAATTGAACCAGTACATATTGTTTTTCTGTTAAGGAGGAATGGAGAGAGTTGCAAAATAGTATGATCCTATTGTGTGTGTGTGGTCAAGTATACACTTCATATACTTACTCATTGCAAAATATCTCATAAGACATATAAAATATGTTCAGGACAGCAATCTTGGGTAGTGAAGTTGAGAGGATTCATTAGTTGGGGAAAGGTAGAAAAGATGATAAGACTTACTGTATATATTTCTATATTATTTGAGCTTTCTAACAATGTAAATAGGATTTTTGTCTTCTGAAAAAATACATTTACTTTTCAGTGTAAAAATATTGTGTCAATCAATAATCTTTAGAATTTCAAAATTTTCAACAAATAGCAAATGGTATGTCATTCAAATAGAGATCACATTTCTTTTTATTGAGCTACAACTATTAGGTGACAGAAGTAATATCATTTCTTGTTATTTTCCAGCTTTTGAAAAGTCAACAATTACATGTTTCTAAAAGAGTACTTACACACTTATTAATGAGAATTCTAAAAACTATTATAAGCTAGAAAGCACATTATAAAGTGTGTAGTGTAAATTCTTATTTTATATGTGAGAAACTGACTTTTGGGAGGATTAAATGTCTTAAAACAAATTAAATACATCTTCTGACTTTATGTCCATGGCTTTATCACAAAATAGCCTTGTGCTCTGAAAATTTTGTGACATTAATTTTTGTGACATTTTAAAAGTATAAGCTTAGTTCTAAACTTAAAACTAGTATACATTTCACACATCACTTACTAAAGCAAATATTCCTCATAAAGATATTAAGAATCGATTTGGTGACTTTATTTCAATTAAATGAAAACTTATTGTTACTCTGTGTTTTTTCTTGTTTTAATCAACTATTCCATTCTGCTTCCTCTTCTGCCTCTTTATATCAATGAGTGGGTGATGAGAACAAAGAACAAAGAAGTAAAATACTGAAGCCAAAAATGTCTGTTAAAAAGGAAAAAGTGAAATTTGGGACAGCACAACAGCAACAATGCAGATGGGAGTTCCTATGGAAGAGCAGTAAGAATCCAAGCTGAGGGGAATTTGACAACTTCAAGGACAGTGAGTAAATAAGTAAAGAAAAGTGGGCTGAGGTTTGTTTTATGTTTATTACGGTAAGCACATAGTAAATGGCTGATGGATAAGATAAAGGGGATGATGGTGTCAAAGGCTAACTCAGAAGTTCTCCGTCTCTAAAGCTCATAAGAACTACCTGAAGTGTTTGTTTGAAATACAGAGCTCTTTAGTCTTTATCACTAGAAATTCCAATTTATCCAGTGGGTTAGGGAGGGGCCTGAAGTAAGCACCTTGGGTAAAATTCTCATGCCCACAACCCAGGGGATTACTGAAGCTCTTTAAAAAATCAAAATCAAAAGTGAGAAAAGAGAAGCAGGATTTTTTTAAATCTAGAAAAGAAAAAAGAAAGGCAGCTAAGTTATTAAACAAAAATCGCGGGGGGGGGGGGGGGGAAGAAAACAACTAGAAAGTAAACAGGTAACTGAAGTAAAAGAATGGCTTAGAAACAGCTTTAGGGTTTGTGTGTGTGAACAAAGACAAGCCAAGACAGGTCAGGAGTAATAAATCAAGATGAAAAAAAGTCAATACATTCAACAAATTAAGGCTTTCTCTTGGATTTTCAAAATAATATGCATTACATCTTTTTCTTTTTTATAGAATAACATGCTGTTGTGAGAGAAATGGAAGAAAAAGACAAAGAATAAGAAACTAACATTCGTTTATCCCTTATAAATATTTACTATTAATATTTTAGTGTATTTTTGCTAGTCTTTGTGCTTGCTTTGTTTTTTAAAGGTCTTACTTGGTTTGTGGTAGTTAAGAAAATTCTATATATGCCAGTAATTATGTTACATCTAACAGTACCTCCTCACATAAATTATTAATGGAAACTTTAATTGTTAATATTAACAATTAAATCTTCTCTGCTAGCAAAGCTTAAGGTTTACACTCCCTCCCCCTCCCTCTCCCCCACCCCCCCTACACCTGCAGGTAGTCATGAGCTTCAGGGAAGGCTGCCTTCATTTCCATTCACAGAAGGTGATTCTTATGTAGCCTTAGCAAACTATAGTATAATTCTAGTCTCTTTGTCAGCAATTGGCTCACAAGACTTCCTTCTGACCAATAATATATAATGTCAAGATTACAGGTTGGATTTGTGAAAGAGCTCCTTCGTTCTTCAAAACCCACTTAAGGAAGATTTTTTTTTTTCCTACCTACAGAATTTATGTGAGAAGAAAATAGTAGGGCTGGTGTTTGGAGCTGGTGCAGCCATCTTGTGGTGATGAAGGGAGCCATAGTCTGCACACTAAAGATGGAAGAACTGGGCCCGAGATAATCTTGTCACTCCAAGTAGTTAACAATCCCTAGACAAGGGATTGTTATGTGAGGAGATAAGCCCCTTATTATTGAAGCCCCCCTTAATTAGGTTTTGTTTCTTGAATTAGAAATCATCCTAACAGATATGACATTATAGTTTACTTTTTCTAAGCTGTTTAGATTACATACAGTTTTTCACTATCAGTTTTTGTCTTTGAACAGTTTTGTCTTTTATCAGGTTTGTCTATAAACTGATAGCTTAGGTAATAATGTAATCTGAGGGAGAAAAATAATAAGCAATAAAAAGAAAGAAACAGGAATGAACTTGAAATACGCCAAGTCATCTAGGCCAAATAATTCTGAATCTCCACTCCCTTTATTGTTTATTGCTGTCAGCAGTGGTGGCTGTCAATGGCAAGTCACAATATAAAACACGTCACAATGGAAAAACTAAGAAATGTAGTCTCCATCTAACATACTATTAAAGACACAAATAACCCTCCAAAATACTAAAAGCCATTTCTATTTGCAAAGTGCTACATGATTTAATCATTTTCCTCTTTTTTTAATACAATAATATTAATCTATTTGGTAATAAACACAACTCATTATGCCATATTCTTCTTTTAGTAAAATGTGCTGTTATTTCTACAGTTTAATGTAAATGTATTGTCAGCCATGTCGACAGTGTCCAGTAATTGTGTCTCAAGTGTTGTCCAGAGGTAGGCTGCCCACCCCCGCCCCAATAAAAATGAGGGAAAGAGAATCTGATTGAACATTATTGAAGTGAAGAGGTCCAAATGTACATGCTAACATCTGGAAAATGAGCAGAAATCCCCAGTATCTGCCTTTGGTTTGTCACTAAAGGTAATCAGGCCTCTTGATGATTTCAGACTTTAGATTTATTGGCTTTAAAAATATTTAGTTGTCCTAGAGTCAAATTTTAGAAAGGCTTCCTCCTGTTAAAAAAAAAAAAGTTCCTACACCTCTATCAAACAGCAATTTTAGTGACTATGATTGCAAACCACTAGAGCTACAATCTACATTTCAAGATTACCATCAGGAAGAGCATATGACAAACCTTCACAATGTTACCTAAATTATTATAATGTAATTCATTTTTAGAAAGCATTTTTAAAAGCTCACACATAGACAATAAGATTATAGTTGTAATTGAACGATAATTCTTAACTGTTGTTTGTGAAGTTCTTTAATATCATGGTAATGACTTGTGGTATTACCTCCTCCTGCTCTTGCCAGGAGTATTGATTCATAAATTGACTATTGTGGGGGAGGGGTAAAGAAAAAACAGGCTAAAACTCAAATAATAATTTTGAACAACAACAAAAAAACCATCAGATCAGTTTCCTAAAAGAGGAGTTAACATTGTCCCTATGATGTCTTGTAACTTTGCTCATATAAGATTCATTATCTGTATACTCGAACATTTTAAAGAAGAAGAAAACAAAATCCAGAATTGAAGA
This sequence comes from Dipodomys spectabilis, assembly GCF_019054845.1. Classification (NCBI taxonomy): domain Eukaryota; kingdom Metazoa; phylum Chordata; class Mammalia; order Rodentia; family Heteromyidae; genus Dipodomys; species Dipodomys spectabilis. Next base: position 20,702,317 of record NW_024871460.1, read on the forward strand.
GGTGACTACTTCAAAAGCTCACTTGAAATCATGAAGAATGTAGTCTACTCAGATAGAAACTAGAGCTTACATTGACACTGGATTTAAGAACTATTAAACCCTATCACAGATGTTTAAATTAACTAGGTAGTCAGGATAATAAAAAAAAGTTTCTTTTAAGTCCTACTAGATATAACAGGGCAGAACCACAATAAAAAAAAAATCAGTGGAACCTGGCACAGGACTTAGGGCATGAAAAGCATATAATAAGCGTTTGTTAAACTAATGAATAAATTAAAACTAAGCAAATTAACCAGAACTTTTGAAGCCATGTATGTATGGGAAGAGGAATCGCTTTCTTTTCTTTCTCTTCTGTCCTTCCTCTTTCACTCCCTGTCCTCCTTCTCTCAACAACATAAATGGGGAAAAATAATATTCTAGTTATACACCTACAGAACCTCATGGTGGGGAACACAAGGATATGCCTGCAGCTGGATAGTGAGCAAGGGTCATTTTCAGTAATTCTCCTGAACTCTGTGAGATAGAACTGTGACACTTGTGGTCAGGAGGTGTGGGTGGGGCCAGAGACTGACCACATGGAAAAAGCTTTCAGGATTAGGGGGGCTCTAGGGACAGTCAATGTGTAACTCTGCCCTTAGGTATTCAAATCTGAGTCAGGCCAGGCAAGATCTTGACGCAGTAGGGGTAGAAGAGGTCACTGAGTTAATTCTGCACATACAAAAGAAATCAAACAACCTCTTAATTCCTCTAAATACCAAACACATGCATTCCACACCCCAACCCTACACCTTCTCCTAGTCAAGGTCTTTGGAGTCATCTCTGCTGGTGACATATTTGGTTGTAAGTTAGATTCCCAGATACTTTGTTGTCAAGAACCCATCTCCAGTGAAGCACAAATGTGACTTCCAATTAAGTTCCTTAAGAATGGGGTCATCAGTAACTTGGAAACACTTTTTGAAACCTCCTAGTAAGTTATACTGAGCAAGGCACTGGTGAAACATTTTTAATCTAGTCTTCAAATCCTACCTACCTTATACCTAAGAACCTACCCTGTTCTAACGTATAAACAGAACATGTTGCTTGATATCACCCCAAAAGGTGAAATGTGCCATACACACACACACACACACACACACACACACACACACACACACACGCATATGTTTAAAATGAGAATGCCTAATTTGTCCTATTATTTATTATTAAACACTTTGTGAGAACCTACTGGGACACTAGGACATAGACATATGTCCTCTGCATAATATGCAGAGATGTATGTCTCTGCATAATATCTCTATCTGTTTATCTCTACCGTAAGCTAGAACACCCAAATCCTACACCAAACTTCAGGGATGTCATGATAGCATTTCCCTCCAGGAACCATTTGGGACAGACTGAAATGCCTAACAGGGTGAAAACACATTTGCCCTAAGTTCTCTATACAGGAGTAACTAGGAACATTTTCCCAACGACAAAACCTAGCTAATGACTTTACCTCACTCTGCTTTGTGGAGAAATCCTAACCTTCTGGCAGAAATGATCTCCACCCTTGGAAAGAAATACTATGTGCAAACATAGCTAAGTAGTTTCTCCTTCCACCTCTTCTTCCTCGTGTTCCTGAGGCAGTGTGTAGGATTTTAGACTTGTCCCCTGAGGGTAGGATAAAGTCTTTGTTTATAGTGATAAATCATAGTGTTCAAAGTCTAATGGTAAGAGAAGTTGCCCATCGTAAACTTTGACAGCAGGTCAAGGACTCGCAGAAAATGAATAGACAAGAAGCTCTCTTCTCTTCTCTTGCTCTGTGCTCTCTCCCCCACCCCCACCCAAGGAGGGCAGCCACTGGAGTCCATGTCATCAGTAATATTTCATATATTGCACTTACCTGAAAAAAATACTTAGGATTTTCATATCAAAAAACAAGAGACAGCTCAATTGTCCAATTCCAGAGTACCATTGTCCAAAAGCAGAAAGGGCTAAAGTTTCAGTACGAGAACCAGCAGAAAATCCTATTTTTAAAATCTGGCAATAAATAATACTCTGCCCTCTTAAAATTTCCAGAGGCCTTCTACTCAGTGTCCCCAGGAAAACCAGCAGTTGAACCGCAAGACGTTTTGTTTTGCAGCGGTGGTGAAACAAACGAGAGAAGTTTTATTTTGAAAATACAGTCTTTCAAGATAAATTTGGCTTCCATTTTTATCCACATTTAGGTGCATCGGACAAGATACAAAAACAACAACAAAAACAACAACACGAAGACCCACGACAATTATGTACAGAGCTCTAAAATGAGCTGTGAGTATCTACAAGAAACTAGCCCGTGCGCTTGGTGAAGGGGTGCAGTTCTAGTGTGGCTTTGTATATAGTTCTCAGTCCTCCCGAAGAACATTTTAACTCCCTGGAGCTGCAGGTGCGGCTGCAGCAAGGGCAGAGCTGGGGGTCAATGAAGGGTGTGGGGTGGGACCCTCGGGTGGGAGACGTAGCGAGGTGTCTGGGGAGGGGAGCAGGGCGGCGGGCGGGACATCCTGGGCCTCTCTAGCAGTCCTGCCGCGGGGTGTGAGTCAGGCTGTGGCGCCGCAGATCGCAGTTTCGCCTGAACACTTTGCCGCACCGCTCGCAGCTGTAGGGCTTGATGTCTGTATGGGTGAGAAGGTGAGTTTTCAGGTTACTTCTCTGATTAAAGGTTCTTCCACATGTGGGGCATTTGTGTGGAGATTCCTGTTCAGATGCGAAGCAAGCATAGGATTAATCCTTCACACCACCACCACACACCCTTCTCTCAATCGTTTCTGTCTTATCGGTATCTCAAGCCTTAACATAACAAGCTTGTGACTACAAAAGAGGGGACCTGCAGGAACAAATCTGTGCTGCTAATCCTCCAATCGTGAGGACACTCGGGTAGGCACACTGCGGAGGCCCGAGGACTCTCACGATCTTGGCCACCGCGAGGCCTTTGTGTTTTCCAACTCTTCACATTTCATCTCCGTGTCACGGGCAGGAAAAGGGGGCAAGGAAAAAAAAAAAAACACCTCTAATCCACTCTTAAGGAGCCACATTCTCCCGGCTAATAAAGCTCCTCTTCAAGCTGGAAAATTAAACTATTCCTCCATGTTCTGAAAGCTGCAAATTATGAGGCCCCTGGGAAAGACAGCATATGGGATTTCACCATGCCTCCATTATCAAAATTACCTTTATTTCCTCCCAAATGGGATAGCTTTAAATGCAGGGCAGATCGGATTTGTTTTTTAAGTGTAATTCTAAAATTAGGACTTACTATAAACAGAGCCTGTTTGTTTATTAATACAAATATAAAATGGCTTGATGTTAAGATTAAGTTTATGTATTTAAAAAAAAAAGCCAAGAGGCTGCTTTTCCGAATGTAGAAAACAAATCTAAATAGAATCTTTTAAGAACAGACTACCTCCAACACCATTTATAAAGCAATAATGATTTTAAAAAACAGCAATAATGAACACTGTCATTAAGCAAGAAAACAAACTTACCTGCATATGTAAAGTTTTGTGAACTGCTAGAGTTCTAGACTGACAAAATCCTTTGCCACACTCCTGACATTTGAAGGGTTTTTCTTTGGAATGGATATACCTGAAAATCAATATATAAGCTTTCATTGAAATAGCTTGCCCCTTTTGACAAATACCCAAGCAAAACTGTAGAAAGACAAAAGAAACCGAATTTCTATTCTATTTTTAATGTATTTTTTTTCTGTGTGATTCTGTTTATGGTTAACCTCAACTAACAGACTCTTCAAAACATTCACCCATTCGGCTGGCTTTATCTACCCTTGATCGCCCTCTCTGGCCTATTTTGGAGCTCGAAATCCTACAGAATGAGCCCTTCGTGGCCTCACGGTTTTTCTCTGAGACTTAAACTGCACACATCAGGATATAAAGCAAAGGTGGAGTGTGGGGGAACTGATTTTAAAAATTATCTCTTGAAGTCCCACCTCGGGGGAATCGCAGGTAGATTCCGGAGAAGGTTCTATCAACCCTCCACACCCTGCAAAAACACTTAAGTTAGGGTGTTTCTCCAGTTGTGGTTCATTAAAGCAGCGTTTAGGGAAGAAAGGTGGAAACTGACCTCAAGATTCCCTAAAAATGCGGCTGGGAAGGGTCCCCGAGGCAGGCTGGGGGTGGGGAGCGCACTGCTGGGGGCAGGGAAGTGAGGGGGGGGGGAGAGGGGCATCCAGTGGGCCCGGAACAGAGTTCTAGAAAAGGTCCCCAGAAAGCAGGACTGTGCGATCCCTTTGCTCTCGGCTTTTCGGTGCTCGCGTCCCGGCGCCAAGGAGAACCCACTGAGAGGAAATGGGATAACGAGCCCAAGTCCAAGGCCAACCCACCAGAATTTTTTTTTTCTGCCCAAGGATGGAGGGGCGGGGGGGGGGGGGGAATGGAATAATAATACCAAAGAAAAACTCTCCCTCATTCCAAAGCGGCAGGAGCCAGCTGCACAAAAAGAGAGAGAGAGAGAGAAAGAGAGAGAGAGAAAGAAAGGAAGGAAGGAAGGAAAGGAAGGAAGGAAGGAAGGAAGGAAGGGAGGGAGGGAGGGAGGGAGGGAGGGAGGGAGGGAGGGAGGGAGGGAGGGAGGGAGGAAAAGAAGGAGAAAAAGGAAAAGAAAAAGAAAAAAGGAAGGGGGAGTAAATATTGGGGGTTCGCTGAAGCCGGCTGGGAGTGTGGGGCGCCGCGTGGGGTTTAGTCTAGATCAGCGGGCGTTTAAGTGGCATTTGGAGGGTCAGGCTCGGCTTTCCTGGACCGAGTTCTCCCGCCCTCTCCCGCCCAGCCTCGGGCCGGACCTCACCTGTGGTCCCGCAGGTGGTCTTGCCTCCGGAAGGCCTTGTGACAAATGTCACAGGTGTACGGCCTCTCGTCCGTGTGGGTCCTCTCGTGGATGAGCAAATTGTAGGATTTGGTAAAGTGTCTGCCGCAAAACTTGCAGATAAATTCTTTTTTCGTTTTGGACGGTAACCTCCCTCGGGAAGGTTTTCTGTCCGGAGTCAATTTAGTGAGGCCGGAGATGGGGCTGCCCAGCCCGGGGCTCAGCTTGCTCAGATCTCCGATCTTAGGCGGATCTTCCTGCGTGGCGGCCACGGCCAAATTAGCAAAGTCAAAACGGGGCCGGTCCTTGTGCAGGGCAGGGAGGACGTGCGCAATGGCCCCCTGCTTGGGGTGGAACAGGTGAGTGGTAAAGGGCAGAGCCGGGAAAGGAAAGCGCGTGTCCACCAGGCCCTGGGCCGCCGCCATCTCGGTGATGGTGGAGCGGGTGATCTCGTGCACGTGGGGGTACCCCAACGTCCAGTGGTTCATGTGCATGGTCTGCACAGCGCTGAGGCCGTACAGGCCCTGCAGGTGGTCCACCGCGGCGGGGAAGGTGTTCACGGCCTGTAGGAAGGAGTAATTGGTGAGCTGCAGTGATGGGTGGAGCGGGATGGGCGCTGGCAAGGCTTTGCTCCCCATTTTCTTGGATGCTGGGGGGCGTAGTGAGACGCCCCTTTCTTCCAGGACTCACGGGCGGTGGGCGTAGGAGTCTCGGCACACACACACACCGAAAAACAAAACAAAACAAAAATCCCAGAAACAACAACGCAGAGAAAGCCCTAAAAAAATGGCAGGGGAAAGAGAGGGGGAGAGACGGTGGTTATTAAGCTGGCCAGCGCAGGTGGCATCTTCTCCTAGGCTCCCCGGCCACCACTCTCCTCCAAGACTCCCCAGAGGAACCGTGAGGGGGCCACGTCGCAGCACCTGCCCGGAGGGAGGCCGCAGCCCAGGCCGGGCTCAGGGCTCGGCAGGTAGGGATTCCTGGTGGGTGGGGCGCCCATAGGAAGATGAGATTCCGGGCGTGCACCGAGTGGAAGACTTCAGTCCCAGGAGACTGATCCCCTCCGGTCTCCAGTCCGTCACCCGTGACCTCCCACCCCACCAACGCCAGCAGCCCCCCCCCCCGGGCACAGCAGCTCCTCTGAGCCCCCGGGTTGGGAGGAGGTGGAGGTGGAACTGCAGGTTGTGGGTCCGATCTGGGGGTTCGAGTGCCCAGCGCGGGCCGCCCTTCCCGCGCTCCCCCAACTCGGGGGGCGGGGGGCTCCCCGGGAGGGCATAAGGGGGCATGCTTTGTCCTTCTGGGCCTTCCGATATGCCCGCAGCTGACCTCGGAGGTGTTCTCTTTCCTTCCTCTGCCTCAGTGCCATTTATCAGCAGTGACGGGGCCGCGGGAAAGAAAAGTGACACCTCGGGAGGGAGGAAGGGGGAGCTGGGTTCGGCCTGGAATCCCCCCTCCTCCTTCCCAGGGGCTGCCTCTCCTCCCGTCCCCGACCAAGATCCCTTCCAGATGGTTCAGAATCAGGGAGGTGGAGGGGGGGGGGGCGCAGAAAGGGGAAGAACATCCCAGAGGCCAAAACCTCTTTTCCCAGACTGAGCGCCAAGCTCTCAGGAGGCGGGAGCGGCCCCTGCACAGGGGAGGAGGGGAGGGGGAAAGCCAGAGAGACTCGTGGGGGCGGGGGGGGGGGAGGCGAAGCGAGGTAGCCGCAGCTGGGCGGGCACAGTGAGTCTTTGTCGGCCTGGGGCACGTTGGTACAGCTGCCACCCTGAAGGCCGCCTGGGGTCTTCGGGCCTGCGCCTAAGCAGGGAGCTGCCTCAATCTATGCCCCCACCCCCCTCCGCTGGCAGCGTAGAGGTCTGACTTGAGACCCCCGGTCCCCGGAGCACACATCTGTTCTCACTGTGGGCCCATGGCTTCCTCGTGCCAACCCCTCTTCAGAAGAGTGTGTGCGGACTCAGCGGGGCTGGGCGCCCAGGTGCGGCATCTCAGTGCTGAGCGCTTTCCCACGAGACGGGCAGGCTGGCCACCAAAGGCCCCACCTGAGGCTTTGGGCCCTGCAGGAAAGCGCAGAGCCTTGGCCAGGTTTCCGCACCTGAGTGTTCTTGCCCCAGTGCGTTGTGCAGTGGTGTCCGTGACTGTGTACGGGCGGGCGTTAAGCGGCTGCGCTAATGACACAGCGCTTTGGCAAGGCAGAATCTGGCTGTCTCCGTGGGGCCCGCACCTTCCTCCTCTGTTTGGAACAGCTCGGAGACAGAGATTTATTAACGAACCGCTTCTGCCTGGTGGGTATGCGGTCTGGGAGTTCAGGCTGGGAGTTAATGAGAGGTGTACAACAGTCAGAGGGTCTCAGTCAGACCATTCAACCGAAACTGTAAACCCCCAGAAGTAATAAACTTTCCCACCACAAATCACTATTCACTTCTGTTCAGCCGCAGCCCTCAAACCCTCTCTCCTCCACAGTCGGGGGGGGGGGGGAGAATCCACTAGCATTCCTGGCAATCTATCTGATTATTTCCCCTTCCATTAAAAATAATAAATTTAATCTTTATTTCCTTCTCCTTAGGAAATGAGGATTTCCCAGAGATTCAATGTATCCATCCTCCTCCCCCCAGTGTTGAAAAGCAGCCTCTCCGATATAGATAGGAAACTGAAATTAGTATTTGGGTATATTCCCAGACTAGGTTTCTTAGAAATAAACACGGGAGTCAAAGCACAACTGCTACCACGGGCTGGAGTGCGGGGAGAACGGGGGCTATTGGCTGCAAAACTAGAAGGATATGTGATGTTGAATTCCAAATTTGCCTAGTGGACTTTGTGCCATCCAGGTTACAACACTCATTTTTGCTGGCAGAAAGTTGAATGCCATCTTCCTTCCCTTTCCTCTGAACATACAGAAGCTAATGGCTCTATTAAAACTCAGTTTCATGTTGGCACTGAAGCGCTACCTCGTGCTATGTGTTCCTTTTCACTTGCAGGGCAAATTAAACTGTGTCTTCTCAGAGGACAGAAGACCCATTGGTACCTTCTGAAACCCTTTCACAAACCCTAAATGACTGCCAAACACTGCTGCCATAAATAATTAGGGAGTTTAGATGTGCATGTTCCTGTTGAGTTTCTGGAAACATATGTCAAATGATATTTTAAGTCAATGCTGAGATCTAAAGTACTTTCATTTTGTGAGCCCACACTCAGGCAGTTCCAACGACTGCTGTCATCTCTCCACCATCCTGTTTCAAACCACTTGCTACTTTCAATTTTGCTAAGAAAGAAAGCTGAACCACTCTACAGGCATAAATAGCTCGGTGGAGTGGAGGCCACATTTCTTTCACCAGTTTTCTTCATAGGAATTTCCAGGCATGTTCAAAGTTTTGTAAAACTCAGTTCACTGGCTGTCAGCAAGGAAGATGTGTACATATTAATTTCAATCCAGTGAAGCTTTCAAAGCATTGGGGAATGAAAGGTACATAGTAATTTGGTAATGAGCCTCGACTTCTGGTAACGATGTCGTGGTGTTGTTACATTGAATAATGTAATTCTAGAAATAATGTAATTAAGAGTCATCTTCTAAAACGCCTCTATTGGATTCTGGAGGGGAAAAAAAGGAATGGTGGAAGGATAAACTCAACGAATTTCAGCCCAAAGCACAATAGAAATCTCTATGATTCAGAGATCAAAGATTATTTTTGAAACATGAGGAGAGAGACTTGATCAGGTGAATAGAGAAAAGGGCGGTGAAGTTCCTGCCCCTTTGCAGCGCCTTGGTCTTCCCAAGGAGTTAATTAAATTAAGATGCCTTCCGCATAATCTGAGTTTGTTTTTCTCTGCTCCCTCCATCCCCTGGTATATGTATATATATATATACACATATATGTATAACACTCTTGTTTTTTCTACAAACTGCAGTTTGCTGAGCAGAGAAAGTAGCTGTCTGTGCTCTTTTGCTTCGGGAAACCCCAACCCTCTTTTGTTCTCTTCTAACAGGTAGAGGGATCGAACCACCTCTGCCTCGGCCAACACCTTTTCCTCTCTCCTTTTTTTTTTCCTCCACTGCAAATACCTTTCTCACTCATTTCTTCTGAATCCAAGCGTTTCAGCCCCTGGGGAGTTTGCCTTCTGCCCTCTCAGCCACAACTGAAGTGGGAAGAAAATCAAAAGGCCACCATAAGGTTGGTAAATTTACTTAGGACCGAACTAATCCATCTTGAAATATGCCCTCGGAGCTGTAGGCTGGGCAGGCTCTACGTGTCCTAGCTCTTCGCCGCCCCGACGCGCTGCGCGGCAGCCGCGGCTCCAACAGAGTGGACCCAGACTTTCTTAGGGCCGGGACAGAAAAGCCGTGAGACTGGGCTTTTACTTCAACAGACGTCCATCTGCTTTTACAAGAAATCTTACCAAACGCTTAGATTTCTGAAATGTCCCAAAATGCACGAAAAAAAGTGTGTGTGTATGTGTGTGTGTGTGTGTGTGTGTGTGTGTGCTGTTAGGTGTTAGCTGCGGTTGTGTGCTCAGGATCCAAGCAAGTCCGAAATACAATGCCCCACCAGGGCAACCAGGCGAGTTCTTTTTACAACCTCTAATCTTCAGGCACGCCAGACTGAGAAGCTAAGCACCTCTAGCACACCCAAACCTTTCCTTCCTCGGGGCGTCTGCAGGCAGCCCCCTTCCCAGAGCAGACACTCACCTCCGGCAGAAACGTCTGCCTGGATAACGCCGCTCACACCAGATCCAGGCAGCCAGGCGCACAGCTTGGCGAGGTCATTAGGTCCAAGCTGGGCAAACTTCTTTTTCCGCGCAGAGTCCTGAGAGCCGGGTACATATCTGGAGGACCCCGAGGAGCGGAAGGGAGTGCGGATCCTTGTTTTTGTCCGAGTCGGTGGACGCCCGGGGTGGTGGTGAACGGGGTACTTAGGTTCTGCGATCAGTGCTGGCCCTGATCCTCGGGTTTCGGAGAGCCTTTCGCCTCGGACTCTGGGTGAGGAGGGAGCCCGCAGACTCGCAGGGCCATCACCCTCCAGCAGCCTGCGCGCCCAGCTCCTTCCCTGCCCGAGTCCCTCCCCAGGCTGCCTGGGGCCGAGAGTCCAAGGCTTTAGTAGCGGCCCCGCCTCCCCTTCGGGCGGGCTGCACCAGCTAGAGTGGGGCTTGGGACGCCCAGGCTCCGCCTCCCCACCCTGCAAGCCCGCTAATGGTCCGCTCTGTTTACTTGTGTTTGGATAGCAACTGAGTCTTAAAGGCGCAGGTTTGCTGGTGATTTCTCTGCTGCTTGAGACACTGAGCCCAAGGTGACTCAACTCAAAACTCACACACAAAGACAACGCCCACCCTTTTCCTTTTCCTTGCCACTTTTCCCTCCACTCTTAGAAACTCAGCAACTACGTTCTGCTTTTCAAAGATCCTGCAGAGAAGTCCAAAGGGGACACTTTATACTTTAGCTTGGAGAGCTCCCCGTTTTAATTTCCACACAATATGTCTAACACAACATTTATCTTCAAAGGGTAAAAGTGATCTAGATTTTGCTTTCCAGCCTATATCATCCTTCCCACGTTTTAAGTGGTTTTATGCACATTTTTGGACATAACTATCTGTGTAGTCTGTTTCTCTCTGCTTTAAAAAAACAAAGTTTATTCATAGAGGTGACAATTGACTAATTTCGCAATTACTGCAAATACATGTGGAATGTTGCAGGAGAAATTCCTTCCAGTATCTAAGCTTTAATCAGCTAATGAACAATTTCAAAAGCAGTTCACCAACTTGGTTAAGGGAGGGGGCATCTGCAGCCCATTGGCAAACAATAAAGAATCATCTGGAATGGGCGAAGAAAAATCATTAAAAAAATTTAGGAAAATACAATTTTCGCTTCTCAAAACACGTATTATCTTTATTCTCGGCAAAACTGAACTCATGGTTCAGGCGCCAGGAAAAGTAATCGAATTTGACGTGCAGTTATACATTTCCCCCCCTGAAGTTCTTCTAAAAGTTTAGTCTTGTGTGAGTGTAAACGCAGAACACACTTCAGTCGCTCTGGAATAGGATGACGGAATGACAGAAAGAGAATGTCACCGATGCATTGGAAACAGCTTCTTTTCAGATGGCACCCGCCTGAGCAAGACTAAGCAAAAAACGCTTTTCGTCCCAGACGAGTCCCTGGAGATGTGCGTCAGTCCACAGCGAGCGGGGACTTGGATGAGCTCAGATCTTCTAAGGGGATGCACCGTTCTAGGTGTTCAGCTGAAAGATGCTTTTGGATGAGCCTTCTCCAAGTGTAATGAAAACAGCCTCAATGTGCGGGGAGGCAGACACACATAAGAAAGCTAAAATAGCCGTCAGACAGTTACAGCGAATGGGGAGCCAGGCAGAAGCGACAAGACATGTTATTAAGATAAAATTGTCTTTTTTATGTATGTCAAAGCGGATAGAAATGTTCATTTGTTTGGTAAAAGATAATTCAGGAATAAGAAAATCTCTCTTTACCCTTTTCTTCAACGGTTTTCCGTTTGCAAAGATGAAAAAGTGAGCTAGGACCGAGAACAGAGTTTTAGTACCCTGCAGTACTCGACATGCTTCAGAAGCAAATCCGAGGAACAGCCTGGTAGTAGAATGCCTAAGAGCTGGGGTTTTCAGACCCCTTTCCCCCAGTGGCTTCCATTCGGGTGCTTTCATTTTAGTACCCAAGTGGGAGCCTCAGCTTTCGGGACGCCTGCGGTCCCCTGGTCAACCGCTCCAGGCTCTCCGCAGCTTTGGGGCATTGGGAATCTGGAGGGAATTTTCCGTCGGCCTCTGCAGGACAGACGCGCACGGCGTGGTGACCTTGTAGACCGCGGGGTTCTGGTGCTTTGGCCAAGCCAACTCCCCAGCGGCGGGCTTCGCACCTTTCCCAAGTGCGAGCAGGCGGCCCTGCGGCTCCGCCTGCGCTTCCCGCCGGCCACACAGCCGCGCCCGCCGCCCCGCCGCGGCGCCCTCCTTCTGCAAACCTCCCGAGCCCGAGTTTCTTCCAGGAGCAAGTTTACCTCGCCCACCCCAGCCTCCCAAGTTCCAAAATGGAGTCTGGGCCAACTGGGCCCTGGCATCGCCGTTGCTTAAAAGGTTGGAGTGGAATCGAGGATCCCTGGCTTTGGGGGGGGGGGGGGGGAGGCAGGGGAAGGGATCGGGCCCCGCCGAGCCCCAGCAGCACGCGGGCGCAGCAGCCCGTCCGCCGTGGGCAGGTGCGCGCGGGGCGAGGGGCACCAGCCTGAAGCCCCGAGCCACGCCGGCCTCCTCCCCGCCCCGGGCCCTCTCCCCGCGCACCTAGGACGGACCCCCAGAGTTTCTCCGCACTCATCCGACCCGGTGAGTCCTAAAGACACCCCCGCCGGCCCCGCATCGTGGGAAGCCACCCACGAGCGGCTCACCCACCAGCCTCTCCCGGCCCTGAACCAGGGGTGCGATCCCGGTGTGCAGAAAGAGCAGCCCAGCTGCGCCCCCCAGACCTGAGTCTCCACGGGGCTGTCCCGCTCCGCACAACTCTCTTTGGCTCCAGTCCCGCCGATCCGATCACCCGCTGTCCTCGCGGCTCTGGGTTTTCCACACCGAGGACGCTTCCAGGGAAATGGCTAACAGACTGGATCGGGGCCGCGCCAGCAGATGCAGCCCGAACCCCGACAACGGCCGTGCCTCCCGAAGCGAGGGCGCTGGGAGAGCGCGCGCCCCCTCCTTCGCGCTCCGCACCCCTCGGCCCACCCAGGAGGCTCTGCCCGGGGAGCTGGGAGGCAGGTGGCAGGCTCTGCCTCTCCCCGGGACCTGGCGCTGCTGACACCCTCAAAAACAAAACAAACGTTTATTTTTTTACCCATTAGGAAGGCTTATGTCTTCCCCTCAGACCCCGGCTGCCTCTGCGGGGCGGGGACCTTTTGTATTTGAACTTCCCGCACTGCTGTTGCTTTTTTAAAAACGTTCTCTTTCCCGAACTCAAGAGTTCAGGAGAGCCTTCCCGGCCCTGGTGGCTGGGCTCTGCATCGTATCGGAGTGGCCAGGCGCGGAGAGGGGATTGCAGGCGTTAGACTCGGAGTCGGGGCTGCGCAGGTAGAAGGTACGAGGCTTCCGAACTGAATTAGCAGGACCGCGCGGCCGAGCTCCCAACCCGCTAAAAAGCCGCGCGTTTCAGCTCAGCGGCCGGAGGAAGGGCCGCAGCGCCCCCTGGAGGCCAAGGCCCGGCACTTCGTGGCGTGGACTCCCGGGTGTGAGTCTGTGGCCCCAGTAGAACTCTCGCGCCCCCCCACCCCCCCCGTAAGCAGCTGGATTCCCGTCCCCTGGACCTTGCGCCCCTTTACAGCGGAGAGCAGGATGTGTCGCACATGTTCTGGGGAGAGGGCCTGTGCTGGTTCAACAGGCTGCTGAGCCATTAGAGGGGACCCTCCCCCTCCACGTGGGGGCCCCACTTGCCATTTCTCCTAGTGGGTTTCTGAGGTGGGTTTCCAGGTCCATGTGCCGCTCTGGTCACCCTCGTTGTGACCCAGCGTAGGGAGTTTGCTAGGTCCTCAGATTCCAACAGGTCCTAAGTCCTGAGATGCTGTCCTAGGTGGGAGGGGGGAAGGAGGGGGATTAGCAAGAAGGGACCCATTCGGGGACCTTCTCAGCACAACACCGAACATTTGAAGCCTGGGTTCTCCTGAAGGCTGGGAGCTGGAAAAGGCTCTCCCTGAGCCTGAGCACACACACACACACACACACACACACACACACACACACACACACACACGCACAGCCTGCCCAGCTGTCCAGTGCTCTAGCCACCTGCAGAGTGGGGCCTGACTGGCTAGTCCCAGGGGCCCTAGATTCGGCCCAACCCATCTACCCTTCCCACTGCAGAACTGGGGAGGGGGGGCCTGTTGCCCTGGCTCAGCTTTTTTGTTTCTGCAGGAAGAGGCCGTGCCACCCACCAGGAATTTGGAGCTATGTAGGGGATCTTGGGGCTGAGTCGCAGGGAAAGCTGCTTGGCCAAGCCTGGAGGCAGAACCTTCCCAGAGTCCAAGTGTTTGGATTTTCCTAGTGAGAACCTGGGCCACAGTAGGGGAAAAAAATCCAGAGCAGATTCAAGGCCACTCCATGACCTGTCAGCAACTCACCATGTTTGTGAGCTGTCACTGTGACCCTGGAGGGTGACAGTGGCTGGCTTCTCTGCTATCTGGAGTACTGACAGGTCTCTGGGGACAAGAGCCCCCAGAGTGGTTGCTGCTCTTTTGCAGATACTGGCTGTCTCATGGCTCCCAGGACAGCTTTGAACTCGCATACTTGCTAACCAGTCCTGTCCATGTTCCCAGTAAAGAACAGACCATAGAGGGAGAGACCCAGGCACATTCCAAGAGGGAGGGTATGCACCCAGAAAAGAACATCCAGAGGAAAGGCTAGGGTTTGTAAACCTGTGTGTGTGTGTGTGTGTGTGTGTGTGTGTGTGTGTGTCCATGCTTTCCTGTTTGTGTGTATGTTAACATACTTGATAATGCTTCAACAATGGGGAAATTTGAAGAGAAATCTTAATTTCCAGTGAGCTGTATTCCTCCTGGCTGAAGCCAAGCGACTCTGCTCTTCTGTCTCTGACTTCTGTTTTTAAAATGCTGGCTGAAGATTGCCTTGGAGGTTCCAATTCTCACCACAGACATTAGGATGCGTGTAGAGTTATCTGGAGCAGCGGTTCGCAAAGTGTGGTCCATGCGCTTCGGCTGGAACTTGTTAGAAAAGCAAGTTATAGGTCCCTACCTACTGAGTCAGAAACTGGGAGGGGACCCAAGAAACTGTTCAAACAAGTCCTCCAGGTGATTCTGATGCGCGATAAAGTTTGAGAATCATTGACCTAGATCAAATTGACATTTGGAGGCAATCGTGGATGCCTCGTTTGTTTTTTGGGTCCTCTTTCCCTTCCTCTTTTCCTCTTCTTTTCTTCCTCCTTTGTCTTCCTTCTTCCTTTCTTCCCAAGATTGTATGCATACACATCTGACCTGATTCTGACTTCCAACTTCCTTGGAAAGTGAGGCTACTCAGGTGCACTGGTCTCAAGCCCTCCTGCTTGAAGGACAGGAGGGGGTGTGTGGGGCCAAGAGCAGGGGAGAACAAGCAATGCACGAGTTGCCCTCTCTCCTTTGAAGTCAGTTGTTAATTCTTATCATCTAACTCTAGTGGATCAGACTTCAAGAACTGTTGGAGCAAATGAATGTAGAGGAGCCTCTCACCTTGTTTTAGAATTTCCAAGCTTTTGGGAGCTGGGCCTACTATCCTCCTCCAGGATGAAAACCCTGTTTTCATCCTTCCTACGGATTCTGTGTCCATTGCACACCCACAGCCTGCCTACTCTCATAGCATTGGGTCATTGTGTATGTGGCTGGCAGGGAGAGGTGTTACAATCCCCCCAACAGTGTATATGGACTAGGGCTGGGAGTCCCTGTGCCTCTGTTACCCTGCAGTCCCCAGGACACTCACAGGACCACTAAAACCATCTGAGGCCTGCTCACCCTAGCTCCCCAAACTGCCCAGCTACTGGAGGGCAGACTCCAGAGAAGGCTAGATTCCAAAAACCTAGTTTGATTAGAAGCCTTTGGCCATCAGATATCTTCAGAATTAAAAAGAAGTTTGATTTAGTGAGAGGGGATGGGAACCACTGAAGACACCACCAAATGAATTCTCATACTGACCATAGGTATAAATTGTACACAGCGATTCCTCATTCTAAACCAAGAGTTGCTGTTTTAAAATGACTCTTTTTTTTTTTTTTTTTTTTTTAAGCTGGAACTGGTGTTTGAACTCAGGGCCTTGCTGTCTGTTGAACCTGAGGACTCTATCATTTGAGCCATGTCTCCACTTCTGGCTTTTTGATAGTTAATTGGAGAAAAGTCTCCGTGCTTCCCTGCTCAATCCTCAACTTTCAGCCTGTAGAGTAAACTAGGACCTGAGCTCCTGGCGCCTGTTATACTTTTTCTTACAGGGAATTTCAAAATACAAAATGTATGACAGTCAGGAACATGATAATCTCTTTTCAACCAGTGATCATATTTCTTAACAGGATTTTGCTTCCCAGTGCAGATAGTTTGACATAGTAACATTTAAACCAGCCAGCACTTAGTTAGGAAGTGCCAAGGCCAATATTTGAATTCAGATACAAGTTTTAACAAAGGAAAAAAATATATCCTTGTAAGCTGTTTGCCTGTGAATATTCCCTCAGAGGATTATATACTATTCTTGAATCCAGTCCAAGCTACCAAACTAAAAAGTCGATGAGGTGCCAACTCATGAGGCACATACAATTCCTTTTCTATGAATATTTTGGAGTGTTAATTATGTACCATGTATCGGGCAATTGTGTTACTATTTGAAACCCTGAAAATTTTATCCTGACTTAGGGGGGAGAGTAAGGGTGAGGAAATTGGTTGGTTTTTTTTTTTTTGTTCCCCCTGGTTTAAAACGTTGTTTAAGTCTTTGCACTTAACAGTAATCTTCAAAACATTTACTGAGCTCTCACATTTTTAGGTCAGTTTTACAAGTCAAGGAAAGAAAGTCAGTGTTTAAGCCAGCTCATTTATTGAGAACGAATGCCAGCATATGCTTAACTTTTGGCTTTCCAACTGGAAGACCGTATGTTATAATAATGTTATTTTATATCACACCAGGTGATAATTTAGTGGAAGATTCCTTATGATTGGTGATCATACTTCACTCAAGACTATTCTCACCTCCTGCCTCTGTAGACAGCCCCAGGGAGAAAACAAATATTTCTCCTTCTGGCATTCTGGCTGGAGGAGGAGTCAAGGAAGTGGGCGTAGTTAGATTAGCTCCATTCTCCTGGAACAAAATAAATTGGGTTCCAAGATCCAAAGAATCCAGGTCTTACTAGAATCTTGATCTTACCAGGTCTTACAGAAGCAATGAACTTTGCTTTGCTATCTTTACCTCTGAGCCCTAAACACAGCTAACTTTACTGGATCTGGAGACATAACGGTGTCAAAGGTTGAGAGGCCTATTTTTCTCTTACCCCATGCACTGTATCATAGTTGGGTGACCCTGCATGTGCTAGTTATATACTCTAAAAGTATTTTACAGGGGCTGGGAAGGTGGCTCAGTGATAGAGCACTTGCCTTGCATGCCTGAGGCCCTGGGTTCGATTCCCCAGCACCACATAAGCAAAAAAAAAAAAAAGAAAGAAAGAAAAAAAGCCAGAAGTGGCACTGGGGTTCAAGTGGTAGAGCGCTAGCCTTGAGCTGAAGAGCTGAGGGACAGTGTCCAGGCCCAGAGTTCAGGCCCCACAACCGGATCCAAAAAAATAAAATAAAATAAAATAAAATGAAAGTATTTTACAGTCATCTCTCTCCTTTCATGTCCTCTGCCCCAACACCCTCCCTGGCCCATACTTGGCAACAGGCTTGCCTCCAGGAATCAGACTGGGTGGATGCTATGATGTCAGGACACCAGGCCGCAATGTTTCTAACATGTGTTAAGCCACGGTTGTCTTTTCCCTTCCCTGAAAAAAGTACACAAAGTGCAAGTCTTTTCCCAGGCCTTGAGACATATCCAAATGCCCTATGTGGTGGGCCCACCCAGGCCCAAGAGAGTAGAAGAGAACAACAGTATGTCATATGGGTGTGCTCACTACTCCTGTTCCCCTCTGTCTTATCCTTCACCACATTATCTTGACAGGCCTGAGACCAACCTGGGATTTTGTTTTGTTTGAGTGGCACTGGGGTTTGAACTCAGGGCCTCAAGCTAGGCAGATGTTCCACTATTGAACACGGATCTAGTCCATGACCTGGAATACATAGAAAGGAACAATGGCAAATTGAGATTTGAAACTTGTTTATTTAATGTGTCTTTATTGAGGATTCACTAGCTTTTACTCGAGGTTGTCATGGGCCCAGATAAATTGCAAACTTCTATTATTAAAGAATAAGAGAATAGACGCAAGGAAGCAACCAGAAGTCTTGGCTATAGGCTGTGTAGGATGTGGGTTTTTGGCATATACAATCTCTCATGTAGGCGCTATAATCACTACCATTGGTTCTGGATGGTTTTCCCTATCCACTTGCTACTTGTAAGGGTTTTAAGTGTTTTATGTATGTTTGAGTTCTCCTTTGAAACTCTTGAACATATTGCCAGCCCTTGTCCCTTTCTTATTTACTCTTAGTTGTAGCTACTGGTAGTCAACTTTCTGCTTACCAGCCAGGAAGTATAAACAAAGAAAGTGAGTTAAGTGTGGAGAGAAAAGCTGTGAGGAGCCTGGCTAGAAGGGTGTTGCTGTGGGTAGTGGGGGAAGGCGTCTGGTAGCGTGCAGCAGCTCTTCCTTTGTGGGAATGTACCACCCCAGGTGGCAGGTGGTTGTGTGCTTGGCTCTTTTGTAGGAGCTCTTCATTTTTTCCCTTGGAATATGGAGTGAGAAAAGAGATTGACTGAGTTGAAAACTTCCTGTACTACAGCCCTGGTTTCTTCCTGGCCCTGGCACCATATAAAACAAACTTTGGGGGGCGGGGGGTGACTGCAAGAGTCAGGAACAGGATTTTATAAAAATCAATCTCCATAGCAGGAGAAAGGAAAAAGGAAATATGCAGCTCATGCTCCTCAGAAGGGCAGAGCAGAGACCTCACACACAGTGGGGAGGCCGGCTCAGCTGGAGCCCAAGGACAAACTCAAAAGATAAGTGTAGAGAGACTTAATTACCGTTTAAAGTTGTTCTGGCCTGACCTCTCTGCCTGTTGGGTTAACTCTGCTTGAGAGCCTTATCCTGTGTTAATACTTACAAGCTCTAGTCTCGCTTCCAAGCCTAGGACAGTCCTTAGTAACACGATCGCCCAGGTGTAGACAGAGAGGGTGGGGGTGGCAAGAGTCTGTTAGTCCCCAGCCTCACCTGCAAGCCCTCTTCAGGACGTTGTTTGGCTCCAGGCACATCTGAGTATGACTATGGAGGTTCCTTGCAGAGCATTGATGCCAATGTGTGTGGGGAGAGATATTTTTTTTTCTGCTCAGAAACATCTGCAGTGACATTGAGGACATACTTATACACATTTACATGAGCCCCGGGGGATTCCCACGCCTGAGAGAACTGGCTAGATAGTTCCTATTACACATTTATTTCCTTAAAGGAGGTATTTTATATTCTACCCTGTAATTCAATTCTCTTGGCTCCCCACCCTGCTAAAAAGGAAAAGAACATACAGTCCAAACAATTTTTAAAACCCAGATTTTTTTCCCCTCTCTAAATAGTAAATGTGCAGTTTGTACAGATTTACACACATCTGTAAGTTATGACTTGTTTACACTAGCTTGTACAATATTTTAAAAATAAAGTATAATGTTTTTCAGTCTGTATACAATGGTATTTTCTTTTATCAACCCTCTCACATAAATGCACTTCCCCCTTTTAGGGTGTAATTACATGTCTAAATAGTAATGTATACAATTGATGTATAGGAAGGACATGTATGTTTTACAACAAACATACCAGAGGATGTAAGACACACATGTTGATTCTTTAAAGTACAGTATCTAATAACCTGCAGAATTAGGACAGGCCACCTAAGTTGGTCTGTGTGATAAGATTAGAGGATGATTCACCTTACTACAAATTTAGGATCAGGGAATGAAAAAGTACTTGAGAGACAATATTACTCATTCTTCTCATTCTCTCCTTATGTAGCCACAAAGACTAAAGGAAAATAACTTTCTCAGGCTCATGATTTCTCCATAGCACAGATTTGGGACCCCTGGTTTCAGGAGAGAACTGTTTCTGGCATAGCTCACAAACTCCTCTAGATTGAAGCTGGTATTTGGCTCTAGGAGAAGAACAGATGTTCACTTGATTTGCAGAGTATTGCAGTATACCAAGAGCCTGTGGGTACCAGGAACTTTAATCTTAGCTGTCTTCCAGGACTCAGCTTTTTCAAAGGATGGTCTGAGTGCTGGAGGACTAGTAAGGAATGGTTAGAAGTACAGCTGGTTCTACTGAAGAACAATCTGCATTTAAACAACATAGGCTCCACGGGGATTTGCCTATACATTTAATTTGGAAAGAACTGCTTCAGGCCACTGTATCCCTACTGCCAGCTTTCATCCTTAAAGACATTTTAAATCATTTTCTTCTGATACATTAAGAACATATAATGGCTTTCTATTACTTATCTGCTTCTATCCAAAACAGAAAGTTCAGTCACAATCCAGCGACTAAACTGTGGGAGTACTGTTTTCTTGGTCGTGTCAGACTTTCTCTAACGCTAGTTCTGGGAGTCTTACCTGAAGCTAATTAGCCTTTGTTGGTCTCTAAATTGGTCAAGAACTATTGATCCAAAATGTTGTTCAGGAAGAATTAAGAATGGATAAAGAATAGGGAAAACAACATGCCCTATTTCCTGCTGCCTTCTTTTCTCAGATGCCAAATCACCGAAGCTATTTTCCTACTGGTTATGTTTTCTCTTATTTATTTATTTGCTTATTTTATTTTTATTGGCTCCCACTTGATCTTCCAATTTGAGAAGGTAAACTCCCAGTGATTCCCAAATTAACTCACCCACTCATCTCTGTTAATTATTATTACTAAAGGGAGTGAACTCCCCTGGAGGTCCATTTAGATCAATGGGAGAATCCCACACTATGTTGATTTGGCTTTGATATCTGACATTCCACTGCTGGTCAGGACCTACTTAACTAAGCTGGTTTGCTTTCTGCAAGTCTCCACCTACCTCATCATTTCATTAAATTCCCTCCTGAAATGGTGCTGTGTTCAAGGGGAACAGTATTTCCAGAGTGAAAACAATTAATGGCCTCCTTTTTCCTTTTTTTTTTCTTTTCCAAGTGTAAAAGAAAGTATACTTAATCACTATTCACAGCTCTTTACTTGCGCTAACAAATCCAGGAAAAAAGACATTGTTCTGACCAGGCTTCGCTTCTACAAGGCAGTGATTTAGGGCGGGGCTAGTCAGCAAAGTGTTCTGTACTC
Organism: Dipodomys spectabilis; assembly: GCF_019054845.1. Lineage (NCBI taxonomy): Eukaryota > Metazoa > Chordata > Mammalia > Rodentia > Heteromyidae > Dipodomys > Dipodomys spectabilis. The sequence continues at coordinate 20,723,084 of NW_024871460.1, forward strand.
CTAATAGGCTGTTATGAAAAGCCAATGCTTCCCCTGGCTTTTCAGTTACCTCATTTCAGCAGTGATGTTATCTCTTGAGTATCTGGGTTTACCACTTACCACAGCAGAGGCCTGGACATTATTTGCTCAAATGGCTTTCCTCCTCTTCTTTTTTAAGTTAAATGTGTACAAGATGGATGGAGCTGGGTGGGGGTGGGGCAAGTACAATGTGTACTTTTTCAGCATTGTAATATTTCCATAAAGTAGATTTTTATGAGCTGTATGCTTGCATTTTTGTTTTCTGACTTATTGTTCTCTATCCTACAATTGTTCTATTAATTTGATAGTATATGGTTTCAGCCAAACATTTGTTCCAAATTCTGTCCGATTAAGGGGAAGTTTCCAGACAAAACCCTACCCAAGGGCCTTCCTAAAGCAAGCAGAACGTCTTCAGTCTAGCTCCTAGCTGTTCGTCCATCTTTAGGGGCCTTTGGGAGCTGAGAGGGTCACTAGTTGGACCCAAGCACAGGCTATTTCAAGGATATCTGCTCTCTCTATGGCAAGTCACATCCACTGGCATTTATAGGACCAGGTCAGTGGCAGAAACATGGGTCGCTCAGAAGCTGTGAGTTAGGAACTTGATCTGAGTGTTAAGAAATGAAGTTCAGATGCTTAAAGGGTCAGCTCCATCTTTGGGCTAAGTGTTTTCCTTTGGGCCATGGGCAGGCCATTCACCTCCGGATGACATTCACACCCACTCAAGTTGTCTGTTTTTCTAATTCCCTAGGGATTTCAGTAAGGATAGAGGTCACTGTCTCTGACAAGCTTTAAAGTTAATTCCCAAGATAAATAAAGCAAATTGACACCACTTTGGTTGTAATTTCAGTTGCTTCAAATTCTAGAAGACAACAGTGAGCCATCAGCTGCCAGACTTCATTCCTGGAAATTCAAGAAAGAGAGGCATTTCATTTTCTACCTTTCTAAATGAAGCAATTTAGGGCCATCAGAACCAACAAAATCCATGTAAACCTCCTAATTCTACAATTTTGCTTGCCTTTCTACAAGGACAGAGAATCATTGTTTCCTTTTTTTTTTTTTTAAGCTACATAAGTAGTGGTTTCTGTTTAAACTGGAATGATAGAAGGTTGTAATCTTTTAAATTCAAACCTTGCAGCAGAAAAGCTGGGTTTACTTGTAAACTGTATTATTCAGTAACACACGCTGCATGGAACAGGGAAAGTAAATAACTGAACACATACTTTATAATTATACTCAGGGGCTGAGGGCGGTGGGTTTCAAAGCTACAGCCCAGAGAATGGGGCTTGGGAGCTTGGAGGCTTGGGGCTGCAGCTGCAGTTCCTGGCTTTTCCTTCTCAGGCTGAGGGAGGGATGGGAGAGAATAGGAATCTGAAGGTCTCAGAAGGACCCTAGGCCATGAGGGAGTTGAGATGAAGGATTTGTCTTCTAGGGGTCAGCTAGCAGAACATAATTAGGATTTACAGAATAAAATGTGAACCTTGCCAGGGACTTTAGGGAGATTTACTACACAGTTTTCTAGATAGTATTCAAGACACTTGAAGCTAATTTTGTTAAGGAAAAAAGTATCTTTTATCAAAGCATATTGAGAAAGGTTCTGAACTAGATCCTCCTAATAGAGAACTAAAATGCAAGTCCTTCAGTAAAGACATCTGTTAGTCCAGATTTCCTCATTTGTATTTCCTCCCTCCCTCCCTCCCTCCCTCCCTTCCTCCCCTCCTTCCCTCCCTCCCCTCTCTCTCTCTCTCTTTTGGCGTTGTGTTTAGCAGGAAAGTATGTTACCATTTTGCTTTAGTTGTTTTGCAGATAGATGTTTCCCTCCGCGCCCCCCCCCCCCCCATACACACAAGGCTAGGCCTTGGATGTAGCTATCTTCCTATCTATTCCTTCCAAGTAGATGGGATTATGGGTGTGAGCCATCACTCTCTGGGCCTGGGCGCTGTCCCTGTGCTCTTCAGCTCAAGGCGAGCGCTCTACCGCTTGAGCCACAGCACCACTTCCAGTTCTAATGGTTTTTATTGGAGATAAGAATCTTACAGACTTTCCTGCCCGGGCTGTCTTTGAACCGTGATCCTCATATCTCAGCCTCCTGAGTAGCTAGGATTACAAGTGTGAGCCACTGGCACCCGGCTCCAAGGTGATCTTTATTCACAAGGCTATTATTATTTTTTTTTTTTAGATTTATATCTCCCATGTTGGTCTTGAATTCCTAGGCTTCAGCAAACCTCTCTCCTTAGCCTTCTGAATTGCTGGGACTACAGGTTCATGCTACCTTACTTGATTCTAAGTATTGGTCTTTGAATCAGAAATCTTTTCTTTTGGGGCTGGGAAGGTGGCTCAGTGGTAGAGTGCTTGCCTTGCATGTATGAGGCCCTGGGTTTGATTCCTCAGCACCACATAAGCAGAAAAAGCTAGAAGTGGCGCTTTGGCTCAAGTGGTAGGGCGCTAGCCTTAAGCTGAAGAGCTGAGGGACAGTGCTCAGGCCCAGAGTTCAGGCCTCATGACCGACAAAACAAAAACAAAAACAAACCCCAGAAATCTTTTCTGGCCCTAACACTAGTCCCTAGGTAGGCATATGGATTAAAGATTCATCTCCTGGGAATCCAGTTATTAAACCCCTCCTCATTCATTTCTCCCCTAACTTGTTAGTAAGTTTAGGAAGTGCCTTTTGGTCCATAGAGCAGAGTTGTAGAGGAACTATTGCTTCTTCTTGAAAAAAATAAAAAAACAACTCATAATAATTGTTTGAAGTAGAAAAGAAATACAAGTATTGCAGAATCTTTTGAAAACCAAGAAGAGCAGGACATTGTTTGGTTCTGAAGTTTACTACATGTCAGACATTGTTCTAGAAGTTTCAATTATATTAACTCCAAGGCTGACCAACAACAGCCTCTTCTCGCAGCCCAGAAACTCAGAGAGAACATTTCAAACTTGTTAAATTGGAATAAGTGTTAATTTGCTCTAGCTACCAATGAAACCACCAATCACCCAGCCTTTTAGAGGAGGCATGCAGGTATATATTAAAGCACAAGCACTGCAGTTACCTTGTTTTTCACAGTTACAGAGGTGTGGCCCCTTTGTGTTCAACCAGTATTCTATGGGTCATTTGCAGTGTGCTATAAACCAGGCATTGATAAGGCAGATCAAACATTTTCGGCTGGTGAGGTGATAGCCCTGTATTGCTTTAACTTTAGACTTCTTTCCAGAGGCCAGGGTCTGAGTGTGTAGTGGGACAGTCAGTATGTTTACTTACTGATCATTGATCTCAAGGGTAACGGAAGGACAACATGGAATGACACAGTAACATGTACAATCTGTCCTTAACACATCCTGATCCATTTCTCAGAAACTCTCAAGACACTCTAAAGCACCCACAGACAGACAAGCCTTATTAGTCTGGACATATCTGTGTGCAGGTGACATAAACTACACTCTAACTAGTTTAAGCAATAAAGGGAGTTACTGGCTCAAGTCATTGAAAGTCCTTGGTCAAGTTGTTAAAGCACACCTAGATCCAGGAACTCAATTGCTATCATGAGATCTTTCCTTCTCTTTACAATACACAACCTCACTCTCCACTGCAGACACCTTTCACCCTGTGGCCTGGGATGATGCCCAGTCATATTTCCAGTTTGTCATCCTTATAGTCTGACAATACCGGACCAAGAAAGTGTGAATTTCTCTACATGTGAGTAATACAGGCTGTGGGACAAGACTACACAGTTACTCAGGCTGCTTCTACCACCTACTTGTGTGATCTTGGACAGGTTACTCTAGCTTTGTTTCCATTCCTATATCTAAAAGGGGAGCTAATAATAGGATCAACTTATTAAGGTACATGAAAATCAAATGATTTATCTTAAGCATGTAGAGAAGTTATTAATAAACAATAAATGCTAAGAGTAGGAGACCTTCAACAGAAGCTTGCATGCTATGCCTATCTCTTGATTCCTTAAGTCACATTTTTGCACTTGTGAATCGGGAGAACAATACCCAAACCATACTGAATAACAGAGAAGTTATCTCCCAAAGGATTGTAGGCAGACAAATAATATATATCTAGATCTGCATTTGACAGGTAGCCTTGGACCTGATCTCCTGTTATTTGGGATGAAGTTGGGTTGTTACATTCAGAGGTTGAACCTTGGGTCTAACAAAGCCTTAGCGTAGAAGCATCCAAACCCTTATTTCTTCAGATGGGCCCATCTCTACAGTTTGGTTCCAGCTCATAATCTATTTGGTTCCCTTGTCTAGAACTCCTGACTCTGTATATAGTTGGAACACACTTCAACTTTATTTTTGTTTGATTATGGCCCTTCTACAATTTGGTCTGAAGTTTAGTCAAACTTTAATTCATATAACAAGAACTAACCCACCCAACACCATCCAACGTGGACCTTGCCTTACCCTCTGGTTTGGAGCAGCAGATACTGAATTACACTTCAGCTTGCTGTAAGACATTGTACCTTAGCTATCCTACAGTCCATTTCCTCGTGATTTCACCTCTGTCCTGCCCTACTGTTCTTCACTGCTCCAAATCCCAACATATGTTGGTCCCATTTACAGAAAGCCAGCCTATGCTTCATTTCTCTAGAGCTTTGTTCTTACAGCTCTGTTTGTCTTTTCTTTGCTGGTCATTCTTTCAGACCTTTAGTTCTTAAGTCAAAAACTTCTTCTATTTTCCCATTCATATTACGTGGTATAATACAATATACTTACACATACTCACAGACACATGCATACACTTTCTCTTAAAGAAAGCATTTTTTCTTTCTTTTTAAAAATATATTTTATTGTTATTGTAAGAGTGATGTACAGAGGGGTTACAGTTACATGATAGGTAAATTTTTAGCCACGTCACCCCTTCCCTCGCTCTCTCCCAGTTTTTCCCTGTTTCTTTCTTCCTTCCTTCCCTTCCCTTTCCTTCCCTTCCACTTCTGGGGCTTAAACTTAGAGCCTAGGCACTCTCCCTCATCTTTTGTGCTCTACCACTTGAGCCACAGCTCCACTTCTGGCCTTTTTGTGAAGAGGGAGACTTAATTGGAGATATGAATCTCACAGTTTTCTGCCCAGGCTGGCTTTGAATGGTGAACCTCAGATCTCAGCCTCCTGTGTAACTTGTATTACAAGCATGGGCCACTGGTGCCAGGCTAAGAAAGCATTATTTTCTATGCCTTAGGCCAGGATAACATGGGATGTGATAAACTTCTTGAGTCTCTATAAATGGCATCTTGAGCAGAGTGGAAAGTTCCAGATTCCAAATGTATGCATTAATGGACAACCGGCTCTCTAGCTGGCTAATAAATTACATATCTATGTCAGGGACTGGGTTTTTATATTACAATAAATGATTCCCCAAATCCAAGAACTTCTAAAGAGCAGATAAAAGCAGCTGCAAATGTGATCTAGGAACAAATATCCAGAAAGGAAACACAAGCAGCCTGCAGACTTCCAGCTGCTCCCCCAGCCCCCAGCGCTTATCACCATTCTATGGTCAGGAGGATTTTGAAGTGGAAGGCACATTTCCAACAGCTCTTTCCCTTGGACATGGTTCTTGAAATATAGCAGGCATTCTGGTTCCTATCAACATAGTGGTCACTGTCACCAAAATTATCCACTTCCTCCTCATCCTCTGTTCTACCTCTGGGCCCCTTTTTGGCATCGTTGTCTTCTATTCTGATGCTCAAGATGACAAATCCTGATTAGGGGAATCTTTGACAGTCCAGGCTTTAATGGGAGCTGAGCAGAGCCAAGGTTAGCCTGTGATTTATGTGGTGGTTTTTAAAATTTTTTTTTTAAACTAACCGGGGGCAAGTTAGGTTCTCTTAATCCCATACCTTCTATCCTTGCCTCCTCCAAACCAGTCACATTTCCATCTTATTGTTGCAGCTGCAGTGAGTTCCTTGAAACTAAGCTGCAGTTTTCCAGGGATGGTAATTCCATCTTCCTGAGCTGATTCAAAGATTAAACAGAACACTTTAGAGCTTGCATTCTTAGCAAGCAGCAAGGGCAATCAAAAATTGCTATTTGGGCCAACAAAAATACCAACTTCAGATGGAAACAGGGGTTGAAAAAATTAAAATTAGAGGCACTTGAATGAGTTTATACTCGACATTGAAGGCTATAGGCTGCTTTCTATATCATAAAATGCTATGGAGTTTACTGCACTATTACCATAAAACCTTGTTTCTTTCTTTTTCTTTTTGGTTGGTCATGGGACTTGAACTTTGGGCCTGGGTTCTGTCCCTCAGCACTCCAGCTCAAGGCAAGTGCTCTATCACTTGAGCCACAGCACCACTTCCAGTTTTCTGAGTGGTTGTTGGAGATAAAAGTTTCATGGAGTTTCCTGCCCAGGCTGGCTTTGAACCGTGACCCTCAGATCTCAGTCAGCCTCCTGAGTAGCTAGGATTACAGGCATGAGCCCCCAGCCCCCAGCAAAACCTTATTTCTTTAGTTGAAGAGTAGATGAGGTATACAGTACAGAATAGTTTCTCCTCAGTTATTTTTGTTTGTTTTGTGGCAGTACTGGGGATTGAACTCAAGGCCTTGAGTAAGCTCTGGTTTTTCACCCAAGGCTAGCACACTACACCATTTGAGCCATTCCTCTACTTTCAGATTTTTTTTTTTTCTGGTTAATTAGACATAATAGTCCCACAGAATTTTCTGCCCAGGCTGACTTCAAACCGCGATCTTCAGATCTCAGCCTCCTGAGTAACTAGGATTACAGCTGTGAGCCACCAGCACCCAGCTGCTTGCCTTATTTTTGTTTATGTCACCCAGGCTGGCTTAGACATCATAATTCTCCTGCCTCTGCCTCCCAAGTGTTGGGATTATAGGCCCATACCCTCATACCTAGATCACCCCAGTTCTGTTGCCAGTCTGCTCTGTGGTGTTGGGAGGGCCAAAGAACATTTTGCTTGTGTGTGTGCAGAGCATTCACGTAACCCTTGTTCAATTTTCCATATTTTTTCATTCTTTGTAATATTATATGTCTGAACACCTTATTTTATAGTTTTTAATTGAAAGATGAATGTCCATTATTATGAAGCATGAAGAAAATAAACTAGGGTTATTAAACCAAAAGAAGGATAACCAATTTGGCTTAGTAAATGTTAAGAGAGCTCTGAAAGCCAGGAGCATAGAGTGCTGGTCCCCAGAGATGAATGGATAGCCTGGGACAGCAGATGAGCCACAGAACACTGCTCTGTTCAGTCAAGAGGACCTTGTTGTGGCTACCCTGGGGCAGGTTCAGACTCCAGCAACACGGCCTTCATTGCATGACTCTCACTTTGAATAATTGGTGTGAGTAGTTTCTCTCCTGCTCTCCTTCTTTGTCCCCATCATGTTAAAATTAGAGGATTTTATCCTCTTTTTTCTGATTGGTACCATACCGTGTTGCACACCAGCGACAACCCTGAGGCATTTTATGGGCACACTGCCCAGACTCCACTCACATATGAAGAAAAAAAAAAAAGCTGGGTTCATCCACATTCCTCTGAACTCAGCCTCCCATCACACCTACCACTTTCTGACACCTACCTTCTAATCCTTACTTTCCCTGCTGTCAGTTGTTTGACCTTGAGCCAGTAAATTAAACTCTCACTTCCTTAGTTCTGCTCTTTACAAAGAGTCTTGCCTATGGGTTATGACTTCAGGTTTTTATATCCAAGTACAATCCCCCAGAGTATGTCCAAACTTTGGTGCTTTCTCCTGTTTGTTTTTTGTTTTCATTGTTGTTATTGTGGGGTGTTTTTGTTTTTTTTAATATAAAAAGTCTTGGAATGCAATTTGCTAGACCTTTACTAGGTTGAGTCAAGATGGAAGTAATGACCTCATGAGCTATTGGGCCTTTAAATAAGACAGAAGTTGAACAGGGGATAAGAAAGAATCCTCTAGAAATCAATGGCTCTGATTTCACAACTCTACCCAGATGACCCATTCATACAACCTGGTCATTATTTTTTTCCTGTGTACATGAAGCCTTCATATAAGCAGCTAGGGTATGCAGAAACTCAATTTAGCAGGGGAGCAGAAGCAGATAATGTTTGTTCATTAACAAGAGAAGCAATCAACCTTTGTTCACTTATTAAACAGACAAGGCTTCTCTCTGTTGCCCAAACAAGAAGCAAGCTTGAGGAGGAGGCCTGCCAACTGAAGAAAGTTCTGCAGTGTTTTCAGAGGAAAAACCCAGATCCTTGTCCTTGTAGGCTTCTTTGCTCTCTTCATGGCTGAAGAAAAGCAAAGTCTTCAGACCTACAGAGTCTCCCCGCGAGGGCCTGACAACTCTTTCAAGGATGGTTTCAGTGCTAGCATGTTTCCTTTTTCTTATATCATGGATCTAAACAATTTCCACAGGGGGAAAACATAAAGAGAACTAGCTGGCTTAACATAAAACAATTGACATGCTTCCAAATTTTCTCCCATTGCTGTCAGCACATACAACACACACACACACACACACACACACACACACACACACACTTTTTTAGTTTTCTGTCCTGCTTCTTTCACTTAATTTTACATATTTCCATGACTTGATGAGCATCCCAGGCTTTGAAAATTTTAATGGCTACAGAATTTTCAATCTTTGCATAGACCCCAGGCTGCCCAACACAGTTGGACCTCCTATTATGGGGCCTCTTGGTTGTCCCCGACTAGGGAGAATCCATTCCTCTGTGCTTAAGGGTATGGTGTGGGGTTTCTTGGCTTTTTTTTTTTTTTACAAGTAGTTCTAGGTTTTAGGTTTGCTTGCTTGTTCCTTTTTCTTTATGATTTCTTCTGTCAAGGTTCTCATTTTGTGTTTGTATGAGGATGTTATTTCTGGATCCGATTGCTTTAAGAAAAATATCATAATCATCTTTGCCAGCTATCAGGGCATTTGTTCTGAAATGCAATCAAGGCCCATTCGAAAAAGCAAACAATACAAGTGTTGCCACCTGTTGATGGAAAATTTATTACGCTTGTTTCACGTGGGCCTTGATGAAGAACAGCATGAAAGGAAAAGAGAAATTTCACCATAATTCGATCCCTAGACTTATTAACATAATATTTGCATTATTGCTGTTCTTTTCGTTATTTCAGACCTTTTGTAACATGGGTCATTGACTGTAAGCTAGTATAAATTTTGCTTCATTACAATTTGCATTAGATATATTTAAAGCCTTCCATTTGATCAAGGCTCCACATTTTTTTTTAATTTAAAAGTTTCAAACATCAAACATTTTGGAAACCCATGGATGGTATATATCCTAGTACTTTAAATGAAATGATGTCAGCGAACAGCCAGAGTCTGACAGTCTTCAGCGGAACCAATTTCAGCTAATTTCAAAGAAGAAAAATAGTTTCCATATTTTATAGAAAGGGTTCCGCTAATAAACATAATAGAGGACCTTAGAAGAACAGTTACTTTTGTTCAAGCTTCAAGAATGAATGAGTATGTATATATTAAGAAAATAAGCAAACAGCATGTACTTTGATAAACCATAACTTTATATAATTCAAAGAGCAAGAACCAAGAATTACAATAGTTTATAACCAATGTCTTACAAAAATAATAGTTCTAACATTTTCAACTAAATAAATTCAACAGCCCTAACTCAGCAACCAGTCTTAAGTATTATAAGCTATCATTATAGCAGCTCAATAATTGAACCTCTGGATCTTTTTGTTTATATGTTTTGTTGTTCATGTATTCAATAATTCTTGGCTCTTACTACATGCCATGTACTGAGCTAGCTGCTTGGCAATAATGACTGAATAAAACACAATGTTATTCTATCTATCTAATGTGGAAATAAGAAAGTAATGGAGTATTTAAAAGCAAGAAATAGAAAATCAAAGGAGACTGACTATGACTCAAACATTACAGATATTTATATTATCTTACTTAAGAAGAAAGCTAGAGGTAATTGGTTCCAGGGATGATTTGGTGAGTCAGTAATAGCGAAGGAGTCAGGCTATTTCCATGATTCTCTCCTATATTACTTAGGTGTTACATTTTTCCTCATACTTGTCAATAGTAGTTGCAAGATGACTGTTACACTGGCTAACTTTACAGTCTGCATTCATTATTCACAACAATAAGGGCAACTCTAGAATGTTTCCTTTCTTTGAAAAAATATCAAATAACAAAATATCTTCTCCCAATGTCCCCAAAAAGATACCCTATTATGCCTTATTGGACAAAATGGTATCAGTGACTATACTAGCTTCAAAGGGAACTTTCCAACCTCCGTCATAGGAAAGAGAAAGGGAACATAGCTAATAGAGTCCAGTGTGGTCTGAAATGCCCAAGGTCCTCATAGGCTATAGCAACTTGTAAAGATTCCACACACTCATTCACGTATTAAGATTAATTTGAAGGCTTTTTTTTTTCTGGGCCAAATCTTGAAGATAGAGCTGTGAATATGACAGACACATACCCCTGTCCTTGAAGAACTTAGTGTCCTAAAGAAAAAAAGAGAGCAGCAAAATAATTATAGTGAAACATGGTGAGTTTATCATCATCATATACTATTGATCCCATTTGGCTTTAACCCCATATCTAATCACAGCAGCCTAATTGGCAGCTTAGAAACTCAGAAACTCAACTAGGTTATGATTTTTTTTTATTCTTTTTTTTTTATTGTGAAAATACTGTACAGAGGGGTTACAATTACATGGGCAAGATAATGAGTACATTTCTTATCAAGCATTGTAGCCTCCTCCTTTGTTTCCCCTTCCCATCCCTTCCCATCCTCTCCCCTCCCCCCCCTGCCCCCGTTCCCCCCACCAAAGTTGTAAAGTTCGTTTTTCGACATAACGATTTGTACATCTCATTGTTGCAATCTCATTGTATCCCTGTTTTAATGATTTGTTTTTTCCCTTCCCCTCCACATATACCATCATCATATATAGTGAAAGCAAGGGTTATACCATGGGGGAGGGACATACAAAGCAACAAAGACATAATCTTATAAATATGTTAGACACAATCACATGAAAGATCTCTCTCTCTCTCTTTTTTTTTTGTCATTTGTGGGGCTTGAGCTCTAGGCCTGGGAGCTGTCCCTGAGCAATTCAGCTCAAGGCTCATGCTCTATATGGGATTCTTTAAATACAAGATCATGTCATCTGCAAAGAGGGAGAGTATTACTTCTTCTTTCCCTATTTGGATCCCCTTTATGTTTGCATCTTGTCTTATTGCTGTAGGTAGGCATTCTAATACTAGATTGAAGAGAAGTGGAGAGAGTGGACATCCTTGTCTCGTTCCTGAGTTAAGAGGAAATGGCTTTAGTTTTTCACCATTAAGTATAATGCTGGCTGTATGTTTGTCATATACAGCCTTTATTGTATTGAGGAATGTTCCATGGATTCCTAATTTTTCCAGAACCTTCATCATAAAGGGGTGTTGGATCTTGTCAAATGCTTTTTCTGCATCTATTGAGATAACCATGTGGTTCTTTAGGTTATGATTTTAAAACATGAGATACTGCCACACATCCACTCAACTAGCCAGCCAGCCAGCTAGCCAACCAACCAACCAACCAATGGACCAACCAACCCATAATCTATTTCAACATAGGCATTACAAGTAGGACGTTTGCAGTTTCCCAAATTGTCTTAGTAATTGATTTTCATGTTTGGCTGGCATGTCCCCAGCTATTTCACTGGGAACCCAGTCACTGACAAGGCCGGCTGTTTCCAGGGTAAGGCTGTATCCCTAACATCAGTCTCTTTCCCGGCCTCTCCAGGGGCCAGAGGATGTGGCCAGGAAGCCCACATGGCTACAGGCCAACACAGGAGCCTGGGGGCTTGCTCAGTGTATGTGGGTAACAGTTGGACAAACTGAAGCTTCTGGAAAAATCAGACAGCAAAGTCTCAGCCCTGAGGAAGAAAAAAAAACCCCAAAAACTCAATGGACTCAACCAGGCCCAAACAACGGCTGGGCCACTTGTGGCAACATAAAAGGCCAACATCCTGGCCATGAGTAATGTGCTCTTGGCAGCTGTTAAAAGGGGCCTAAAACCCCACTGGCTCACAGACCCAGCAGGATCGGCCAGGTGCAGGTTGACAGGAGAGCTGTGTTGATTCTAAAGGCCAGAGATGTTATTTTGAGGTTTGACTGTTTAGGTCTCATTACTGCTAATTTCTACGAGTTTGCAGGCCTTGTTCTGACCACCCCATCTCCTGGTGGAGAAATAAATCTTTGTACACAAGAAGGCTATTCAAGAACCTACCCTTTACCCCCCATTTTTTGTTTGCTGAGAATCATTTCTGGGAATACAACAATCTTCATGTGGAAGTTTCTTAAGCAATTTCAGTTTGGGTTTGTGGGTCTCTCTCTTCTGAAGTCTCTCACTGGGTATGAGCAGGGCTGGCTTGGGAAACATTTAAACCAAGTTTTACCTTCTAATTCTCCCTCCCCTTAGAATGGTTACTATTAAGACAGCGGTCTGTTGCAAATACATAAAAGTGTTAGCTTGCTGTTACAGTTGGAAAATTCAATGGGAAAAGATTCAGTTCTTAAGACTACCCTCCCTTTCCTCCCCTCCCCCACCAAATACCCATATAATATTAAATTTGGCAAGAAGTGGGCAGGCAGAGAAGGGCTCTCCCTCTTTAAGCATTTTAGTCTGTGACTGATGGGATTCATACCTTCTTTCTGGTCTCTGGTCCTATCTTGCTCTGGTCCTAAGTTTGTTTGTTTTTTTTATCCTGGAATATTCTAAACATCTGCAAAGGGAATAGAATAGTATGATGATCCTTCATGTATGCCATTTCTGTATCATTGGTTCCTTCATTATAGTTTTTTTTCAGAGTTTTAAAAATTCACATACATTGAAATGCACAGCATTTAGCTGTATACATTTGATGAAGTGATGTACCACTTATGTGATTTCAATTCCCATCACAATATAGCATTTCTCAGATAGGATAAAGTTCCTCTTAAACTTTCCTAGTCTAGTCCCTCAGAAACATTGTTCTGATATGTGTGTGTGTGTGTGTGTGTGTGTGCGTGTGTGTATGTATGTATTTTTGTTGTTGTCATTGGTTGTGGGGCCTGAACTCTGGGCCTGAGCACTGACCCTCAGCTCTTCAGCTCAAGGCTAGTGTTCTACCACTTGAGCAACAGCACCACTTCAGCTTTTTCTGCTTATGTGGTACTGAGGAATCAAACCCCTCATGAATGCAAAGCAAGCACTCTACCACTGAGCCACACTCCCAGATCTGTCCAATTATTTTTTTGCTTGATTTAGGAGTAACAGATTTTTCTCATCTGTATCCTAGTTCTGAACTCTTATGCTCAGTTTCCTAGCACAAGAGCAGACTTACCTGATGAGACAATATACTCATCTACAAGTAAAGGTACTAATGGATGGATGGACAATGTTAGCCCTCTCAGGTTAGATTTTGGTCAGGTTGGTATTTGGGGCTCTAATTATTAGACTCCAAAGGGGAGACATTGGAGGGGCCCCCTCAACTCTTTTCTCTAGGGCTTCCTGTAGATGATTTAGCCAGGAGAAATAGAGTGTTCAGTCCTGATACATAGACAGCTCTTGCTTGAGAAATCTTGGCTTATGAACATTTTGCTTCTTTTCCACATCATCAGAGCTTATTCTAAGCTTTGGGCCCTCCTGCTACAGCCAACCCCCTAACTCTTTCCTCTGCTTGGCTGTGACCCTACTTCTGGGGTTGACAAAGTGGGCAGAGATGCCAGCTCTCTCCTTCTCATCCAGCTGTTAACCTCTCTGTGAGCTGTAGGTTTGCACACTGGAGAACACCAGCTCAATCAAAGATTGGGAATTTGTTATCCAACACTTAGACTTAGTATCTAGTTGACTTCTCTGAGATAAATAAGCTGTGTTTGTGTGTGTGTGTGTGTGTGTGTGTGTGTGTGTGTGTGTGTGTGTGTCCTGGGCTTGAACTCAGGGCCTGAATGCTGTCTCTAAACTTTTGTGCTTAAGTCTAGCAGTCTACCACTTGAGCCACAGCTAGCTTTTTGGTGGTTAATTGGAGATCAGTCTCACAGACTGTTCTGCCTGGGCTGGCTTTGAAACATGATCCTCAGATCTTAGCCTCTTGAGTAGTTAAAATTACAGCTGTGAGCTACCATTGCCTGGCCAATAAGCTACTTTTTAAAGTAACTGTGAGTCTCATCAGAAAGAATATTTGTTGAGTATATATTATATCTGTATAGATAAGTTAGCTATCAGATGCCCCTAATAGCTGACTTCTATAAGTTGCTCAGCAGGGCTTCCATCCATTAGGTAAACTAGGGCATGGGGGAACCTTCATAATATTGTTATCATGATAGCTACAGTATGTTGGTCTCTCTCATTGATCAGGAATTTTATCTACTCTAGCTTTTTTTTTTTTTTCTCTCTGTCCTGGGGCTTGAACTCTCTGCCTGGGTGCTGTCCCTCAGTTCTTCAGCTCAAGGCTAGTGTTCTACCACTTGAGCCACTTCACCACTTCCAGTTTTCCGACTTTTTTCCTGACTCTCCTGCCTGGGCTGGCTTTCAACCACGATCCTCAAATCTCAGCTTCCTGAGTCGCTAGGATTACAGGGATGAGCCACTGGTGCCAAGTGTAGCTTTATTTTTTTTAAGACAGCATCTCAATGTTACTATACAACTTGTGGGTGAGGATGGAAGGGAAAAACTGGGAGAGAGCAAAGGAAGGATTGACATTGTCCAAAATAAATGTACTATTTACCTGACTTAAGTGACTGTAACCCCTCTGTGCATCACCATTATAATAATTTTTTTAAGACAGCATCTCATTATGCAGCCCTGGCTGGCCTGGAACTCAAAATCCTAAGATGCATCATCACACCCAGCTCCATTGAGTAAAATAGAAATTAGCTAAATTAATCTCTAGGGAGGAAAAAGGATGGGAAGCAAATATTTGTTGTGTAGCAATCAAATGCTTGACATTCTAGGTTGTGAAGTAAGCATTATCATCTCCTCTTGAAGATTGAAAGTGTTAATGCATGTAAGCCTGGTCCATAGGAAGGAATACGTAAACATGTATTTTTATTAGCAGAAGATATTCACTGCTCAAGGTTATATAGCTGGAAAGGAGCAGAGCATGGGCCTTAAACATTTGCTCTTCCCTCTACCACACTCCCCCAGGGGTCTGGCTTTCTGAGTCCTCAGACCCAGAAAATATGGTAGTATCTTTGGGCTCAGTTCCTGGTGTTGGATGGAATTTATGAGTGGGTAGGAGAAATTTCTGCCAAATTCTGTTTAGGTTGCTATAATAGCACCCCATAACTGGTTGGTATATAAACAACAATAGAAATTTATTTTCTCAAAGCTATGGAGGTCTAAAAGCCCAAGATTAAGGGACTAGCAGATTTAGTGCCTAGTGAGGACCTATTTCCTGATGTGATCTCATGAAAGGGCAAAGGAATTCTTGTGACTTCCTTTAAAAAGGTCATCAATCAGCTAGACACTGGTGGCTTTCCTTATTTAGGAGCTATTTAGGAGGCTGAGATCTGAGGATCACAGCTCAAAGCCAGCCTGGGCAGGAAATCAACCACCATAATTAACCACCAAAAAGCTTGAGGTAGAGCTGTGGCTCAAGGGGTAGAGTATAGAAGCTTAAGAACAGCACTCAGGCCCTGATCTCAAGCCCCAGGACTGACATACACAAAGAGGTCACTAATGACATTATAAGGTCTTTTTTTTTTTTGGTCAGTCATGGGGCTTGAACTCTGGGTCTGGGGGCAGTGTCCCTCAGTCCTTCAGCTCAAGACTAGCACTCTACCACTTGAGCCACAGAGCCACTTCCGGTTTTCTGGTAGTTTATTAGAGATACGAGTCTCACAGACTTTCTTGCCTGGGCTGGCTTTGAATTATGATCCTCAGATCTCAGCCTCCTGAGTAGCTAGGATTACAGGCGTAAACCACCAGCGCTTGGCTTTATAAGGTCTTCACCCTTGTGATCTGGACCTGGGTCTTAATACCATCACACTGTGGGGTAACAATTTCAAGATATGAATGTTGGGAGCATACAAACATTCAGTCTATACAGCACAAGAAGCCTAATTGTGGATTTTGCTCCATAGAATGCAATCTACTTACCTATCCTCTTGTAAAAGACTATATATCAGGCTAGATGTGGTGGTATACACCTGTAAGCTACTCTGGGCATGGAGATAGGCGGATTACAGTTTGAGTCCAGCCCAGGGTACAATCTAGTAACATCCTCTCTGAAAAACAGCACAAGTCAGTTCTATGGTTCTAGCTACTCAAGAACTGGAGATAGCAAGGCCAGCCTGGACAAAGTTAACCTGGGATCTGAAAACAAGTATAAAGCAGAAGGAGCCAGGTGCCAGTGGCTCATGCCTATAATCCTAGCTACTCTGGAGACAGAGATCTGAGGATCAAGATTGGAAGTCAGCCCAGGCAGGAACGTCTATAAGACTATCTCCAATCAACTGCCAGAAAACTAGAGTGGTGCTGTGGCTCAAAGTGGTAAAGCTCTAGCTTTGAGCAAAAGATCTTAGGGACAGCATCCAGGCCTCAAGTTCAAGCTCTACAACAGAACAGAAAAAAAAAAAAAAGCAGAAGGACTGTGGTGAGGGATGTGGCTCAAGTGGTAGCGCACATGCCTAGCAAATTTGGGCCTTGAGTTCATCCCTGATACTGCAAAAGTACATTGGCATGTCTCTTAGTTGCTCAGAGCCCTGGTCAATTAGATTGCTATAAAATCACAGATAGACCCATGTGTTCTGACTATAGATACTCAATGAGCCTAAGTTCTTTTTAAGTGCCTGTTCTATGTTGGGGCAATTCAACAGGAATTGTGCAATCAGGAGGTCTTTGGAATACGCATTATTGTGCCCTCTCTGCCCTGGTGTGGTCTGTTTTCTGACTTCATCTTCTACTCTCATTTGCTCACATGTTTCAGCCACAATGGACAACATCCTAGTCCGTTATAACCTCTAGTTCATATCCATCTCAGGAAATACAGCTAACTCTCAGACTCAAGTGTTCTACTCCCAAATCTGCTCATGGCTGGTTCTTTCCATCCATCCAGGTCCACCACTCTCTACCACATCTTCAGAGAAGTCGGTCTGCCCTAGAACTGCTCTCCATTGGTGTGTGTGTTGGTGTTATAAATTACAGAGCCCAGTTTATGTTTCATCATTACTAATCCCAACCCAAACTAGAATTAACATACAGTTACTTAGGAAGCTTCACAAGGGACAGAGACCTCAATCTGATTATTCAATACTCTGTCCCCAGAGCCTAAAACAGTAATCTCAATATATTCTATATAATGATTATATTGCATATATTATATAGAGATTATCTAATACTATAATTACATAATATTATATATAGACTATATAATATATAACACATATATGCTATATAATATATAATATATAGTATACAACATATACTATATATGTGTAATATGTTATATATATGTAATAGATATTACATATATTATATATACATATATAAAATAATTCCTAAATATATAAAAATCATCCAGGTGCTTGCAGCTCACATCTGTAATCCTAGCTACTCAGGAGGCTGAGATCTGAGCATCTTGCCTGAGCCAGCCCAGGCAAGAAAGTTTTGCTGTGAGACTCTTATCTCTAATAAACTAATCAGAAAAAGCTGAAGTGGTACTGTGGTTCAAGTGGTAGAGCATTAGCCTTGAGCAAAAAGAGGCTCAGGGACAGCTTCTAGGCCCTGAGTCAAGCCTCAGGACTGGCAAAAATAAAATAGAAATTCATGATTGTTAAGAATAAACATAACACTTGGATAATGCTTTGCTGGTACTCCTTATGGGGTTGTCCCCAAAACCAAGAGGTGATGAGAGTAGTCATAGTATGTTATGGAAAGAAAAATTGAGTCTCAAGTGTGGAGACAGACCCCAGACACAGTGCTTGCTCCTTCATATACCTTTGCATCCATCTCTGCATGTCTAGCACTGAGCTGCAGCCACAGGCTTACACTCCTTTTCCTTTGCAGAAGCTTGCCTTCTAAGTCTTTCTCAGGCTTATTTATGCATTGGAAGCAGTGAGAGAATTTTCCTTGCAAAGCTTTCTGCAGGAAAACATGTTGAGTGTGAGTACCACTGTAGGTCTTTGTAATGGAAATTATTTCTTTTACCTTTCATGGCTCTTGGAAAAACTATCCTAAGATGGGAAGATGGGTAAAACAACCCTTCATTCCTTGCTTTCTGTCATTCCATAAAGAAGCATGAGATAAATGTATTGGCATGGAGCGGTAAGAGGTTGTTTCTTGGAGAACTGAATGGACATGTGGTCTGGGGCAGGTGGATATTTTCTCTCAGTGGGTGCCTGCAGGTGACTATGTCCTACCCCAAGATAATGTTTATTCAGATTTTAATGTCACACACAAATACACACAAATTGTTGTTGAATGTTATTTGTTATTCAAATAATAATTTACCATCCAAGTAGCTTTTGAGTACATTAGATGCTAGGCAGCTACTTTTTTCTTTTTGGTCGGTCGTAGGGCTTGACCTCTGGGCTTGGGCGCTGTCCCTCAGCTCTTCAGCTCAAGGAGAGTGCTCTACTGCTTGAGCCACAGCACCACTTCTGGTTTTCTAGTGGTTTATTGGAGATAAGAGTCTCACGGAGTTTCCTGCCCAGGCTGGCTTTGAAGTGCTATCCTCAGATCTCAGCCTCCTGAGTAGCTAGGATTACAGGTGTGAGCCACTGGCGCCCGGCATGGCAGCTACTTTTATAGTCTCTTTCTTATTCAGTCCTCATAACAACTCTTCCCTGGAAATGAGTGGTTTTTTTAGTATTGTTTCCAAGCTAAAGCTTGGAGCAGGGCCCCAAACTTAACACAGTAAGTGGCAGAGATCAGTTTGGAACTAAATCCAATATTTTCTTCCCTAACTAGGGAATTGTACTTTCACACATAAAATGCAATTCTACTGAATGAAAGAGCTGTTTGTCTTCAATTTTTCAGGAATGTCCTCTTTACTCAACCACTGTCATTGTCCTTATGTCATATTTGTCTTTCAGTCTCACATTTAGAAATCAGCACATGTAGCTCTTAAATGCCCCCAAGCATATGATGCTGGCTCTATTACCCTGTTTGAGGACCTATGTGTAGAAATCTGTTCTGCTTAAAGAGCATTGAGGACAGTTTGAAAGGACAGAAAAACAACTGGAACAATTAACACGTCAATAGCGGCAATGTGAAACCCAAAGTTGAGCAATTTGGGCCTGTGTGAACAATGGAAATAATTTCAAGCCCTCACTTTGGAAGGGGGAGAGAGAGGGAGACAGAGACAGAGAGACAGAGACAGAGAGAGAACATGTGTGTACACGTGTGCTTGAACACAAGCCTAACTTGCAGATTCTTGAATTTGCTTTAACTGAGTGATCAGTCACTGAAATAATTTTCTCCTTAATTTATTGGAACCCTGAAAGGCTGTGTGGGTAGAAAGAAATTGACGAAACAATTTCAAGGCAGTCAGCCTGATGGATTGGGCCTTTCCCTCCCTCTCTTCCTCCTTTCCTCCTTCATTTTCTCCTTTTCTCTCTTGTGGTACTGAGAGATGGAACTCAGGCCCTGGGACATGCTAGGCAATTGCTTCTCTACTATTGAGCTACACCCCCGGCCACAGGTTCTGTTTGGAGATAAGAATTTAGGGGCTTAAGGAGGCCCACATCTTGTCAGTAAAGAGAGAGGAGACACACCTCCCCACCTTCTTTTCCCCTGGTACCTGGGCGGAGGCTTAGAGCAGTTGCCTTAAAAGACTGTGTTTCTTTCTACGCCTGTATTCTGTTTCCTCCTGAGCAGAGATGGTCCTTGGACCCAATTTGGAAGAGTCTTTTCCTTGTTTTGGTCTCATTGTAATGTGGGGACTGAGTTGAGACCTGAGGGGGCAAAGATGGCACAAAAGGTTTGGACACAACTATCCATGTGAAAATCTCCTTACCTGGCAGCTTCTCTTGGAGGGCGCTCAGGCGCGTATGGAGACCTTGTCCCAGAGAGGCTGGAACAAGGCCAGGCGCTTAGCACAGTGCATGGTGTGGAATCTGCAGTTCTGCTTCTGCTTCTCCAGGGACTCTCCTTTGAAGATTATGTAACTCCAGCTAAGTGGATGAGCTTTCCTCACCACCTTCACATGCTGGATTAACGGGGAAAAAACAAACAACACTATTCTCTTTCAGAAACATTTTTCCCCTTCTGTTTCTGGCTATTATTGGACTTGAGTTGTGTTTTTTTTTCTGATTTTGATTTAATTCACAAAGTACTTCTTCAAAAACTTTGTGTTTGTTTTGCAAACTACAGGAATGATTTTTGCCGGGGGGACATTTAGTTGACACCAGAACTTGTTAATCATTTTGTAGAAAAGTAGAGTCACAAGTATTGCTTGCAAGCACAGTGTCCAGGTCATCTAGCTGAAGTTTGTACCATTTAGTATCAGTACCATTTAATATCAGTATAAGGTGGCTAGGACTCTTCTTTTTCTCTCATCTCATAGTTTTGAATAGACTTTCGTTAAAATAGCCACTAGGTCTCTTTACCCCTCGGTTTCCAGTTTGTGTTGCAAGAGCTGGGTGGGTCTTGACTCAGTGCTTTGGGACTGTACTTCATTTGGTTCAGCTTCCTGCAGAGAGTTTGTGTTCTTGTTCTCTAGCTAGTACTGTTTTCTAAACAGTGTTGTTCATGGCCCTTGTTTTTCCTCATGAGGAAAACGTTTGGTTGTCCAGTACTTTCTGGGACCAGGTAGGTAAGTTCAGCTTGGGGATGAAGTCAACTGTCATTATAGAACTCTAACTACATGCTCCAATCTAGCCATGTTAGTAACCTACATAAAGTTAGATGATCAGTTGTTTGACTTTTTGGGTATCTCTCAGTTCCTTTGAAACCCAGAAGGATAAAAACAGGGCTTAGCTCTCCAAAACCTCAACAGATATGTTATTTAGGAAAACTCAGTGTGTGTGTGTGTGTGTGTGTGTGTGTGTGTGTGTGTGTGTGTGTGTGTGTGTGTGTGTGTGCCAGTCTTGGGGCTTGAACTTAGGGTCTCACTCTCCTACTTGGCTTAAGTGGTGCTCTGCCACTTGAGCCACACCTCCTAATACCTTTTTTTTGATCAGTTGTGGGGCTTGAACTCTGGGCCTGGGCACTGTCCCTCAGCTCTTCAGCTCAAGGCTAGTGCTCTACTTCTTGAGCCACAGCACCATTTCTAGTTTTTTGGTGGTTAATTGGAGAACAGAATCTCACCAAGGTTCCTGCCTGGGCTGGCTTTGAACTACAATCCTCAGATCTCAGCCTCCTGAGTAGCTAGGATTACAGGTGTGAGCCACCGGTACCCGATGTACCTCCTAATTTCTAGACACTTAATGTTGCTCTATAGCCCATTTCTTTAGACTAGGTAATTTTTCATCAATATTTCAAAGATGTAAAGCATTGCTATAAACTTCAATAAGCATGCATCATTTAGGCATGAACTGTGAATTTTCTATTAGTTTTCATTAAAAATACATTCTCATTAAATGCAATTTTGACAACGGGAGAAAACTACCGCTCCAAATACACTGAAACCACTATTTTGATGTATTTCCTTTGAGAATATTTTTTATGAGTTGCACATCTTTGTATGAAAGTCCAGGTCAGGCAAAGTAGAATAGCAGTTGCTTGGGCCTGGGGGAGGGGTGGGATGATAGTGAGGTGATAGTCCTTTCCTCTGCCCTGTTTTTCCTGTCAGGCAATCCATTTGTTGAGTGGCCCTTTAGTGTCTTCTGCATCTGGAGTTTTGCTGATGAAATGACAGCAGTGTCATGTAGCATGTTTCTCGAGTTCTCGTTATTTCTTGGGAACTAGTAGTTCATTCACTTTCTCATTGTTTCACAGGTGACACTGAAGGTGTCCATCAGCATACAACAAACACTGGTTGTCTTCTTTTTTTTTTTTTTTTTTTTTTGGTCAGTTCTGGGGCTCGAACTCAGCACCTGCACACTGTCCTTGAGCCGCCTCTTTGTGCTCTACCACTTGAGCCACAGAGCCACTTTGGTTTTTGAGTGGTTAATTGGAGATAAGAGTCTCACGGGGACTTTCTTGCCTGCTCTGGCTTCAATCAGCGATCCTCAGATTTCATCTGCCTAGAATGACAGACCGCTAGGATGATAGGTGTGAGCCACTGGTACCCAGCAGTTGTCTTCCTTTTGGTGATAACAATCATTAGTACATTATCTACTATTTCAGATGAGTGCAAATTGTAATGTTCTAATTCTATCCTTGTTTGTTTATGATGTTATCACCCAAGTATAATTTATACTTTATAAATACTTAAATTCATTTACTTTATAAATGTATTATTTATATGATAGATTAATATATTAATATATAACATTCATAAAGTATTTATTTATAAATTTATTTATATTCCCAGGATAAGTAAATAGATAAATATCCTTATAGTTTTTTTAAATTAAATGAAGGCGTAGCAAAGAAGAATTTTTAAAAGTGGTATTTTCTATACATGTACTTTTGTATATGTATGTAAAACCATATTAATGAGCTAAATTTTTTAAAAAGATAGTCAACTATTTTATTTTATTTTATTTTTTATTTTTTGGGTCCGGTCGTGGGGTTTGAACTCTGAGCCTGGGCGCTGTCCCTCAGCTCTTCAGCTCATGGCTAGCACTCTACCACTTTAGCCACAGCGCCACTGGCTTTTTTCTTTTTGCTTATGTGGTGCTGGGGAATCGAACTCAGGGCCTCATGCATGCAAGGCAAACGCTCTACCATTGAGCCACCTTCCCAGCTCCTCAACTATTTTATTTTGGGGGTTTTCACTGTGATATTTCCTAAGTACTTTGAGCAAAGTTCATTTTCATTGTTAAGTTTACATATTCTAGTTTTCTGTTGTCTGCCCTTAAATATTCAATTGGTTTAAATTTTTTGTTAGGATAATTTGGATTGAGTGATAGTCAAGTTGTTTATTTTTAAACATATATAATATGACAAAAGCAATTATACATTTCCACTCCATTTAATCTCATAGCCAGGTCATTTCCTGTTTAATGGTTGTGGAATACCAAGAATATGCCAGTGTGTGCATCTTTGGACAGTTGACTGTATCTTGTTTTTCCTGCTATAAACAATTCTGAGAAGCTGGGCACTGATGGCTCATGCCTATAATTCTAGCTACTCAGGAGGCTGAGATCTAAGGATCATGATTTGAAGCCAGCCTGAGCAGGAAAGTTCATGAGCTTCTTATCTCCAATAAAACCAAAAAGCCAGAAAGGGAACTGTGGCTCAAGTGGTAGAACACTAGTTATGAGTAAAAGAAGCTCAGTGATAGTGCCCAAGACTGGCCCAACTAATAGTAGCAATAATGCTGATATTAAGTATTTTTTTATTTAAAAAATTTTGTTTTAAGTTTATAGCAGAATTCTTGAAGAATAATAAAAGGATGCTTTTAAGATAGAGGGTTATATATCTTTTAAGATTCTTGGGCTGAGAAGGCGGTTCAGTGGTAGAGTGCTTGCCTTGCATGCATGAGGCTCTGGGTTGGATTCCTCAGCACCACATAAGCAGAAAAAGGCCGGAAGTGGCAGTGTGGCTCAAGTGGTAGGGCGTTAGCTTTGAGCTGAATTGCTGAGGGACAGTGCCCAGGCCCAGAGTTCAAGCCCCATAACCGGCAAAAAAAACCCCACAACAACAACAACAAAATAAAACAAAAAACACAAGATTCTTGATACATATCAAATTGATTATTGATAAATTTTTCTCTTTTAGAATACTTTTTGTTTTGGGGGGGATGGTATTGAGGTTTGAATTCAAGTCCTCACTCTAGTACTTTACCAATTGAGCCACCCATTATCACCAGCACTTTTGCTTTAGTTATTTTTCCTATGGATTCTTGCCGTCCTTGGACCATAATCCTACTTCCTATTTACATAGCTGTGCTTACAGGCTCTTTCTACCATATCTGGCTTATTGTCTGAGATGAGGTTTGCTAACTTTTTTGACTAGGGTACTTTTGAACCTAACCTTCCTAATCTCTACTGCTTGAGTAGTTGGGATTACAGTCTCAAGCTACCATTCCTAGTTTTAAATATACTTTTAATGATCATTTTCACTATCAAAATATACAAAGATCACTTTCACCATCAACATTAAGAAATTCCATTTATTTATTTTTATTTTGTATCTATTATGGTAGGTTGTAAAAGTGTATTTCATTTCATTTTCAGTTTATTGGTTTGGTAAGGGAGACCATGTCACCATTTATTTATTTTATTTCAATGTTGTTAATTGTCAGTTGGTATCATGTACCTATTTATTGACTGGGGAATGTACTTGTTTTGCAATGAATGTGCATAAGTTATTTATCCACTAAGGATGAAACACAATTATTTATTAATTAGATCTTTTAATTTAATTTATTTTATCCTGGGGATTGAATCTACTAAATTTTAGACATTCTCTCCACAGCCCTATTTAACTAGTGGTAACTAAGCATCTCCTAGTATGCTAAGCTCAGAGGAAAAAGTTATGGAAAAGGAATCATAGTGTCTTTTTTTTGTGTGTCTTGATCTCAGGGTCTGATCACTGTCCCTGAGATTTTGTGTTCAAAGCTAGCACTTTACCACTTGAGCTACAGCTCTACTTCTAGCTTTTTGGTAGTTAGTGGGAGATAAGGGTCCCACAGAGTTAACTACCAGGCTGGCTTTGAATTGAGATCCTCAGATCTCAGTCCCCCATTTCAGGCATGAGTCACTCACTTCATGAGTCACCCCTCATGAAGCTGATTTTTATGGGAAAGATAAACACTGAATAATCATACCTATATATAATTACTTTTATAAGTAAGAGAAAAGAAAGTCCTGCAGGTAATGAGCAAGTGTGATGTAATGAAGTAATATAGACCAGTGATTAGGAAAGATTTTCTCGGTGAGAAAGTGATATGTTGAAGCCTGAAGGTTGAGGCTTTGGATTACTGAAAAGTGTTGAGGCAAGGGGAATCTCATGTGCAAAGGCCAAGATGCAGGAAGGAGCAAAAAGAATTAGGAGAATTAAAAGTTCAGCATGGCTAGAACATAATGAGGGTTAGGACAGAGATGAGGGAGGAGATGGTGCTGGTGGACTGGGTGGAGGCCTGGTCACAAAATCTTTCAGACTAGGTTAGGGCATTTGGAGTGAGTGTGTATGTGTGCGCGTGTGTGCGCGCGTGCGTGCGCACGCGCACATGTGCATGTATATGCTAGTCCTGGGGCTTCTTTCTTGCTCGGTGCTACTACTCTGTACCCCTTCAGGCACAGTTCCTCTTCCAGCATTTTTGGTGCCTAATTGGACAGTCTCACAGACTTTCCTGCCCAGACTTGCTTTGAACTGCAGTGCTCAGATCTCAGCCTCCTGAGACCCTAGGATTATAGGTGTGAGCCACTGGCACCCAGTCCCCGGATTTCATCTTCAATGAAAGATAGGATAGCAATAATTGAGAAGCCTTGGTTCTAGTTCTGTCCATCTGGGCAAGTGACTTCCTCTCTCCGAGGCTCAACTGCAGATTTGGGAGGGCTGAGATCAAGTATGTATGCATTCCCAGCCAAGGACTTGATACATTAGCTTATTTAAAGAGCATTGCAGCCATGGAAGTGTTTTTGCATAGAAGAATGACACAATGTCACTTACTGTGTTTGCAAATAATGTCAGAGTTCCCTGGAAAGGGCTCAGGTTGCTTTGCTAGCCAACCAATAATAAAAGAAAGCTTGGACATTTGTCCCTTATGCAATGTCCTACCTCCCACCTAGAGATGTACTTTTACTTCGCTAATAAAATCACTGCTTACTCTTTGTAATGATTTTGTTGTACTTGGAGCAAGCTAGGTGTTATATCCAAGGACTTGAGGAATACATGGAGCACCCCAAACACGGGTCATACTAATATGGCTTTCAGGAAAGGGCACCCTGGCCGTTCCCTCCTCAGGAGGAGCTCCAGTGACTGTCTTGGGGTGTGCAGGTTCAGGGACATCATCAAGACAGACCTTCATGCTCAGAAAGAAGAGGGGAAGTTTTATAACACCAGACGCCAGGAGCTTTGTAAAGATAGAACCAAAAGCCGAGCACTGGTGGCTCATGCCTCTTATCCCAGCTACACAGGAGGCTAAGATTTGAGGATCATGGTTCGAAGCCAGCCCCCGAAGAAAAGACCCATGAAATTCTTTTCTTTTTTTTTTTTTTGGGTCCGGTCGTGGGGCCTGAACTCTGGGCCTGGGCGCTGTCCCTAAGCTCTTCAGCTCAAGGCTAGCGCTCTACCTCTTGAGCCACAGTGCCACTTCCGGCTTTTTTCTTTTTTCTTATGTGGTGCTGAGGAATCGAACCCAGGGCCTCAGGCATGCAAGGCAAGCACTCTACCACTGAGCCACCTTCCCAGCCCCCCATGAAATTCTTTTTTTTTTAAATTTAATTTTATTTTATTTGAGAACATACTGTACAGAGGGGTTACAATTACATGGGCAGGATAATGCATACATTTCTTACCAAGCATTGCAGCCTCCTCCTTTGTTTACCCTTCACCTCCCTTCCCAGTCTCCCCCCTCCCCCCCACTCAATCCTTCCCCCCCTCTCCCCCCCCACACCGACATTGTAAAGCTCGTTTTTGACATGACATTTTGTACTTCTCATTGTTGCAACAGGTCCACCTGAATCCTTAAACGACTTGTTTGAGGAACCTCCATACTACTTTCCAAAGTGGTTGAACAAGTTTACACTCCCACCAACAATGCAGTAAGGTTCCCTTCTGTCCACATCCCCTCTAGCATCTGTTGTTGTTAGAGTTCTTGATTTTTGCCATTCTAACTGGAGTGAGGTGATATCTCAATGTTGTTTTGATTTGCATTTCTTTTATGGCTAGGGATGTTGAACATTTCTTCATGTGTCTATTGGCCATTCTTCTTTCTTCTTCAGAGAAGTTTCTCTTTAAGTCTTTCACCCACTTATTTATTGGGCAGTTGTTTCTTTGAGGATTTGTTGTTGGGGGGGTTAATTTTTTGAGTTCCAAGTATATTTTAGATATGAGACCCTTGTCCGTTGTATGGCTAGTAAAGATCTTCTCCCAATCCGTGGGCTTTCTATTGATCTTGCTAGCTATGTCATTTGCCCTGCAGAAGCTCTGCAACTTTATGCAATCCCATTTGTCCAACCTTTCTTTGATTTGTTGTGTTTCTGGGTCTCTATTCAGGAAATTTTGGCCTGAGCCAAGGAGACCTAGGGTTTCTCCTATTCCATCCTGTAATGTTTTCAGAGTGTCTGCTTTGAGTTCAAGGTCTTTGATCCATTTGGAGTTGATTCTGGTGCAGGGTGATATATAAGGATCTAGCTTTAGTTTTCTACATGTAGTTAACCAATTTTGCCAGCACCATTTACTGAAGAGGCTGTCTTTCTTCCATTCTATTGTTTTAGCTCCCTTATCGAAGATTAGATGGCTATAGGTCTGTAGGTTCATTTCTGGGTTTTCAATTCTATTCCATTGGTCCTGAGGTCTGTTCTTATGCCAATACCAAGCTGTTTTGATTACTATGGCTTTATAGTAGAGTTTGAAATTTGGTATTGATATTCCTCCAGCAGTGTTCTTTCCATTGAGGAGCGTTTTTGCTATTCGGGGTCTTTTATTGTTCCATATGAATTTTTGGATTGCCTCTTCTGTTTCCTTGAAGAATGAGGGTGGAATTTTGATAGGTATTGCGTTGAATTTGTAGATAGCCTTGGGAAGTATTGCCATTTTTCACGATGTTAATCTTTCCAATCCAGGAGCATGGGAGGTTTTGCCATTTTTTAAGTTCTGTGTTGATTTCCTTTTTCAAGATTTTAAAGTTTTCATCATAGAGGTCCTTCACTTCTTTAGTTAAGTTAATTCCTAGGTATTTTATTTTTTGTGGGGCTATTACAAATGGAGTTGCTTTCCTAATTTCAGCCACACTTTTCTCATTGTTGGCATACAGAAAAGCCATTGATTTTGCCCCCCATGAAATTCTTATCTCCAATTAGCCACTCAAAAACTAGAAGTGGTGCTCAAGTGGTAGAGAGCTAGCCTTGAGCATAAAGAGGCTCAAAAATGGAGCCCAGGCCCTGAGTTCAAGCCCAACAACAACAACAAAAAAGATAAAGGCAAAGGCAGTGGTGGTGAGGTCAAGATCTGGATCCTCTACCTGTTGGGCATGATAGAATCGGAGGTGTCTAATAAGAATATAACTAAGATTTGAACTTTTGGAAGTACTTCTTGAAAATACCAACACTTTCAATACAGTGAGTCCCTAGAAGCACGTGTTTCCCCTAAATGTTGGGATCTCAACCCCTGTAATAAAAAAAGAATAGAAACTGGATGGCAGTGACTCAGGTTTGTAATCCTAACTACTCAAGAGGCTGAGATCTGAGGATTAAAGTTTAAAGCCAGCCTAAGTAGAAAAATCTGAGAGATTTCATCTCCAATAAACCAGAAAAAAAAGCTGCATAGGAGGTCTATCTCAAGTGATAGAGTGCCAGTCCTGAGAAAGAAAGCCAAGTGAGAGTGTGAGGCCCTGAGTTCAAGTCTTAGCATAAATAAATAATACATCAGTAAATGCTATGTACCTCCATGAGCCGCCACAGCATCTCAGACATTGCCATCAATCATCTCTCTTGTTCCAAGCAGCCTTTCTGTATCTCTTTATGGAATCTAGCCATGCTGGTGCCACAACCGGCCAGAAAGTAAAGCTCTGCATCACTTCTTGAACACAAGTTATTGGGGCTCAGGCTTGGGGGTTCAGTAGCAGAGAGTACAATCTGTTCCAGGAGTCATCAAATTCTTGTGATTTACGAGGAAAGGAAGGGAGGTGCAGAAGAGGGATAGTAGCAAGTATCTGCCAATTAGCAGTCTTAAGAAACAACACATGTCGAAGCACCTTTGCCTTCTTGGAAGGCTTTGAGATCGCATGGCTTTCACTGTCATGCTTCTCATTGTCTTTAGTCTTTCCTCTGTTATTGGCCAGTTTATGTTGTAGTTTAAAGACACTGACACTGACATATTAAGAGCTGGACATCAGAGTCTTTTTTTTTTTTGTTCTAAACATGAATTCCCCTAGGCACTGGCTTGTGTGGCCACTGAGGAGTTTCAATAATTACAGCACATTGTAGATTTTTTTTTTGTGGTGGTGGTGGTGGTGTTTTTTTTGTTTTGTTTTGTTTTTTGCTGGTCCTGGGGTTTGAACTCTTGGCCTGGGTTCTGTCCCAGAGCTTCTTTTGCTCAAGGCTAGCTAGTGCTCTGCTACTTGAGCCACAGCGCCACTTCCAGCTTTTTCAGAGTAGTTTATTGTAGGTAAAAGTCTCCTGGATTTTCCTTCCTGGGGTTTGTTTCAGACCTTGATCCTCAGATCTCAGCCTCCTGAGTAGCTAGGACTACAGGTGTGGGCTATCTATGCCACATTGTGTCCTATGGGGAAAAAAAGAATGAAATCAAAAGCTTGGATGTCTTCAGGATGGTGCCAGTGGGGAGATGTAGTGTTACAGAGGGGCTTGAGAGGGATTATGATAAGCTAAACTGGGGATAGAGCAGGAGGAGGAGGAGTCCGATGACAGGAGCTCAGGCATGCATGAGCTGTCTAGCAGATGAGCATTCCTGCAATTTACTGAGAGGAAAGGACAGTTAGGGGAAGTGTCTATTTTAGCGTAAAGATAAAGAGTTTGGGATGTTAAATTACAACACATTTCTGAGACAATCAAGAAGACATTTTTATATCCTCCATGCTGGATAGAATCAGTCAGGAGTTCCAAAGAAGAGATGTCTAAATTGGAGATAAAAAGCATAGAAGATGCTATTTCAAATCATGGAGATGGATGAGGTCACCTGGGGAGAGTTCAAATTGAGGTCAGGGTTTACAAGTGTCCCCTGAGGATCTCTGATAGGTAGAGGTCATGTGGAGGAGAATTGGCAGGCCAAGGAGAGGGAGACAGGATGCAGAAAGCGAGAGGGCCCAGGAGAGGATGGTGTCATGGAGGCTGAGAAAATCAGGAGTGCTCAACAGTGTGGAATGCTTCTAGAGCTTCTTGGGACTGTAAAAGGCATCTTGGTGGTTGCAGAAGCATGGAGTAGGCAGTAGGGAGTACATATGAAGTCAGTCCTTTGGAGAAAGGCTTGGTTGACCCTTTGTCCTCCTTACTGCCCATTCTTTCCCAGCAAGCCTATTAATGATTTATTTGACTCTCAGCAGTTTCACATTTCTGTGTAGGGATCAGCCCTTCTTTGAAAGGCTGAGGATTTCAGACAACTGAGAAGCACTCACAGGACACAGAAAGCCGCCCTGCCTTCGCCAGCTGCCTCCATCCTGGCCACAGTGGCTTCAGTCATCCCGAGGGAGCCAGCTTGGAATGAGGCTGCCTGAAGGAGCAGGTGGGCACAGCCCGCACATCCCAGCAGTGACTACATCTGCCCTGTGAGCTACCTGGGAATGGAATTTCAGCCCAGGGACCCCTGCTGCTCCTCCAGTTGCAGAATTGGGGTTATGACAGGCATAACATATAGTCCAAGAGCTAGGCAGGGCCTCCCAGCTCCCAAGCTCTCAACTCCCTCTTCATCTCCCTCTTCTCTTCTCTGACCCTCTTAAACCAATATAATCTCTGTAGAGCCATTGATTAACTGAAAATGTGAGGTAATGTTGTTTGGATGGGGAGGGAGAAGCTTATAGTTAAGAATAGCTGCTAATAAAAGCTTATAGCAAATGATAAAAGAAGAAGCGCTTCCCATGCATTATCTCAATCCTCACAATAATCCCACAATATAGTAATCATTATCTCCACTCTGGAAATAAATAAACAGGCTAAGAGACTTAAGAAACTTTCCTAAAGCCACATAGTGGTAAAATAGTAGAGCTGAGGATTTTCTCTCCTAACTTTCTCTCATGTGAGGTACAAACTTTTCATCACTGTAGTGATGAGAAAAATATTACAGAATGATTCATCTATTCATAATTAAAGATGACAATTATGAGTAGACTGTGAGATAGAATTCATTACATTCAAAATGCCTAATGACAACGTGAAGTGAAAAAAGTGGAGTCTAAACCTACAATAATGGCAAAAAAATATACAAAGAACTATATGTAATATATACATATATCAAAACATTGTGCTACATATCATAAATATTTACAATCTTTTTTTTGTGCTGCTGGTGAATGAACCAAAGTCTTCACACATGCTAGGCAAGCACACTTTACTACTGATCCACAATTCCAGTCTTTTGTGCAATTTTAATTAGGCAACTGTTCCTCAATATAGTTAAAGTGAACTATGGGATTTGTATGATTTTGTGTTCTCTCTCTGCACTTTGTGTTCTTGGTAATTTTTAATTTGTCATAAAACAATATAACAAAAAAGAAAAAGCTCACTCCATACTGGAAATAAAGCAAGGCAGTGTAATCCCTTTTGGTTTAGGTCTCTGGACTTCAAGTGTTCATTTGTAAACTTACATTGTTAGACAATATTCATTGAGCAACTACTATGTTCCAGACATATTTACATATAGAACAAAATTTAGATCTCTTGACAATTCTCTAGGGGAGATATTATTATCTTTTACAGGTGCAGAAATTTAGGCGCAGAGAAGAGGTACAAGAAAGGCAGCGGAGCCTCAGACCTGCCTTAGCCTCTTAGCTTCCTCTTGCAAGTAACTCGCTATGGAGAAGTTATCCTTTCAGTTTCAGTAATTATGCATATTGTTTTCTTGGCATGGAAAAAAGTACATAATGAATTATTAAGGATTTATTTAGGCAGTACTGGGATTTGAACTCAGAGACTCACAGCTGCTTGGCCAGCACTCTACTATTTGAGTTACTTTGTCAGTTTGACTATTATTAATTTTAAGAACCCTGCAAACCTGGGTTTTGCCACCTGGGTCAAGAAAAAAATAAGGAATTCAGTCCAAGGAATTGCCAGGAGGTGCTCCTGGATAAGCTGATAGCATCTCTTTTCCTGTCTTCCAGGTTTCTCATTGTAAGATCCAACATTCTTCAGCTATGCATTTGAATGGTAGTTGAAAAGACACAGGTCTTTTTTTTTTTTTTTTTTGCATTTACTTTAAAAAGTGTGGAACTGAGCAGGGGTGAGTGGTTCACATCTGTGATTCCAGCACACAAGAAATGCAGGCGGGAGCATCATAAATTCAAGGTGCAGATGCAGAAATGAAATTCAAGGGCAGCCTGGGCTACAGAATAAGACTCTATCTCCAAAATAAATAAGTCTATGGATAAATAAAAATAATTTAAAAACATTCTCATGGCAAAAGGACCTTGGAATCAAAGGTCAAAGCTAGTCTTTTATTTTTCTATGAAATATGTAGGTAGGCACACACACTCTAGTCCTTTCTGGAAAGTGTGTGTGTGTGTGTGTGTGTGTGTGTGTGTGTGTGTTCTAGGATATGTGGGTGGAGGCCGGTCCATAGGTTGGAGATTTTTATCATTGACTGTGGCAGGCTGGATAGCAGGCAAGTTCGATTTGAATTTGCTATACATTAGGAAGTTATAAAACATGTTTTCCTTCCAAATCTTCTTAATTTTTTTTAAATACTAAAAGAATATTATATTGAACCTAAGGTTTTGGGATCCTAGAAAGTCTTTAAGGAAGGGGTTTTATACATTTACATAGTTGCCTGTTCTCTAGATCTACTTTCTATACACATTTCTACCACATGGAAAAGTTAAGTTACTGTTAATTGAATAATGTGACTGGAAGATCATATTTCCTAATGGCTCTTAGGATAATTAAAAGTATTTGGTTAAACTGGGTAAAACATTTTAGAAAGAGAGAGGAGGTTTTATGAAGTGCTAAGTTTGTGCCATACCTGCAGGCCTCTTTCCTGAGAACTGTGGCCCAAACCACAATTCTTTACCCAAATATCAAGTGAGACTGAGCCTTATTCATTGGCCACAGCTGATCAGACCAGAGATGAGTGCCTAAAACACACAGGAAAGCGGGAGATGCTATGATTAACTGGCCTGGGACAGGTTTTGCTGCGAAGCTCTCTGCCTGTTGGATGGGGATAAACTGACAGCCAGCTCACACAGAGAAGTATAGTCATGCTGTGTCAGAAGCTACTGTTCTATTCTCCATTGGGCTGGCATAAGGCCATAGTTTGGAAGTCTAGTGACCCAGAGACCAGCCAGGGACGTGGAAGATGCACCTCATTTCCACAGGCAACTTGGTAATCTGAGGGCTTCTCTTCCCAGCTCTCACAAATAATATTCTTAATATTGACTCTCACAAATGATGTTATCAAGATATTTCTTACAAATGAAGAAACAGGAAGTCCAGAAGACAAAATGGCCTCATGGTTAATTAGTACTCTTGAAGAGGGAGTGCACATTTCTTGATCCCTAATACTACCATCGTGGAGCGTACTTTTGTTCAGTTCAGATAGACATCACGAGTAGTGATTTCATGCTTTTCCTGTAGTGTAGTGTGAGTGTGAATTGCTTCAGCTGCCCCAGGAGCAGCTCCTTCCTGTTGCCCTCCTACAGTGGGAGCTTGGAGCTCCCTGGCAGTGGCATCCTTAGCAATACCAGCTCAGTCTGCTCTGCTGGAGACAGAACTCACAAGTAGGCAAAACAAAACCATTCCTGTGAGACTTTATTAGGTCTTTGGCTGCAGCGTAAGGGCTACAATATAGAGAGTAAGTGACAGGGCAGCTTATAAATAGAGTAAACTGTGATCATCTAGCAAGCATGAGATCCTAAGTTCAAGCTCCAGTGCTGCAATAAATAAGCAAATAAAAGTGGGCTTACACGTGTGCACAGTGCTCATGATGTCCTGGTGGACTGGATATAACTAACGTGGTCAGGCAGGAGAGTGTGGGGTGGGGAGTGATGGGCAATGTAAGGGAACATCTTCAGGAGCAGTTGGGAAGTGTTTTGTCCCTTCTGTTTTGTCCCAGTGACATATTGCTTCCAGTTATAA
Organism: Dipodomys spectabilis; assembly: GCF_019054845.1. Classification (NCBI taxonomy): domain Eukaryota; kingdom Metazoa; phylum Chordata; class Mammalia; order Rodentia; family Heteromyidae; genus Dipodomys; species Dipodomys spectabilis. Next base: position 20,757,027 of record NW_024871460.1, read on the forward strand.
GCTAGGACTGAGGCTTGGCTGAATGGAAGAGTGCTTGCTTAACAGGCACAAGGCTCTGGGTTCAATTCTCACTAGTATACAACAACAACAAAATACAATGCTGCCTCATGTTTTGATGTGCTGGTGTGATCATATAAACACACTTCAGGAAATAGAAATTAGTATTTATCTTAATATCCTTTTTTATAAATAATTTTTATTGAGATTAAGTGATTACATAATTTTCACAGTTTTGTGGGATAGTGATCCTTAGTTAAAATCACAGACACATTTTAACCTTCATGAGGCAAATTGTCACAAATTGCACTTGGATCACAGCTCCACTTCTGGCTTTTTTGGTGCTTAATTGAAGATAAGAGTCTCACAGATTTATTCTGTCTGGACTGGCTTCGAACTCCAATCCTCAGACCTCACCCTACTGAGTACCTAAGATTACAGGCATGAGCCATTGGTGCCTAGCATTTTGTTTTGTTTGGTTGGTTGTGGGTCTTGAACTCTGGGCCTGAGCGCTGTCCTTCAGCTCTTCAGCTCCAGGCTAGCACTCTACCACTTGAGCCACAGCACCACTTCTGGTTTTATGATGGTTAATTGGGGATAAGAATCTCACATACTTTCTTGCCTGGGCTGGCTTTGAACCATGATCCTCAGATCTCAGCCACCTGAGTAGCTAGGATTACAGATGTGAGCCACCAGCGCCCGGCATAGCATTTTTTTTTATTGGAGATATGACATTGCTTAAGTTGGAGTTGTTGAGTTGGAACTCTTGGTAAGATATACAAAAGAAAATATCCTTTAGACAATGAAAAATGTGGGCCTATGAGTCTGCCTACAAGATCAGAATGAATATACTAGTTTTAGGCCTCATTAGTATTGAGCTTAAATCTAGAAGTGAGAGCCATGATATGACTGGTTTATCAAGAACAAAACTTCACAGAATTCTATAAGAAATTCATGGCTGAGACTCATCCTGGGATAAAAAGGAGACATTTTTGCCATGGCCAGAAACTTCACTGAATGATTGATTGAAGTCAGTAACAGAACAAATAAGCTAGTTTTACATGTTATCTTTTCTCTGTACTCATCAAAGATAAATTATTTCCTACTGGGGAAAGATATGAATATAGAAAAGTATGGGTGAAATTATAATACCTCTTTGAAAGTATGTAATAATAATATTATTATTATTACATACTTTCAAAGAGGTATTATAAATAATAGTTATACTCTATGTGTCTAGACAAGGTTAGTTAAATTGGCTAGGGTGGATTTGGTCCAGTCCATTGTGCCTGGCTCTTGCAGCTTTCCTGTGGCATAGGCCTGGGAAAAGAACATAGCTTTGAATCAGACCTATGTGCTGCTTCTGGGCCAAGTAGCCTTTCATTGTGGTAACCTTGGGGATGAAACCAAGTTGTGGTTGTTATTTTCTTTTTATCAGTGAATAGTCCTTCTAGATCCTGCCCTGGTACCTGTTTCCTTTTTCCTTTCCTTTCTCTTTTGGTTAACCATCATCTTTATACTATGCTCTGGTTTTCCAGAGCCAGCTCTGCCTTTATTTCTCCAACCTTTTCAAACATATTCTTTTTTTTTTTTCAAATTCTTTATTGTGATTAAGTGATTATATATTTTCCCAAATTTCACAGTATTGTGGGATAGTGATGCTTAGTTAAAGTCACAAACACATTCTAACTTTCATAGGGGCAAATTGTCTATCGTGGTCTATAACATTTATGAGTTCTATGAGCTTTGACAAGACAGTTATTTCTTCCACATCGGGTGATATGTATATTTCTTTCCTTTTGCTTAGTGTTAACTGTTCCCTCTTTCCCACTCATTCCCTCCCTCACATTGCTCCCCCTGAGTTTCTTAGTTCGTTTTGATCAATGTCCAGTGCAGCTGATGGGTCCCACTGTTGTATGGTTTTCCCTGATTCCCTCTAGTTCTGTATCCTCCTCCTGGTTTCCCTCCGGTTTGCACATATATACCATATGTGTGATCAGCAGCATGGGGTTATTTAGTAGTCATTCAGCCAGATGAGTGGAGGTCCTTTGTTTCTCAAGTCTTTGTAGTATCACCTTACGTTTTGGATTTAACATCCACTTGTCAGGGAGACCATGTGCCATTTGTCTCTTTGCTCTTGGCTTACCTCACTCAACATGATTTCTTCTAGTTCCATTCATTTCCCTGCAAATGCCATTATTTTGTCCTTTCTAATGGCTGCATAATATTCCATTGTGTATAGATACCACAATTTTTGGATCCATTCATCTGTGGTGGGACATCTGGGTTGTTTCCATATCTTGGCTATTATGAACAGGGCTACACTATTGTGAACAGGGCTACGATAAACATGGAGGTGCATGTACTGTACAAACATTCTCAGAGTGCTGAGGTAAGGACAGTCACATTCATGTATGTTAATAGAAGATAGGACATCTCCTAGAATTCATTCATTTATCTTAAATATTGATTGAGTGATTATTATGTAACAGATACTATGCTAGGTCTTTAAAAATATAGTAGCAAATAAGGGACAGATCTAGCATCCATGAAATATGTAGTCTAATGGTCAAATGGATGAAGTGTACATAGAAATAAAGTGCCAAGGGCTGGGAAGGTGGCTCAGTGGTAGAGTGCTTGCCTTGCATGCATGATCAACCTGGGTTCGATTCCTCAGCACCTCATAAGCAGAAAAAAAAGCCGGAAGTGGCGCTGGGGCTCAAGTGGTAGAGCGCTAGCCTTGAGCTGAAGAGCTGAGGGACAGCGCCCAAGCCCAGTGTTCAGGCCCCATGACCGAAACCCCCCCAAAAAGAAAGAAAGAAAGTGCCAAACTAAGGATAAATGGGATTTGGGATTTTGTGAACAGGTAGAAAAAGAAGAGGACGTGTTCTGAGCAGGTGGGACCATGTATATAAAGGTGGAAGCAAGAGTAAGGGATTGTTGTAGTTTGTGTCCAGAATGTCCTCTAAGGGCCTCTGTGGGCACAAAAACACTAATAGGAAGTGGCAGAAGCTTTGAGATGAGCCTAGCTGGAAGTCTTCTGGCATATGGGAGCTTCTCCTTGAAAGGATATTGGACTTCGGGCCCTCCCTTTGTGGTTCTCAGCTACCCTGGGGTAAGCAGCTTGCTCTACCACATATTGCTTACTATGCTGAACTGCCTAGCCAAAGGCTTTCCCAAAAACCAGGCCACCTAATCCTGACTGAAAGAGACCTCCAAAACTTTGAGCTATAATAAACATTTCTTCTTTTTATTTATTTGATGTGTGTGTTATGTTAATAGAGAACTATAACATAGGGACCAAGAGAAAATCCATGCCCTGATGGGGAAACAGTACAAGACAGGCTTCTGGTGTGGTTAGCAATGAGCCCACCTCCAGGGCCCTGTAAACCCTGGAAGGAAACTCATGCTTAGGCTGAGGCCTGATGCCTTGGCTCAAATGATAAAGCATAAGTGTGAGACCCTGTGTTCAAACTCCAGTGACCCCCTCTCAAAAACAAAGCCAAAACAACCACAATAACACATAAAGGTACAGGCTAAGTTTTGTTTGAGTCAGGGGCCTTCTGTCATTGTTGTCTGGGCTCCTCTTGATCTCCTAGGCTCAAGTAGTCCTCACCTCAAGCTCCCCATGCTGGAACTACAGGTGTATGCCACCATGTCCATCCAAGGCTAGTGATTTCAGAGCAGACTTGAATCTTAGATCAAATCTGTCACAGTGGCAATGTAGACAACAGAATAAAGGCCCACAGGCAAATCAGGAGACAACTATGGCCATCCTGGCAGGTGTCCTTGTAACCTGAACTGTCCAAAGGGACAAAGATAAAGGAAGAAGTCACGAGCTATGTAGGAAGAATGTGTGGTTGGTTGAATGTGATCAGAGAAAAGGAGTCAAGGATGATGCCTGAGTTTCTTTCTAGGGTGCAAATGCAGTCCAATGATAGAATTGTAGGGTCTGTACCCCGAATTATACTATATACATTTTGGAGGTGAGTAGGCATGTGCTTTTGCATTTAAAAAATCTAAGGATCCCAGTTTGAAACTAGCCAGACAAGAAAGTCCATGAGATTTTTTTGTTGTTGTTGTTGTTGGTCGTGGGGCTTGAACTCTGGGCCTGGGCGCTGTCCCTCAGCTCTTCAGCTCAAGGCGAGCGCTCTACCACTTGAGCTACAGCGCCACTTCCGGTTTTTTGCTGGTTTATTGGAGATAGGAGTCTCACGGTCTCTCCTGTCCGGGCTGGCTTTGAACCGCGATCCTCAGATCTCAGCCTCCTGAGTAGCTAGGATTACAGGCGTGAGCCACCAGCGCCCGGCTAGTCCATGAGATTTTTATCTCCAGGTAGCCATAAGAAAAAAAAAAGCTGGAAGTAGAGCTGTGGCTCAAGCAGCGAAACAATGGCCTTGAGCAAAAGAAGCTCAAGGACGGTCCCTGGCCTTTGCATTCAAGCCCAGGACCAGCATAAAAAAATACTAAAATAAAGGCTTAAAAAACCCAAATGCCATATCATGCAAACAGCTGCCCACTCCAGATATTTACCTTTCAGCTTAGTGCTAGCCCTCACTGACACTACTTACTGACATTGAGAGGTCTTGTTAAGCTGGGACTGGCTCAAGTTCTTTCAAAGCCCAGTGAAAGACCAATGAACATTTACTAGAATTGCTCAGGCTATTGACTGTTTTCACTTATGTGAAAACTTAAATCCAACCCCCCGCCCCCCCTCACATTATGGAGTTTTACTTTTATGTAATCTTTTTGTGCTTCAATCTCATCCTTTCTACCTCTTGTTTATAGCCAGAAGTCTTTAACAGCATTCAGTCTGTGTTGACTCAGTCTTCCTTCACTGTTGTTTTTATCTGAGCACAGTATATTTTATACAGACAGGCAGTAGAGTGCAAGGCTGGGCATTGGTAGTTCATACCTATAATCCTAGCGACCCTGGACAGTTAGATCTGAGTAATCACAGTTCCTGCCATTTCAGGCACGAAAGTACACGAGTCTCTTTTCTGCAACTAACCACCCAAAAGGCTGAGAGTAGAACTGTAGCGCTAGTGGTAGAGCACTAGCCATGAACAGCACCCACACTCGGAGTTTAAGCTCTATGACCAGCACGTGCACACACACACACACACACACACACACACACACACACACACACACACACACACGTAGAGTATGGTAGTATATGCTTGTAGTCCCAGCTACTGGGAAAACTGAAGCAATAGGCTTGGAGTCTAGATGTTTAAAGCCAGGCTGGGACACATAATGGGACCCTTTATAAAAAAAGAAAATATGTGTGGATTACAAAATTTTTAACCAGATTCCAAAAAGCCTACACTGTGATGCCTACTATATATTGAGTGCTGTGCCATAGATATCCAGATATCATCCACCTAAAGGAATTATAAATGGTCAATTATGGTTTAATAGCCTCCACTGTAACTTAGAGTGCAACAAGGGATGGCTAATGTTGCATAGAATGAGCTTTAGAACCATCAGTGAGGATTTTTGACAAAGCAATGAGATTTAAAAAGAAAACAAATGCACCTGGACTGCCTTAAATGCTTTTCTAAAATACTCTCTCAGGAAAGTTCCTGTACGTGAAGTAAAGTCTCTTTCTTTCAGGGCTGCCAGAAAAAAAAAAAAAAAAATATATATATATATATATATATATATATATTTAATTTTTTTTTTGCCAATACAACAGCTGCGCCATGCAACATGGAGCTGCTAAATGCTTTCCTTTCTCCTGGCAGTGGTTGTGGCCCCAGCCATCACAGACTAACCTTCCAAAGTTCAGATATTTTTTTTCCTGTTGCGGATTCAATCCAGGACCTCATGCATTTGAGTCATGCCCTCTACCACTGAGCCACGTCCTGAGACTCAGAGTCCTTAACTGGCCTACCGCCTCACATGCACAAAGCTTGAGGTGGGAGTGGGGAGAGGATGGTGTCTGTTCACTGCTACAGGTTCTGGGATGAGATTTTTTTTTTTTTTTGTAGAAACAATGGCTTTCTCCACAGTCTCTACATTGATGCTAGTTTCTAACTTGTGTAAATAAAAACCGCTATGGACGGTTTTTAAGAACCATCAGGAAATCAAATTTTTCATTTGTGCAACAGTGTACAAGCCCCTGTGCTTTTAACAACCATTTTAACGGAATAAAAGGCATTTGTGAGTCAGATGGCAGGGCTGTCCTCTGTTACTGGCATCGATAACCATGCTCAAGGCTAAGACAATAAAATAGAATCATTCTTCAATTCAAGGACAAACAGTGCCAAGCTGAGTGGTTTTTAGAAGATGTATCTTTACCAAAATAATGGTTTATCTATATAATCTATGCTTTCTGATAATGGATGCTTGTGAACCCTGGCCTGACCTCCTAAAGAGTTTCTTTTTTTTGGAATTATAAAAAGGCTAGTTTTATTGATGTTGTTTTCTTTTCTTTTTTTCCCTTTCTAGTTGCTGACTTATGCGTTATAACCAAGATCTATACAAGAAGAGGGCAGGTTTGTGAATTTTAAAGTCCAGCAAAAACTTCTGTTTATATGACCCATGGGGACTGGTGGCAGTGACTGGTATAACTAAAGTTTTCTTCAAGTTTAGTGTTTCTTCTAATAACAGCAGATTGATGCTTAGGGTCTGGTTGATGTTTCTGTTGTTACTTACATAGACAAGGTGGACAGAAAAAGTAAATGCATAGTATCATATTCATTAATTCATCCCTCATCAATGTAATTAATGGTTGGGCTTGCTTTGAAGCTATCCTGACTTGCTTTGAAGCTATTTTGACTGCCTGTCTTGGATTATAAAATTGCTAAAAAATAATAATAGTAAGAATAAAGGAATTTCTGGGGATTCTGAAAGAGAAATTATAATGGAGCCAATGTAGTGAAATGGAAAAGGTGGAATAACTAGTAAGACTCAGAATCCTTTGGCTTTCTAGTGCATCGACAAGTCCACGAGCTCCCCTTCACTCCCATTGTGTCCGGAATATGGAGTGGAGACCCTGCCGTCGAGTGCTTTGTCTCAGCACAAGGGTGGAGGCACTAGCTTGTACAAATTGATTCTCTAAGCCTACATTTTTTTAACGGAAAGTAAGTATTGGACATGACTGTATCAGTTTCAAAATCACCATGAGCTTTTTGCCTTAATTTTTCTTTTTTTTTCCTTTTGTGTTTTTTGTTTTGGGTGCTTGTACTTAAACTCAGGACTTCATGCTACTGCTAAACTTATTCTGCTTAGACTGACACTCTACCACTTGACCTACCCCTCTTCCACTGCATTTCACCCTTCCCCACACTGCTAGGGAAGGCTTGGGTCTTTATTTCTCCAGCTGCTGCTAGGGCAAAGCTGTAGAATCAGTAACTATATGTGTGGGAAGGGGGGTTGGGGAGGAGGGTTGCTTCTGATTTCTCCACAGATTTGGAAGAGGCCACAAAGAGCATCTCATTAGTTTTTTGGTGTTGGGGATTCAGCCGAGGGTGTCACACATGTTACGCACGCTCTATTCCTGGGCTATTCTCCCAGCCCCTCAGTGGTTCTTATTTATTTATTTATGCATTCATTCATTGTACTGAGGCATGAATTCAGGGCCTGGGCCATGTTCTTTAGCTTTTTCTATTACTTGAGTGATACTTTGACTTCTCCTTGGTGACTCTTGAAGTGGGAATCCAAGGACCAATAGCATTGCCATCACTAGGCAACTTGCTGACAGTGTGCATTCTGGCCCATTCCCCTCCTCTTCCCCATCCCCCAAGTGCTGAATTGGAGATTACAAAGGTAGGGACTCAGCCATCTGCGTTGTTGTGGCTTGGTAGCACTGAGGCTTGAACTCAGGGTCTTGTGCTTGCTAGGGAAGTACTCTACACTCTACCACTTGAGCCTTGCCTCCAGCTCATTTTTGGTTTGGTTGCCTTCAGGCTAAGGTTTTGCTTTATGCCCAGGCTGGTCTGGGCTATAATTCTCCTAGTTGTACTTCCTCATATTGCTGGAGATGGCAGTCATGTTTCACAGTGCTGATGTATCACATTCATTTGTTGAGATGGAGTCTTGAGAGCTTTTATGCCCAAGCTGGCCAGCAACCTTGTTCCTCAGTCACTGTCTCCAAAGTAGCTAGGATTATAGACATAAGCTATTGCATCCAGCTCAATGTTTTAAAAGTCCCTTTAGGTGACTCTGACACATGTTAATGTTTAAAGATCACTGATCTAAATGAAGTGCAATACGTAAGATTAAGCGTAAAAAGCTTCAGACTCTTGTTCTATTATGCCTTGCTGAGCTTGGTAGTTTAACTATTTGATATTTAAAAACATGCCCAAGGGCACTAGTGATAAAATGAGATTTGAAATCAGCTGAGTAAACTCTAGATGTCAAAAAGGTTGTCATATAATTAAACTTTTTTTTTAAACAAAGACAGAATGGTTTAAAATATAGTCCAAGCACAGAGAATTCTGAGAAAGGTAGTTTATTTATTTATTATAGGAGTACTTTATACTCTTAAAGGTAGAGGAGGAGTGGAAGGGTTTTCTGCGAAGTGTCTCCCTGGAGATATGTGACGTTTTCCAGGGTACCCCAGGCTTGGCTGAAAGAGAGATGTTTCTCCTGTGGCTGGCAACCGTTCTCCGGTGAGAGCTCACTGCATTTTATCTTTGCGTGTTTGTTTGTTCCGCTTGGTGAACACTGGCTTTCATGCCATCTTGTTCTGTAATTCAAAACTGACTTTATAATTAGGTCTGAAAAGGACTAGTTCCCAGGCAATTCCTTTATGAAACTGGTAAAGACAGTTGCATTGGCTTTGGCTGGTTTTGATGTAATTTGTTGGAGAGAGCTGCAGGATTGCTCTGTTTTAAGTTACACTGGATTGGCCTCTCCTCCGAGTTTGTAAGGGAGAGGGGATGAGAGCTGAGCTCTTTTCTTAGGAACTCTGTATGGATGAGCAGAAGATGCTGGCACATCCTTTTCTTTCATCTTTGGATAGTAAACTCTAAATTGGTTCATATGTTAAATCCCACCTGGCTCCAGTTTAGCTGTTAAACCAGAGGGAAAACCTTTCCCAGCTAAATTACAGAAGCTATAAATGGGGGGAAGGGGTATCTAGGGAGCAGATGAAAAATGATTACTGTTGTGCTAATTCAGATCACCTCTAACAGAGACCTGATAATTATAGATAATTTGTATGCATAGAACTTGGAGATCAGATCTAATTTCTCAACAGAGAAAGTTGTTACTAAATCTGTGAATTTCTTTTGTTGTTTCAACATCTGGATGTGGAACCATCAGGGGACTGGGGTGTGTGTGTGTGTGTGTGTGTGTGTGTGTGTGTGTGTGTGTATTGCAAGGTCAACATTATAGAACCTAAGATCCCCACATTGGCTTCTATCAGAGCAACTTTATTCTGTTTTGGTTGTTTACACTTTTACTTAAGGTTTCCTCTGGAGAAGCCAGGCTTAGTGTCACCACTAATCACTAGTTGCTGAGGACGCTGAAGCAGGAGGAGCTCAAGGTTGAACCTTGAAGAAGTTAGTGAAACCCTATCTCAAAAACAAAATACAAGGCTGGGAAGGTGGCTCAGTGCTAGAGTGCTTGTCTTGTATGCATGAGGTCCTGGGTTCCATTCCTCAGTACCACATAAGCAGAAAAAGCCGGAAATGGTGCTATGGCTCAAGCGGTAGAGTGCTAGCCTTGAGCTGAAGAGCTGAGGGACAGTGCCCAGGCCCAGAGTTCAGGCCACATGACCGACAAAATAATAATAATGATAATAATAATAATAATGCTATAGCTGGACATTGGTGGCTCACACCTGTAATCCAACCTACGAAGCTGAGATCTGAGGAATGTGGCTCAAAGCCAGCCTGCATAGGAAAGCCCATGAGACTCTTATCGCCAAATAATCACCAGAAAACCAGAAATGGTGGTAGAGTGCTAGCCTTTACAAAAAAAAGCTCAGGGACAGTGCCTAGGCCCTGAGTTCAAGCACCCTGATCAACAACAACCAAGACTGAATGTAGCTCTAGGGGTAGAGTGCTTACCTAGCAGGCCAACTGCTCTCGGTTCAATTCCCAGTCACCCTCCCCCCATGCGTGCGCACACGCGTGCACACACACACACACACACACACACACACGAGTTTTCCCTTGGAGGAAATATTCCACTGCTTTAAAAAGTTTGAAAACCACTGGTATAGACTATGGGTGTGATGTTTAACCTTTAACCTATAAATAAGGTTATGCACTGTTTGCCCACAAAGCAAGCTTCAAACACTGTAGGCAAATTATCTAGAAGCAAGGACTGGGGCCCATGGTTTCTCAGCTCCCTATGCTCTCTACTTGTTTTACCCGAGAACTCAGATTTCAAATCTTTCTCTAGGCCTACATTACTCAAAAACTCCTGCAGCATGAAGAACCTCTGTTCTCCTTCCCTACTGAATGAAGTCTTCTCTCCCTCCTCATCCAACTGCCTGACACTTGTATCAGAGAGAGAGGCCAGCAGCAACCTTGTGAGCTATATATTTTCCCTGGATACTTAGCTTTGTGACAATTTGTCTAGGCTTACACAAAACAGTTCTCTGTGTATATTTGTCCATATTATGCAAAGTAATGAGTTTAATTGTGGTATTTTCAAACTTCTTTTCACCTCTTATTACCCTTTCTAGCTCTCTTCGTATGTATCTTCTTCTTCTCAAATAGTCCTCCTTTTAAATTCACAGTTTAAAAAAATCTAGTTATTGCTCTCATAATGCTTATATTCAAATAGGGGGGACAAATGAGTCAGTCACAGATCAATGGGATACGATTTACACAGGAGAGGTCCACAGAGCTATAAATCATGTAATGACTAGTCACATTCCCAAAGGCCTACCTCCTAATGCCATCATCTTGGGGGTAGGATTTCAACATATAAATTTGAGAGTGCATAAACATTCAATCCATTGCAATCCTGCACCACAAAAGTGAACAGTTGACAAACTATTTACAATTGAAAAACTTTTAAAGTTATTTCTTTTTTCCTCTCATTCCCTTCCCACCCCCCTTGGTTTATCCCTTGTTGTTGTTGTATTTGATTGGTCCCCTGTGTCTTGTATATATGTTTATCTGATTTGGGGAAAGGAAGTGGGAACAACAAAATGGTGAGACAAAGGACAAAGGGTGAATCAATGCAATAGGGATACTCACAAGACAACAATATGTTGGGAATAAAGTTTACAACTTGGTGGGGGAATTGTGGGGAGGGAAAGTGGGAGAAAAATGAGGGAGAGGGTAGCAATGTTTGACAAGAAATGTACTTATTACTTTATGGATGTAACTGGGACCCCTCTGTACATCATTTGACAATAAATTTAAGTTTAAAAACTTTCAATAAAGTCTGTAGAGATAATGTGATTGAAATAACTTTCTAATTTTGATAAATTATAGCTTGCTAACATTTGGGAAATCTGGGGATTCTCTACTATATTTACAACTTAAAAAGTCTGAAATTATCTCCGAATTACATAGTTAGTTCTTATTATAAAAGTGAGGTACAGAGAGGTTAGAGTTACATAAGTCAGGTAATGAGTACAAGCATTACTGTTTGAACAATGTTAGCTCTTTCCTTGCTCTCTCCCAGTTTTTCTCTCCATCCTCATCCACAAGTTGTATAGTTCATTGTCAACATAGAGTCTAGTGAGTACTGCTGCTAGATTTTGTTAATTAAAAAAATCCCCAGTAAGCTGGGTGCCAGTGGTTCACATCTATAATCCCAGCTATGCAAGAGGCTGGGACCTGAGGATCACAGTTCAAAGCCAGCCAAGCAGAAAAAACCTCGAAACTCTTGTCTCTAACCAACTAGCAAAAAGCTGGAAGTGGAGATGTGGCTCTAGTGGCAGAGTACCAGCTGTGAGTGAAAAAGCTGAGCAAGAGCTCAAGGCCCTGAATTCAAACCCTACTACCAGCACACCCCTCCCCACCCACAAGTACCCCTCCCACACAAACACTAACGCAGCATGTAGTTCAGTGATAAAGTAGATGCACATCCTGGTGTATTTTTTAAAATTTCAGAGTACAAGGGTCAATAAAATCTCCTGAAAGTTGAAAGCCTTTTTTTCTCCCTGAGTGGGAGAAAAACAATTAGATCTCATATCTCATATATAGAAATGAGAATCTTTTTTATTTTTATTTATTTTTTTGTCGATCGTGGGGCTTGAACTCTGGGCCTGGGCGCTGTCCCTGAGCTCTTCAGCTCAAGGCAAGCCTCTACCGCTTGAGCCACAGTGCCACTTTTGGTTTTCTAGTGCTTTATTGGAGATAAGTCTCATGGACTTTGTTGCCCGGGCTGGCTTTGAACCTCGAACCTCAGATCTCAGCCTCCTGAGTAGCTAGGATTACAGGCCTGAGCCACAGGTGCCCGGCTAGAAATTAGAATCTTACGGCACTAAATTTATCAGTAATTGTACTGAAAATTAGAAACATAGCAAAGTAGTTTTAGTGGTGCTCTATGACCTTGTACCTGGCCAGTGCAGAACATTTTCTTTACTGTGTCCTGACTGGCTGTCTTTAACAAACAAGATATCATATAGACACCTTGAGGAAATGCCTGCTCTGCCTAGAATGACCCTTTAGAATGTTTTGTCTACTCTCTCCTTCCCTCTCCCAATATGCAGAAATTGCCCTACATAATTAATATGTAACTCTACTGTGCTGCTTTCAGACAACGGTCTGAATTAAAACTCCATTCACTGTTCCTTTTTCAGAAATCTGGGAAGAGACTCGGTGATCACTTAGAGCCAGGCTTTGGGATTCTTTGTTGTTGTATACTGGAATTTGAACTCAAAGTCTAGAATTTGTTAGGCAGATGCTTAATCTAGCACATGAGCCATGCCCTCCAACTCTCTTATTCATATGTATTTTGGAAAGAGTCTTGAGGTTTTGTCAAGCTGGTCTTGAACCTTAATCCTAATCTCTGACTTCCATGAGCTACCACATGAACTGCTAACTGGGCTAGCCATTGGAATGTGTGGTTTCCCATTGTCTGAATTTGTAATTCCCTAATGACATATACTACTGAATAGCTTTTCATGAATCTCTGGTGAAGTGAGATTTTTTTCATATCTTGTGTGCACATTTTTTCCCCTGCAGGACTAAGGACTGAACCTAGGACCTTGCACGTGCCAGACAAACACTACCACAGGAACTATGCACCCAGTAATTTTGTTTTTGAGACAAAGTCTTCTACCTTTGCCACAGCTGGCCTTGAACTCAAAATCCTCCTGTCTTTGTCTCCCAAATCTTTGTGATTATAGACATGTACCACAATGCCTTTGCCCGCTTTTAAATAGGATTGTTTGTTTTATTATTAAATGTTTGAGTTTTCTGTATATTTTGGATATGGGTCCTTTATCAGATATGTCTTTTACAATGATTTTCTTCTCTTTTTTTTCTTTAACTTTCTTAATGGAATTTATTTTCTATGTCTATTTTTTCCCAGAAGATAAACACCAGAGTTGGAAACAAATAAATATTACTCGAAGAATACTATGCTTTTAATGGTACTATTTACTTCACAAATGGACTTAAAGTTCAGTACACATCGTGTTACATTTTATAAGTTCTGTAATAAATTTTCATCTTGCTTATCATCTTTAAGTAACATGTTATAAAATGGGTATTCTAACTAAATTATAATTAAAGCAAGTTTAACTTTTTTTTTTTTTTTGCTGGCTGTCCCTCAGCTCTTCAGCTCAAGGCTAGTGCTATACCACTTAAGTCACAGCGCCACTTCCAGCTTTTTTCTGCTTATATGGTGTTGAGGAATCGAACCCAGGGCCTCATGCATGCAAGGCAAGCACTCTACCATTGAGCCACCTTTCCAGCCTGAAAGTTAATCTTTTTTGAGCAATCTTCTATGGTACTTTTCCTGAAGCTATTTCAGTTATTTTAAAATAATGTTTTTGAGATAGGAATTCAGATATTAATTTGAATTGAAAAAGTAGAACCAATCATGTTATAAAATGAAAACAGGCTAATTGTACTGACAAAGAGGATGTTTGGCAGGTCATCTCCATATTTAGCTCCAAGTGTTGAAAAATGTATTTAAAGCATGTGTTGACTATGAATATTTTACTGAAAAAATTTGAATTGGTAGAAATAATTAAATTAAAATTGATATTGTTTTCCTAATTTTGACTAAACCCTAAGGATTAACTAGGCCTCTAAGTGAAAGAGTAACAAGTGTAATGAATAGCAATTTAATGAGCCTTGGTTTTTGGTAGATATTCCAGAAATAAAGAAACCTAGAGAATCCTGAGGCTAAGCAAAAAAGCCATTATATAAATTAAAGAGGCTTCTACCTCTGGCTGTCTGAAGGAAGGTCTAACCCATTTACTACCTTCTGGGTGACTAAATATAATTTCTGATAACATAGACTTTTTAAAGTATGACTTAGAAGAAATTAAAAACCTCATCAACATTGTAATAACAAAATTCCTTATTTCAATCTGCTTTATAATTGTGGTTTCTTGCTGTTACAGTCATTAAACAACAATGACCCAAAACAAGCCAAACAAGGTAGAGAGCTTATAGGAAACCTTATTCTGGCTCTAAATTCATGGATATATTAGTCAATTAAAGAAAACTATCATTGATATATATTTCTATTAAAAATGACTTCTTGGGGGGGAGGCTGGGAAGGAATGTGAAGGGTAAACAAAGGAGGAGGCTGCAATGCTTGATAAGAAATGTACTCATTATCTTGCCCATGTAATTGTAACCCCTCTGTACAGTATGTTCACAAAAAATTAAAATTAAAATTAAAATAAAAAAAATAAATAAAAATTACTTCTTAGCCCATGTTGGTGACTGACACACTAGCAGATGAGGATCATTTGAAGCCAGCCCAGCAGGGAAGCTCATGAGATTCTTATCTCCACTAAACTACCAAAAATAATTACCCCCACAAAACACCAAAGTGGAGCTGTGGCTCCAGTGATAGAGCATTGATCTTGAGCACAAAATTTACAGACAGTACCCAGTCAAGCCCCATGACTGACCAAAAAAAAAGCTTCTTATGTTTAGTGATCTTTAATCAAATATTGTAATTCTTATTTTATATTAATAAGAATTAATAAAATGTTAGGTATCAGATACTCATGTTTTTAATCATAGTTACTCAAGAGGCTGAGACCTAGAGTGTCTCAGTTAGAAACCTGATCATGCAGAAAAGTTCTCTAGGCTCCAACTTCAATTAAGTAGCAAAATACTATACTAGAAGCATAATTCAAATGGTAGAACATCAGCTATAAGCAAACAAGCAGATTTCTGAATGCAACAGTAAGTAAATAAAAAAAAATTACAATGGTCAGTCAGATTAGAGCATTTTTGATACCTAGAGGACCTGTGACCTATGGTCATAGAAAATAAGATAACATTTATCATTTCAACTTATATTAATTACTGTTTCTAAGAAGTATGATATAGTAATTAATAAAAAAAAGATATAAGCAAGAAATAAAAGACCATAATAGGATAAAATTCTGTGGAAGATTCAGGAAGAATTAGGGAGACTAATTTTTCAAATATTAAAGAAAAAGAAAGGCTCAGTTTGGGTCCTATTCTTAATGCATGGCATATAATGACAACCAATTATTGTACAAGTTTTTTAGATATGTTTAAATTTGATGCAACCACTTATTTTAAAAATGTTTATAGTATCCATTTAACATACCTAAACACATAATAAAAAGTTTAGAGTATTGTTATCCCAAACACTTGAATGTCACTACGCTAGGTGCTTGTGACATAGGTCAGCTCAGCCCATTTCTGAAATAGTATATGGTGACCTACTGTAATTATATTATTCTTGTTTTAGTTTTTACAAGCAGAGTACAGTACTTCAAGTTCATTTCATGGAGATTCAATGAATAGAAATTCTTTCGCTATATTCCATAGACTCTATGACAATCCATTCACCATGAGAAGGGTGAAGTGCTTACATAAAGGCACCAATTTATAATGGCCATCTTGCTAGACAAATACTCTATCAGTAGATGTTTTTCCAACAAGGTCGATTATAATTTAGTAGCACCAATTTGAGTCATTTTACCCAAAGCTACAGGCCCCCTTTCTTCTTCTGTGAAATTAGAGAATGGAATTGTATTCTTACAAGTTTTACATTTCTTTCATTTTTATGATTGTGTTTTAAAATAACTGGAAAAAGCCGGGCATTGGTGGCTCATACTTGTAATTTTAGCTACTCAGGAGGCTGAGATCTGCGGAACGTAGAAAGCCCATGAGACTCTTAACTACCACACCAGAATTAACTACATTCAACTACCAAAAAGCCAGAAGTAGAATCTATGGTTCAAGTTAGAGTCTTGAGTGAAAGAACCAAAGGACAACACATACGCCCTGATTTCAAGTCCCAGTACTGGTACAATTTAAAAAAAAAATGTATCGGCCCACGGTACTGTCTGAGAATTGCAGTTCAAAGCCAGCCCAGGCAGGAAAGTCTGTGAGACTCTTGTCCCCAATTAACCACCAGAGAACACATCCTTTAAGAATGTGTTTTTGCTTTGAACTTCTGGTTATATTACATGATAGTATGTGGTTGTTACACCATCTTTTGAGATTATTATTTTAAAGCACATTTATTGAATCAGTCATTCTAGCTAAGAGAGTTTATGAAATGCGTAACAAATTCCTAGATAACGGTACAAGGCTAGGTTAGAGTTTTAACAAGATAGCCAGGATCTTTTTGTTCTGGGTAGAATAAAAGATCCTCTATCTTTTTCTGGAAGGAGTTGGCAGCTTTCCTCAAGGACATTTCTAACTTTTCAGAATGCAAATTTTCAAGCATATTGCCTCCATAAATTTTTTTCTCTTTGGGTCTGCATGGCTTCAGGCAACAGCCAGGGGTGCTGTTAGTCACATTTTGAAGAAGTTGAGACAGAGAGACAGAGGTGGCTTCCATTCACACGCAGCAGTGACAGTGAAGCATTCCACTTTCCTGAGCTCTATCAGGAACATGTCCTTGTCCTGAGTGGGAAGCAAAATATCCTGACCTCAAGACCCAGGAGGCTGAAGATGGATTGAGTTCTAGTGTGGTGAGAGAGTTCTTGCCCTCATTCCTAACAGAAATGTCAGTAGTTTCTGTCCTGAACTGGGACAGAGAAAAGAGTGTTGCCATGGCTGCCAGAGATTGGTGATTTATGATTCTCCTCTGATGCCAAAGTCTGGATTTTAAGGGCAGTGAAAATGATCATGCATGGCCTTGAGTGGTTCATTTGTTTTCCTTCTTACAGTAAGAAAACATGAAAACAATGAGAGGAATTTCTAGAACTGTCTTGATCCTTGACCCATTCCTCTAAGAAGCTAAATGAGCCTGGGTAGTGGTCCTGGAGGCTACAGAAGGGACTTAGCAGATGATGAGTATGGACACAGCCATGCTGGGGGACCAGAAGGAACTTTAAGAGCTTTTGCTTCAAAATTGGGATGCATGTAATCCCAGCACTAGGAAGCCAAAATGGGAGGATCTGAAGGTTTGTTTTGTTTTTGCCAGTCCTGGGACTTGAACTCAGGGCCGGGGCACTGTCCCCGAGCTTCTTTTGCTCAAGGCTAGCATTCTACCAATTGAGCCACAGTGCCACTTCTGGCTTTTTCTGTTTATGTGGTACTGAGGAATCGAACCCAGGGCTTCATGCATGCTAGGCAAGCACTCAAACACTAAGCCATATTCCCAGCCCAAGGACCTAAAGTTTGGATGAGACTTATCTAAAAAATAAATTAAATTAAATAAATTTAAATTTATTTAAGTTTAAATAAATTTAAATAAAATAAATTAAAATAAAGAAAACCCCCAAACCAAACTGTTGCTCTCCTACTATAAGGGAAGCTCCCTAGGACTCTGATTGGCCCTTAGGGTAATGGAAAGCACTAGGCCTTTCACCTCTGAATAGACCCAGCAAGCTTGGTCACTGAGCATCTACTATGGTGATGATCTGTGGAGCTAGAGCTCTCCATCATTTTCTTGGTGACACATTATTCCACTTTTGGACTATTCAAAGGATATCAAATCTGTGATATCAACTATTCAAAATGACCAAATCTGTGATAACTACCATTCATGGAGCATTTACTATATACCTAGCCTGGTTCTTACTTATTAGGAGAGTTTATTTAAAAAAAAAAAAAAAGCAAATACATGTGGCAGAATAACTTGATTGCAAAAGTAGCTGTTATCTTGTGTTCAAGGCTACAGGCTCAACACCAAAGAATGAGAAGAACTTTTCACATTGTGTCCTAAAGCCTAGATTTCTGTTCACCTCAAAGAATGGATTTTAGAGGAGGAACACAAAGGTGCAATACCTCTGATCACATAAAATAATATTTATCAAAATGAATTCCAGGAAATGAAAACAAGAGTTTTTTCCTTGAAAAAAATTAAATAAAATAGCTACAATTAGGGTTGTGAGTCAGTGGTTAAAAATAATAAAAAGAATTGAATGGTCTTTATTTGTAAAGAACTAACTCACAAGTGGAAACTTAGCTGTCTAAGTTTCTTTGTCTTATTTGGTCTGAAAACTTGCATTGGATGTTCACATTTACAAAAAGAGACAATTTCATATTTAAAAAGAAATCCAGACTTCTGATTTTGCTCTTAGAAAGTCTGAGGATTCTTTAACATCCAGCCTGATTCCTTTATGACAACAAACAGTTGGCCAGAGATGGAGCTCCAGTAACTTGAGAGAAGGGTAGTCTTCCCTATTGTCTCTGTTCAATACCCCTGAATATGGTACCCACTGTATTGAGGATTATGTGTGTAACTTTTTGTTTTTGTTTATCTCTGACCTAAGTATTTTCATGGGAAATTTGTATAGCAAACAGAATGATGGCTCAATTTCAGATGTGGACTCTCACATTGGGACAAGAAGATAGGCTCTAGGACTCATCTATGACACAATATGGATACAAAGTCTCTAATAATTCAGAAAAATCCATAGAACAAATGCTCATTAAGTGATGAATCGTTGTCATATATTGTTTTAAAACAAAATATTGACCATGTGGTCTGCAACTTGCATTTTAATTTATCTAATATAATAAACATCTTGATGAATAGTACAGACATATTTGTGGGTTAAAGAGGAAAACATGGAGGCAAGCTTACATAGTGCTTAGTTCCTTGGTGCAGCTGTTAACATATTAGTATAAACGGTGTTTAAAAGAACAGATTTAGTTCTTTTAGTGTTTTGAGGCCAGAAGTGTAGAATGAAAATGTCCAATGAAACTCTGTCCCAGTTTCTGGTGGCTACAGGCATTTCTCAGTAGTGACTGTATAACTCTCACCTCTCTCTCTATGTTCATGTGACTTTCTTCTCTGTGTATCTTAAATTCAATCTCCATACCTTACCTTCTACCGTTTGAGCAATATCCCACCTAGCCCTTTTAATTTTCATTATTTCTCACACGGGGTCTCCTGCTTTTGCCCAGGCCAGCATTAGACTCTGATCCTCCTAATTCTGCCTGTGTTGTATCTATGAATACCAAATGCCTGGATTGCTATTTAAGATAGTCTAACTTTTTTTGCCCAGCTGGCCTTGAACAGCAATTTTCTTTACCTTGCTTTCCAAGTAGCTGTGATTATAGGCATGAGTCTCTACACCCAGTTACCTTTCTTTTATACTAACACCTAGCCTTGGATTTAAGACCCTCCAAGGTTACTCCCGATGATTATGTTCTAGAACATAATTAGATCTGCAAAGACTACCCATGTAGTCTAGATGAACATATTTTTTTTTAGGAGGAGGGCACAATTTAACCCAGTACATATGTTAAGTATTTTTTTTCTTAAAAAAATCATTTCTAGCTGTGTGCTGGTGGCTCATACCTATCTACTACTACGCTTATCCAAGCTACTCAAGAAGCTGAGATCTGGGATCTTGGTTCAAAGCCAGCTGGGCAGGAAAATCCATGAGACTCTCATCTCCAATAAACCACCAGAAAACCGTAAGTGGTACTGTAGCTCAAGTGGTAGAGCACTAGCCTTGAGCTGAAGAGCTGAGGGACAGCACCCAGGCCCAGAGTTCAAGCCCCTCTATTGATGACAAAAAAAAAAATTAAAGAGAGTAGTTGATTTAAATTCCTGAGTCCTTTTTTATTTTCATTTGGCTACATGTGGGAAGAATTAAGCTAAGAGCAGGATGCACTTGGAATCATTGAGAAGTTCCGGGGGGATTGGTAATCCAGTGCAGGCCATACACCTAAGAATCATACTTAGCGACCTGCGTGCACCATCCCAAGGCAGTGGTAGTGAAATTGCAGCAATAAGGTTAATGACCTCTATCTCCAGGTTGTGGGATTTGGATTATTTAGGCATTTTTTGAGACTTAAACAGCTTCCATTGTCCAAGATGTCTAAAAAGCTGACTTCAATAAAAGGTATTTTGTTTGGCAGACATTAACAGCTCTTTGAACAGCTCTGTTTTTTTTTTACTTATTCTGCCTTCCAGATTATGTCATGAAGGTTTAGGTGTGGCTGGCATCTGGAAAATTTTTGGAGTCAACCCAGACCACCTAAAAATCTGGATTCTCGAACCATCCTAAAGTTATCATTTGTGATGAGGATACCTACAGTCATCATTGCATGCTCTTACTCTCTTCCTCCCCCCTCTTTTTCTCTCCCTACCCCCAGAGATCAAACTCAGGGCCTGTCTATGCTAGGCAATACACTGTAGCACTGAACTACATTCTCAGCCCTGTTATTACACTTGAACTTCATAATAACCTTGTGGCATACATAATACTATTATCTTCATTTTACAAATGAGGAAATTGAAGCTCAAGTCAAATACTTGCCCAAGGTTCACAAGCAGCAAAGCTAGGAGTCAAAGCCAGCCATGGTGGCTTTAGAGACTGAGTGCTTCACCGTTTTCTTACGTGCATCTCCTAATCCATTTAAGACACAATCGTGAAGGAGGTGAGCTTGTCCCCAGGATTCCTCCATTTCCTCTCAACTTTCCCTTTTGCTTCCTTCAGGACACAGGAAATAGAAAACATACGGATGTTTTTAGTCAGTCCAACCTCAAATATTCATTATGTGAATGTAAATAGGCTAGATAACCTCTCTGAGCCTCTGTTTTCTCATTTTAAATGGGTGACTCTAGTAATCTTAGCTGTGCAGGAGTTAGAAATGGGAGGATTATGAGTCACACCACACCCAGCAAAAAGCATAAGACCTTATCTGAAAAGTAAACTAAGCAAAGAGGATTGGAGGTGTGACTCAAGTAGTAGAGCGAGTGTGAGGCCCTGAGTTCAAACCCCAGATCTGCCAAAAATGCTGAAATAAAGGGTCATTGTAAAAACTATTACAATAACAGTAATAGTTGTTATAATAACAGAGAATACAAAAATAATTCCCTTGTGGCCAAGAGCATTGTCTACTGTCAGTTCACAACTGTGCTCTTCCAGAAACTGCCTCCAGATAAAGGGAGTCAATCATCCAAAATTATGCCCTTCCCCAATAGCGGCTGACATGCAATATCGTATCTGTGTGGCAGGGCACCTAGGCCACCCTCTTGAATTTGGGACAAAACTCAAGGCTCCTCTGAGCTGTGAAGGTGTCTGTGGGAGAGTTGATTAAGATCTCTGTAGCAATGGAAGTTACTGTGGTTTCCAGTGTTTGTTCTGCTCAGTCCTGCATCCTTTGCTCCTCTCAGGTACTGGCTGAGATGGCTTTCCAGAGAACCTTCTTGCATGTAATCTGTTTCCGAACAACCTGGCCTACAAGAGTTCATGTGTATACCAAGTGTGACATGTACCTCAAGAAAATTTTTTTCGGGGGTGGGGTGGGTGGGAGATGGGAAGGGATGGGAATGGGAATCAAAGGAGGAGGCAACAATGCTTGATAAGAAATGTAATCATTATCTTGCCCATGTAATTGTAACCCCTCTATACCGTATTTTCACAATAAAAATTTTAAAAAATAAACAATTTTTTCCCTGGATTCCCTGCTCACCTCAACTTACTATAATGCTTCATCTCCTGGGAGAGCTCCTAGTGTCTCTGATGGCCTTTGTCTCATCAAAATTTGGCAATCCCAGCATTATTTACCATAGCTAAGATATGGAACCAACCCACATGCCCCTTGGTAGATGAATGGATCAAGAAAATGTGATATATATATATATATATCACGATATATATACAATTCCATTGCATATATATACATATATATATATATGTATAATGTATATATGTACAATGGAATTCTATGCCTCCATCAGAAAAAAATGACATTGCCCCATTTGTTAAGAAATGAAAAGACTTAGAAAAAATTATATTAAGTGAAGTAAGCCAGGCCCAAAGAAACATAGGTCCCATGGTTTCCCTTATTTGCAATAACTAGTGTATGTCTGGGACAAGCAGTAAAGATCAAAAGGTATGTACATGTGAACATATAAGATGATGTTAAGCAAACCCCAAGATAGGGACACAAGTGGTTTTTTCTTTCTTGCTATTGTTCCTAATGTATTTATAATGTACCGTGTGATTTTTTTTGTTTCTTTGTATGTTCCTCCTCCACGGTATAACCCCTGATTTCACTGTATTTGATGTTGGTGCCCTGCATCTTGTATATACACTTCTCTAGCTTGGGGAGGGGAAAGGAAAAAACAAAATGCTTAAATATGAATACAGGTTGACCCATTGTAGCAATGAGATGTACAAGACACTATGTTGAAAAATGAACTTTACAATATAGGCAGGGGGGGAAGTGGGAAGGGGAGAGTGTAGTTGTGGAGTGGGGGAGGGAAGGGTGGGTAGGGGAAAAACAAAGGAGGAGGCAACAATGCTTGATAGGAAGTGTACTTATTACCTTGGCTCATATAACTGTAACCCCTCTGTATAGTATTTTTACAATAAAAAACATGTTTTTAAATATTGGCAATCCCAAGTCTTACTGCTACAGGCAGAATCTTGTCAAAAGTTGATCAGTTTGAGCTAAGTGAATGCTTTTTTTTGCCTGAATGGGGTGGAGGCCCATAACTTTCTAGACTGCTTTAAGTGGTCACAATATGAGAATCAATTTTAGAAGAGACCCAGTTACAACACGTTGGTAGCTGCCCATGGCCCTAGACACAACAGGCTTACAGTGAGTGTTCATTGTTGATGATGTAAGGCTGCCTCTGGCCCTGAAGAATGAATGCTCAGTTTTTGGATTCTGAATGGATGAAATTCCAAAACTGGACATAGACACTTTCAAACAATAAGTGCCTTGAGAACTTCACACAATTCGGGATTTCTGCACCATCAGCAACATGCTGATGAGAAATCTGAGCACCGTGTTCTAAAAACGCTAGGGTGGAGATGGAGCAGGCAGCAGCAGCCTCAGTGAGCTGGCAGCAACACATAGCCAGTGGGTATGTGGGTTGATAGCTGCGGAATGCAGCTTGCAGACTCTGCCCACTGCAGGAGAAGGGTATGTGGCCAGCCCTCTGTGTTGTTCTGTGAGAGGGCTCTGGGCCTTAATGAAAAATTAGTGAACGGTTCTATATGATGGCCACTGCAGAGCAGTCACAGGGCTCTCCCGGACTCTGATAATTTGTAATCATCTAAGGTAATATGCACATTGGACTTTGGTAATACGCACATTGGACTTTGCTGTCTAGAATGGCATTCTACAGCTAATGGCACCAGCCAGCTGAGAGTTTAAAGCTACTGCAGTTTAGATTTATAGGAGAGTATCCGTGAGCAATGACCTATGCTTAAAAATGAGCAAGCTGGCTGGATATAGTAGCATACATTGGTAATCCCAGCACTTGGGAGGCTGGGCCAGATTTGTGAGTTCAAGGCCAGACTGCGCAACATGCTCAGACCCTGTCTTAAACAAACAAACAACAGACAAAATCTAAAGCAACATAGAGAGACTTTTTGGCTTGTTTTCTTGGGATGCCAAAAAGTCTGGTGCAAGACTGACCTTGTTCAAGCTGGTTTACTTACCAGCTGTATGGCCTTGAACGAGTTGCTAACCTTGTAGATCAGATCCCTCATCTGTGACCATAATTTTCCTTCACAGTGTTTGTTATAATGACTAAGAATATATAATGACCTTTGATATAAATTGCTACTCAAATGAAAGGCATTCATGTATTGCATGAAAATCATGATATTTAAATCTTAGTTGCCTAGCACTTTTTCATTCCCAGGAAATCTTTCATATATACAGAAGAATTTGTTTCTGCCTGTTCCTTGGGTAACAGAGGCCCAGTTTACGGTGGGAAATTCATCTCATGTGATTTGCTTGGCAGTGCTTTTATCTCTGCTAGTCACAAAATGAATTGTCCTCCCTGGCCACATCAGTTGGTTCAAGGATGAACATCTGATCCAACATGGGCCTACCAGAACCTTTTCTACACCTTTTGTTAGAGTAATTGGGAGGAGTTTCTTCTTGCTGGATTTGTGGATTGGTAGTTTGTAAGGCTGGGGATACCGGAGAATATTTTTCTTGCCCCTTACAGCAGGCTTATCCAGGAAGCAGAGACAGAATCATGAAGGAATTCATGAATGTAACCATGCTAGAAAATAGCTATCTTTCTATGTTTCTTGTGCTAGCTATACCTTTATATTTCTACTTTGGGGAGGCCCAAAATTATTCCCTTCTCTTAAGTTAGTTTGAATTGGTGATTGTCATACCAAAAGAGTCCCAAGTACTGCAGGATCTAGGTTATAAGTTATGAGATAAGCATCAGAAGTATACATCTGTCTCCAAGGCGTCTACTATACATTATGGAGTCCCTGTTGCCCCACCTAGAAATTAAGAGAATAATATTTACTTCTTTAAAAACTCTAGTGAAGATTAAATGTGATAACATACAAAATTCTTTTTACAGAATCCAAGAAATATTAGTTATACTGCATTGTATGTATATGTATATATACATCTATAGCTACCTATTATCTATCAATCTATCTATCTATCTTTGCTTTATATGGCTACTTGACTTCATATAAATATGTCTCACTTCAAGGAAAATATCTATCATCTTAATTATTAGTTACTCACTGGAAAAAAATGCTTATAAAGATTTTTCTAGGGGCTGGGAAGGTGGCTCAGTGGTAGAGCGCTTGCCTTGCATGCATGAGGCCCTGGGTTCGATTCCTCAGCACCACATAAGCAAAAAGAAAAAAGCTGGAAGTGGCACTGTGGCTCAAGTGGTAGAGTGCTAGCCTTGAGCTGAAGAGCTGAGGGACAGCGCCCAGGCCCAGAGTTCAGGCCCCACGACCGGACCAAAATAAATAAATAAATAAATAAAATAAAATAAAGATTTTTCTAGATATGCACCTGAGGCTCATGCCTATAATCCTAGCTATTCAGGAGGCTGAGATCAGAAGATCAAAGTTCAAAGCCAACTTGGGCAAGAAAATCTCAAGTCTGTGAGATTCTTATCTCTCATTAAGCAGCAAAAAAGCCAGAAGTGGAACTGTGGTCAAATAGTAGAGCACTAGTTTTGAGCAAAAAAATTCAAGGATTCTACCCAGGCCCAGGACTGGCACAATAAATAAATAAAATGACTTTAGTTCTGTTGTTCAATTTCTTTAATTGATATTCCTCCAATCAATTTTCATGTAATGGTTAATGTGTGGAATTCTACCATCAGAGTTTCACATATATGTTTTAAAGTGTTGAAGTAGAATATATATATAAAAGGTACACAAGTCATAAATGTGTGTGGAGGTAGCTCTATTATGTGTGGACTTAACATTTCTTCAGATGCCTAGGAGTGATATGTTCTACTTTTAGTTTTTGAGGGATCTCTATAGCGGCTGCACTAATTTGCATTTCCACTAACAGTCTCTGAGGGTTTCTCCCCTCCTGAATTCCTGACAGCATTTGTGGTGGTGGTTGTTTTTTTCTTGATGATAGCCATTCTGACTGAGGTGAGGTGGAATGTCAAATAGTTTTTATTTGCATTGCTGCTGCTGCTACTATTGTTATTATTGTTATTATTATGGCAATACTGGGGTTTAAACTCAGAGACTCATGCTTGCTAGAGACATGTGCTACCATTGAGCCACAAATCCTAGTTATTTCTGAAATAAGATTTGCTTCCTGTTCAGATGCACATCTGGACTATGAGCCACTTATTTTATACCTCCTGCCAAAGCTGGGATGACAGGTGTGCACCACTATGCCTAGCTTCTGCTGAGACAGAGTCTCATGGACAGTCTGGAGCCTGGATTCTCCTGAGTTCAGTATGCTAGCTGTGCACAACACAGTGCCAGTTTATAAGAGGTCCAATGTATGTGCCTATGTTGGCCTCAAACTTAAATCCTCCCAATCTCAAACCCCCAAAGTAGCTGGGATTACAAGTGTGAGCCACCAGCACAGGCCTATTAAATAAAATAAGTATTAACTTAATTGATATGTTTAGAATATAGTACCAAACAACTTTTTTTTTCTTGTCTTTCATGGAGCTTGGACTCTGGGCCTAGGTGCTGTCTCTCAGCTCTTCAGCTCAAGGCTAGTGCTCCAATAAACCACTCAAAAACCGGAAGTGGCGCTGTGGCTCGAGCGGTAGAACGCTCGCCTTGAGCTGAAGAGCGTAGGGACAGCGCCCAGGCCCAGAGTTCAAGCCCCATGACCGACCCCCCCCCCCCCAAAAAAAAGGCTCTACCGCTTGAGCCACAGTGCCACTTCCGGTTTTCTGGTGGTTAATTGGAGATAAGTCTCACAGACTTTCCTGCCCTGGCTGGCTTTGAACTCCAATCCTCAGATCTCAGCCTCCTGAGTAGCTAGGATTACAGGTGTGAGTCACTGGTGCCCTGCTACCAAACACTTTTGAGAACACATTATTTTCTCATACCCACAGAACATTTATCAAAATTGATCATGTGCTAAGCCATAGTGTAAGCCCTAAAAGCTTTCACTGGATTATTCTCTGACCACAAAGAAATTAAACCAGAAATCAACAACAACAAGAAAATGACTTCCTCTTATCCTGAGGTGCTCTTGTTGGGTGAGATCCCTGACTGAAGCCGCCCACACACAGTGAAACAGAACCGTAGCCTCTTGAAATTAACTGTGTCCCCACCCAGAGGATAGCAGCCTTATATTTGACTCACTTTTTAAATACATTTGACATTGCTGGCAGCCCTGGCCATCATCAGTCCCACTTAACATATTTCCAAAGGAGTCTGGTATGTTTGGGAGTGCCTCTTTGCTTCAGACTAAATTGGCCAACCTACAGGGTAAAAGTGCCGAAATCTCTTCAAGACTGGTTTGAACCTGTTTTGTGAACATAAGAGAAATATCATATATCTGTCACTTTATCCAATTAAGTTGTACCTTTAGTATATTAATAGAACTATGAGTGCACAGCTTGTAGTTAACATAGGTCACCTGACTCCCCCTTTAGTAGATGATATTTCAGTGGAATTTTCAGTTTTTCTGTCTCCTTATTTCTGCCTTCTCATTTCTTTAAATGATTGTCTTAACACAAATCGCTTAAGCTGAAATTGCTCTGATTGTGACTGGTGACATTTGAGAGTTCCAATGCTTCCAAGAGCCCTGTTCAGTCTGGCATTCATCCATCTCCAAGTGAAAACCCATTTTCCTGGCAAGAAACCATTGTGAACCTAGACTAACATGGTAATTCAGAGGCCTGTGGATTTTTATGGCTGATGTTTGCTAGGTCAGGCGGGTAAAGCATTTCCCTCATTTGGTTATACTGTGGATTGATTTGAGCTTAACTTGATTTCAATCCAGACAAGTGGAGTTGGTAGTTCTTACGTTTGGATTTTAGTTAGTAAAGTCCTGGCAATAAGTTATCTTAGCCCTACAATATAGTTTAACACCCTGAAAACAATGTCTGTTAGCTTCTTGCATTAAGAAGGGAGAAAATGCATTATTACTCCAATTCTATAGTTTTTTTTCTACTCAGAATTCTTGCCCACATGAAGCTAAATTTCATTTTCCCATATATCTTTTCTCTGTTCATTGCCTAACAAGCTGTACTAGTTTCTGCTAGTAATCTCACCTGCTTGACCTCCTATCCACCACTGCTGCATGGGAAAGAGTGTCTTATTTTGTAGCTTCTCAGGAAGTGTCTGAGTCACATCTTCTATTTCCTGATGCCTAACAGAGCTCAGAAAATGCAATCTGTGCTCTTGTTAATGATGTAGCCAACCCACATTCTGTCTTTATGGTACGCATATTCATACTCCATGGTATTATTATACAGGGGAGAAAAGCGCTAACTGAATGTGTTATCCATAGAAACGACATCAAGGTTGTTTGTGGATACAATAAACAACAACACCCACTGGCTTATTTCCAACAATCCTGTTCTGATCTTTGAACTTTGAATATCAGAACATCAGATATCTCTAAAGACTATCCTCTGTGATACCTGGATTCCTGTGCTCCATTTTAATTTAGCAATCAAATCTCATCCTTAACTAGAGTTTGGATAATTATTCCAGTAATATGTTTGGTAACTTATACTTAGGCCAAAATTCTTCTGTCATTTTTGCTTTGCATAGTTTATTCCTGTCATTTTGGCATATCACTCCCTGTAAAACTTTAGTCTCATTTTCAAATTTAGAAACCTTGCTGTGTACTCTCCTTTCCAAAACATAATAAACCATTAAATTAGATTGACCTAGGATTGATTTGTTGGGAAATTCCACAATTTACACTTCTCCATTTAATAATATCCATGCCTTACTACTTTGACATTAATTCTTGATCCATAGCAAAAACCCTCTGCTTGATTCTAGGATTACTCAATTAAGAAGTAGTTACTGGTGTGAAAATCTTTCAAGATTTTTCCAAGAGTAAAATACACTCCCAAATTCCCCTTTCTTTACAAATTTACTTTTTTTTGGGAGTGGGGGAAGGTCCAGTCATGGGGCCTGAACTCTGGGCCTGGCTGCTGTCTCTCAGCTCTTCAGCTCAAGGCTAGCGCTCTACCACTTGAGCCACAGCGCCACTTCCGGCTTTTTTTCTTTTTGCTTATGTGGTGCTGGGGAATCGAACCCAGGGCCTCAGGCATGCAAGGCAAGCACTCTACCACTGAGCCACCTTCCCAGCCCTGACAAATTTACTTTCTTTCCAAAACAACTTTTATGGAGTAGTCAAGCATTATTTCTTCTTGTAGAGGCCAGGTGGGCTTTGCTCTAACTGACTAATATTCAGTAATCCTATTTTCTGTTAATGCATAGTTAGTTCTCTTTTAGAGGTTTGATTTTCTACCACTATCCCTTCAGATCTGAAAAATAACAATCATATCTATAATGTCAATTTTCAAATATTCTTTGAAAAATAAGAAAACTCCACATATCCATCTTATTTAAAAAAATTTCATTACGTAATAAAAATTATCTAATGTACAGGTAGACAATGGGAAACACATGGGAAAATTAGGAAAAAAAGACCTAATCAAAATCATATTGCTCAGTGCAGCCACTTGGCTAGCATGCCTGTGGCCCTAAGGTTTGATCCTCAGTACTGCAAAAATGAAAAACAAAAACCTACATCATATTTTCAAGCACCTCATTAAGTATTTCATATTTCTTTTTCTTCTCTATTCTTTCTGTTTTTTAAAATCATTTTCCTATCAAGGTTTCCTTATAGGTTCTTCTTTAGGATTTATGTCTTTCTTTTATCTTTAACTAAATAACTCTTTATGTTTTTTCTTTTGGCCATTAGTTCATCTGGCAATTAATTTCAACTTGAAATACTCATTTGGTTTCTTCTGTGGTCATTAATGTCACCCTTAAGAGTTTTAAATGGACTTTGATATGTTATTTCTTTTTTTAAAAAAAGAATTTTAAGTGTTAGTAATTCTTAAAGTGTAAGCCTTTTATTCACCAGCATACTTCTGTAAACAATGAGCAAATAAAACATTGAATCTTTCCTCTTTACTCTGTTCTTCTTGTAGAAACTTTGTACTCTTGATTTGTTTATAAGGCAAATAAATCCTCCTTTGAGACATGACAGGTTCTGTACTTATGTTTAGAGTCATAACTAGAACTTCTAGGTTTCCAGGTAACAATTTTTGAAAATACTCCTTTGAGCTTCATTAATTGCTAAGTAAACAGATCCATACAACTAAAACTTCAAGACTCTGCATTTAGATGTTCAAATATTTTTAATATTTAAGAAGTCATCAAATACAATAATTGAGTAGATTTGATCATCATTCATTTACTTTTAACAGCTTCATTGAACTGCAATTCAGATTCCATATACTTAACCCTTTAAAGTATATAATGTCATGGTTATTATTGTATTCATAAGTAGATACAACCATCAACACCATCAACATTAGAGCATTTTCATCACCTCAGAGGCAGCCCCTATTCTTTACTCCTCTTCCCTTTCTTCCCTTCCTGTATCCCTCCCCAACCCTCCCCTGCGCTCCCTACCATATACTTGGTCTGTATGATAATCTTACGTTTTATAGTTTGGGAAACTCTCAGACATTTTCCAATATGACTACACTATTTTACACAAACAAGATTTTAATTTTTCTACATCTTTATCAGTACCATATTTTGATACTAACCATCCTAATGGGTATGAAGTAGATTTAATTTCCTCTCCCTTATGATTAATCATGTTAAACATTTTTCATGGGCTTATTGGCCATTTGTATCATTTCCTTGGATCAATGTCTATTCAGTCATCTGCTCATTTAAATTTGGGGTTATTTGTTTTTTAATTATTATTTTGTAAGGGTTCTTTGTATATTCTAGATATGAGTCCTTGGTAAAATAGTTTAAAATTTTAATGATTATCTACTTTTTTCTTTCCTTGCTCCTGCTTTTGGTGTCATATCTTAAAAAAAAAAAAAAGATAATGAAGGTGTATTTCCATGTTTTCTTCTGAAAGTTTATAATTTTTGTTCTTAACCAATTTTGACCAAAAATTTTATATGACATAATTAAGAGTCCAATTCTTTCCCCCCTCCCTCCCTCCCTTCTTTCCTACCTCCCTCCTTCCCTTCTTTCCTACCTCCCTTCCTCCCTTCCTTCCTTCTTTCCTTCCTTCCTTCCTTCCTTCCTTCCTTCCTTCCTTCCTTCCTTCCTTCCTTCCTTCCTTCCTTCCTGCCTTCCTGTCTTCCTGCCTTCCTGCCTTCCTGCCTTCCTGCCTTCCTGCCTTCCTTCCTTCCTTTCTTCCTGCCTTCCTTTCTTCTTTCCCATGTAGTTATCTGGTTGTCCCAATAGTATTTGCTGAATAAACTATTTTTCCTCATTAAAAAATTGTGTGTATATATGGCAAGGCACTGGTGGCTCATGTCTGTAATCCTAACTATTCAAGAGGCCAAAATCTAAGGATTATATTCAATAAACTACTCAGAAAAAGCCAGAAATGGGACAATGGGTCAAATTCAGAGCACTAACATTGAGCAAAAAAGCACAGGGCTAGCACCCAGGCCCTGAATTCAAGCCTCAGGACTGACACACAAAAAAATTGTATGTATGTATGAAGGTATGTGCATCTCTGTACAGATGCATGTGATATATTAGTATCAACTAGTTGCAGAAGTTTCATGTTGACATATAATGTATATACATAATGTATACAAGTTTATCTGGATCAGATTCATGCCCTCCATCACTCTCATCAATGGCTTCATTGTTTCATTTTTCGCATGTACATAAATGTTTTGATCATATTCACCTTCCTTTGTCTGCTTTCCTCCATCTTCCTCTTACTAGTGCTCATGATGAGACCTGTTTTAAATTCCTCTAATTCATTTTTTGATGTGTATATTAACTCTTTATAGGGCTTACACTGTGGTGTTTCACACATGCCTTATATATACACATCTACAGTATGTGTGTGTCTGTGTGCTCGCACATACTTGCGCCATTTGTCAAATTTGTCAATCCATGCTTATTCCTGAGCTATTAGAGTTCTAGTCAGGAAGTTACTACCTATGCCAATAGGTTCTAGTGTTTTCCCTACACTTTCCTGTAATCATTTCAAAATTTCAGATCTTACATTTTCCCAGCATCTTTTGTTGAAGAGTTTACCTATCCTCCAATATGCATTTTGGGCTCTTTTGTCAAAAATCAGAGGGCTATAGCTGTGTAGATTTATTTCTGGGTCCTCTACTTGGTTTAATTGATCTTAATTTCTGTTGTCATACCAGTATCATGCTGTGTTTTTTATTTTGTTTTTGCCAGTCCTGAGGCTTGAACTCAGGATCTGGGCTTCTTTTGCTTAAGGCTAGCACTCTACCACGTCAGCCACAGTGTCACTTCCAGCTTTTTCTTTGTACGTGGTACTGAGGAATTGAACCCAGGGCTTCATGCTAGGCAGGTACTCTACCACTAAGGCACATTCCCAGCTGTTTATGCTGTTTTTTGTTACTATGACTCTAATACAATTTGAAGTTCTAGTTTTGTGGTACTTTCAGCATTGCAGTGGGGAGAGGGGCGTGCCTGCGCATGCTGTTCAGGGTTTTTTGTGCTCTCATGTAAATTTTATGATTCACTTTTTTATTTCTGAGAAGAATAACATTGGGATTTTTTTATGGAGACTGCATTGAATCTGTAAGTTGCTTTCAATGGTATAGCCATTTTCATGATATTAATTCTTCCAATCCATTAGCATGAGAAATTTCTATCTCCTAGTGTCTTCTTAAATTTCCTTCTTCAAGGTTGTATAGCTATTGTTGTAGTGATTTTTCACTACATTAGTTAGATTTATTCCTAGGTTATTTTATTTTTTGGAGCTATTTTGAATGGAATTGTTCTCTTAATTTCTTTTGCAGTCTGTTCATTGTTGGTGTTCCATTTTTGTTGTTCTTCTGTTGGTTTTGTTTCCTGATACATTGCCAAAGGTATTTATCAGATTTAAACATTTTAGTGTGGAATTTTAATTATAAGATCATGTCATCTGTAATTAATTTGACTTCTTCCTTTCCTACTTGGGTCACTTTTCTTTCTCGTACCTTATTGCTCTGGCTAGGTATTTTAGTAATTTATTGAATAGGAGTGGAGATTGGACACCCTTGTCTCGTTCTTGACACTGGAGGAAATGATTAGTTTTTCCCATCTAGTATTATGTTGGCTAGAATTTTGTCATATATAGCCTTTATTATGTTCAGATCCATTTTTCCTATTCCTAGTTTTTTCAAAGCTTTTATCATAAAATGATGCTGAATTTTGTCAAAGTCTTATTGTTGATCATTTGAAATGATCATATGGTTATTATCTTTGATTCTGTTTTAATGCCACAGTACATTTATTTTAATTTGTATATTTTGAACCAAACTTGCCTGACTGAAATGAAACCATGTGTACAAACATGGTATATAATCTTGAATCTTAATCATGGGGTGATGTTAAATTTTGCTTGCAAATATTTTATTAAGAATTTTGGGGGCTGGGAAGGTGGCTCAGTGGTAGAGCACTTGCCTTGCATGCTCGAGGCCCTGGGTTCGATTCCTCAGCACCACATAAGAAAAAAAAAAGCCGGAAGTGGCGCTGTGGCTCAAGTGGTAGAGTGCTAGCCTTGAGCTGAAGAGCTGAGGGACAGCACCCAGGCCCAGAGTTCAGGCCCCACGACCGGACCAAAAAAAAAAAAAGAATTTTGGGGGCTGGGAAGGTGGCTCAGTGGTAGAGGGCTTGCCTTGCATGCATGAGGCCCTGGGTTGGATTCCTCAGCACCACATAAGCAAAAAGAAAAAAGCCGGAAGTGACACCGTGGCTCAAGTGGTAGAGTGCTAGCCTTGAGCTGAAGAGCTGAGGGACAGTGCGCAGGCCCAGAATTCAGGCCCCAAGACCGGACCCAAAAAAAAAAAAAAAAAAGAATTTTGGTGTCATCAAAGGATTGGCCTATAACTCATTTTTTTTCTGTTGGTGTATCTCTGTTCTGTTTTGTAATGCATGTAATACTGGCTTGATAGATGAATTCCTTATACAAATTGACAAACAGAGCTCATAGTGGGAGCTTGGAAAGAAAGAATATAACTTCTACCACTAGTAGAGAGCACATAGAGTAAATGAGGGTTTGCTTCAAGGGATGACTGATAGCTCACAGTGGATGCTCAAGGAGAAAGCAGTCTCTGCTTATTAGAAATACTGGCTACAGAAACTGCTATCAAGTTGCGTTAGCTGCTTGCTTACATACAAGTTGCTTTTGCTCCTTGGAATATATATAGGGACTTAAAACAGTTGCAGGCCAGGAAATCCTGAGCCATTCCCCCATGGCATGTCACCAGAGGTAGACATAGAGTAGATGTTCTGACTCTGAGTGAGCTGAAAGCTTACATCGAGGGCTTAGGAAACAGTGAGGAACTCTCAGTGTGTCAATTTGTATAAAGAAGTTATCTGAGAATGTTATTGAATTAATAGATCAGTTTGGAGAACGTTAACATTTTAGCAGTGTTCTATCTTCTGATTCATGAACATGGGGTATTTTCCTATTTATTTATATATTTTACATCTCTGCAGAATGTTGTTAGTTTTTAGAGCATAAGTTTGTACAACTTTCATTAGCTTTAATCTTATATATTTCATTCTCTTTGATGCCATAGTAAATAGTTTGTTTTCTTAATTTTGATTTTTGGATTCATCGTTGCAAGTATATAATACATTTAATTTTTATAGAGTAATCTTGCATCTGCAATTTTGCTGAATTCACTTATTAGCTATAGTAGGTTTTTTTAGTGTATTCCCAGTAGGTTCTTATATACACAAGCATATATTCTTTGTTGTTGTTATTGTTGGTTGTAGGGCTTGAACTCAGAGCCTGGGTGCTGTCCCTGAGCTTTTTGATTAATGCTAGCTCTCTACCACTTTGACCACAGAGCCACTTCTGGCTTTCTCATAGATAATTGGTGATAAGAGTCTCATGGTCTTTTGTTTCTGGGCTGGCTTTAAATGGCAATTCTCATATCTCAGCCTCCTTAATAGCTAGGATTGTAGGCATGAACCACTGGCACCCGGCCAAAATCATTTATTCTTTTAAAATAGTTTTAGTTTTTCCTTGTCAATCTGAATTCATTTATCCCTTTTTCTTGCCCAATTCCCCAACCATGATCATAAGAGATAATATTCTGTAGTCTTGTTTTCTTATATAGGAATTATCTGTTTTTGTATCAATGTAATGCTGACTTCAGAGAACGATTGAGAAGTATTCTTTCTTCTATTTTTTAGAAGCTTGTGTAGAATTGATGTTAATTTTTGTTGAATATTTAACACAGTTCGATGGTAAAGACATTTGGGCCTCAGCTCCTATTTTAAAAAATACTAATTCAAGCTGGTAGCTCATACCTATAATCCCAGATACTCAGGAGGCTAAGATCCAAAGAACATGGTTCAAGTCCAGCCTAGACAGAAAATTCCATCAGGCTCTTATCTCCAATGAACCACCAAAAAAAGCTGGAAGTGAAGCTGCATCTCAAGTGGTAGAGTGCCAGCCACTCTACTGAGTGAAAAAGCTCAGTGAGAGCACAAGGTCCTGAGTTCAAGCCTCAGTACAAGCATACACATACAAAATATATACTAATTCAGTGTCTCCACTTGCTATATTTCCATACAAAGTTTTCTGTTTCCTATTGAGTCAGTTTGGGTAGTTTGTATCTTTCCCTTGATTCCCAATTCTAAGTTTTTCTGTTGATTTGTTTCTAAGCATTGGCATATGTGATGAGCCAACACCAGAATTGTGGACTACAAATAAATGTGACTGAATGTAGTATTTGTTAGCACTGAAAAGCAGGCAAGAGTCAATGACTTGTAGAGTAAAAGAAGCCAGGATGTACATGAAATATAGCCAGGGGAGACCAGACCTCATAGGAAAGATCAGAACCAGGAGTATGCAAATGTGGAAAGGCAAAAGAGCAATACAAGAAAAAGCAAGGCTCAGACAGAAAGGCCCAATACCAGAAATAAGAACAATTCTGGACCAATTCATTTAAGGATATTTTCTGAGCTCTTAGTGACAGCAGGAACCATTCCCTGAGTTTGGTGCCTCAGGATTCAAAGATACCAACATATGAGACCATCTGATCACATTGGAAACTTAAAGAAAGTAGAAATAAGATAAAAATCCTAGAAAAGTTTATGTAGCTTGTTCAAGATATACTCTAAACAAAGCCCCTTAACTGTGACAGAGATACTCAAGGATAATTAATTTAACTTATTATTAATATATGTGATTTAAAAATCCATTCTTATGCTATTCATGATTATGCCAAATAATGAACAAACTGACATTTTTTTCAGCCTTGGGGCTTGAACTCAGGGCCGGGTACTGTCCCTGAGTTTTTGTGCTCAAGCCTAGCATTCTACCACTTGAACCATAGCTCTACTTCCAGCTTTTTTGCTGATTAATTGGGTATAAGAGTCTTGTGGACATTCCTATCCCAGTTGGCTTTGAACTGTGATCTTCAGGTCTCAGCTTTCTGAGTAGCTAGGATTTATAGCCATGCGCCACTGACGCCTGGCTTAGACTGATATTTTACATGTCCCTGAAGCAAGAAATTATTCTCACATATTTTACAATATAAAAGCTGAATTTTCCAAATTCTAAAAAGAATGGGTAACATGAACCCATTAAATAAATAAAAGAAGTAAAATGGAAAATATTTTTATCACATATTTGATTAAAATATTTATTATTATGCATATCTGGAAAAAAAAGACAGTCCCTTGAGGGATACAAATTCCAAGTGAGATGGGGTTTATTTTAAAGGGAGAAAGCCACAGCTATGCTAATAATCCCTTTTAAGATTCTGTGGATAACATGAGACCCACAGTAGTATCTAACATAAACATGTAAAGAGATTTGAGAGAAACATAACAAAAATAAACTCTGAGAATCACCCCCACTGAGTTTTTCCAGCCTCTGGCCCTTTTAAAATCTCAAGGAAAGGACAACAACTCATTGAAGGGTAGAAAAAGCAGAAATCAAGGCCAGAAAAATCACTTTGTGAACTGCTCTTAAAAAACATGTAATTTAAAAAGAAAAGATATAACTAGATAAGTATTGAGGTTAATTGATTATTAAATGTGTTATTGACAGGATCAGGATTGTTTTAGTGGAAAGTGCAAAACAAAACAAAGCAACCTTAATTCAGTCTAGTTCCAAAGGTAACTAGAAATGTCTATTGATGCCATCATTCTCTGGTCTTTTCTCTTAGCTCTGCCTTCTCCTTCCTCCCCTCCTCCCCTTCCCCATCTTCTTTTATCTCATGTGGCTCAGGAAGATAGGCTCTAACAAAAATATTCCTTAGTGCTAATTTTGTCAATTAAATTGAAGGACTAATGAACATACTTCAGGATAGTAGAAATATAGTAGCATGGAAGACAACAAAAAGGACCCAGAGAAAAGCTATCTCAAGATCATTCTGACTCTGTGACCTCTGTCCTTTCAACTACGACCTCACCGTAAGAACCTTTCTCCCATGATGGAAAGGAGGACATTGGACAAGGCACATTGTACTTACTTAAAGATAGTTGGGGTTTTTTTTTTTTTTTGAAATGGAAAAAGGAATCTTTCTCTACTGTCTTGGACCTGAGGAGCTTCTCCACATCACTCTTTCCAGAAAAGTGATGTAGAAAAGCACTTGTCCTGAGTAGTGCGGCACACTGCTGTAGAAAAGAATATACTTAATGCTGGATGTCCATTGTTCACCAGTATTCCTAGTAACTCAAGAGGCTGAGATCTGAGGATCTCAGTTCAAAGCTAGCCTGGGCAGGAAAGTCCATGAAACTCTTATCTCCAAGTAAGTACCAAAAAGCTGGAAATGGAGCTGTGGCTCAAGTAATAGAGTGCTAGCCTTAGTTAAAACAAAACAAAGCAAAACAAAAATACTTCAGGAACAGTGATCAGGATGTGAGTTCAAGCCACACACACACACACACACACACACACACACACACACACACAATGTAAAACTGCTTTGTGTGAACCTGGAATACAGAGTCCAATGAAGTAGATGAAGTGTTTTAACTCATGGGAATTGTGGGGGGGGTGGGGGAGGGAGGAAAGGAGAGGGAGAGATGGAGTGAGAGAAAGGGAGAGAGGGAGAAAAAGGAAAGAGTTAGAATGAATTCCAGGGAAAGTCTCTTTAAGAATGTGACATCTGAGCCTCTGACAAAGACAAGGTATCTTGAACCATATGAAGATCACTTCTAGGACAGAGAAAATCTCTGGGGAAGCACCAGGTCAGCTTCTGCCTCAATCACAAGAAGAGTTTGGCCATATTCATGTAACTCAGGCTCTCACCTTCTCTCATCCTTGAGGCTACAGTAACCTATTGGACAATATTGCCACCTCTGTTTGGAAACCTTGACTCCTCCATTCTGGGTTAGATGATTGTTTTCTGCACTGCTAAGCACTGTGACCTCACCTTACTCTCATCAGTTGATTGTAATTTTCAGGTTGTTTCTTCCTCTTTTACCATACAGTAATCTCCATGAAAAATCCATTGTTGTAGCATAATATCCCAGTGCAGAATAAATAATTTATTTAAAGCTACATAAAACTGACAGAACAAGAGGCACATTATAGATTTAAATTTTCAGAAAACTGAATGAATAAATAATGTTCAGGGAAATTTTGAGAAACATTTCATAGCATCGAGGTAAAGTAAAGAGGTAAGGTAAAGAGGTAAGTAAAATGATGAGACTGAACATAATACTTATAGAAAATGTACTCAACAGTTGTTTCTTTTCTATTTTACATTTTTTCCTTTCAGAAACTTCTTATCCAACATTGAGTGTGGATCGATCATTTGACCTCTCCATTACAGCCATAGGAAAGGGCACATAACCCAGGCCTGCCACCCCATTCCCTTGAACCTGGTGATACAGGAGTAGAAGGATGCCCTGCTCAGCTACTACAAGGTCAGTCATCATTATTGTGGAAGGACTGATTAAGAATGTCTTTTAGTATCTCAAATCATGAGCTCTTTTTTTTTTTCCTTTGGTCTGTCGTGGGGCTTGAACTCGGGGCTTGGGCACTGTCCCTGTGCTCTTCAACTCAAGGCAAGCGCTCTACCACTTGAGCCACAGCGCCACTTCTGGTTTTCTTGTGGTTTATTGGAGATAAGAGTCTCACAGAGTTTCCTGCCCGGACTGGCTTTGAACCGTGATCCTCAGACCTCAGCCTTCTGAATTGCTAGGATTACAGGCATGAGCCACTGGCGCCTGGCTTCAAATCATGAGCTCTTAAGAACACGGTTTTTAGGTAGAGCAAGCCACATCAGAATTAAGCCAAAACAGAAAAGTAAAGAAGTAACAATTTTGTTCAAATTTTATTCTTTTGAAATGGTCTTACTATGTAAACTAGGCTGGCTTTGAACTCATGATCAATCCTCCAACCTCAGCCTCCTCTGTGCTAAGGTTACAGCAGGCCCAGCTTTCTGTTCACTTCTTGAATCTTTGCATCTTCCTGGGTCTGAAGTCAGATCTCACAGTCAAACTTCCCAGTTATGTGAGACCCAACCTTTTTGTTCACTTATAATCATGAGATAAATGTCACAAAATAGAATATAGAAAGTGTCAGGCCTTGATATATAGCATTGGCAGAGCTGAGGCGTGGTAAGGGGTAATAAGGATCTTATGATCTCCACCTGGGAACTGGACACATAGGTTATACATTAAACTATGAATTAAAGTTAAAATGAAAGTCACTTGTATTTTGGAAATTTGATCATATCCCTCTAATACTGCTTTAGTGGCTTGGAACTATTTCAAGAATAAGTTAATGATTTTTATGCTTTTAGTAATGTCAAGAAAAATATAGTCTTCATTAAATAGTTAAACATAGTATATTGTCCAGTGGTTCTATTCCTAGCTACTTCAAAAGAATATAAATACTTGTGGATGAACATGTATAGAAAGTGTCCATAATAGAGTAGGAAACAGCTAAAAGTCTATCAACTGTTGAATAGATTTAAAAATGTAGTGTATCCACACTATGCCATAGCATTTAGCAGTAAAATGTGCTAAAATTCTGATACAGCCTACCTTAAAAAATATTCTCAATGAAAGAAGCCATTAAAAACAATAAAATGAAAGCCAGGTACAAGAAGCATATACTTGTAATCCTAGCTACTTGGGAGGCTGAGATTTGAGATTCTTGGTTGAAAGCCCACCCAATCTGTGAGACTCCAATGTCGAATTAACCAGCAAAAAGCCAGAAGTAGAGTTTGTAGCTTAAGTGGTAGAGTTCTAGCCTTGAGCAAAATGCTCAGGGACAACCAGACTCTGAGTTCAAGATCCAGGACCAACACACACACACACACACACACACACACACACACACACACACACACACACACACACCACAATAGAATAAACTTTTAAAAAAGAAAAAAGCCAATTACAAAGAACCTCAGACACACAATCCCATTTTATTGTCCAGAATTGAAGTGTGTTGATATATCCGAGGTAACAAATACAAGGCCCTGGATTTGATCTCCAGCATTGAAAAAAAAGGTCAAGGATAGGCAATTTGATTGACAGAAAATAGGAAGGTAGTTGCTTGGTGTGGTAAGGAATAGGAGATTGGGAGGTAAATGATAGTGGGAACAAATCTTCTTTGGAGTAAAGGAAACATTTTAAAATCAATTATAGTGATAGATACCCAACTATGTGAATATACTAAAAAGTCCAAAGAACTTACTTTCCTATCAGGACAGGGTCCTTGCTTTTCTTTCTAACAGCATAGATGTATTCCTTATGTTACACCACAAATGAAGTATTGAATATATTTGGCATTATTACATTCTTATTTACCCATAGGTTTGTTAGGAGATAAAGAGTAATATCTGGGTCTGATATTTTAGAGCACAAAATGGTGGGTGGATGAATTTGGGGGGAGGAAGAGAATGTGTTTTAACTTATAGAAGAGAAATTTATATTGTAATAGGAATCCTTTAAAAAGCAATGTATGGAAGTGTGTACGTGTGTACGTGTGTGTGTATATGTGTGTGTGTGTGTGTGTGTGTGTGTGTGTGTGTGTGTCAGATCCTGGGTAGTTTAGGAATGGAATGTAATAGACATCAACTCTGTCTTTGTCATTTCAGCACCTCTTCTGTTTGGGAACAGTCTTTCAACATCTGGTAGACATATGGTCTATTCTCCTCAATTCTGATTGGTCTTGGATACATCACATAATAAAACCAATTAGAATCATTTTATTGTGTGGAATTTATATGGATTCTAGGAGAGAAAAGCCAATTCTCTTTGTGATATCTCAAGCCATAAGTAGCCTATAAGCTTGCAGCTCCTGGGAGCTATTTTTGTTGCCATTTTTAGTAAGCCTGTCAAGAACAAAGCTAACACAGAGAAACATAAGCACTAATGGGCCAAAGATTTATGTGTGTTGTTCACTGTGGCATCTCGGTACTTAGAAAAGAGTCTAGCACTTAGGAGATGTTCAGTGAATGTTAGTAGAATGAGTAAAATCAAAACTGAGAAATAGGAACAGAAAAAAAAATGCTGATGATGTGGTCCAACCTTCTGGTTCCAGTCATCTCTAGAGACAGCCGTTTGGATTTCCTCGGAACAAATCTCTTTATTATTTTAATTAGTGAGGCAGGGATTCCAAATTGGCTTACTCAATACCACTCCAAACCCTATGACTTTGTTGACACCAGAGGCTGGAAAAACTAAAGTCTACATTATACATGTGCTTTTGTAGTGACAGTTTCTGTATGTGAGGTAGCATTCACTAGATAGATAGTTGAGTGGCATTTGGTAAGGGCTATTGAGCCTTATGAAGTGGTTACCTTGCTACCTACAGCAGTGGCTATGTCAGAATCTGCAGTGATAACAGCTACTTCCTGGTCTACAGCTTTGTTGACCATGGCTGGGCAGTATAGTCTTTCGGTCAGTAGTAGGGCTGTGACAGCAGTAAAGGAAAATTAGATGTCATTCCAGGAATTCTAAAAACTCTGGCCTCCTTCCTTCAAATCTAATCATTCCGAAACAAGTTAATGCACTCTGCTTGAGTGAAATATTTTGGTCTAGAATTGTATAGCTAATGTAGCTGATTTTCTATTAACAGCAACAGATTAGTTTTGTAGACATTCTATTGTTGATCAGCAACAACAAATGGAGTAAGTTACTATTAAAAATCTATGACATTTCCAAGTGTATGAACATAGAAAAATCATTAATTTCAGTGGAAGTATTAGTCTGTCCACAGACTTCTGTGAAATAATAGTGAAAACTCAAGAGGGAGAAAGCTATAATTATGCAAAGACGTCAGAAGAATGGCATCCTCAGATATAAAGCTCTCTATGTATCCTTTCTGAAAAACTTTTCAAAGATGAGCTCTGTGAGTCCAAAGGAGTTTTTCACAACGAAAGCATCAAAGATTGAGAAATTGCAGCGGAAAAGAACTGCTGACATGTAGCAATATGAAGTAACTATATAAAGATAAAATTCCTAAATATATTACAAAACTTGGTGCCAAATAAAAACCATTATGAAAGCAATATCCCTTTTTATGCAGAGGGAGGGCTATTAGAGTTTTGGAAAGCAACAGAAATAAAAGTGATTGAAATAAACTCTTACTTTCTTAGGCAAAATAAAGAAAAATTTGCCAGGTTTGGTAAGCTCTTCCCTATAATCCCAGTACTTGGGAGGCTGGGTCAGGAGGATTGTGAGTTTGAGGCCAGCCTGGGCTACAAAGCAAGACCCTGCCTCAGAATAAAAATGTAACAACTATTTTAAAAAGGGAATTTATTAGAGGGATATAAAGTGCCACAAAACCAAAATTAAAAGTCACAAAATCAGGCATCAGAAAGAACAAGAACAGAGGAAGCTCAGGAATCTGGAAGGAACAACCTAACATCTTCAGGTCATTGCCAACTGTGATGTTCCACTCCAATCACAGTGGGTTTGGGTCATATAAATTCAAAGTGTTTCTGAGTACTCTGCTTATTAGCAAGTAGAAGCAAGTAGAAAAGGAGAGTAGGGGTGTAGCTAAGTGGTCTAGTACTTATGCCTATCAAGTCTAAGGCTCTGGTAATCCCAGGAACACACATATCCCTATAGCATAGTTTCAGGTTGTCAAGAAGGCTGAGGCAGAAATATCTAACTTGAGCTTAGAAGTTTGAAACAAGTAGTGAAATTCCCTCTCAAAAAAAAAGTTAGGATGGAAGAAAGGAAAGAAGGAAGGAAGGGAGGAAGAGAGAGAGGGAGGAAGGGAGGGAAAAATAAAGAGAAAAAAAGGAAAGGAAAGCAGAAAAGAAACTTTACTAACTCAATAGCTCTAAAGTAATGATTAAGAATGCTTATTTTTCCAGGCTGGGAAGGTGGCTCAGTGGTAGAGTGCTTGCCTTGTATGCATGAGGCCCTGGGTTCGATTCTTCAGCACCACATAAGCAGAAAAAGCCAGAAGTGTCACTGTGGCTGAAGTGGTAGAGTGCTAGCCTTGAGCTGAAGAGCTGA
Source organism: Dipodomys spectabilis (assembly GCF_019054845.1). Classification (NCBI taxonomy): domain Eukaryota; kingdom Metazoa; phylum Chordata; class Mammalia; order Rodentia; family Heteromyidae; genus Dipodomys; species Dipodomys spectabilis. Next base: position 20,800,414 of record NW_024871460.1, read on the forward strand.
GGGACAGTGCCCAGGCCCAGAGTTCAGGCCCCAGAACCGGCAAAAGAAAAAGAATGCTTATTTTTCCCAGTACCTATAGAATGATGAAAGAGCCCCAGTGCATAGCTGAAACCATGGTCAGTACTTAACCTACATATGTATACTGTATTTATTCCTGAATGTAATACCTATGATAAAGTCTAATTGATGAATTTGGTACAAGAAGAGATTAACAACAATATGTAATAATAAGCTAGAACAATTAGAACAATGCACATTATGAAAGTTATGTTATCACACCTATAATCCTAGCTACTCAGGAGGCTAAGATTTGAGGATCACAGTTTGAAGCCAGCCAAGGCAGGAAAGTCTGTGAGACTCTGACTGCCACTAAACCAAAAAAGCCAGAAGTGGAGTTGTGGCTCAAGTAGTAGAGCACTAGCCTTGAACAAAAGAAACTCATGGATAGCACTCAGGCCCTGAGTTCAAGTTATAGGCCTGGATACACACACACACACAGAAAGTATGTGAAAATGGTCTCTCTCAAAAAATGTCAGTATATTGTATTGATTCTTTTTCTTGCTGATTATAAATAATGGATATAAACATAGATATTAGATAGAGTGGGAGTATAATACATGCAATTAGAAATAATACATGGTTGTACTAGACATAATTCACTATCATTCTTTAATATTTTCTTGATATTCTTCCAGCTCCCTAACAGGCTTTTTTCTCACATCATTGGCTAGAATGGCAACATAGCCCCATTTCTAAACCAATAAGCGCAAAGAGAATAGTTACATATGTTTAAACTTAGTTTAATTAAGATTCTTGACTGGGCACCAGTATTATAGGCCCCTGCCTATAATACTAGCTACTAGAGTTGGAGATGGGGAGAATCATGTTTCCACACCAGCACAGACAAAAAAGTTCATGAGCTCATTACCTCAATTGAAAATGTTGGGTGTGGTAGTACACACTTGTCATTGGAAGTGTAAATAGGAGGATCATGATCCAGGTAAATAATGAGACTCTCAAAGTAACCAGTGAAAAAGGTTCGGAGGAATGGCTCAAACAGTAGAGTACCTGCCTGGCAAGCATAAAGTTTTTAGTTCAAACTCCAGTATTCCCCCTGACCCCTCGAAAAGAACTACTCTGTACACTAGGGCAAAGCTCAATCTCTGTATCTGGTGGTACTCTCTTTTTTAAACTCAGAGTCTCAAGCTTTCTACATAGCCATCCTATTGATGAGCCACACCTTCAGCCCTGTTTTGTGCTTGTTATTTTTTGAGACAGTCTTATGTCTTACCCAGATGCTTAGCTGGATCATGATCCTCTTATTTTTCACTTCTCACAGCAGCAGAGATGAAAGGCATATGCCACTAGGCCCAGCTTCTTTCACCAAGAAAGAGTATTATGGACTTTTCTGCTTAGGCTAAACTACAATTGTGATCCTCCAGTCTCAGTCTCCCCCATAACTATGATGAGCTGTGTATAAACAAGGTATACAACTATTAGTTTAGAATGGAGGGGGAGGGGAAGGGGAGTGTCTCATGAATTTTTTGCCCATGTTAGCCTTGAACAGCAATCTTTTTTTTTTTTTTTTGGTCAGTCATGATGCTTGAACTCTGGGCTTGGGCGCTATCTCTGAGCTCTTCAGCTCAAGGCAGCACTCTACCACTTGAGCCATAGTGCCATATCCAATTTCTAGTGGTTTATTGTAGCTAAAAGTCTCACAGACTTTCCTGCCCAGGCTGGCTTTGAACCATGATCTCAGATCTCCCGAGTAGCTAGGATTACACGCGTGAGCCACCAGCGCCTGGCTTTGAGCAGCAATCTTATTCTGTTTCCCAAGTAGCTAGAATTACAGGCATGAGCCACCAGTGTCTGGGGAAGTTGTCTCTTTGAAAAAAAAAACCTATGGTTGTTTTACAACTTGAAAATTTTAAAAAGGTGTTTTATTTAGCAAGTAAAAATAGCCATTGGTCAGGACAAAACAGTGGTGTTAGTATTTAAAATCCCCCCAGGGTGCAGCACTGACTTTGATTCACTGTTTGCTTAGAGTCTGGGGCAACTCCAGGCTCTTCTCTTTGCTGCTTCCATCACTATAGTCCTTGCTTCATATTCAGGACAAAAAAACATCTGGAGCTTTTGCAAGTTGTTGAGAATATTTTTTATCCAATTCAGGTATTTATTTTACAAAGTCTACTGAATGAGTTGATTTAACATTTGATGATATCAAACTTTTGGTGGATTTCTGTAAATTTGTGTCCCAGATATTACTATTACCATCTCAGTGGAAGTAGCTAAACTTTTCCCAAAGTCTTGATATTTCTCTTATCCTAGGTCAGTGGTCTTATTAAATTGCCTTTAGGAATATCTAGGAGAAATAATCAAAGAATGAATTTTGCTGTTAAAACATGGTTTTTAATCACCTATTCAAGCAAGGCATTATGAAGTCATAGATTCATAGATTCAGCTCTGAAAATTGGATGAAGGATTCATGACTCTTTATTGTCAGCTTCAGGTCAGACCTTTATTCAACATATGTTGGGTATTTTTGTTACATGAGTCCAGCAAATGTGAAAGGGTAATTGTGAGATCTGCCACCCTCCCGCCTTGTATAATAATGTAAGCTAATATAAAAATCATGTAAGACTTTAGTGGAAACCCTGTTCAAATATGAATAGCCAAATATTTCAGAGAGGAGGTCAGTCTGATTACTTATCCTATTGCTATAATCATGCATTCTTTCTTTCATTGTTGAGAGAATCTCTTTTCCTTTCTCCTATCAAATAACCTAGAAAACACACTTCAACTGGATTTCCTACCAATAATGTCCAACATTTAGAAAGTAATAAAATGAAATTTCCTTCCTTCCTTCCTTCTTTTTTCTTTCTTTCTTTCTCTCTCTTTCTTTCTCTTTTTTCTTTCTTTTCTTTCTCTGTCATTCCTTTATTTCTCTTTCCCTTATTCTTTTCTTCCTTTCCCTTCTCTCCTTTCTCTAGCCCTCTCTCTGTTCATTCCTTCCCTCCTTCCCTCCCTCTTTCCCTCCCTCCCTCCCTCCCTCCTTCCTTCCTTCCTTCCTTCCTTCCTTCCTTCCTTCTTTCTGCAGGAATGACTCTCATTAATGCAATCTCAAGGCTTTGGGAAAGGATAGTCATTCCAGTCCTTCTTGGGGCAACAGTTTGGATGTTTAAACAGGACATTCACAATGGACAGAGTCCAGCATTCCTATCTCAAGGAGTCTTTAATTTTCTTCCTGTATCTATGCCAAGTGATTTTGGCATCTATAGTTCCCTCAACTAGGGCCAGTGTTGGAGCCTGCTTTGCCTTGTCCAACCCAGTTAGACACCCAACACTTGAGCCAGTACTTTGCTGCGCTTTTGGTTAGTGTGTCTATTTTGAAAAATGCAGTTCAGTCTAAAATTATGTTGCTCTCTTCTTGCTTGAGTGCTTTCAGAGTATATTCCCACAAAAATTACTCCAAAAGTTTATTTAAAGTAGCAAATCTCAGCAACCTTTGCAGTTCAAAAAGCCTTCAAAAGGACAGTCCTGGCCAAATAACTGAAGCAGATGCTGTTGCCTGTTCGTGTCCTTTATGTGCTTACACAGCAGCAGGGTGAATTGAAGGACCTATTATGTTTAAAGTGCCAGGAATGATGTGGGGAAAATCTGATAAAGATATCGTCTCAAACCATTTTTAAGTAGTTCAAGTATTATCAAAATACTTCAAGGATCTTTTGGAAAATGTATATACACACCTGCTCCTACCACTGGGGTATATCGGAATGGTGCTAGGGTAAGGAGAGCATACGTATTAGGACAGTTCCCTAGTTTTTCTCCCCCCTACCCAGCCCCCTCAGCTCATAGCTCTTTAACCACAATGCACATGCACCTTAATTGTGACTGAAGCGTAAAGAACAGAATACAACTGCTGTTTACAATTAATTGTAAGATGGTGACTCTTTTTTTACTGTAACGGATTAATGTTTCCAGTAATTCTCTCCTCAAAAAAATGGGTATATGAAATATGTTACCCCCACCCTCCTTTTCTGGATTAGGAATGTGACTTAGACCGGAAGCTAAAGGAAGTTGACAATGTGCCAGTTCTATGTAGACACTTTACAAGAGGCAATGTGTGTTTCTGCCCATTTTTTTTGTATTCCCTCTACCAGGAGAATGGCATGTCCTTCCAATCTGGTTCCCAGAAATCATAGCCACTGAGAAATTGTGTGAGCAAGAAATAAATGCTTGTTTTTGAAGCTGTTGAGATTTTAAGTTGTTGCTATAGCAAGAGAGAACTAAATTTCTTTGTATAAGACAGTGGGAAGGGGCTGGGAAGTTGGCTCAGTGGTAGAGTGCTTGCCTCACATGCATGAGGCCCTGGGTTCGATTCCTCAGCACCACATAAGTAGAAAAAAGCCAGAAATGGCACTGTAGGTCAAGTGGTAGAGCGCTAGCCTTGAGCTGAAGAGCTGAGGGACAGTGCCCAGGCCCAGAGTTCAGACCCCACGACCGGACCCCTCCCCCCCCCCCCCCAAAAAAAAAAGACAGTGAGAAAACTGTTTTATCAGTAGAAGGGGAATTGGCCTACTCATTGTTTACTGAAAATAAAGACAGAAATCAGAGTTCTAAGCAATGACGCAGGAACCTGGAAATCCCCAAAGGGACTTTTAGACCAGGCATTTTTTTTTTTTTTTTTTGGTGCTGGTCCTGGGGCTTTAACTCGGGTCCTAGGCTCTGTCGCTGAGCTGCTTTTTGCTCAAGGCTAGTGCACTATCACTTAAGCCAAAGCGCCACTTCTGGCTTTTGGGGTAGTTTCGTGGAGATCAGAGTCTCAAAGGCTCCTCCTTCCCAGGCAGGCTTTGAACTGCCACCCTCAAATGTCCACCTCTTTAGTAGCTAGGATTACAGGTCAGCCAATGGTTAGGTGCCTAATTAGATCAGGGGTGTGTGTGTGTGTGTGTGTGTGTGTGTGTGTGTGTGTGTGTGTAATTTTATTGTACAGAGGGTTTACAGTTACATAAGTAAGTTGATGAGTACATTTCTTGTCAGACATTGTTACCCCCTCCCTGTTTTCCTCCACTTTCCTTCCCCCCTACCCTCCCCAGTAAGTTGTAAACTTCATTTCCAACTTAGTGTCTTACAAGTATGGCTGTTACATTGGTTCACCCTTTGTCCTTTGTCTCACCATTTTGTTATTCCCCTTCCCTCCCCAGAGCAGATAAACATATGTACAAGACACAGGGTATCAAAAACAAAAACAGTGACAATAGGGGATAAACCAAAGGTGGCTAAAACAAAGGAAAAAAGAAATAACTTCACACAGTATATAAACAAAGGAGTGGGTAACAATGCTCAACAAGAAATATACTCATTACCTTACTTATATAACTGTAACCCCTCTGTATAGTACCTTTACAATATTTGTTTTTGGGAGGTGGTGGGTCCTGAACTCTAGGCCTGGGCACTATCCCTCAGCTCTTCAGCTCAAGGCTAGCTCTCTACCACTTGAGCCATAGCACCACTTCCAGCTTTTTCTGCTTAAGTGGCGCTGAGGAATCAAACAAGCACTCTAACACTGAGCCGCCTTCCCAGTCCTACAATAAAAATTTAAAAAACCTTTTATGAAAGAAGTAAAATGTCAAAATAATTTGTATGACTACTCATTGATGAGAGCATATTTTAAATGTATTAAATTAAAAATATACACTGTTAACAAAAAGAAAAAGTAAAAAACCTCTTGTTTCCATATCTTGGAGTTCATTTCAATTAGCATCATTTTATATAGTCAACATGTACATAGCTATTGAGCTATTGTAATCCTCTGCTAGGACTATCCTAGACATACACTGATTATTACAAATGAGTGAAACCATAGAGCCTATGTTTCTTTGAGTCTGGCTTACTTTACTTAATATGATTTTTTCCAAGTCTTTCCATTTCTTTTTGAATGGGGTGCTATCATTCTTTCTGATGGAAGCATAGAATTCCACTGTGTATATATACCACATTTCCTTGATCCATTGATCTACTTCAGGGCGTCTGGGTTAGTTCCATATCTTAGTTATGGTAATGAACAAAATCCATATGGAATAATAGAAGACCCTGAATAGCAAAAACAATCCTTAGCAGGAAAAACAGTGCTGGAGGAATATCAATTCCAAACTTCAAACTCCATTATAGCCGGGCGGTAGTGGCTCACGCCTGTTATTCTAGCTACTCAGGAGGCTGAGATCTGAGGATCGCGGTTCAAAGCCAGCCCAGGCAGGAAAGTCGGTGAGACTCTTATCTCCAATAAACCAAGAAAACCGGAAGTGGCGCTGTGGCTCAAGTGGTAGAGCGCTGGCCTTGAGCTGAAGAGCGCAGGGATAGCGCCCAAGCCCAGAGTTCAGGCCCCATGATCGACCAAACAAAAAACAAAAAACTCTATTATAAAACTGTAGTTATAAAAACAGCTTGGTATTGGCACAGAAACAGGCCCGAGGACCAATAGAATTGAAGACCCAGACGTGATCTCACAGACCTATGGCCACGTAGTCTTTGATAAAGGAGTCAAAATTATCAGAAGCAAGACAGTCTCTTCAACAAATGGTGCTGGCAGAATTGGCTATACACAGAAAACTGAAGTTAGATCTTTACATATCACTCTACCCAGAATCAACTCCAAATGGATCAAATACCTCAAGGTAAGAGCAGATACCCTAAAACATTTCAGGAAGGGATGTGGGATATACTAGGGCTCCTTGACACAGGTCAAAATTTCCTAAATAAAGATCCAGAAACACAACAAATCAAAGAAAGGCTGGATAAATGGGATTGTATTAAGCTGCAGAGCCTCTGCATGGCAAAGGACAAGATAAATAGAAAGACCACAGATTGGGAAAAGATCTTCACTAGCTATACCACAGACAAGGGCCTCATATCAAAATATACCTAGAGCTAAAAAAAATTAAATCCCCAATAACAAATCCTCAAAGAAACAACCACCCCATTAATAAGTGGGTTAAAGAATTAAAAAAAGAGAGACTTCTCTGGAGAGGAAATAAGAATATCCAATAGACACATGAGAAATGACCATAAAAGAAATGTAAACAAAAATCATATTGAGATTCTACCTCACTCCAGTTAGAATGGCCTTTATCAAGAAAACAAATAATAATAGATGCTGGTGGGGATGTGGCCAAAAGGCAATGCTACTACACTGTTAGTGGGAATGTAAACTGTTTCAACCACTCTGGAAAGCAGTATGGAGTTTCCTCAAAAGACTAAACATAGAACTATCCTATGATCCAGCAATCCCACTCCTGGGCATTTACCCAAATGAACGCAAACAAGACCAGACCAGATATATCTTAAAGGACTTTGACCAGATATATCTAACGTGGAATTTTACATTGCTTCCATTTTAAATAAGTGTGCCATAAATGCAAGCTATTTATGGCTGTGTTTTGGGTGGAAATCTAAGAGAAAGAAGGTTCTACTTTCACCACCTTGTACTAGGCATTCAAAATAATCTTTTCTATTTTAAACTTTTGGAATATACGAGTTGACATCTAGCTTGTATAAATTTTAAAATTCTGATAAATGTTAGGTTAATTCTAATTGTACATCAAAATAATAATCCATATTGACCAAGTACATTAAGCCCTGTAATCCAAGAGTTTTTCAATATTAAGAAAATTAGGATATCTTAAAAATAATAAGAAAAAGAATCACTGAATAATTATTTAATGTGATTAAATGACATCTCATAGATTATATATGAACTTATTTAAGAAAATAACGCCTCTTTGAAAAGTATAAAAGTTTGGGTGCTCATGGCTCATGCCTACAATCCTAGCTAATCAGAAGGCTGAGATCTGAGAATTGTGGTTTGAAGCCAACCCGGCCAGGAAAGTCTGCAAGACTCTTATCCCCAATTAACAACCAGAAAGCTGGTAATGGAGTTGTAGCTCAAGTGGTAGAGTGCTAGCCTTGAGCAAAAAAGCTCAGATCCTGAGTTTAAGTATAAAAGAAGGGTATTTGGATATATCTCAGTGGTAGAATGATTGCCTAGCCTGAAGGCCTAGGTTCAGCAGTAGCAGCAGCAGCAGCAACAGCAACATCAACAACAACAACACACACATACACACATACCCCATATATCTGTATCTATGCACACATATGAAAGACACAGCTTTATTGATTAAAATTCCTTTTTCTTCTCATGCTGAAAATTAACTCAAGGCCTATATATGCTAGGCAAGGAAAAAAAGTGTTTTCAACTGTCATCGTAATACTTTTCTTGGTGAGAAAACCTCTAATAACTTTCTTCTGGAAATTTAATACAACATAAAAGGTCAAAACAAAAATAAGAAGTGTAAATGTTAGAAAGTGACATTATTAATATTTATAGATAAAATGATTAAATAGCTAGGAGATTCAAAAGGATTGTGAATACTATTAACAAAATAAGCCTACATAAATCAAATTGATAGTGATAGATATATTGCATTCCTTTTAGGGAAATATAGCCATTTTAAAGATGTTAGCACTTCCAAATTAATTCATAGAGTTTTTCCAGTTTATTTCTTATTTTTTTTTTATTTAAATGTGTTTTATTTTTGTAGTATAACAAAATGATTCTGAAATTCATTTGCAAAAAATAAACACACTATAGTAGCAAAAATGAAATAAAAGAATAAGGAATAATTTATTCTACTGTGTTTGAATCAAAGCAGAATAAAAACATAAAAATGCATAGCAATAAGATTAAAACAACATGGGCCTTGGGAACAATACACTTAGGTTTGAATTCTAGGCTCTGACATCTTTGACAGTTAACATCTACAAGTACAATATATATTATAGACTCTAATTGTCCTATTCCCCTATTCTACTCACATGTTCATATCCTTGTCATGGTCTTATGAAAAGTGCTCTTCTCTTGCCTTTGGACTTGGCCATGTGAATTGATTTGGTAGGCAGCATACAGGAAGAAGTAACAGTTTCAATTCCAAGCCTAGGCCTTCAGAAGCTCCTATATTTTTGTTTGTTCTTCTGGCCCTCTGCTGTCACCCTAAGAGTTATTCCTCCTGCACAGCTGCCCTTTGAGCCTGGGCCCATGGTGAACACATGGAGCCCAGCTGCCCCAGCTGCCCTACAGATCCATGAGAATAGACCATTGCTGCTTTGAGCTATTGAGAATCAGTCAATAAAAAGTACTAGCTGCTTCTGATGGATGATTCCCAGGAATCTCCATAGATTCCTTTTTAAACTTAATTGGCCCAAAGGTAGATACATGGCTAGTTTTAACTGCAAAGGAGGATGGGAAATGTGGCCAACTAAAACTTAGTATTCAATTACTTGGGAAGAAAAGGAAAATGGATTCAGTGAGACAACTAGCAGTCTCAACAGTAAGTATGTCATATTTATTTGTTTCTAAATATATTTTCGTTGTGTGTGTATATGTGTTAATGTGTGTGTGTGTGTGTGTTGTTAGAATCTAGTGCATTATACATGCTAATCATACGTTCTGCCACTGAGCTGAATCAACAGCCCAACTTATATTTCTTATAAATGAAGTAATTCTGGTAATTTATCTATTCATTTTTTTCCCACTTGCCTCTGCCTAAATGAACTTTCATGTCAAAAAAGAGCTGCTTCATTTATAACAACTTTATATTTTCAGTAATATAGTATAGCCATAACATAATTTGACCATTTCCCTTTGGGTTGCTTCCAATATTTTTGTAATTCAAATAGTGCTAAGCCAAAGTGCTTGTATACTCATATTTGTGAAAGTTTACAAATATTTTTGGAAGAATTTTTAGAAGTGGGATTTCTGATTTGTAACGTATATGTATTTTGATGTAGAAAGGTGCTATAAGTTTACTTTCTAAAAAGTCTTTTTTTTGTTGGTCATGGGGCTTGAACTCTGGGCCTGGGCACTATCCCTCAGCTCTTCAGCTCAAAGCTAGAGCTCTACCTCTTGAGCTACATCACCACTTTCAGTTTTCTGGTGGTTTATTGGAGGTAAGAATTTCATGGACTTTCCTGCCCGGGCTGGCTTTGAGCTACAATCCTCAGATCTCAGCCTCCTGAGTAGCTAGGATTACAGGCGTGAGCCACCAGTGCCTGGCTAGTAATTTTTTTTTATTTTTTTAACAATTTTAGCATTAATAAATGCTCACATCCCTGGCCATAAAAGAAAGGCAAATCAAAACAATATTGAGCTTTTATCTCACTCCAGTCAGTATGGCCAACATAAAAAATATGAGCAATAATTAATGCTGGTGAAGATGCAGGGAACAAGAGCTCCTAACACACTGCTGGTGGGAATGTAAATTAATGTGAACAGCATGGAAGTCACTATGGATACTCCTCAAAAAACAAGTGATGACCAAGTGATATCATTCTCAGGCATATTTATCTGAAAGACTACATGATTGAATAAAACAAAGGCGCCTGCACATCCATATTCATTGTAAGCATTAATCTCAATAGTAAAGTTATGGAAACAGTCTAGCTATATCCTCAAACAGATAAATGGATAAAAAAAATAGGTGATAATGATATGTACATACATACACACATATGCATATACAGAATATATTATTCAGATATCAGGAAAACTGAAAATTATATCATTTTCTTTTTTCTTTTTTGGGTCCGGTCATGGGGCCTGAACTCTGGGCCTGGGCGCTGTCCCTCAGCTCTTCAGCTCAAGGCTAGCGCTCTACCATTTGAGCCGCAGCGCCACTTCCAGCTTTTTTCTTTTTGCTTATGTGGTGCTGAAGAATCGAACCCAGGGCCTCAGGCATGCAAGGCAAGTGCTCTACCACTGAGCCACCTTCCCAGACCCCAAATTATATCATTTTCATGGAAATAGACGGATCTGGAAAAGAAATTCATATTGAATGAAGTACACTAGGCTCAACAAGACAAAAGGTACATGTTTTGCCGGAAGCTGGTGGCTCAGGCCTGTAATCCTAGCTACTCAGGAGGCTGAGATCTGAGGATCGCCGTTCAAAGCCAGCCCGGGCAGGAGAGACCGTGAGACTCCTATCTCCAATAAACCACCAGAAAACCGGAAGTGGCACTGTAGCTCAAGTGGTAGAGTGCTCGCCTTGAGCTGAAGAGCTGAGGGACAGCGCCCAGGCCCAGAGTTCAAGCCCCACGACCAACAACAACAACAACAAAAGGTACATGTTTTCTCTCATGTGGATTTCAGACCACAAAATGCAACCTCTTATGTAAACACATACAGGGCATATGCATGTAGACTCAAGCATGTTAACTGAAGTATAGTACATGCAGGAGTCAAACTCTGGAGTAAATTCTTTGAACAATTAAAAGACAGTTTAACAAAATGAATAAGGAAGCTGAATGGGAGAGGTAGTAAGAGAGGATGCATGGATGAAAGGGGAATGGAGAACAAACAGAGTCATAATATTCAATGTCCATATGTCAAAAAGGAAGTGAGAAGCTTGGTGGATTCTGTGGGGAAGGGATATGGGGAGGGGGAGAATGATGGAAGGGTGACTCTGATCACGATATACTGAACACATAAACAGACATGTTAAATTGTAACCCCCCCTTTGTACAATCCTTTGAAAATTAAATACAAATAATTTAAATTTTAAATGGGCATATGAAAATACCTATTGTTTTTGTTAATTAACTTTATTGGTATATATCAAATGGCACATGAAACAGGTTTCATCATCTTGACAAATTTTTTTCTTTCTTACAGTTTTAAAGCATTGATTTAGTAACGAGAAAATAAAAGCCACTCAAAAGAATGAGCAGCAGGATCCAGAAACTGATTGTCTCATCTTGACATTTCTATACATGGATTTAAAATATACTTTGCTCATATCTACACTTCTATTACTATTTTGATTCCCCTTTCTTCCCTTCCTTTCCTCTTTCCTTTCTATCTTGCTAGCAGTCCCAATTTTACTTTCATAATCTTTTTGTTTTGTTTTGTTTTGTTTCCCCTTGGCTTCCACAAGTGATGGAAAACCTGTAATACTCATCTTTGTGGGATTGCATTACTTTAGTTTGCATGATTTCCTGTTCCATTCAGTTTTCATGATACAATGTCAGTCTTCTTGAATGAAATAAAGTATGAACTAACTAATAAAAAATTTCAGGGGGCTGAGAAGGTGGTTCAGTGGTAGAGTGCTTGCCTTGTATGCCTGAGGCCCTGGGTTCCATTCCTCAGCATCACATAAGCAAAAAGAAAAAAGCTGGAAGTGGTGCTGTGGCTCAAGTGGTAGAGCACTAGCCTTGATCTGAAGAGCTGAGGGACAGTGCCCAGGCCCAGAGTTTAGGCCCCACGACTGGACCAAAAAAAAAAAAAAAGAAAAATTTTCAGGAAGTGGAGCTGTGGTGGTAGAGCACTAGCCTTGAGCTAAATTGCTCAGGGATAGCACCCAGCTGCTAAATTCAGGCCCCAACCAACAACAACAAAAAGAAAAAAGAAAGAAAAAGAATGTAATATAAGGAATTATAATATGAAATACAAAGAAAATCACCAAAAAATAATAAGCACCCAGATTAAATTTTTGCTGGGTGTTGGTGGCTTATGCTTGCAATCCTAGCTACTCAGGAGCTTGAGATCTGGGAGGATCCTGATTCAAAGCCAGCCTGGACAAGAAAGTCATGAGACTCTTATCTCCAGTAAACTACTCAGAAAAAGCCAGAAGTGGTATTGTGGCTCAAGTGGTAGAGATAGCTTTGAGCAAAAGAAGCTCAGGGACAGTGCCCAGGTCCAGAGTTCAAACTTCAGGACCAACAAAAAATATTCAGGACCAACAAAAAATAATTAAAAAAAAAAGAATTTCATTCTTCTTGGAGTAAAACTCCATTGTGTGTAGATAGCCTATCTCTATATATATCACATTTTCTCTATCAGTTTTCTTTATCTGTTTATCTGTTGATTAGAACCTAGACTTATCCACAATTTGATTATTATGGATAGTGCCCTGAAAAATATGGGTGTACTGGTATCTCTATAGTAAGCTGGTTTTGAATTTGGGAATATATACGTATATGAATATATACAACATATATGTATGTATTCATATACATACATATGTATATATATATATATGTATAAACACACACATATACAAATATAATGTATATATTCATACACATGTACATAATATATATACATCCAGAAGTGGCATGGCTAGATCATTTTATTTCTATTTTATTTTAATTTACGTTTTGTAATTCTGGGTTTTGAACTCAAGGGCTTATACTCACTAGGCATGAATTCTACCACTCAAGCTACACTATCAGCCCTTTTTGAGTTTATTTTTTTAGATAGTGTCTCCCATCTATGCTTGGGCTGGCCTGGACTGAAATCCTCCTATTTGTGCTTCTCTACATAGGTAGGATAACAGGTTTGTGCCATCACACTTAGCCATTAATTGAGATAGAGTTGTATGAATTTTTTGCTTAGCTGATTTCCTAACTTTCTCCCTCTCAAGTAGCTAGGATTACAGACATGAGCCACTATGCGCAGCTTCTTTTTTTTTAATTTTGTAAGAAACCTATGTACAGACTGTAAATCAATTTCTGAGAGTATATCAAAACCTTTAAACTACTTCTGCTAGTACTTTAATTATAAACCTTTATCCTGCAAAATAATTCTAAATGCAAAATGACTTCTATAAATATTTATACATAATAACATTTATGTATAATAATGAAAACCTGCAGAAAAATGAAAGTTTTAAATAAACAAGGTAAATTATTATAAAACATCATGTAGCAATTACTATAATAATTATGAAGACTTTAAAAACATGGAGACTACTTATGATATAATGTTTATTTAAAAATGGCAAGGCTAAATTAAAAGTGTAATAAAAATGTTCTAAACAGATGTATTTTGTGTGAGAATCTATTGTTACTACAGCCTTTTACTTTATTACTTTATTTATTTTTTATTTTTTGGGTCTGGTCGTGGGGCCTGAACTCTGGGCCTGGGCGCTGTCCCTCAGCTCTTCAGCTCAAGGCTAGCACTCTACCACTTGAGCCACAGTGCCACTTCCAGCTTTTTTCTTTTTGCTTATGTGATGCTGAGGAATCGAACCCAGGGTTTCAGGCATGCAAGGCAAGCGCTCTACCACTGAGCCACCTTCCCAGACCCTACTTTATTACTTTATATATTTCCTAGGTTTTCTTCCATGAAGATGTTAGTCCATCTGTTGGGGTTGCTGTAACAAAATACTAAGAAATCAGAAATGTGTTTATACAGTTCTAGAGACTGGGAAATCTAAGGTCAATGCAGATTCAGTGAGAGCCTACTAATTCACTGATGGTGATACTTGTGCGTTCTCACATGGTAAAAAAGCAAGAAGACTTTCATTGCTAGCTTCCAGATAGGAGCACTAATCTCATTCATGGGGACTTGCACCCTCTCCATGACTTCATCCTCTTTGTTTATTAGACTTTAAAAAAATAAGCTTTTTTTATTTTTTTAAGTGTGGGTCCTGGTGCTTTAACTCTGGGTCTGGGTCTGTCCCTCAGATTTTTCTCCACATAAGACTAGCACTCTATGTCATGAGTCACAGCTCTATTTCTGACTTTTTTCTTGCCCAGGCTGTCTCCTTGGTGGCTAGGAACCTCCTGAGTAGTGAGGATTGTAAGTGTGAGCCCCCAGTGCCCAAGCTGTTTAGGCTTTTTACCAAAAATAAATAAATAAATAAATATCTCAACAATTTTGAGGATATTGGTCAGATATATTGTAGTATGTTCCTGGAGTGAAATTTGTCTGATGAATTTCCTCATAATGAGATTAGAGTTCTGTGTTTGTGAAAGACCATAGAGATACAGTACTCTCCTCATGCTAGCCTATAAAAGGCACTTGCCATCAGTATGACTTATGATTGCTGCTTTTAACCTTGATTGACTGAATGAGGAAGTGTCTTCTATTATGTAACTACTCTTCCCCACCATGCTTTGAGGCTGTGACTTTTCAAAATAAGTCACGGTACTTAAGGATTGAGGGCTATGCCTTCTTGAAGGTGGAGTATCTTGTTATTTTGTTATTAACCATTTACATCTTCAATGCATCTGGAATTTATTCCAACATATGATACATGATACAATGAACACTGGGGCTTTCTTCTACTTCTGTTTGTGTAATAGGAATGTTTTTCTTTTAAGGTACTCATAATGGAGAATTTCAACATCCTTGTCTCTAAAGGAAGACCTGCTTTTTCAGATCAAACAGAGAAATCCCATTCCCCTTTCCACACTGATTTTTTTTTTCCTCAGATAAACCAATCATTGGTTCTGGCATAAACCAAATAGTTGGATAGTGAGGAATGGTCTAGTTTACAATTTCAGCTAATGACAAAAATAGCTGTAGCAGTATTATGAGAGAAGAGGCTCCTCTTTCTTTTAAGTAAGCCACCAGATTACAGAATTTTTTTATTCAAAGGCTCTTTGATGTGCAGCTCTGAAGCTTGGAATTTTGTAATCTATTTAGTCTTAGGATGAGGGTGACACTAAAGAACAAAGACCAGGGGCTGGGAAGGTGGCTCAGTGGTAGAGTGCTTGTCTTGCATGCATGAGGCCCTGGGTTCGATTCCTCAGCACCACATATGCAAGAAAAAAGCCGGAAGTGGCACTGTAGCTCAAGTGGTAGAGCGCTAGCCTTGAGCTGAAGAGCTGAAGGACAGTGCCCAGGCCCAGAGTTCAGGCCCCACGACTGGACGACCCCCCCCCCCCCAAAAAAAAAAAAAAGAACAAAGACCAGAGAGAGACAAAAAAAAAAAAAAAAGAATAGATAAAAGCCTCAGCATCTTTAATATCAGTATTTAGATACTAATTTAAAGCATCCTTAAAACCTACTCTGGGTTTCTGGGGGTCTTTTGGTTAAATAAGCCCTTTATTGAGAAAGATAGTCAGAGCCTTTCCCAATATAAAGAAGCCAAACTGGCTAAAGGGATAGAATACTGATTTAACTTTAGTTCACTTTTCCCGAAATCTAAACAGTTGTCTGCCGTTACAATCTAGTGACTGATCCATTTTCTTCTGCAATTTAAAATATCACTTTTTCAAAAAACAACATTGTCATATAAAAATGAATCTGTGCTGGGATCATTATTCATTGCATATATAAGTTACCTATTTCCAAATTAATACTACACTATTTTAATTTCCATAGCTTTATCATATGTTGTGCCTCTTCCCCAGGACAAGTCTATCCTCATTATTTGCTTTTCAAACATTTATTTTCTCTTTTAATATTTGTCCATCTGTACCTGAGAATTGTTAAATTCCATAAAAAATCTTTCTGAGACATTTTATTGGTATATATTAATTGTATAAAGGTGTCTCATTAAGACATTTCTGTACATGCATACAATATGCTTTGATCAAATTCCCTCCCTCTATTATTCTTTCTCATTCTCCTCCTTAGTAGTTTTCAATATTTTATTTTCACACACTAACTATATTCACCCTCACTTTCACCCTCTCTTTTTGCCCTCCTCACTCCTAATACTTACTGCCCAAAAATCCAGAGGCCAAAAAAGTTTGAGAATTGAAGGTATAGATAATTATTGGATATTGAAAAGTACTGCAAGTGAAATCATTTATTGTTCACATAAACCAATTCTCTGAGTTTAGAGTGAATCTTGAGATTTGTAATATACTCATTGAAAATTCAGTCTATTTTAGAAGCCATACGAGACAGAGACAATATAGTTATTTCAACAGGGAATGTTTAATATATGAGGAATTCTTCATCATATCAGAAACTTGGAACAACAAGGGCGTAGTTAGTGGAAGTAAAGAGAACTCTGAAGAATGCAGGTATGTGTTAATGTTTAGGATCTCCCCAAATTTAGGTTAAAATTGCAACCTCTCAAGTGATCATTTGGAGATAAGGCTTTGAGAGGTGATCTGCAAAGGCTTCATTAATGGCTTAAGAGGCTTTCGGAATCTGTCCACCTCTTTCACAATGTGAGGACAGAGGGGAAACAAGCCATCTGTGAATCAGAACATGGGGTCTCACCAGACAGCTAATGCCCATTCCTCAAATGTGAACTTCCCAGCTCCAGAACTTTGAGAAGTGAATATCTGTGCTTACATCAGTTTATGGTATTTTGTGATGGCAGCCTGAGGGGACTAAGAAAATACAAATTTATTAGGAGCAATGTTCTCCCTGGGGCTGAGATAGTATACTACAGTAATAACTCTTCTCTAACCCTCAGGCTTGAGGCCCAGACCTTGTTGGAGAAGATACAGTTGTGTCTTCCTAACTGACAGGGACATTGCTGAGGTTTTATCCTGGCTGAACTTGATAGAAATCTTGATAGAAGGTCTTCCTTAAGTAAAATAAAATTTAAAAAAGGAAATTCTTCCTTTGGGTTGCTGTGGAAAATTATTCCTGACCAGCTGTTTCACCAGGGGAGGAGAAGGGGGGGGCTGAGAGGGCCAACTACTAGCTACTAGGCTCCACAGAGGCTCTGCCCCACAGGAACCAGTGCTGGAGAAGCTGCCCATGCAACCTAGGGAAGGAATTTGTATCAACCAGAAAGGAAAATTCTTTCTTTCCCAATGTCTCTCTAGTGTCCTCTGTTTACAAAGTAAAACATCTAATTCCATTTTAAAGAGCAGGCAATGGAAAGTGAATTTAGAGCTGAGAGGAGATAAAATGACAAATGGCACACTAATTTTTCTTAATATATGGTTTTTGGATGAGTGGTGTCTCTTAAAATTTGTGATGTTTAATGTTGGGGCATGATTCATGTGGTAGTATGCTTGCCTAGCAAGCACAAGGCTGTAAACTTAACCCTTAATGTCACAATTCTCCATGTATTCTTTGTGTGGAATTCTATTCATTCACTCACCAAACCCATATTCAGAGACTATGTTTTAAGTACTTATTTGTAACCAGACTGCTGCTTAATAAGAACTGTCTCCACTCTTTCTTAAAAATAGAATCCCTAAGAGGTACTGGTACCTGTAATCCTAGCTACTCAGGAGGCAGAGATCTGAGGATAGAGCTTCAAAGCCGTCCTAAGCAGGAAAGTCCTGCTTATCTCCAATTAATCATCAAGAAGCCAGTGTCTCTACTGGAAGAATACTAATAGTGAGCAAAAAAGCGAGCAAAAAAGCTAAAAGACAGAATCCAAGCCCTAAATTCAAGCTCCAGGATTGGCAAAAAATAAATAAATAAATAAATAAAATAAAATAGAATCCCAGTTTTGTGTTTCTCCTTGCTATAGTTGTCAGGGAAGGTTGACCCCAGTCTAGCTGTATGGCCAGAATTTCAACTGACCTAAAGAGGCTTTGGTGATCCCTTTTCCTTGCCCACCATGGGTCTGTCACATCATTCTGGCCAATTGGACATTAGTGGGAATGCAGGAAGACTTCCAGGGTAGGTTTTTCCATCGTCTTAAAAAATGTTATTCACAAAAAAAATGTTATTTGCAAGGAATTTTCTTGCTGGATATTGTCAGACTTTAATTTGATAACCGAAATACTGGTGGTCATTTTGGGCCTTTGAGAGGAAGAAGATAATTTAAAAACCCTGCTGCAGTACAGCACAACAGGACATTACAAGAAATGAAAGAATCATTCAAACCTAAAAACATATTAAGTTTCTTGTTTTAAAAATAACTTTAAATTGCTACTTGTAGTAAACTGATATGGCAGACTGTTGGATGACACATATGAGTAAGATACTATCTTTGTTCCCAAGAGACTCAGAGTGTGCTCAGAGAAAAAATGAAACAAAAGTGTAAGATTGCTTTGATCAAAGAGGTTAGTGGTTGAATTCAGATGCACCAAGAAAGGTTTAAGCTAACTCTAAAACTGAGATAGAAAAAGAGAAGCAGATTAAGAATTTTTTTTATAAAGTTGTCTTTGCAAAAGAAATATTCCCAAATTTTTCAGTAAGTAAAAAATTACATAATAAATGGCATACATTTGATTTTTTTTCTTATTTTGTGTGTATATGTGTGTGTTTCTAGAGTTTTAACTCAGCTTTGTGCTTGCTAGGCATATGCTCTATTACTTGAGCCATATTCCCTGTCGTTTTTACGCTAGGTATTTTTTCCTATTATTTCTTGCATTTATGCCCAGGCTGGCCTGGCCTGTGATCTGTCAATATATGCTTCTTGCTTAGTTAGTAGGACATATCCATACCACAGTACCTAGCTTATTATTGGCTGAGATAGAGGTCTCATAAACTTTTTGTATGTGATAGCCTGGAAGTGAGATCCTTCTAATCTCCACCTCCTAGTAGCCACAAATACAGGCATGAACCACCAGACCCATCCTTGATCTGAGTTATATCTCTGCCCCAAACTATTGCCAGTAATAGTAGAAAATTATTATCATTTGTTGATTAATGTTATATTTCAAAAATGTGAATAAGAGGAGAATTGTAGATTCAAGAAACAGAAAACATTTTATCTTAATATTCTCTTACAAAGGCTTGATGTTGCATATATTCAATTACAATGGATATGATTCTTCTTACCATATCCCAAATTGCATTATTTCTCTCACATTTCTCTTAGCATGTGTGATAGCTTAGAATAAATGTCCCCCAAAGTCTTGGTTAAAGTCTTGGTCCCAAAGTCTATGTCACTTTCCGAAGGTGATGGTAGGTCATTTGGTCTTTAAAGGAACGTGAGATCTCAGATGCTTCTTTTTCTTTCACTACTTGGCCATGAAGTAAATGGTTTTACTCTGCCTAGCATTCCCACCATGATGTGTGACCATAGGCCAAAAGCAACAGAACCAGCTGTTGCTTTCAGAGACTGAAATCTCTATAACTGTGAGCCAAAATAAACCTTTTCTCTTTATAAGTTGATTAACTCAGGTATTCGTTAGAGTGCTGCAAAGCTAAGGCAGCACTGGACTGAGAATTCTATTCAGCTGGAACTGTTGGAAACACATTACCTTTCTTTCACAGTTAAGTGAAGTTGAGGGACCCTGATCTGTATCTCAAATTTGTCTACAGCTTCCATTTGTTTATGAATGCTGTGGCCTCTTATTTGCAGGTTGAATGATGATTTCCACGCTTTTCTTGGAATCTTCAGGCTGGCTTTCTACAGACAAAACAGAAGTTTGGAATTTTTTTTCCTCTTCCGAGTATTTCAAAGGAAAAGCAACTTTTATTCAGTGATAACACACCAGGAACACGCCTGATTCTGGGCCTCCTGGGCCTTCCTTATTTCCTTGGTTTCACATTTTCTTCCTTCAGCTACTTGCCTGTATTTATTCCCTCTCCTCAGTCACTGTCTCATTAAAGCCTTCCCTGGCTATCTTTTCTAAATTTCATTTTCTCCCCTCCACTTTATGTTCCTGTCCTAATTCAATCTTTCTTTACCAGTTTTCAATATCTTACATTATCAGCTAGGTATTCTGGCTACAAGTTCTATTTTTTTCTTCTTAACTTCCCTATTCACTGATAAAATCCCCTATACTTAGCATAATTAGATGTGCAGTGAATACTTATTGACCAGCTTACAGTGAAATGAGGCAGGGGTTTAGGGTCATAAAGACCTGGCTTAGACTATAAACCCTTTCTGTGTGGTCTAGTTCCTTTCATCCTGATGAACCTAGTTTTCTCACCAATAAATTAGAAATGAGAGCTACCTTGCAAGATTCAGTGAGATAATGTTGGTCAAGTATTTCATCCTCTTGAAAGTCACACAATAATTGTTAGCCCTCTGCTTTTCAAATTGAGAGAAACCTCAGAGATTTGTTTTTCACATTTTTTCCTCTTCTTTACAAAACCTTTTTGTAAATGGGTATATTAGAGGTTCAACAAAAAAATGTTAGGACAGAATTTTTACAATAAGGTCAGGTGAGTGGGACTGAAGTCTAAAGGAATACAAGAGAGAAAAAAGGAACCCACAGCATAGCAAGCAGAACAGTCAGGACTTCTAGACCCAGAGGGGCAAGTTCGGAAAGAAAGAGAATTGGATAATCTGTTTCCAAAGAAGTGCATATAGGTGACCTCATAAGAAGAGAACTAGGGGAAGAAATAAATATAGTAACTTTCTCCTCTCATAATGACTTTTTGTTTGGTCTTCTATCATCAGAAGCAAGCATTAATCTAGATGGCTGGAGAACTCAGCCACTGATATCAGCCACTGAGGTTAGCTCTCAGTATAAAGAACAGGCAGCAAATGATGGAAAGGAACCTGAGGGAGCTCCCCAGCTCTCCCTGACACCTAACTAGGTGTAGGTGTCAGGCACTCATTATGCAAGGGAGAGAGAGGAGGGGGTGAAGGGAGAGGGAAGGAGGGGGGGAGAGGGGTAGAAGAGGAAGAGAAGGGGGGAGGGTGGGAGGGAGAGGAGAGAGGATATGGCTTGGCTCTCAGTTGACTCATATTTGACTGATAAATGGAATTTCTACACAGTGTGGCAAATGTCATGCATAAGCACTGAGTGCTTATGAGATAGGTATCTCTTTTACAACTTAAATGTAGAATCTAGCAGGTGATAATGCTCATGGTTTGATTGGGAAAGGTTTCCTGGAGATTAAATTAATAGGACAATAAAAGCCTAAGGATGGCAAATTATTATTTTAGTAAATTTAGTAATTTATTATATTTTTAGTATAGTAGATTAAAAAAATGAAACGAACTCAAGATTTCTTTTTGATGTAACACCAAAAGATGAGGGCATGGGAAATGAGGATGAGAATGAGTTGTAGGTGAGATATTTTTGTAGATTCTTTCCAGCTTTGACATTTTAATCTTTTTTTTTCCCTGTTCTGTATCTTCTGAGCATTTAGGTGCAGATGTGCAAACCAGTATAAAGTTTTGTAGTTATCTCTCTTTAAATTGAATGATCTTAACTAACTTAAAATAACTAAATCTAGGGTGGAATACAATAATTTGAAATTGCTTTATCACATAATGCAAGAGGGAGACTGAATTATACTTGTATGTAGGGTTAATAAGCAAGTTTAATTTGTGTTACTATTCATATTATTCACCATGTTTTTTTTTTAATATTCATTGTTCTAAGCTTTAAGAAAACCTAATGAAAACAAGCAAACTCATATGGCAGCTGTATACAATGGTAAGAAAGAGATGCCTACATATAAGTGGTTGCATGGGAAGGGTAGGGCTGAGAATGGTTGGGAGAGGTCTGGAGAGGAAAGTTTTCTTGAGTACTTTACCCAGCACCATAATTTGTGATAGCTTTGCTAGGTTAGGGCATTGGATACCCAGCAAGAAGACCCCAGCACACAATGATGACTAAAGTAGCTATTTCCTCTGTAATTAGATGTAATTATTGTGATAGTAAGTTGCTTGTCCTCAATCAAAATCAAACCAGAATTTCCAGAAGTATCCCCACTACTGTGGCTACAAATGTCAAATGGCTGGGAGAAAACATAGCCAATAATTAAAAGCAGAACAAGAGAGGGAAGCGTGGGCAGTTATACTTCAGACGGCTTCACAAAATGTTTGGGATGTACTGTTGAGAAATCCAGAGAAATGACTACAGTGGGACTATGGCAAGCCTGGAGAAGGCGACTGAGAAGTGGAGGGCGGGACCAGAGCCACCTCCTCTAGATAGACAATGGTTAGGCCTCACCTCTGGATTCTTCCAGCACTGTCTTTTTTCTCCCAACTCTTCTGGCTAAGCCGGCCTCTGGCTCCGTCCACCTCGCCCCTCGCGTGGTCCCGCCCCCACCCAGAGCCGCGGGAGGCCCCGCCCACCCCTGGAGGATGCCTCTCGGCTCACTCTGAGCTGCTGCTCGCGCCGAAGACCCCGCCCCCATCATGGCCCCGCCCCCACCCTAAGCCTCTGCTGCTCCGCCCACCTTCTATTGGGCTGCTGCGGCTGGCCGAAGGGCGGGGCGGGGCGGGGCGGGACGGGGCGGGGAGGGTGGGGAGGACGGGGAGGAGAGAGGAGGGAAGTGGAGGGGAGGGAGGGGCCGTGCTCCGGGGCGGGAGGGAGATCCGTTGTGGAGTTACGGGAAAGTTGGTCCGAGTTTCCAGAGTTTCCCTCTGTAGTTCCCCAGTGCCCTGTTCCCGGTTTCCCTCAGGCTTTCGCGGTTCACCCGGTCCCTGTCTCTGCCGCCGGCCGCCATGGAGCAGCCACCGGCGCCGAAGAGGTAACGAACTTGGGGAGGAGAAGGAAGGCAGCGCCGGCGGCCGCGGGGCGGGGGCGGCTAGGCCGGGCCCAGCGTCGACCCTCTCCCCGCCCGCTAGGCCCCAGAGCCCCGGCGCCACGGGTCGGGAGGCGGTCGGGGTGACGGGTTTGCCCGCGGGGCGGGGAGGCCCGAGGGGCGTCCGCGCCTCGCTGTCCGCGGCGCCTCGCCTGCCCGCGGCCGGCCTGGCGCGCCCGGAAAGCGGCGTTGGCAGCGCCGGGCGCCCCGCGGCCCGACCCCGGGGCGGTAGGGTTTTACCTCGTGGCGAGTTCACAGAGCCTGGAGACCTTCAAACGAAGACGTGAACTGTTGTTCTTACAGCCATTGAGGCTTGTTTTGTCAGATGTGCTGCAAAATATTGCTTGCTTTTCTTCCCTGTTAGAGATGATTGTTTTGAAGTTTAAGCCATTATTAATAGCTACACTGCAGAAAAAGTTATTGTGGCCATGCTACACTGACAGGTGTTCCTCTTCCTCCCCCTTCAAGTTCGAAAGAATTTATGGATTACATGACAGTGGGAATCTTAAATTAGAACCCCTCCTCCCATATATTTTTACAAGTAGTGATGCTTTGGTATGGTATTTATGTTTAAATCTGGGATATGTTGGAAACATAGACATACAAAATAGATGCATTTAAACTAATATTTGTAATGAACTTAACAAGTCGAATCAGTATTTTCCACCGATATAAATTTATATTCTGACCCTCTTCCCCCAAGAATGATTTAATTGGTTGATGATGGACCAAACATTTAGCACCAGTCTATGTACACATATGTACGTATGTACTTGTGTGTGCCAGTATTGTTGAACTCAGGGCTTGGGCACTGTCCTTTAGCTTTTTCGCTCAAAGCTGGTGCTATACTACTTGAGCCACAGTGCCACTTCTGGCTTTTTGGTGGTTAAGTGAAGAGTGTCATGGACTTTTCTAGCTTGGGTGGCTTCAAACTGCAGTCCTCAGATCTCAGACTCCTGAGTAGCTAGGATTATGGTTGTGAACCACCAGCAACTGGCGAGTCTTTCGTTTTTAATTTGTGAAATAAGTGTATTAATGTATAACTATAGTGAGTGCTGATCCAAGAGTTTGTCTGCTTTGATACCTGGAGATTTTTAGACCAAAAGTGTTGTATTCGAGAATGTGAAATAATTTAAAAGGTAGGGAGCTATTAAGAATTGTGTGAGTAGATATATAAGCCTTGAGGCCTGGAAGCCATCTGTTCAGGTGAAAAAAGGAAGGTCTTGGACAGGTTTTCAAAAGGGGCCTGCTGTCAGTCGGAGCCCTGAAAGCAAGTCAGTTGAAACATGCTCTTCTAGCATTTTGTAAGCTGTCTATCTTCTGGTACTCAGTGGACACCAGTTTTAATACTATAGAATAATATTGGGAACACTTTTTTCTTTCTTCTTTGGAAGGACTGTAAGGGGACACCCCTGACATATGCTGTAGGCCAACTTGAGCCACTTTGAATTGTAGTAGAGGCCTTCTATTAGCTCTACTGTAAGTTATGAGTTTCATTACAGGTGTAAGAGACTCTTTACTCTTGGGAAGACATTAGACAACCCAGAGGAGTGAGGAGAAAGTATAGGTGGTAATTCCGTGGTGATTTATACTTTTCAAAGTGTTGGTGATTTATACTTTTCAAAGTGTTGGTTCAGAGAGATTTGTTATGACCTAGGAAGGTCTTTTTTTTTTCTTACCAATTTTAATTTTAATCCAGTATCTTGCTATGTTGACCAGGCTGCTCTTCACAACTCATTAGCTTGGATAATAGGTGCATACCGCCATCTGGCCCAGGAAGGGATTTCTGAAGAGCAAAAGATATGTGATATTATTTCTTTATATTTGAATAGTTGTTAAATTTTTATAGCATTTTCTGTTCATTGTGAG
This sequence comes from Dipodomys spectabilis, assembly GCF_019054845.1. Taxonomy (NCBI): domain Eukaryota; kingdom Metazoa; phylum Chordata; class Mammalia; order Rodentia; family Heteromyidae; genus Dipodomys; species Dipodomys spectabilis. The sequence goes on from NW_024871460.1 coordinate 20,825,429, forward strand.
TATATACAAATATATCTCCATCTCTATCTTTGAGCTCTCTAAATATCTATACATCTATCTATAATCTGTATTTGGCAGTATTGGGGATTGAATTTGGTGCCTGTGCTTTTTAGGCAAGCACTCTACCATTTGAGTTATGCCCCAGTCCTCTATAAATAATTTTTAATCCTCACAGCAAGGTAGTAGGTTGGATTATAGACAGTAATCCTGCTTTATAACATGGAAGGCTATGTCAGAAATTGTTGACAGTTTTTGTGTTCCCCCTTTGATTATTGCTGTCTAATAACAAAGTAGAGCTATCAATTATTTAATTTAAATTAGAGCTATTAATTTTGAGATCAATTGTTTGTCAGAAAATTCATGCAATAAGTGGGTTATATTCTGAGAAACATCCTTAGGTGATTTTGTTGTATAAACATTGTAGAGTATACTTATACAAAGCTCTGTAGAAGGCTGTAGTGTTAACTAGGCAATATAATCTTATGAATCTATGTGTATAAGGTCTGTCATTGACCGAAATTTGTTGGATGTGACTGTGTATATCTTTTTCTATTTTTTTGGAGATACTAGAGTTTGAACTCAGGGCCTTGCTCTTGTTAGGCAAGTGCGCAACCTCTTGAGTCATGTCCCTAGTTCTACCTTGCGTATATAATCTTCTTAAAAAATGGTTATCCTCACTCTGCCACTTACTGTGTTAGCTCAGAATTTAAAGTTGTCATTTATAAAATATATCGGGGAGATTAAGTGAGGTCATAACAAAATCAGTTCAGTGCTTCATGAAACGTGTTCAATGATGTTAACTCATGTTTGCCTTATTAAATGAGTCTCAGTGAGGTTAAAATGTTTTTGTCATGTGGGGAAAGTGCCAGAAGCCTTAGTCTGATTGGCTGCAAAAGCTGTGTACCCCCTTATTATATTCAATAATTCCTATTAGAATTTCATAATGTAATGGTTGACTTTTTCTGCAATTGCCTACTTCCCTTTGCTCATTCCTTTCTTAATCTCTGTGAGGATATCATGATTATGTCTATGTTGCTGATATTCACTGCCTAGCTTAAGAGATAAAATGTCACTAATAAAATGAAGCCCCTGTGCCTATCATTTCTCAATTATAGTCTCTTCTTATATTGCAAAGGTCGATCACTATCCTGAATGGGGTATTTTCCCTTTCAATACATGTCTTTCTATTTTTAGGCTGTAAATTGTTGACACACACATACATAACATCAGCCCAGCTTTGCCACTGACATTGAATTTGACTTTTTTTAGTTATTATTCTTTTCCTCTGTACGTTGGAAATACCAGTATGCAGCCAGATTTAAGACTCCTGACTCAGAATTTTAAATAATATGTAAGGCACCTCTCATCTTCATATTTGTTGACGTTCTTTTTTTTTTTTTTTTGGTCAGTCATGGGGCTTGAATTCTGGGCCTGGGCACTATCTCTCAGCTCTTAAGCTCAAGGCGAGTGCTCTACCACTTGAGCCGCCACTTCCATATTTGTTGACTTGATATCCTTTACAAGGTTCTTTTTTGGTTTTGTTTTTCTTTTTGTTTTTAAAATAAACATAGGCAATAAATATGGATTCTCTGCTGCTGTCCTGAGGTACCAGAATGGGTTTTAGATTCCCAGATTTTTGTCACAGAAAGGCCTCTGGAAGTTTAAGAACTCTAAGGGTAGGTTTGTAGTTTTATACAATAATTGTCAAAGAGAGGATATACTATATGCTCTGGATGTGCTATGGAGATAAACTTTATGAGAGCAATCTAACATTCCTTGATTATAAGACTAGTAGTTAAATTTGGTTTAAAATCAAAAGTTGGTGTTTACAGTGAAAGCACTGAAGTATAAGAGTAAGCTACTGATTATATTTTTAAGACAGGAATGAGAGGTCTTTGACTCAAATTGTGGCAGTTAAAAAATACTATGAAAGGGGAAGTTTGGGGTAAATGAAATTGAAGCTTGAAATTAAAATGTTTGGGCATTGAAATATATTCCCACAAATAATTAGTGCAGTTAAGAAAATCATAAGGGCAGATACTGCTATGAATGATTGTTTTGAAACATAAAAGCAAAGGTAAGGGGATAAGAATATAGGAGGATAAAGTAGAAATTATTCATGCGTTCCTTAATATGAACACTTTTTTTCTTTTGGGTCCGGTCGTGGGGCCTGAACTCTGGGCCTGGGCGCTGCCCCTCAGCTCTTCAGCTCAAGGCTAACACTCTACCACTTGAGCCACAGCACCACTTCTGGCTTTTTTTCCCCTGCTTATGTGGTTCTGAGGAACCGAACCCAGGGCCTCATGCATGCAAGGCAAGCGCTCTACCACTGAGCCACCTTCCCAGCCCTAATATGAACATTCTTAACTAGTCTTTAGCATCTGTATAGCTGACTTGAGGCTAGGAATTAGAAATGGAAATATGTGATAGAGAGTTGGGTGGGGCAAAGAACAAACTAAGTAGATAGTAGAATTTCAGGAATGTCTTGAAGATGTTGCAGTGAGAAGAAGGAATGATGAACTTGATTTTATATCCATAGTCCTACTTCATATATTCTTGGAATGTTGGAAAATAAATAAAAATTAATTCTTGTTTGCTTATTGTTGGACACATTCCACTAAGTGGAGAGCTGGAGTTGTCTTTGTGAAGATGAACTCTAAGAACTCTTAACAAAAAATATAGGTAGCTGCCGTAGGGAAGAAGCTGTATAGCATATTTCCTATTTTATAATATTTTTGTGGTGCTGGGATTTTTGTGGTACTATGGCCTCAGTTATGCTAAACATGCACAGTGTTTTGTGGTGTTGGGGTTTTTGTGGCACTATGGTTTCAGATATGCTAAACATGCACTTTACCACTGATCTATGCTCCCAAAGTCCAGAAATTTATCATTTGAGAGGCAGCCAGTGAATAAAATGTTCAAGGTAGACCAAAGGGAAAAGAACCCAGCACACAAGAATAGCTCTTCAAAGCACATGCTTTAAAGGGAACATAGGGAAGAAAAGCCAGAAGTGATTTGTGGCTCAAATGGTAGAATTGCTAAACTTGAGCCAAAAAGCTCAGGGACAGCCCTCAGGATTGAGGTCTGTGTGTTTGTGTATGTACATGCACGCACATGCAAACCCATCCCCCAATTAGTTTGTCTCCTTCATCTCTTTCTAGAAGTGAGAGACTATAATTAAAATATATATTCTTTTGCATGTTTAGGTTGTTAACAATACCACTCTGGGCTCCTTTGACAATGGTATCATCTCTATTAATTAAAATGAGAAAGATGGAAATGAAATAATTTTCTTGACATAAGTCAAGAATGTTTTTTCAAACTACAAATCACAACCTAATAGAAGGTCCTGAAATTAATTTGATGAATCATAGTCATTATTTTTTAATGAAAAAAATAGAACAGAAAATAGAAAAAATATTGGAAAACATAGTACATTTAATGAGATTTCTGTTTCTGTATGTAAGCATACAATATTTTTCTTTTTCCAGATCATCTTTCAGCTTTAAGATTTTTGGCTTTCTGAAATTATGGGCTGTAGAGTTCTATAGTTAGAAAGGAATGCAAGTTGAACTTGACTTTATAATTTAGATGAACTTTTGATATATTTGAGGAAAGCATAAACTGAAGATAGGAAGCAATAAATGTTCTTGATTCTATTTTTCTGTCATTTTCCTGTTGCCTCTGAAAATGGGCTTTCATACTAATTACTCAAGGCAGAAATTGACTGTAAGCTTGGTTCATTCATTTGCCTATCTGCTCAAACATTCAGTAATTAAGTGACTGCCTTCTAATAAAATGCCAGATATTAGGTGTATTACCAAATGAAATAGACAAGATTTTTTTTTAATAGAATGTACAGTCTGGCTGGGGCTTGAGCTTTGAGAGGTAGAAGTAGTGTGAATTGATGAAGTGGTGATACTGACACTTGGAGGAAGTATCTTTGAGTAGATAATATTTAAGTTGCAATATAATGTTGAGAAATTATCTTGGTGTGGACCTATGCATGTGTGTGTAGTACTCGAGGCAGAGAGAAAATCCATGAGAAAGCCTGGTGAGGGAAAGACCACCTCAGTGTCTTGAAGGAATTAAAGTAAGGTCATGTGGCTAGGTTTTAGAATAGGAGAAGACAAAAAGAAATGAGATTTGAAAGATGGGCCAGAGATTCAGAAATATAGGTAATGGAAAGGATTTTGGATTTAAGACAGAGTGCCATGGGCTATCATTAAATGGTTTAAAGCAGGGTTTCAGGCAATTCTGTTTTAAAAAGATTATTCTGGTTGCTCTAGTAGGTTATAGAGAGTTTTATAGAGAGTTAAGAATATAAAAAGGAACAGATAAAGATTGTGGAGTGAGTGGAGATGGAAAGAATGGGACAGATTGAGGTTACATTTTGGAATTAGAAATGAAGCACTAATTGATAGATTAGACGTAGGAAATTAATTAGCCAATTAATTTTGCTGGGAATAGGGGCTTGAATTCAGGGACTGAGCACTGCTCAAGGCTAGCACTCTACCACTTGAACCACAGCTCTACTTCTGTCATTTTGGAGGTTAATTGGAGATAAAAGTCTTACTAGCTTTTATCAGCTGGCTTTGAACTGAGACCCTTAAATCTTAACCTAGCTTGTTGGTTTATGTTTATGTTAAGCTTTATGTTTGTCCTCTAACTTTTTCCTTTTCTTGTTGAAAACTTCAAGTTGTTGAACTGCAGTTTCTTACTGTGTGTATTTTGTTGGTTGTTTACTTGAGACTCAGTTCAACATGTTTGTCTTCTCTATTTCCTGCAACTGGGCAGCTAGCTGGGTCCAAAGATGGATCAGACCCAAGTTGGATCCTTTAGGCATTATTATAGATTGGGCTTGGCAATACAGTAGTAAACTCTTAATGTGCAATATTCTCTTTCTCTTATGAAGTTAGCAGCTGTTAATAGTATTTATTTCTGCTAATTCATTGGGTCTTGCAAAATGATGAAATTCTAAATACATCATTTTTTTGTTTCATTTATTAGATGGAATGTTTATTTATAAAGTCACTTCCTCCTACTTCCTGTTTGGTTATTCAGTGGTATAGTTTATAAAGGGAAGAAAGGATAAATGCTTGTTCCGTTCCCATTATTTACAGTTTTCAAGGTAATGAGTGCATTCCTTTTTTTCCACAGGGGACCTTGTTTTCAATGCCTTCATGAGCTGACTTGAACAGGATGGATTTTAACCTACAGCATTTACTATCATTATGTGCAAATTGTTTCATTTTTGGTCATTGTGAGTCTTTTAGGAGAGAACATAACCCTAGGAGTATTTGATAGCTTCTTTCCTGTCTGCTGTGATAAGCTGTTGAGGGCTCATCTTGTACATTTCTATAAGAAGCTGGATACAGTTGGATACAGTGGTCTGTGCCTGTCAGCTCAGTTCATGAGAGGCTGAAATCAAGAGTATTGAAACTCCAGTTCAATCTGGGCCCGAAGTTTCCCAGACTTCATTTCAGTGGAGAGAAGCTGGATGTGGCACAGGAAGTCTAAAAAATAGGTAGAGTAGAGTCCAGCTCTGGGCTCAGACTGAATATTTGGGTGCATCAGCTGGGGAACATTTTGGAGAACTTTGGTGTTTTCTGTAATGACTGTACTAATTTGTATTCCCACCAATAGGATAGAAGGGATCCCTTTTCGCTACTTTCTTTGTACTGATTATCTTTTTGATAATGACCAGTCTAACTGAGTGCAAGGTTATGTCATTGTGGACTTGATTTGCATTTTCCTCATGATAAGTTATGTATTCCACATTTGTTTTTATACATGTTGGCACTTCATATATTTTTATTTGAGAAATGTCTCTTGGGGTCTACTGCCCATTTTTAAGTTGATTTTTTAAAACTATTAAGTTTTTGGAGTTCTTTATATATTCTGGTTATTAACCACAAAAAATTTACAAATACTTTGTTACATTTTGTAAGTTGTTTCTTTACTCTTGTTTCTTTTGCTCTTCAGGAGCTTTTTAATTGAGATAATTCCATTTACATATTTCTGATTTTGTGTCCTGTGCTTTTGGGGTCCTGTTTAAACAGTCCTCTCCCTTCCCTACCATTCCCTTCCCTTCTCTTCCCTTCCCTTCCCTTTCCTGTTCCCTTCCCTTTCCTGTTCCCTTCCCTTCCCTGTTTCCTTCCCTGTTTCCTTCCCTTCCGTTTCCTTCCTGTCTCTGTCCTTCCTTCCTCCTCCCTCTTTCTTTCTTTTTGTGCTTCCCTTCCTTTCCTTTCTTCCCTTCCTCTTTCCCTCCCTCCCTCCCTTCCTTCCTTTCTTCCTTCCTTCCTTCCTTCCTTCCTTCCTTCCTTCCTTCCTTCCTTCCTGTCTCTGTCCTTTCTTCCTTCCTTCCTCCTCTCCACACCCCCCCCTCCCCTTTTCTTTCTTTTTTTTTGTGCTTGTCCTGGGACTTGAACTCAGGGCCTAGGTTCTGACCCTGAGCTTTTTAAGCTTGAGGCTCTACCACTTGAGTCACAACTCCACTTTCAGCTTTTTGGTAGTTTAATGGAGATAAGAGTCTCAGAGACTTTAGTGCCTGGGTGGCTTCAAACCAGGACACTAAGATCTCAGCTCCCTGAGTAGCTAGGATTATAGGCATGAGCCCATAGTGCCTGACTTTTAATTTCTTTCATTAATTTTTATAGGTTTTTTTTTTTTTTTTAATTTTGCCTGGTCCTAGGGCTTGAACTCAGGGCTTAGGTGCTGACTCTGAGCTTTTCAATGTTTTTGGTAGTTTATTGGAGTCTCATGGAATTTCCTGACCAGGCTGGCTTCAAACCATGATGTTCAAATTTCAGCTTCCTGAATAGCTAGGATTACAGGCCTGAGCCGCTACCACTGGCATGTTTTATAGTTTTTATAATTAAGAACTTTGCCTCTTGGTTTAAAGTTATTTTGAGATGTTTTAGTATATTTTATACTTTATATGGTTTTTGTTCTTTATTCTATTGATGTTTATTGGTTAGCATAGGTTGAAGTATCCTTGAAATGAATCTCACTTGATCATGAATGATCTTTTTTTTTCTCCCCATATGGGAGCTTGAGTTCAGAACCTTGCTCTCTCACTCGACTTCCTTGGTGATGGCTAGGTCTTTACCACTTGAGTTACATCTCCAATTCTGTTTTTCTTTTTCTTTTCCTGGTTAAATGGAGACAGAGTCTCAAGGAATTTTCTGTCTGGGTTGGTTTTAAACTGCCATCTCCTAGGGCTTAGTCTCTGAGTAGCTAGGATTATTGGCTTAAGGCACTACTAACAAATTTTAAATTAATTCATAAACAGGGGCTGTGACACTCTTAGATTTAATTTGCTAGCATTTTGTTGAAGATTTTTGTATCTGTATCCATAAAGGATATAGGCCTATAATTTTCTTTATTCCTGTGGGTTGTTTTTTTTCTCTAGTTTAAATGTCAGGTGTCTCCTCCGCAAGATGGTACCTTGTCTGTATTCTTTGGAGAGGAAGAATGCTGTGTCCTAATGATGCAGAAGGTTTGGAAGGGCAAGTGAGCTAACTGCTATATGATGGTTTTTTTCCCCCCCAATAGGAGCCTTAATACTGTTCATGACCTATACCTGTTGAAGACTTCACATCTTAATAATAATGTTAACACTTAAATTTTAGGGGTGGGGAAAGTCAAACCATGGCAAACAGGACAACTAAATTGTACCAGCTCCTACCAGCTCCTTTATTGTAAAAAGACAAATCTAGGGTATGTCTGCCTGATCATGTAATAAATCCTATCACTCAATTTCCCTGAAAGATATTTCTTGTGGTTGACTTGTTCTCTACAAAATTTTAAATTCATTCTCTAAGGGCATGCAGTCAAGGATAACTAGTGTTTTGTACTTGTGACTAAAAAAAAAAATATTGTATTTGGGATGTAACTTTGGGGAATTAAAATCCATAAAACTATGCTCAGTGTGTTGCATTTGCCAAGGGCAGGAAAATACAACAATGTGATGTGTGTGTGTGTGTGTGTGTGTTAGTCTGATTTTTTTTTTTTTTGGTGGGTCTTGGGGCTTAAACTCTGGGCCTGGGTGCTGTTGCTGAGCTCTTCAGCTCAAGGCTAACCCTTGAGTCACAGCACCACTTCCGGTTTTCTGGTGGTTTATTGGAAAGAAGAATCTCATGGACTTTCCTGTCCGAGCTGGCTTTGAACCAGATCTCAGCCTCCTGAGTAGCTAGTATTACAGGCATGAGCCACCAGCACCCTCTGACTTTTAATCATGAGATTTTTGTGCGTGTGTATGCTGGTCCTAGGGCTTGAACTCTCTGAGCTTCTTTTGCTCAAGGCTAGTACTCTACCACTTTAGCTATCACTGAGTAAGGTTTAGCCAAAAGCAAACTGCTATATGGTTCAGGCAGACTAGAGTTTATTGGGGAGAGAACATACTGCCAGCCTACTTGGGAAGATGTGCAGAGAAGGGAAGGGGCAACTTCTGGTGGGATTGGGGTTAATGTAGGTAGGGAGAAGGTGAGGAGGAGGAGGAGGGGCCACAGCAGATAGAGGATGTGACCTCAGAGTCTGGGAACCTCTCACGGTGCAAAGCAGACTTGGCTGGGGTGGTCCAGGATATGACCTCAGAGACAGGAGAGGTAACTCCCCGCAGGTATGCCAGTTACCTGGGTTATAAATGCTGGGCCAGGGCTTTTAGGGAAGGAGCCCCATGTGTATTCAGGAGGAACAGTGGGAAAGGGGCTATTTTTCCAGGGAACACGTAACAAACTACATTTTTGGTTGTTAAGGGTCTCACAGACTTTCCTGCCTGGGCTGGCTTCAAGCCATGATTCTCAGATCTCAGCCTCTTGAGTAAGTAGCATTATAGGTGTGAGCCACTGGCACCTGGCATATGAGATTTTCTTTTAAGCTATAAATATGGTTTTAAAGGAAACAATATAAAATTATTTAAAATTAAGCCACAATTGAGATTAGTTTTCATTTAAAACACCAGAAAGAGAAAGGAAGTTACGACAAAATGACTAAAACATAAATTGTTTACCTAAATAAACTATGTGTTTTCACTTGACAAATACCCAGGAGACACACTTTTTGCCTGTTAAAAAGTAACATTTCAGTTATTCTAAATGTTGAGAAAAACATGTGTAGACTAATTACTGGATTCAATCGAGTAACCTATGACTTGTTCGTTTAAAGTGAGTCAGATGATAAGCCTGGTTTGAAGCAAACTTTTTCAATTTCCAGTGAATTATATAGTGGTAGACTACTTTTTGGCTTGCTTTTAATATAATAATGCTGCCTCCATCACTGTGACATGTGCATGTGCATTTTGAGTTGCGTTCACTTGCTTAGCCGTGAGGGAGAAGCACTTTTGATTTCTGAGACACAATTGCCAGTTTTTTTTTGTTTTTTTGTTTTTTTTTGCTGGTCGAGGGGCTTCAACTCTGGGCCTGGGCACCGTCCCTCAGCTCTTCAGCTCAAGGCTAGCGCTTTACTACTAGTGCAACAGCGCCACTTCTGGCTTTTTTTTTCTGCTTATGTGGTGCTGAGGAATCGAATCCAGGGCCTCATGCATGTGAGGCAATCACTCTACCACTTAGCCACCTTCCCAGCCCACAATTGCCAGTTTTTTAATGCTTTCTTTTTAAAATTCATTGTTGTTTTAGAGGTGATATACAATGGCGTTACATTTACATATGTCAGGTAATTAGTACATTTCTTTTCATCTGTTCCTACATTCTCTCCCATTCCCTGTCTCCCATCCCCACCCATGAGTTGGATAGTTCACTTTCATCAATGTCCAGTATATTCCACTGTTGCATTTTTCACCCTTTTTCCTTGGATTCTGTGACCTTTTCGCATGTGAATACACCATATGTAAGATAAAAAATACAGAGTCATCAGAAAAAAACAAATTAATAAAAAAGTCTTTTGTTTCCATATCTTTGGAGTTTGTTTCAGTATGTATATTATTTTATATTCAGAGAAGAGATGCTTGGGTATTGCACCTTTGTGATTCTCTCCTAAGACAATTTTCTTTTGGTCTCACTCTGTGTGAGTATCTAAATTCCTGTGTAAATTTCATATACAGATGTGTTTTAGATCTAATGTTCACATATCAGGGAGAATATGTGCAATTTGTCTCTCTGATCTTGGCTTACTTCAGTTAACATGATTTGTTCTAGTTCCATCCCTTTACCTGCAAATGACATTATTTTATTTTTTCTAATGGCTATGTAAAATTCCATTGTACCACATATTTTGGACCACTCATCTATTATGGGGGCATCTTGGCTGTTTCCATTTCTTGGCTCTTGTGAATAGTGTGGCAATGAACATGGATGTGCAGGTATCCTTATCATGTCCTGGCTCATGATGCTTAGGATAGATGCCAACGAGTGGTATGGCTGCATCTAAGCAAAAATCTATTTTTAGTTTTCGTAGGAACCTTCAGACTGCTTTCCAGAGTGGTTGTACTAGTTTACATTCTTACCAGCAGTGCAGTAGGGTTTCTTTTCCCCCACACTGCCACCAGCATTTGTTATTGTTAGAATTCAAAATGTTGGGCAATCTAACTGGGGTAAAATGATATCTCAGAGTTGTTTTGCATTATGATATCTCAGAGTTGTTTTGCATTTCCTTTATAGCCAGGGATGATGAACATTTTCTCATGTGTTTCTCTGCTAATGTTAGACCTCTTCTTCTGAGAAGTCTCTTCTTATTTCCCTTGCCCATTTAACAATTGGTATATTAAGTTTGGGAAGGGTTAGTTTTTTGAGCTCCTTTTCTATATTGGATATTAGGCCTTTGTATGATGTATTACTATGTAATGACCTTCCTTGTTTTGTTATACTTATTCTAATGAAAAGTCAAATTTGTGAGACATCAATATGTCTACTCCTGCCTTTATGTATAGTGCATTTGCATGAAAGATCTTTTTCTATACCTTCACTCAGAGTTAGTTTTTTTGTTTTTTTTTTTTTGGTCCGGTATGGGCCTGAACTCTGGGCCTGGGCGCTGTCCCTCAGCTCTTACAAGGCTAGCGCTCTGCCACTTGAGCCATAACGCCACTTCCGGCTTTTTTTTCCTGCTTATATGGTACTGAGGAATCGAACCCAGGGCCTCATGCATGCAAGGCAAGTGCTCTACCACTGAGCCACCTTCCCAACCCTCAGAGTTAGTTTTTAATCTTTGACTTAAGGTGAATCTCTTGGAGGCAACGAATGGGTAGATCTTGTTTTTTGATCCAATCTGCTGTTCTTTTTCTTTTGGCTGGGAAATTGAGTCCATTAACATTTAGAATTATTAAAGAGACATGTGTCATGTTTCCTGCCATTTTCTTGATTTCCTATATTTTGCTTCTTTCCTTCTTCTGTACTTACCAAAGTTCATCCTCTAGTGATTTTTATCTAATATGTTTCCTTTATTTTGATGATTTTCTTCAGATTTTATACTTCCCTTTAGTATTCTTTGTAATGCTGGTTTAGTGTTTATGAATTCCATTAATTTTTCTTTGACATGGAAGGTTTTGTTTTCACTGTCAAATGTAAAGTAAGCTTTTTTGGGTATACCAGTTTGGGTTAAAATTTGCTGATCTTCAGGGCTTGGATTATACCATTCCAGAGTCTCCTTGCCTTGCATTTGGGTGGAGAGATCTGCAATGATTCTGCTTTTCTTTTCATTGTAATATAGCTCCTTCTTTGATTTTTCAGCATTTAAAATCAATTCCTTGGGGCTGGGAATGTGGCTTAGTTGTAGAATGCTTGCCTAATATGCATGAAGCCCTGAATTCAATTCCTCAGTGCCATATAAACAGAAAAAGCCAGAAATAGCACTGTGGTAGAGTATTAGCTTTGAGCAAAAGAAGCTCAGGGACAGTGCCTGGGCCCTGAGTTCAAGCCCCAGGATGGCAAGAAATAAAATCAATTTCTTGCTTTTCAAGTCCAATGTTTTTACTATGGTGTGTGTAGGAGTGTTCCTTTTTAGTTCCTGTCTATGGGGAGTTCAGTATGTTTTTGGATGTTGCAGTCTCACGTTGCTGGTCTGTGTTACTGTCTGCTCTGGCCGGGTCTGGCACTGTGGAACCTTTCTGTGTCTGGATGCTGAAGTCTCACTGGTTGGCTTATGGTTGTATTTTAAAATGTCAGATGATTAGTCTTGCTGATAGGACATTGCTTTTTAAAAATTTTTCTGATATTCAATATCTTTCTCCTTGCTTATTAGCATCTTCCTACTTTTATTTCTATCTCTACTCGACTTAATTTTTTCCCCAGTATCTTTTAACCATCGTTTCCTATTATTTCTCAATAGCATCTGTCTGTGGACAATTTCTATTGTCTCTCTCATTGCTTACCTTGCTTCTGAACAATATCGAAGGAATTATGCAACCTCAAAGATTATTATTTTAAATTTCATTTTTCATAGATCTCCCACCAACTTACAGAGAAGTGTGTGTGTGTGTCTATGTGTCTGTGTCTGTGTCTGTTAATACTGAGGCTTGAACTCAGAGCCTTGTGATCTAGCTTGGCCATTTTGCTCACGCCTAAACTTCTAGCCTTTTGTTGGTCATTGTAAATTAGAGTCTCACGGACTTTTTGGCCCAGGCCTGCTTTGAACAACAATCCTCAGATTTTAGACCCCTTAGTAGGAAGACTACAAGCATGAGCTACCGCAGCCCAGATATGTTCTAGCCCAATCTATTTTGTCTGTGACTCTGCTCATTATTTCCTCCTGTTACAATAGTATAGATATTCTCAGCACCTTTGAGGCAGTCTCTTACAGAAGTACTTTTGGAATCCATTCCTTTCACCTTTTTCAGGGATTTTTTTTTGTTGTTGTTGTTGGTCATGGGACTTGAACTTGGGGCCTGGGTGCTGTCTCTGAGAAGTTTTGCTCAAGGCTAGTGCTCTACTACTTTGAGTCATAGTACCACTTCTGAGTTTCTGGTGGTTAATTGGAGGTAAGAACTTCACAGACTTTCCTGCCCGGATTGGCTTTGAACCATGATCTGAAAATCCCAGTCTCGTGAGTAGCAAGGATTGCAGGTGTGAGGAACCAGCACCCTGCTAGGGAAATTTTTTTTATTTATTATCTCTTTCTGTTCTCTTTCATTTTTTAGTGATCTCATATTTTTCTAATTTATCTCCAAAAAGCATTTTACTTGTTTAATTCCTATTATCTTGCTTTGTCATCTTTTACAAACTCATGTCTAAAATAACTCTTTTCCAGAAACCCAGGTTTACAGTGATCAATGAATATTGTCTCTTCTTCACTTACCATTGTCTCAAAACCATTTCTGCCTCTTGGTATTATCACTGAAAATTTCCTCAATTAAGTCTAGAAATTGTGTGTGTGTGTGTGTGTGTCTGTCTGTCTGTCTGTGTGTCCTGATGCTTGAACTCAGGGCCTGGGTGCTGTTCTTGAGTTTCTTATGTTCAAAGCTAGCACTCTACCTCTTGAGCCGGAGCTCCATTTCTGGCTTTTTGTTTTGTTTTGGTTTTGGGTAGTTTATTGAAAAGTCTCTCATACTGTATTGCTCAGGCTGGCTTCCAGGTGTGATCCTCAGGTCTCAGTCTCCTTAGTAGGATTTTAGGTGTGCGCCACCAGCATCAGTTAATAATATACATAAAATATCTTTTTTTTTCCTTTTGCTGAGCACTAATCATTTTGAGATTTTCCCAGGATCTTGAATACATCAGCAGTTTTGCATGTTTTATGACCAGTTGGCTGACATTTGTTGTATTTTCTTTGTCTTTTTTTTGTTGCTCTAGTAAGGTTATTGTGAAAATTTGTGTTTGTGATGTATGTATTTTTTTCATTTTAATTAAGCAAATACCTAGGAGTAGAATAGTTGGATTGCATGATAAGTATATATTTAATTTTTCAGAAGTGCTAACCTATTTTTTAAAGTAGTTAATTTTGTGTTTCTAGCTGCCATATATGAAAGATCTTGTTCCTTGCCCTTGCTAACACTTGATATTGTTAATCTTTAATTTTACTCCTTTTTCTGAGTGTGTAGTGTTAGCTTAATTGTTATTTCTTTGATAACTAATGGTATTGAATGTCTTTTCATATGTGTATAAAGTATTTGTTGTGTATCTTTGGTTACCTGATGCTCAGGCCTTTTTAAAAGTTTTTTTAAGTTTTAAGTTTTTCTATCTCCTTGTTTTCAGTGTATATGTCCTTAGATATGCCTCAGGTTTCTTGCCTCCTCCTTTGTTTCCCCTTCCCATCCCTTCCCCTTTCCATTCCCCCACCCCACACCCCCCTACTGCCTTAGTGTTTTGATTACTTGGTATGTCTTTTACATGGTTTTCTTTGTCTTCACTGTGAAGTCTTTTCACTAGAGAATGCTAATTTAATATGATAGTAATTTAAATGATAGTAATTTAATAATTATGAAGATAGGAAGATAAATAAAAAGGAACTAGTAAGAAACCTCTTACATTATATTTCTTGCCACATTTTAATGTTTTGCCGCTTCATTTTACATCTCTAATATTACCTATCTACATTATCTATTCTTAGTATAATAATTGTTATACTTTTTGTTTTGACTTTAATCCTCATACTAAAGATCTAAAAGCATACTCACAGTTTTTGTAGTGTATTTACTATGTTAGAGCACTATAAGTTTATACAGTTAATGTTACCAGTGAGTTTAATATCTTTGATATTCACTTATTAGCATCTTTTTCAGTTTAAAGACCCCCTTTGCTATTTCTTGGTGATAAATTCTTTCAGCTTTGTATGTTGGAAGAATGTCTTTATTTTTTCTTCATTTCCTGAAAAGAACATTATTGGTTGGTCTCTGTTCTATGTAACTATATATCTATCTGTTTGTATATATGATGTTATGATGTATCTAGTCTATGTATGTGTGTGTGTATGTGCGCGTGCGTGCGGGCGTGTGCGTGTGTATGTGTATGAAACTGGTGCTTTCAACCCCAGGGGGAAATTGAGAATATATTCATTTTTTATGGTTTTGTTGGAAACATGATGACCAAGGCTTGAGTGGAGACCATTAATTTTATATTTTTAAAAAAATATTGTTTGGTCCCTCCCCGCCCCCGCTAGGGTTTGAAATCAGGGCCTCAAGCTCACTCAACTTGGCTTGCTCAGCTGACATTCTGCCATGTGATGTATGCCTCTAGCTTGACTTTTTATTGGTTATTTTTGGAGATGTAGTCTCTCCACTGTGCTGCCTATTGTGGGTTCAAACTTCAAGCCTATGAATTTTGGTCTCCTGGGTAGTTAGGAGTACAGAAATGAACCATCAGCTTTTGGCTTATTTTATTTTTGAACCATATGATTATATTGCCTACTAGAAATAGATAAAAAATAAAAGATCTTAAGGAAAATATTTTTCTTCTTTTTCTTATCAGCAAACTAAAAAAGCTGAGTGAAGACAGTTTGACTAAGCAGCCTGAAGAAGTTTTTGATGTATTAGAGAAGCTTGGAGAAGGGTAAGTACAATAGATACTAAATTAGCCTTTATATAGTGACAGACTATCTAAAGTAATTTTTCAACTCAAGTATGTTTACTAGAATTGAATACTTAAACCAGTTGAACTTGGCCAATTAATCTGAAGTTTTAAAGATTAGATAGATGATTCTTCATGTGGTAATTTTGTCTTCCAAAGAAGTAGACTATAAATGTTGTGTGTGTGTGTATGTGTGTGCGTGTGCGCGCGCGCGCGCGCGCAAGTGCGCTTCTAAATAGTTTTCAGGAAGTTTGTTTGTCTTGTGTTCTCATTAGTAAGCTTGAATGATTTTGACTTTGTTAGGCAATAACATTGGACCACTCTTTAGTATCTTAAGCCCATTTTATTTAGGAAAAGGTGAGTAGTAGATGTGAATTGAGCTTGAAATCTTATCTCTTTCTTTTATTTACCTGTGTGGTCTTTTTCTTGAGAAAATAGTGAAAGGAGCATTTGGGGAGACCTTGGAATTGTAACTCCAGAAAAACTATTTGGCTAGAGATTCCCTTAATCTCTAACTTTGGGGTTAGAGTAGGAGGTTTCAGCTGTTTTTAAGTACTATGAACAGAAGTGGGACTTGATAGTCTGGCTCTTTTTAATCTATCTTTCATACTGCTAATTTCTTTTTATATCTTCTTAATGCTGCATTTGAGTTGACAAACCGTAAGTCTCTTTCATTCCTAAGAAAACTCAACTTGTTATGTATTAACTTTTCATGACTTTATTTATAATTGAAGCACTAAAACTAATTCACTAACTTTTTTTTACTTTTATTTTTATCATTTAAAAAGTGATTTAATCTAGAAAACACTGCACAAACAGTTTGGTACCTTCTGTCTAATAGCTATGGCATTAGATAAGAAAGGATAACATCTTTTTCTGTCTGTTTTTAGGTCTTATGGAAGTGTATTTAAAGCAATCCATAAAGAATCTGGCCAAGTTGTTGCAATTAAACAAGTGCCTGTTGAGTCAGATCTTCAGGAAATAATCAAAGAAATTTCTATAATGCAGCAATGTGACAGGTAGGAGATTTAATTTTTCTTCATTTGGATGAATTTTTATTAATAATATGTAATAAAATGCATTAGTTTGTCATTCCTTTAGTTCTGGTTTCGTTGTTTTTTTTTGGTCCAGTCCTGGGGCCTGAACTCTGGGCCTGGGCGCTGTCCCTCAGCTCTTCAGCTCAAGGCTAGAGCTCTACCACTTGACCTACAGTGCCGCTTCCGGCTTTTTTTTTTCTTCTGCTTATGTGGTGCTGAGGAGTCCAACCCAGGGCCTCATGCATGCAAGGCAAGTGCTCTACCACTGAGTCACCTTCCCAGCCCCTAGTTTTTCTTTTTTTGTTTGGATTGAAAGTCTGATCCTTTGAGGAAAGCAAAGACAGCTTTGTAGCATGTCTTTTAGATTTATTGCTCTTTGTTTCTAAAGGAGAAAGTGACATTGTAGCATATAGGAATATAGAGTGAAGAAAATACTCAAAATATTCCTATTTTTAGGACAAATTTATTGGTGAGAATAAGAATACAGGGCTTCCCAGATGCCCCTCAGTAGATGAATGGATCAAGAAAATGTGATACACACACACACACACACACACACACACACACACACACACACACACACACACACACACACACACACACACACACACACACACACACACACACACACACACACACACACACGAACTCTATGCCTACATTAGAAAGAATGACACCGCACCATTTGTTAGGAAATGGAAAGACTTGGAAAAATTATATTACGTGAAGTAATCCAGACCCGAAGAAACATAGGTCCCATGGTTTCCCTTATTTGCAATAACTAGTATATGTCTAGGGCAAGCAGAAAAGGTCAAAAGCTATGACATATGACCATATAAGGTGATACTAAACGAAATGAACTGCAAAATAGGGACACAAGAGGTTTATCTTTTTTGCTGTTGTTTTTAATGTACTTATAATGTACTATGTGATTTTTTTGTTTCTTTTGTATGTTCTTCCCCCATGTTATATAGTCTCTGTTTTCACTGTATTTGATTCCGATTCTGGTGCTCTGCATCTTGTATATACATTTTTCTAATTTGGGGAGGGGAAGGGAAATAACAACATGCTGAAACAAGGATACAGGTTGATCCATTGTAACAATGAGATGTATAAGACACTATGTTGAAAATGAACTTTACAACTTTGGAGGTGGGGAGGTGGGAGTGGGGGGAGGGAGGAGTTGGGGAGGTGGGGAGGGAAGGGATGGTAGGGGAAAAACAAAGGAGGGGGGAACAGTGTTCGGTAGGAAATGTACTCATTACCTTACTCAAGTAACTGTAACCCCTCTGTATAGTATCTTTCCAATAAAAAAATATATGTATGTGTGTGTATATTTATATGTGTGTGTATGTGTTTGTATATATAATTATTTTTCACCAGAATATTCTGAGACCAAAATGAAAGAAAAAAAAAAACCCTTTATTTTTTGGATTATTGACATGTTGCATTGAGTATTAATATTTGACTGAAAGCAAAATTCTTTTGATTCAATTTTAAAATGTTTTAGTTAAAGGAAAATATTTTCATTTGTTTCTTATGTTAAATAGTAAGTTCTTGCCAAAATGAAGTATTATTTTCCTTGGGAATCACTCAGAACATTTGGGCCTCCTTTGGTTTGTAATCCTGTTAAATGTCATCCATGAAATAAAGCCTAATTATACACAGTTGGTGAACTCTAGATATAGACAGTTCAATATACAATAGAAGTTTAGTCATTAAGTTTACTTATTCAAATATTATGAAATGTTGCGAACACTTTGTATTGAGATTAAGAAAAAAATTTCTTGGCAATTAACTAAATTTAATTGTCTATATTTTTCTTTAGCCCTTATGTTGTAAAGTACTATGGCAGTTATTTTAAGAACACAGACCTTTGGATTGTTATGGAGTACTGTGGAGCTGGCTCTGTCTCAGACATAATTAGATTACGAAACAAGACAGTAAGTATTTTAAAATTGTTTTACTAATCTGATTTCTAAAGATTCCTACTTTAGAATTTAACTAGGTAGTATTTTGTTACAAAGAAATTATTGATGTGAAAAAAGAAAATTATTTAAGCACTGTAAGGGGATCTAGCAGGAGGTGTGAGAACCAGACACATTTTTCTGCAGCAGATGTAATTATGATTGTTTCCTAGGATAACTTTTGGTAAGTCACTGTGGTACTACCATGACATTCCTCTTCTTCATTTGGAATCATTGTATGTGTGTGTTTTATTAATATGAGTTCAATAAATTATGACATAAAGTTTGTAACATTCAAGGTATGTACTTACCTTAAATTTTCTGTATTTTAATTTATGACTGGCAAATAGTTGAAGGTGTGTGAAAGTGATAACACTAGATTATTTGCATTCATTTTTATTCTTGTGATTTTAGTAAAATATATTAATTAAAGCTTTTGTAATTATGTTTTTATCTTTAGAGGAACTGTTAACAAAATTGTTTACCCCAGTAATGTATCTAGTTTATCACACATTTTCTAAGGACTAAAGGGACTTTTTTTGTTTGTGAGGGGCTAAGATTAACGAATAAAGTAATTTGTGAATCTGTAGAACAATAATTTAATTACATAAGATAATTGCACTGCTTCCGTAAAACCCATCCAGAAAAAATATTTAACTGCTTGAGTAAATTTGTGGTTAACCAGAATCATTTAAAAGTTTGATTGGGGAAATTCATTGTAAGTTTATTCTTCTAACTTTTTTTTCTGTTAGAGAAAATAAATGTAGCTCTCGTAAGAGGAAGGGAGACAAGTTAAAATAATTCCTGTTTCAACAGGATGGATGAAATGACCTGTGACGTGTTAATTGCATATTTTAGAAATTCTATGCTTAACTAGCATTTATGTAAATCAAGTAGCACTTGCTTGGCAGAACAATACTTTTATTGAAAATAATTTATACTCCAGTTAGAAGTGTTTTTAAATTATTTCAAGGCTAAATTCAGCATGTATGTTATTTAAAGTGAGTGATCAAGTAAGAATATAAACTCAACGTACATGAGGTAGAAAATTTTCTTTAAATATCTCTGTTTTCATAGGTTTTTAATGCCACTTTGAGTACCTAGGGATTTGATCCAAGAAATTTATTTCTTGTTGCCAATAATTACAAATTGTGAATATATATTACATTATATTATATGTATATCTATACATATATTTAAGATATTGAGGTGTGAACTCACAACCTGGTATTTGCTAATCAGGTGTTCTACTACCTTTAGCCACATCTTCACCCCTGGTTCTTAAATTTTACTTAGAAATTCCATTGACCAATTCCAACAGAAAGATTTTTAGCCACTCATATTCCTTAGAAGACAAAATCTACTGAGTGTGTTGAGAAGTCTACATTTGAAACTATCTACTTGTTTTCACAGAGCAGTTATCCTTGTTCTGGGGTAGCAGGAGAAGAATCTCATTTCCATATATGAAAATGATCCAGAGTAGCAAAAGAGGTTGATCAAGAGCTATGTGTTTAACCTTGATTACAACTCCTTTAAGATCTCAAGAATATCAGTGACTTTCTTTTCCAGCCTGTGGGCTATATTGACATTTATTTATTATAGAGACTGTTATTATGTTGAGGTTGATGATATAAGGATGTGGTTCATTATCTCTTTTATCTATGTTTATTTATTTAGTTATTTTGCTGGTCCTGGGGCTTGAACTCTGGGCCTGGGCTCAGGCTCTGGCCCTGCGCTTCTTTTTCTTAATGCTAACCTCTACTACTTTGAGCCATAGCACCACTTCTGGATTTTTCTGAGTAATATATTCAATAAGAGTCTCAGGGACTTTCCTGCCCTGGCTGGCTTTGAACTTCAATCCCCAGATCATAGCTTTCTGAGTAGTTAGGATTACAGGCCTGAGCCATCAGTGCCTCGCTCATTATCCCTTTTAAAAACACTCAGATATTGCATATATTTGATTATTTTATGAGAATGTTTACTGGTTTGAATTTGAGGGACATAGCTGTTACTGATTGGCTTGTTTTAAAATATGTGACACTTAGTAAAACACTGATCATTTATTAAACAGTTGGAAGACTCATTGTAGTAGTTCTTTTCATGGTCATAAACTAGTCTTTTTTTAACTGTTTTTATGGCTTCTAAGCTCTTTTACTTCTTGTAATATGCTTTGTTGTTTCTTTACTGTGTATTTGTAATCATATATATATAAATACATAATGCACAGGAGTTATGTTTTATATTGCCCATGTTTATATTTACCCATGCACTTATACTTTTTATTGCTTTTTAGTCCTTTTTTCATTTCCTACTTTGTCTGAAGAGCATCTTTTATATTTTCTTACATACAAGGTAGTCATAAAATCTTGTTTTTTTCTTTTATGCAAAAGTATTTCACTTTTTCTTTCCTTTTATATGTGGTTTTGGAGATCAAACTCAGGGCCTCAATCATGCTCAGAAAAATTTACCACTGAACTATACCCCTACCTCTTCATTTTTGAACCATATGTTTGCTGGGTACATAATTTTAGTGTGAAATTTTCCTTTACCATTTCATAATCATCTATCAGCTTCCATTGTCTCTGCTAAGATTTTGCTGTTACTTCTTTGAAGTAATATTTATTTTTCCCTTTAGGTGCTTTTAAGAATTTACCTTAGGGGGCTGGGAAGGTGGCTCAGTGCTTGCCTTATATGCATAAGGCCCTGGGTTAGAGACTTCAGCATCACATAAGCTGTGGCTCAAGTGGTAGTGCACTAGAGCACTAGCCTTGAACTGAAGAGCTCAGGGACAGAGCCCAGGCCCAGAGTTTAGGCCCCATGACTGACCAAAAAAAACAAACAAACAGATTTTACTTTAGCATTCAGAAACCTTATTATATTATTATTTTGACTTCTTACTGAGTATTTTACTGTGTCAATGTTCATTATATATAGCCATCTGATTTATAAAATATTATTTTCAAGAAAATCAACAAAATCTATAATCCAAGAATAACAATATAATTAGGTCCCGTTTCTTCCACAAATCAGAAGCTGTACTTTGATATACCTTCTTGTAGTTTTCTCGGTATTTATCCTTTGTGAGGTTCTTATCATACCTTGTTTCTGACATTTAATGATTTGAAAAACTTTCAGTTATGATTATTATTATTATTATTTTTTTTGGGTCCGGTCGTGGACCTGAACTCTGGGCCTGGGCGCTGTCCCTCAGCTCTTCAGCTAAAGGCTAGCACTCTACCACTTGAGCCACAGCGCCACTTCTGGCTTTTTTCCTTTTTGCTTATGTGGTGCTGGGGAATCGAACCCAGGGCCTCATGCATGCAAGGCAAGCGCTCTACCACTGAGCCACCTTCCCAGCCGACTTTCAGTTATTATTAAATAGTGTTTAGTAGTTTTTTTTTTTCTTTACATAGTCTCTTCTGGGGATCTCTGGTTTAGTTTTTCCCTCGTCTTTGTGTGCTCTTTTTATTTATTTTTTCCTTTCTGTTTCAATTTGTGTATTTTCTTGGGATAGATCTTGTAGTATACTGCTTCTCACTACTGTGTATAGCCTGCTTTTACATTCATTACACTTTAAATTTTAGTTACTGAATTTTTAAATTCTAGAATTTTCACTTTATTTATTCCTTTAATCACTCCCTTTTCATTGACTGATTCATGTTATCTATTAAACCCAGGGCCATGTGCATACTAGTATATCGTACCTAACAGTTCCTACTGATTCTAGAAGTATGTAGTTTTTTAAAAAAAATTCCCAGTCTTTTATTTCATTGGACATAGTTGCAATTTTATCTGAGATCTTCAGTATCTCTGCTCCTTGGAGGTTTGGTTCATTAATGTCAACTTCACAAACATTGGTTTATTCCTTGCCTACATTGCCTTTTACTATCATACTGCTTTATCTAATATAGCCCTTGAAATAGCTTTTCCTCTGATTATATCCATTAAAATGAACTTGTATATGCTGTGCAGATGTATAAAACTGTATTACAACTTTAGCTTTTATAATAAATAAATAAATAAACAAATAAACTAAGCTGGGTATCAGTGGCTCAAGCTTGTAAGCTTAAGCTGAGACCAGTGGATTGCTATTCAAGCCCATGCAGAAAAACCTGTGAGACTCCAAAATAACCAACAAAAGGCTAACCTGAGATAGGATTCAAGCTGAGCAAGCAAGCCCCAAACCCTGATGCTAGCCAAAAGTAAAGCAAAGCAAAACAAATTCTGAAAAATACAAAACATGATCATTCTTAATTTTTGTGGTTATCTTAAAATTTGCTGCTCTTAAAAATAAGAGCAGTAAGCCAGGTGCTGGTGGCTCACATCTCTAATCTTAACTACTCAGGAGGCTGAGATATGAGGATCAAGGTTTGAAGCCAACCTGAGTAGAAAACTCCATGAAACTACTCAGAATGCCAGAAGTGGTGCTGTGGCTCAAGTGGTAGAGTGCTGGCCTTGAGCAAAAGAAGCTCAGGGACAGTGCTGAGGACACACACAAGGACAACACAGAAATTAGAGCCATAAAATATTGAGACAAGGTCTAAGTGGTGCTTATATAGACTCAGGGATGAACTTTCTCAGAGGAGTGGATAGATCAATTACTTTATTGGAAACTTCTTTTTTTTTTTTTTTTTTGTCAGTCATGGGGCTTGAACTCTGGGCACTGTCACTGCGCTCTTCAGCTCAAGGCGAGCACTCTTACCGCTTGAGCCAGAGCACCACTTCCGGTTTTCTAGTGATTTATTGGAGATAAGAGTCTCACGGACTTTCCTGCCTGCGCTGGCTTTGACCAATGATCCTCAGATCTCAGCCTTCTGAGTAGCTAGGATTACAGGCATGAGCCACTGCAGAAACTTTTCTTTTAGATATTGAATGACTTTGTATAATTTAAATATATCAAATCTCACAATAGAGAGCAAATTAGGAAATGATCTATAGAGTTTGTAATGAATCTTAGATTTTTTAATTTGTTTTAAGAGCAATTACATAGGATGTCACCTAAATAACATACTTTCTGTGGCATTATCTCTCTTGTTGAAAGAAATCTCTTTAGAAAAAAAAGAACTTTTGGTTTTAAATGATAGACTTCTGTATTTTTGATCAACTGTTTCTTTGAGAATTTAAAATGAAAAGAACACAGCAACTTGGGAGATGGAGATATATGATGTTAGATGGGAGATCACACTTGAACAGCCCAGGTATCTCAATGAATGGCTGGTCACCACATTAATCCTCAGTACCTTAAACACAACAAAACACAGGGGAAAAATAACATCTGATTAAGTTAATGTCTTTTAAAGAATGTTTAAGTTCAAATTTTTAGCCTAGAGTACAAATATTGCCATTTTCTTAAACAGTTTCATGACTTGTCACTGTTAGCTCATGTGGTGTAAATTTCACCTTCACAATAAAATCTGACTCCTAGAATAAAAACTAGATCTATATTTTTGTGATTTTGAGTTTGATATTACTTCAATTTTCTCTCTCATTATTGAGTGTTCTTACTTCCTGTAATAGTGAATTTGCATCTGTGAATGCTTTGCCTATAGTATCATCTCTTGATGAGTGTGGTAGTTCCCAGCTGTAATTCTAGCATTCAGGAGACTGAGGCAAGGTGGATCCTGAATTTGAAGTCAACTTGGGGTTACACAGCAAGTTACAGGTCAGCCTGAGCTGCAGAGCAAGACCCCAAATTTCACTAAGAGAAATTTTGGTGTAGTGACTTAGACTTATAACCCCAATAAACTTGGGAAGTGGGAAGGATCCTAGTTTGCTGTGGTCCCAGATAGATGGGAGGCTACAGGTATGAGGATTGCCATAAGGCAAAATATGCGATCCTATATGAATAGTAAAGCAAAAGTGGACTGTCTATGGTTCAAGTGGCTGGGTGCCTGCCTAGCAAACATGAGGTTCTGAGTTCAAACCCCAGTCCTGTTCTCCCCATCAAAGAAATCCAACCAAATAAAAATTTGCATCATAATTGGTATATTCCTTGTTTTCTTAGGTAGCTTGTTGTCTACTACTTCATTGATTAATTGGGGTGGTCTTTGTTTTGTATTTGTTCTTATGTGAAGAATACAATATATGCTAACTGGTAGTATACTTTTACTGTTACTGTTTTGCTTCTTTTGATCATTAGGTAGGCTGAACATATGTGTCTTGGTTATTATTTTTTTTATTGGGTCTATCTTCTATCTTTTGTTGTTCTTTGTCTTTTGGGACAGTCTAGCATTTGCTTGAAAGTTTGCTAATAGTTTTCAGAATCTTCACATATCATTTAAAAAGTTATAAAATGAATGATCTGATTGTCAGCATAGATGTTAAAGAAGAAGCCTCAGAATTTGACATGTATTTTGTCTTTAGAATAACTTTGAAACCTAGTAAGCCTTTGATAAATGTTTCTTGAATTGAGGCAAGACCAATTCCTCGGTTGTTTCTGCGAATATAAAATGATCTAACCCATCTATTTGGTGTTACATGGATAAATTATAATGTACATGGCTATTACCTTTTGGCATAAAATGCATATTATTGACTAGATATGCTCATATATCAAAGAATAGCCATAAAAATATGCTTACTGGTAATCCTAGTATTATGTGCAAGATATATTGCACTAGTTACTTCATTTTTTAAATAAAAGTTTTGTAATGTTGCTGTGTTTAAATTTTTACTTATCTTAAAAAAAAATTCCCATTATAGCCAGGCCTCGGTGGCTCATGCCTGTAATCCTAGCTACTTAGGAGGCTGAGATCTGAGGATCATGGTTCAAAGGAAAAGTCCATAAGACCCTTATCTCCAATAAACCACCAGATAACCAGAAGTAGTGCTGTAGCTCAAGTGGTAGAGCTCTAGCCTTGAGCTGAAGAGCTGAGGGACAGCGCCCAGGCCCAGAGTTCAAGCCCCATGACCGACAAAAACAAACAAAACAACAACAACAACAACAAAGCATTATAATTTTACCTATAGGCCTCTTTTGAAAGAAAGCTGAGTTAGTGCAAATTAATATATTATTTTTTTGAGCCTCAAAACTTTTTTATTTTTTAATTGTTATAAAGGTGATGTACAGAGGGGTTACAGTTATATGTCAGGTAATGAGTACATTTCTTTGTGGACAATGTCACCCCTTTCCTCACTCTCTCCCAGTTTTTCCCTCCCATCCTTACCCACAAGTTGTATAGTTCGTTTTCAGCATAGTGACTAGTGAGTACCACTGCTGTATTTGTTCATTCTTTGTTCCTCCATTTCTGTGTCAAAGTGTTTTTAAGTTACAAAGATTAAAACATTCAGTGGATTTATGGGAATAATATTTGAAAGTTTCCTTTGTGTAAATTAAAAAAATCAATTACATTAAATGCCATTTCTTAACATGTATGCATCTAAATATTACATACTGCATAGTAGAAAAATAAAACTGAAATTGAAGCTTTTTAAAGATAGGTTATATTTGTGATTAGAGGCTTTCAAAATGATCTTCATATAACTGTAAAGCTATGCCTTGACATATGGAAGAAATAGAGTCTGTGTCTTAGATGTTTATTGTATACTTAGAAACAGTCTAAAAAATTGCCTAAGGTTATTCTCTACCATTTAGACTCATTTTTTGGTTTGCCCACTTGGCTTAATTCAACATAGTATAGTATAAAGAGCATGAACTCAGACTTTTAGCACTATAGATTTTAGTTTGATTCTTCTACAAGAGGTTGTATAGTCTGAGGAAAATCATTTAACTGACAAGAACTTCAGTTTCCTTTTGCATTAAGTCATAGTAACATGTAGTCTTACATTTTACTTGACAACTTTATATATCAGTTGATTGGAAAGGTTCAATGGAAAGAGTCAATCTAGGCAGAGTATGCTTTGCTAAAGGTAAAAAGTAATGTTATTTTTGTATTGTTTACATACAGATAAGGTAATATATAGAAACTAAATTCAGTTCTGTAAAGTTAAAGTTATTTTGGAACCTGAAAGGAAAAGCAATAAGCTCAACATAGTTTAGAGACAGAATCACTGCAGATTCTTGAGAATAGGTATCCTAAATACAAGCTCTAGAAGGGAAGAAGTTTGTGTGCCAATCCTGGGGTTAGTGGTAATGCTCTACCATTAACACCACAGCTTCCCTTCTGGCTTTTTGGTGGTTAATTGGAGACAAAATATCTCCAATTCCTTTCTTGCCTGGCCTGGCTTCGAACTGCTGTCCTCAGTTCTCAGCCTCCTGAGTAGCTAGAATTACAGTGCCTAAAAGGGCACAGCTTTTAGTTTATTTTGTTCACTGTTTTATCTCTACTTTATGGGTAATGCTTATTAATATATAGGATGCTCAGTAAGTATTTGTTGGAGGATTGAATGAATAATTGAATGAATAAGAGAAGAGAATGCAGAGGGTGAGGGTATGCTAAAATTTGAGTTCTGTTTCTTTTTTTCTTTTTTTTTTCCGTCTATTTTTTTGTTGGTCATGGGGCCTGAACTCAGTATCTGGGCTCTGTACTTTTTCTGCGTAAGGCTAGTGCTCTACCACTTGGAGCCACAGTGCCATTTCCTCAATTCCCATTTCTTTTTTTTTTTTTTTTCTTTTTTTTTTTTATTGTGAAAACACTGTACAGAGGGGTTACAATTACATGGGCAAGATAGTGAGTACATTTCTTATCAAGCATTGTAGCCTCCTCCTTTGTTTACCCTTCTCATCCCTTCCCATCCTCCCCCCCTCCCCGAATCCTCCCCCCCCCCAAGTTGTAAAGTTCATTTTTGACATGACAACTTGTACTTCTCATTGTTGCAACAGATCCACTGTATCCTTATTTAAACAACTTGTTTTTCCCCTTCCCCTCCACAAATTATACCGACATCAAATACAGTGAAAGCATGGGTTATACTGTGGGGAGGGACATACACAGCAACAAAGAAGTAATCTTATAATTGCGTTAGAAACAAATGCATGAAAGAAAAAAAAACATTTAAAATACATATCTTAGGGTTCATTTTCCTAACATCACCTTATCTGACCTTTTCTGCTTGACTCATACACTGGATATTGCAAATAAGGGAAATCATTGGACCTATGTTTCTTTGGGCTTGGCTTACTTCACTTAATATAATTTTTTCCAAGTCTTTCCATTTCCTAACAAATGGGGCAATGTCGCTCAATTCCCATTTCTAAAGGCTCATTGTTATCCATTTAGGTCCTAGAAAGAGAATGTTCTCAGCATCTGATTCAGAGGCTTCCTCTGTTCATACTTAATCAATTGCTTAGAATCTTTACCTTGTTTTAGGTTGTTGGATCTATGTGGGGATTTGCTCTTGTTATGTAAGTTTTTGTTTTCACTACACCTTTTCCTACCTTTTTTATGTTGAAAAAGGCAGCTTATGCCATCTTTATGGTTTTGCTAATATCTTTCTGTTTCTTTATTTTATCTTTCCTTGAAATATATGTGGTAATTCTTCAAGAAGTCATTCTTTGGAACATCCCAGTTTCTTGTTCTAATGTAAACTCATTGCTTTCTAGGTCTGCTGTACACCTGTATCCTTGGAATTTGTTTTCACTGGATTCCTGGGTTAGTGCCATCATTTTCTAATGTATTTCCTGTTTTCTTGTTTTTCACTTTTGTGTTTTATTCTAACTAAACTGTCTTTTTTTTTTTTTTTTTGTCGGTTGTGGGCCTGAACTCTGGGCCTGGGCACTGTCCCTCAGCTCTTCAGCTCAAGGTTAGCCCTCTACCACTTGAGCCACAGCGCCACTTCTGGCTTTTTCTGCTTATGTGGTGCTGAAGAATCGAACCCAGGGTCTCATGCATGCAAGGCAAGCACTCTACCACTGAGCCACCTTCCCAGCCCCTAAACTGTCTTAGTATAAGAAGAGGTCAGTGACTTGAGTCCTTGCCTATCTAAAAACTTCTTTTGTTTGCTTTTGTATCTGGTTGATAGCCTGTGCAGGATTTTAAATAGAAAAATATTTCTATCAGAACCTTGAGACTGCTCCATTATTTTCTGGCATCCAGTGTTGCTAAATATAATAGATAATACCTGTCAGATTCTTATTCATTCATAGGGTTTTCCTCCTACATCTGAAAAATTTTGTATTTTTTCTCCTAGATTTGTAATATTTGACAAGATTTTGTCTTCCTTTATTAGTCACGCTCAGCATTCAGTAGTTCCTTTCAGTGTGAACACTGGTCTTTCTTCAGCCTTGGAAACATTTTTTGTTTTCTTGATTGACGTTTCAGTCTGATTTATGTCTATACCTATATAATATATTCTGTCTCTGTATCTTTTTGCCTTTTTTTAGGGTATTTTAATTGGTTTATTCAATTTTCTGACTCTTCTAATTGAGCCTTTTATTTTCATAGCTAATTTACAACTCTTTTATGTTTTAATTGATCACTTTTTCCCATAACATAGTATGCTGAAATAAGTCTATAAAAACTTTTTAAATTGCTGTAAGGATACTAGTGTGTTTCTTTCTAACCTAGTATATTTCCGTCTTGTGAAGCATCTGTTTTTTCCTCTGGGATTATTTGTTTTATTTATCTTAGTCTTGGCCTTGAGACAAGAAAGATTTACAGCTCTCTGGAAGCATTGGAACAGTGCTTTTTCACTGGTAGGCATGAAGTCATGGTAAATGGGTTGAGAGTTTACTTTTAGAAGGAAGTAAAGACTATTTTTTCCTTTTCTTTAGAGTACCTCACTCCTTTGTTTTGTTTTGGAGATTAATCCATAATGTTTGCCTTTTTCTTATTCATGACCTTTCACCCTATGTTTCTTAGGTGGGAATCTTGTTTCAGATCCTCTGTTTGACTCTTTGAGTAGAAATATTCGCAAAGTTATTAGATTCTTTTTGTGTTGGATTCTATTCTTACTTTTTAAAAAATTCTCTTACTGTTTGATGGAGTTTCAGAGGAGGAGAGACAAATGACTATAATTTTAAATTCAGGATAATTTTTGTACCTGAATATATGTTATTTTACTCCTTCCCCCCATATATATACTTCTTTATGCACATTCACTCTCAAACTCAGGAATTTAAAATAGGCAAAGTCATAAACATATTTTGACATTGTGATTTTAGTATAACTACACCACAGTACTGTGAAATTTGTGTAATTACTTAAGCTCAATAAAGAAATCTTTGGAAAAAAATAAAATAGTACAACCACTATGAGGAATAATTTGATGATCTCTTATGGTCAAGTATGAGTATGTGTATGTTCTAGGATCCATCTGATGGTTTGCTTACTTTTGTTTGGTAGCATTCATTAGCTCTAAAAGGGGGAATTTCATTGTACCATTCCATATCCTCTTTCACTCTTGTGATGCTGTCTTCTTCTGTACTTTTGAGAAATCTCAACAAATTGTACAGTGAACCTGGTACAGGAATGTTGTCAAACAGAAAATTAGAAGCAAATTATATGTTGACCATCACTAGTTCCTAGACTAGATAATCTCTGTTGTTGTTGTTTTTTTTGGTCTAGTCTTTGTAATTCGTAGCTCTTTGATGAAGTGATGAAGACAACTTCTGTTATCTGTTTTTAAACTTTGAGAGAACCCAGCACTCAGTTGTACAAATGGGAATTACATTAAAATATAAATGGGTTTTATGTTTTAAAATTTAGGTAAATTGCAGTTTGATATATTAGAGCATGCTTTGGAATTTACCTATACCAGAATGAGATCAATTTCTGTGTTTGTGTGTGTGTGTGTGTGTGTGTGTGTGTGTGTGCGCGTGCGTGCGTATGTGTACATGTGTGCGTGCAACAATTCTAGTAGTAAATTCTCCACTAAAGAGAACAAATCTTTTTTATTTTTTTGGCAGTCATGGGGCTTGAACTCTGGGCTTGGGCACTATCCCTAAGCTCTTCAGCTCAAGGCGAGCACTCTACTGCTTGAGCCACAGCGCCACTTCCGGATTTCTAGTGGTTTATTGGAGATAAGAGTCTCACAAGACTTTCCTGCCTGGGCTGGCTTTGAACCGTGATCCTCAGATCTCAGCCTCCTGTGTAGCTAGGATTACAGGTGTGAGCCACTGGTACCCATAAAGAGAACAAGTTTTTTTTGGGGGGGGTCCGGTCGTGGGGTCTGAACTCTGGGCCTGGGCGCTGTCCCTCAGCTTTTCACCTCAAGACTAGCGCTCTACCACTTGACCTACAGCGCCACTTCCAGCTTTTTTTCTTTTTGCTTATATGGTGCTGAGGAATCGAACCCAGGGCTTCATGCATGCAAGGCAAGCGTTCTACCACTGAGCCACCTTCCCAGCCCCCAAGAGAACAAATTTTAACTGATGTGTATGTCCTATCTCCACAAGTTCGGTGTTAGATTTGCTTTATAATGGGAATAATTAGAAGTATAACATTAATTAAATTAAATGTAGCTAATCATCCTGATCCTTGCATCTGGCATGAGAAGAATTCAGGCAAGGAAGAATATAGTGAAAGTGACAGGAAAGTTTATTAAGAAAGGAATACATTTACTAATGCATGGAAAGTGGAACATCTTTAGCATGAGAATGGCAATGAGTTTTAGCCAGGCACAAATTTTTCGTAAGTGTAAAGGACTTGGAGCTTTAAGTCCCTCTCTTGAACCAGTTCACTCACTGGGTCCAGGAGGTTTATTGATTTACATTTGACTTTTAGGGCATGATCTATTAACCTGGGTAGGTAGGTTAAAGATCTGTTGTTTTAGGAACTATTTGTTGACCTTCCTTAAGCCTAGAATAAAGTATATCCTCAGATGGATCAAAAACCACATCTAGTAACATTCCATGATTTTGACAGGCTGTCTAGACTGGCTGAAAAATTTAGTGACAATGTTTTCCCTCCGAGTCCTGTGATCCTATCTTCCATTTTAGGTTTCTTTTGCATTTCCTTATAGCTCTTGGCTAGCTGTTACCTGAAAAAAATAAGATAAGATTATTCTGTTCGGTAAATTCTTTCTTTTGACTGTGCTGGGGTTTGAACTCAGGGCCTCACCCTTGCTGGGAAATTGTTCTACCCCTGTGAAGTATATTCCTAGTCATTTTTCTTTAGTTTTTTTTTTTCTGAATAGGGTCTTGCTTTTTTCTGGAGGTGGTTTAGACTTTCATTGTATTTCCTCTGTATCTAGGATGACAGTTTCATCTCGCCATGCCCAGCTTTTTATTTTATTTTTTTTAAGAGCATATTTGTAATGTATTGTCTTTATCTACATTAAGAGGACTACATATGTTATTGAGGGTTTTTTTTTGAAGATTTATGTATTTGCTATTGCCATTTTTATCATCTTCCTATCATCTCAGAGAGATGAAGTGTCTTCACATTATGAACATTATCTAACAGATATGTTGAGGTAGAATAATAAGAAGGACCATGAAACCAAGGATAGAATACAAGTACTTACCACTGGTAGTTCATTATTATTGTTGATAATTAAATAAATATATATTCTATAAGATAGAACTCATATTTTTAGGAAGAACAGTGAGAGTTTAATAGAATAAAACAGTGACTATTCAAAAAATATCAGATATTTTTATCCTGTGTCCCTAGAATTTTAATACCTTCTACATACTAGCTTTTATTGTAAACATTTGATTTGTGGTACTTAAAAAAAAAGTATGTATGCACACTGCTTTGATGTTAATTATGTGCTTCTTTAAACAGATTTTTTTTTCTTTTGGTAAATGCAAACCAAATTCTTCTTATTTATTTGGTTTATATTGTATCTTTGCTAATAATAATAGATGCCTATTTGATATAAGTGGATTTATATTCTATGAAGTTCTTTTTGGGATCTATATTTGCTCTGTTACTGCTCTAATACATGTTTGACTTTCCTAATCACTTTGTTGAATATTCTCCCTTTGTGTAATAGATACTAGTTCATACTGGTTTTACAACTCCTTATATATTGAGTGCTTTTTTGTTGTCTTCTGATCTCTTTTTCAGGAATCTTTTCATGTGGGAAAGGATTTTAAAATGTCTACCCACTGATCATTTTCACAACAGAGTATCAGTTCTCTTTCTCTGTAGATCAAGGGATTATAAACAGCGTGTATGTATGTATATTTACATATGGTGTAAGTAGTGAAAGCTTTCATTTTGAATCACTAGTTGTGGGACTTTGTGATAGATTATTAATCTTTTTTTTCCTTGCCAGACATGTGCAGTCCAGATTTCATGAAAGAAAATCTCTGCCCTCTTGTATATAATAATAGCTAAAATATTCTTGTTATGTCTCTTAAGGTATGGATTTTGTGTTGAGCAGAAAGATTTGTGTTTTTCTAGAAGAGTTCCATAATTCTTTTTATTATTTAGAACTTTGGATATTTTATACTCTTAACCTTCTCGCTTTGGGTGAGATGATATTGAATGGTGTTAGGTGGAGGGAGTTACTGAGCGCTGCACTGTTTTTTTTTCCAGTATTTTCTTTATCCCAAGTCCCTGAGAGGTCTGTTAAGTTGTATTCTTTTTCCCAAGAGGTAAAGAAAGGGGAAAGAAACTTGGTTGTAATGAATTTGGAATATGAAGCTTGATGGATACTCACATCAAATTTTACATGTAAGCTTTTCTGTTTCTTCTGAGATTTAAGGATTTCAGAGATTGCTACATATTCTTCAAGTTTCTCTTTAAGTTTTTAATAAAGGATTTTGGTGGTCACTCCATGTGATAAAATCACACAAGTCATAAAAATGAATAGAAGCTGAAGTATTTGTGTTTGGTAAGATGAAGTATAAATGCAATATTAAAACAATTGGACATAGAGACCTATATGATGTAAGATCTGGCGCTAGGAAAGGAAGGCAAAAGCAGATTCCTTAAAATTTTTTAATTTATTTTTGTGTTCAAGGTTGTTGTTGTTGTTGTTATTTTACATGTTTATTCTTCTCCTGCTCTCCCTCCTTCCATAGTTATTGTATCCCTTTTTGGGGAGGGGATTGAAAATAGAAATCAGTTCAAAGATCTGATACTTTAAAATATCTGAAATAACCTTTAGCATTTCTGGAGTTATAGATGTACTTTGTACAAATCTTCAGGAATTTCATTTTTCTTAATACTAGACTTTACTACATTGGTTTCAACTCTTGGTTAGAAGTTACAGAAAATCTGTTTTAAACCAGTGGACTTCGTTCCTCCCTCTCCCTCTCTCCACTCTCTTCCTCCCTCTTTCCTGTTTTTCTTTCTTGCTTGTTTGCTATTTACTTATTTATTGTTCGTTAGAATTCTCCTAGTGAGGCTTATTGAAGTAATGTGTGTCTCTTTATCAGAAAGCAAATCACACAGAAATTCATTTCCAAGACAGACTAGTAGATTGGGACAAAATCAAGCACAAAATTTATACACTACATTCAAAATGCTAAAAATGAAGTTTGGTCTTAAATTTTATATGTGGTTTTAAATTTCATATGTGCATTCATGACTATAGATTGTTTGCCTGTAGTTTTGAATGGTGGTACTGAATACAGTCATGCATTAAACCTGGCTTATCATTTCATTAAAATTAACAGTTTAATGACTTGAACTCAGGGATTGTGCTCTTGTTCTTCTTTTTGCTCAAGTTTATTTCTAACATAACTAGAGTTAATTTTTTATAGAGCTTGATTCAGAGTGAAACGAATTACTTGAATTTCTCTTTTATCTGGCTTTTTTTTTTATTGATCCACTGATTTTCATAAAACTCCCCTTCATAGTTACAAGACGATTGCCAGCAGTTTCCTGGATTATATTGTTTTAGTTCAAATGGATATGATACTCTTAGACATCATTGCTAGGAATGAATTGTGTCTTTTTCTAAGGAAATCATTCTAGCTATGGAAATATGATGTAGTAATTGGCTTTACACCTAGCTTGTATGTCTAGCCTTGAGCCTGGGTAGACCTGATTACTAAAAGTAGTACCTAGTCTGAGATGGGGACCAGTAGCTTCCTAAAATGAAATCAGACTATACTAGCCAAATGGGTGCTAGACTGGCAAAAAAGTTATGTTTTGTATATTGACTAACACCTCCCCTCCAAAAAAAATCCCCAAACAAAATGTATCAGGGATTCAAAACAAAACCATTAAAGAAGTCTCTCTTTATTATAGTTCCCAAAATGACTGTTAAATTTAGAAAGAGGTTATCTGGTAATATTGAATATCAAAGGTGTTAAGCCCCTAATTCTTCTATTATAGTAAGGGAGCATAAAGTTGGTGTTTCTCAAGGAGCTCGTTGCTGCTATGTCAATGCCAGATGTTTGTAAGAATTCCCCTAGAAAGTCTACTTATGGGGATTAAAGACCCAATGTTCCTTTTAGACCACAAGGTTTTGACTATAGTGTTATATATCCAGAAGTCTTAGCTTCTCACATTGACTAGGTATTGCTGCTGTTGGAAATATTGTACTAGAATCTTAGAAGAATGTGTTAATTTTTAAAAATGATTTTGACAAAATATTTGATCAAGATAAACAACTTAAGGAAAAAAAGATTTATTCTGGTTTATGGTTCCAGTCCATGGTAGGTGGTTCATTGCATTAGGCCTGTGGCAAGGCAGAAATATTAAGATGGAAAGGTGTGAAGGATGAAAGCTGCTTTTACCCTATGGCAATCTGGAGCTTGGGGTGGGATGGAGAATGAATGATTTAGAGCTGTATATTAGTGGCTCACACTTGTGACCCTAGCTACTCAGGAAACTGAGATTTGGAGGATCTGTCTGAAGCCAGTGGGGGCAGGAAAGTCCTAGAGACTTTATCTCCAGTTTACTAGCAAAAAGCTGGGTTGGAGTGGCTCAAGCAAGTTGAGACTCTTGAGTATGGAGGAGGGAGGAAAACAAGATGTTCCCTTCAAAATTGAGCCCCAGTGACCTGCTTCCTCCTACTGGGCCCCACCATTCAGCTACTATATTATTAATGAATTAATCCCTGGTAATCCAATGATTTTCTAATTATGCTACCAGCAGGGAACCAAACCTACCCAGTACAAGTCTGTCTGTGTAGGAAGTGATACCTTTGCTCCTTATTTGGTATCTCTTCTGGAGGAAGATTTTGTTCTCAATGTTCTTCACACTTACTTCTTAAAGTTCCAAGTCAGCCTATAAAAACAAATAGAAATGAATGACTTTTTACACTTGTTTCTTAAAGTTCCAAGTCAGCCTAAAAACGAATAGAAACTGATGACTGTGCATTGTAGGATTAGATTATTCCAATTTTTTCATAGTAATCATGCATCGTCATGTCTTAATTGCTGATTAAAACATCATATATATCATGGTTCATTACGTCTTTTCTAGATTTTTTGATTGGATTATCAACACTTTTCTTTATTTTTTTTATGTGTGACAAAAAAATCCCCTAAACAGACTATTCCTTCTACCTTAACTAAGTAAATTAGTCTTAACAAAGGTATTTCCTTGGCTTCCCTTACTGGTAAATTGCCCAGTTTTCACCTTTGTTGCTGTTCTTCCTGGAGTTTCTCCCAGTTCTATTTCCATTCCATCAGTCAGGCCCACCTCATACACTTTGTTTTCATATTGTACATTCCTCTGTGGGCAGATTGCTTGTCATACTGCATCCACCGTGAGTTCTCTATCCCTGCCATAGACACAGTGGTTATTTGGAGAGATGTGCTTTATTTGAAAGATCCCTAGTTGTAGAGCCAGAAGACCAAGTTTCAGTGCCTAGATTGTTACTTATTGGGTCTTGTGACCCTGAATACATTGTATAATTCCTCCAAACTTTAGATTCTTAATCCTAAAATGGATCCACTATCATATTACTTGCCTTACCTACATCCTGTTTTCTTGTGAAGGACAAATATGATGAATGTCAGAATTCTGTAAACTGTGAAGTTCTATACCAATATAAATAGTTCTTTTGTTTACCATGTAAGACAAAAACATTTTAAATTACTAACAAGTTAAGAATTTTGTATTTTTTGAAATAGTAGATCTCTACCATTAAAAACAACATCTTAAAAAGATCATTGTGTCATATGCATAAAGTCTTTGTTCAGTCTTAAGAAATAAGAGATTTTGTGCATGAATTAATTTTCCTAAAAAATGAAAATCTATCCCTTTGGTTGAGAAATCTCAAATTTAATTAAATTCAGTGGAACTCTTACAATGTGTTGTCTTGCACAACTTTATGTACAGTTATGTTTAACCTGTGTAGAAATCTATCCTCACACACTTTTGAGTTGTACAAATTAAGAAAAACTCTTATTTTGAGCACATCGTAAAAAATAGTACAAAAGAGTAATGTCTGAACACCCAATTTGTCTCTAATTTTACTTTTTTAAGGTTAAGTCAGTTAATTTCTCATTGGGTCTTTCAGCATTTTTCATATATATCTTGTTTTACTCAAGAGATTCATACTGTGTGTGGTATTCTACCATTGTTTTTTTTTCCCTAGCTACCTAGTCATACCAGTATATGTAGGGTTTATGTATATATAAATGAGAGCATCTAATTTTTTCAGTATTCATCCCATATTTCTAGTATTTTTGTTATTGAAATCAAAGCTGTAGAAAGTTTTTGCATATATTTTGAGAAGGACTTTTTTTTTGGTACTGCTGAAGGTTAAACCCAGGGCCTTGTGCATGCTAGGTGAACTTCTATTCAGTGTTCTTTTTTTTTTTTTTTTTTTGCTGGTCGTGGGGCTTGAACTCTGGGCCTGGGCGCTGTCTCTTAACTCTTCAGCTCAAGGCTAGCACTCTACCACTTGAGCTACAGGGCCACTTCTGGTTTTCTGTGGTTTTATTGGAGATAAGAGTTTCACGGACTTTCCTACCTGGGCTGGCTTTGAACCGTGATCCTCAGATCTCAGCCTCCTGAGTAGCTAGGATTACAGGTGTGAGCCACCAGCGCCCGGCCAGTGTTCATTTTTAACAGTTTTCTTGGGGAACTGTGAGGATGCTACTCAAGTAACACATAATATTTTAGAAGTATAGCAATTCTAGTTGAAAAAAAATGTAGATGTTGGGCTGCGAAGTGGTAGAGCGCTTGACTTGCATGCATGAGGCCCTGGGTTCGATTCCCCAGCACCACATAAGCAAAAAGAAAAAAAGCTGGAAGTGGCTCTGTGGCTCAAGTGGTAGAGCGCTAGCCTTGAGCTGAAGAGCTAAGGGACAGCGTCCAGGCCCAGAGTTCAAGCCCCACGACCGAACCCAAAAACAAAAAAAAACCAACAACAAACAAATAAAAAATGTAGATGTTACATTGAATCTGCCTAAATTATGAAAAAAAAGGTATAAGCTTTCCTCCTGCTGTTTTCTTGTTTCCTCTCTAAAGTTTCCTTAAAGTGTTTATTACTAATTCCATCATAGAAATATTCCTTGAGATTTTAAGCAAGGTTGGTTTCCCTTTTGCTATGACTGTAGATACTCCTTTATGAATTATTAGTATATTCCACACACCTGTTTTTCCATTTCTAGGTTCTAGCTTTTAGTTTGCTGTCAGTGTTCCTTCCCTCTTTCCCTCCCTCTTTCCTTTGTTTTCATTCCCTCCTTCCCTCCCTTCTTCCCTCCTTCCCTCCCTCCCTCCCTCCCTTCCTCCCTCCCTCCCTTCCTCCCTCCCTCCCTCCCTTCCTTCCTTCCTTCCTTCCTTCCTTCCTTCCTTTTTTTGTGCTGATACTGGGACCTTAAGCTTTTGATTGATTCATGGCTGCCAGCCAGTCTACCACTTGAACCATGCCTCTAGTCTGCCATTTTGTTCCTTAATTTAATCTGTAGTCTCTTCTGCCCTTGTTGCCTTCAAAATTTGATTTGAGTCTCAGCCTCCTGAGTAGCTAGGAATACAGATGTGAGGCATCAGTGCCTGGCTCATACTTTTCTTAAGTTTAGATATGGTGATGTAAGTTTTCCAGTAACTATATCAAACAGCTTGTTCTTGACTTACGATTCTACATTGTTTTCCTATATATTTTACACAGAAACACAAAAAACCATACATTAGTACTAGACTTACTATACATATACATACACATATATAAACACATTCTTTAAAAATTCATTTTTATGTTATTTTTTGTTGATTATGGGGCTTGAACTCTGGGCCTGGGCGCTATCCCTCAGCTTTTCAGCTCAAGGCTAGCACTCTACCACTTGAGCCACAGCGCTACTTCCTGTTTTCTGAGTGGTTTATTGGAGATAAGAGTCTCACCTAGTTTCCTGCTCAGGCTGGCTTTGAAGTTTGATCCTCAGATCTCAGCCTCCTGAGTAGGATTACAGGCATGAGCCACTAGCATCTAGCTTTACTTGTTCTTTTTGCTACTATTTAGTAGTTGTACACAACATAATGGGTTATAATTTTTTTTTGTTATTGTTAGTACTTATCCTGGGGCTTAACTCAAGGCTTGGATGCTGTTCCTGAACTTTTTGCTCTAGGCTAGCACTTGAGCTACAGCTCCAGTTCTGATCTTTGGTGGTTAATTACAGCATAGATTTTCCTGCCTAGGCTGGCTGGATTCTAAGATCTTGGCCTTCTGAGTTGCTAAGATTACAGGCATGAGCCACCAGAACCCAGTTTATATGATATAGCTTGATCGTATTCATCCCCTACTTTCCTCTCTAGTTCACTTCCTCTCCCCTCCCTTCCAACTTTAATGTCCATTTTTCTTTTTATATTTTCTAGATGCCACTTATGACAGAAAACCTGCAACTACTTGTCTTTCTGAGTCTAGTTTATTTAATTTAACATAATAATCTCCAGTTCTATCCATTTTCCTGAAAAGAACATGATTTTCTTTGTCTTTATTGCTGAGTAATACTTCATTAAGTATACACCCCAATTTCTTTTTCCAGACATTCATTGACTGACTGACACCTGTGCTGCTTCATGTATTTTTGTGCCAATTGTCTTTGTATACAATGTTATTTTCTTTCCTTTTTGGGTACCCATTGTTCATTCTTCCTGAGAGTCATCTCAAAAGTCACCTCCTCTGTGAATCCTGTCTTGAGTTGGGGAGAAATTGTAGGGTTTTTGTTGTTGTTGGTTGTGGGGCTTGAATTCAGGGCCTGACTGCTGTCCGTGACTTTTTTTCACTAATTCTATAATGTTCTACCACTTTCAGCCATAGTGCCACGTCCGATTTTCTGGTGGTTAATTGAGGATAAGAGTCTCACGGACTTTTACTGCCGAGGCTGGCTTCTAACTACAATCTTCACATCTCAGCCTCCTAGGATTATAGGTGTGAGCCACCAGTGCCTGACTTGTAGGTTATATTAGATGGCTTATTTTTATTTTCAGGGTACTGTTTCAAGTGTATAATCTACTTTAAGACCTGATCTTCAAAAGTATTCTTGTAACTAATCTTGTTTTTGTATCATTGCTTAGTATTATATTTTATTTTGTTCTTGTCTCACAAAATACTGAATATTATGAAGACAGGCAAAGTGTAACAGGCTGTCAATAAATTCTTATTTATGCCTACCTTCTATGGCTGTGTTTGAGTATTAAACAAAATGGTACATATTGTGTGGCTGATAGTAAGAACTCAGTAAATGTAAGCTATTGGTTATTAGAGGATAGATAAATTCTGACTTTTGGAATATGAAGTGATTTGTTTTTTGAAAGAGCTCATATTTGGTTAATGCCTCAAAAGGTTATGTTAGGATTACATCAGTGAATTTTCAGCATAAACCAGTTTTAAGATCTTATGCAAACTTTCTGAGAGTAAAACTTAAAAATCTGCATCTGTATCACTTTAAAAAGTGAATTAATTTTTTGTATCCATATTAGTTAACAACAACTAAATGTAGATTCATACATTGTTTTGTATTCCTAAGTAATGATGTCAAAAGGTGACATTTAGCTACCTTTGTCAAAAACTCCTTTAGAAAATTTAAATTCTTAATTTTGTGTGAACTTAAATACTTTACTTGTATTTGTTTTTAGGAACATAAAAACATTAAGGAAGTCTGTGTATTTTAAAACCATTTGTGCATGTGCCCTTGAGACAAGTTGGTGGGTACATTTTTTATTAAAGCCATATATACAGTGACATATTAAATGTATCATATTATTATACTAATCATATGACTCTAGAAACAAAAGTAACCAGAGGAGTAAAGCCTATCAAAACCATCTTTTTGTTTTTGTACAGTGAAATTCTTTTTAAATTTGCCAGTGAATTCATGCCAGTATTGAAACCAGATGTAGACTTCCGTCTTTTAATGTATTAGCTTAGCTACAAAAGTCTTATTTCCATCCCTGATTGCTGAGTATTCATTCATGGTTATAATCTATTTTCTGAAACAGACTATAAAATGTGATTCAAATTATTTTAAGAAGACATTGCTCATTTTTATAGTGTCAGAAATGGTCTTAAACCTGTAATGAATTGAGAATAACCCAATTAAATCTACAAATAAAGTATTCTTGATAAAATTTTTTCTTTGGAAGCAACTCTCTTTAACTCTTAGTTAAGTATAGTTAATTCTTAGTTGAATATGGGGCCTATTTGAACTAATGTAATTCTTATAGTAATGAAAAAGACACAATCTTCAAATTTTATGCAATATGGGAAGTAACATTTTCCAAATACAACTCTAGCTTCTTTGGGTACTTTGAGTAATTGATTGTATTTACATGTAAATGAAATTTGTTAAAATAGAGATCATG
Organism: Dipodomys spectabilis; assembly: GCF_019054845.1. Classification (NCBI taxonomy): domain Eukaryota; kingdom Metazoa; phylum Chordata; class Mammalia; order Rodentia; family Heteromyidae; genus Dipodomys; species Dipodomys spectabilis. The sequence continues at coordinate 20,866,447 of NW_024871460.1, forward strand.
GCTGTGTTTAAGTGGTTTATATCCTCTTGATTCAGTTTTGTTACGTCAAATTTATTTATTTTTTTCAAGCTTTTATTTAGGTATAGGTTTTACAAGTATTCCCTCATGATTCTTTGGATTTCTTTGCCACTTGTGATATTTCCATTTTCAGTCCTAATTTTATGATTTGAGTCTTTTCTATCCTTCATTAGTCTTCTCTCCCCTCCCCCAACAGTCCAACTTTTTCTCTCATTGATTCTTTGTAGTTATTTTAGTCTTTATCTCATTAAGTTCTGTCCTAATCTATACTATTTCTAGCTATTCCATTTGGGTTTGGTTAGTTTCTGCTTTTCTATAAATTTGAGTTGTATAACAAAGCTGTTTGAGAGCTTTCTGTTGTTTTGATGACAGTTCTTATGGATATAAATTTTCCCTTCAACACTGCCTCTGTTATATCCTAGCAGTTCTGTTAGGTTGGGTTTCATTTTTATTTAATTCCAGCCACTATATGATTTCATCCTTTATTAGTGACTCACATGTCATTTAACTTGTATTGTATAGTCTCCATGTGCTTGAATATTTTCTTAGCATCTTTTGCTGTGGAACTGTATTTCTATTATGATGTGATAGAATACAAAGAGTTATTTTAATTTTTTGGTTTGTTCAGATTTACTGTATGTCCTAGCTCATGATCTATTTTGGAGAAAATTACATGGCTGGTAAGAAGAACATGTATACCTTCATGGTGAGATACTCCTTAGATGTCTGTTAATTCCATTTGGTCTGTAGTGTCATTTAATTATTCTTTGTCATGATTTTTTGAATGACCTATCTGTTGGTGAGAGAGGAATACTGGAATCCTACTATTTTTGTGCTAGGGTTTACCAGTGCTTGTAAGTCCAGAAGTATTTGTTTAATGAACCTGGGTATGCTGCTGTTTGGTGTATAAATGTTAACAACTGTAATTTCTTCTTCACGAATCATTTCCATTACTAATAAGAAGTGACTTTCTTTTCTCCTGAGTTTAGTTTGTCATCTGTTTTTTCAGATATAACTATAGCTACAGCTACCTGCTTTCTCGATCCATTTGGTTGGAAGGTCTTTTTATATACTTTCACCATATTCCTGTGTTTGTTTTTGTCAGTAAGGTGTGTTTCTTAAAGGCATTGACTGGTTCATTCTTATCCTTTTGATGCAGTGTTAAAGCCATTAAAATTTAATTTTAATTTTGAAACAATCTTTTTGTTTACTTTTGTGATGCTTGCTTCCTTTGCTTTCCTGCTTTGCTCATCTACTCATGTAGTAGGACTTATTCTTTTTTGGATATGATTCCCTTAATTATTATTATTATTTTTTCTTTTACCCTGGTCCTGAGACTTGAACTCTGGGCCTACCACTTGAGCCACAGTGCCACTTCTGACCTTTTTTTTATTTTGAGTAGTTTATTGGAAATAAAAGCCTCATGGAGTTTCCTGCCTGTGTTGGCTTTGAACCTTGACCCTTAGATCTCAGCCTCCTTAGTGGCTAGGATTACAAGGATGAGCACTGGTGCCTGGCTCCCTTAATTATTTTTTGCAGTAGTGTTTTAATAGTCATGGATTCTTTTAGTCTTTATTATGGCAGATTTTTATCGCTGAAAAGTTTGAAGTACAGCTTTGATGGGTACAGTAGTTTAGATTGGCTAATTTTGTCTTTCAGAACTTGAATTATGTCATGCTATGCCTCCTTGAATAAAGTGTCTGTTTTAAAAATTTGCTACTATTGCCATTACAAATTATTCTCCTCTCTTTAACATCTTTCAACATTATTTATTTTGTATATTTAACATTTTTACTAAATAATGTGTGTAAGGGTGCTTTTTTTTTCTTCTCATTTTGCCTGTTTGGAGTTACGTAGGCTTCCATCACACGGATGACCCTGTGTGTCTTGAGGTTGGGCTATGTTCTGTAAAGTTATTAAATGGATTCTCTATGCTTTTAGTTTTAAATTCTTCTTTATTTTCTATTCCCACAATTTGTAAGTTTGATCTTTTGATAGATACCACTAAGTCTTGTAAGTCCCCTTAATATATTAAGTGTTCTTTTCAACCTATGTGACTGATGTAATTCCTTGGCTTTAGCTTCAATTTCTGATACCCTATTTTCAACTTCTTCTGTTGTATTATATAGGCTTTCTATTGAGTTTTTTATTTGGGCACTTGAGCTCTTTGTTTTTCAGGGTTTTTGTTTGATTTTTTTTCCCCTTAAATTTCTCTAACTGTGTTGAATTCCTCTGGCATATCCTGCATTGCCTTCTTTATTTCATTAAGCTGCTCATTTTTTATTCTTTAGACTTATTTTTCTTATTGTTTGACTCCTTGAATTTTTTTCAGTTGTTCACATATCAGTTTTGTTTTTAATTGCATTAGCCATTCTTGTCATTGTTTTGATTACTTTGTTAAATGTCACTTAAATCCTTTGTTATGGTGTTGCTGGTATTTGAGAGAGACATTTTGCCTTATTTATTCATGAATTTCATGATCTTTCTCAAACATTTAGACATCTTGGTCAGAGATTTTGGAGGTTTCAATCTCTTGTATACTGGCATTTTGTGGTTCTAGATTTCTTAAAATGGGATTATGGCTGAGTGGTGGTTTATGGGTTCTCAGGATTGGTTTTGGTTGACAAATAGTTAATTTCATCCCTGAAGATGTATATATGGAACTCTGCTCTATTCAGAGTGAGGATGATTGATTTCAAAGGCTATTGAAGGTGGTAAATCAGTATTGTGTTTATGTTAAGTTCTACTGGAGATGAGTCACTGCTATTGCTCTGATGAATATAAGATCTGAGGGTATATTTGCATGCTCTGGGAAGGCTTTCCTTAACCACAGTGGTAGTAAGTAGTTCAGTCACTTGGACAAGTCTTTCTTTCTTGATTAATTCCCAAGCACTTTATTCTTTGGATGGTGGTACAAAGCGAATTATTTTTGTTATTTTTCCTCAGATTGCATGTTGTTGGTGTATATTGAAATGTGATTGTTTTTTGTGTGTTAAATTTATATCCTGCTGCTTTGTTGAATTCATTTTTATTGGTTCTGGCAGTTTTATTGGCCTGCAAACAGATACTTTTACATCTTTCCAATTTGGAGGTCATTTATTTCTTTTTCTTACATAATTTCCTCTGTTAGAACTTTTCAGTTGCTATGTAGAACAAAAGTGACAAAGCAGGAATCCTTTCCTGTTTCTGATCTTAGATCTTTTAATCCTTCACTATTGAGTGTGGAGTTTTCATTTGTGGCTCTTATTATTTTAGAATACTGTAATTTCTTTTGATTCCTGTTCTTTTTAATACTTGTATTATGAGTATTTAAATTGAGCAGTCAAATGGTTTTTTTTCTTATAGAGATGATCATATGATTTCTTTTTCATTATTCTCTTAAGATGTTGTATTACATTTGTCAAATTTTGTACATTGAGCCATCCTTACATTCTAGGAATAAGTTTTACTTGGTTATGTTCTTTAGTCTTTTTAATATTCTGAATTGGGTATGGCAGTACTAGTATTTAGTTGAGTTTTACATTAATGTTCTTGAAGGATATTGGTGTGTGTAATTCTCTTTTCTTTTCTTGTATTTTTTTTCAGTAATGAAATTGGAACTCAGGGCCTCCTATTTGTTAGGCAGGTGGTCTACGCTTAGCAATGGATCCAAGCCATTTTTATGCTGGCTATATTTTGAGAGAGGCTCTTCTTTGTGCCTGGGCTGCCCTGTACTATGACTCTCCTTTTTATGGGCCCAGTGTTGCTGGGATGACAAGCACATACCACTGTTCCTAACTATTGTGCTTCCCTTGTAGTTAAGATGATGGGCACATGTCACTGCATCCAGCCATGAGTAGAGATGGAGTCTCACAAACTTTTTTTGTTCAATCTGGCTTTGAAATTTGATCCCTACCCCCATCTCTGCCTCCCAAGTAGCTAGAATTAGAAACTTAAACCACTACTCTTGGCTGGTGGTTTCTTTTTCTTTTATTTTTAGTTGGTCATGGGGCTTAAACTCAGTGCCTGGGTACTGGCCCTAACATTTTTTGCTCAAGGCTAGAATTCTACCACTTTGAGCCACAGCACACTTCCAGTTTTTTAGTGGTTAATTGGAGATAAAGACTCTCATGGACTTTCTTGCCTGGGTTGGCTTCAAACTCCAATCTCAGATCTCAGCCTTCTGAGTAGCTAGGCTTACAGGTATGAACCACCAGTTGTGAAACATAGTTCAGTTTCCTTTTTCCTTGCAGTGACTAGAGTCTTTTTTGTCTTCATATATATATATATACATATATATATATATATATATATATACACACACACACAATTTTTGTATATAACTATATTTATTTTATATATAAATATATGACGATATTTATTAACATTCAAAATGCTACCACTTGAGCCACAGCACTACTAAGGGATTTTGAGGTACCTAAATAGAGATGTAATTTCCTGTCTGGCCTTTGAACCTTGATCCTACAATCCCAGCCTCATGAATAGCTAAGATTGTTGGCAAGTGCTACCAGCACCTAGCCTAAAATGAGTTTTGTAAATGTTCTCCTTCAATTTTTTGGAAATGTCTGAGAAGTGGAATCATGGTGTTTTTATTCACTTCTCCTTTAGTATGGGCAGTAGTTGTAGAAGGTATGCTTACTTATCGTGCTTGAGGCTATGTGCTCCATTTTCAGGACTACCTCACCAAAAACAAAACAAACTATCTTACATTTTCTTATATACCTAATTTAAAGTAGCTTCTCAGTCTCTATTTAGGTCTCTGTTTTATTACTATAGCAGTTGTTCCTACATTGGTTTGTTACCATTTTCTTTCAAATTATCCCATTCCAGTATGTACAACACAAGCTCCTTCTGTTTGTTTCTGGTTGTGCTATTACATGGGCATGGTTGATAAATTCATTGGAGATTGGTGATTAACTCATGATTCAGGGGATATTCAGGGGATAGTACTGAGATTTCTAACCCTTTAATTATATCATTTCATCTGACAACCAGTTTTTTTTTTTCTTTTTTTTTTGTTGGTCTTGGGGCCTGAACTCTGGGCCTGGGTGCTGTCCCTCAGCTCTTCAGCTCAAGGCTGGCACCCCACCACTTGAGACACAGTGCCACTTCCGGCTTTTTCTGCTTATGTGGTGCTGAAGAATTGTATCCAGGACCTCATGTATGCGAGGCAAGCACTGTATCACTAAGCCAACTTCCCAGGCTCTGAAAGTTTTTATCCTGAAATTATGTAGAGTCTCCCACAAGTATCACTTCATTACCATAAACTTCAGTGTAGTTAAAAAGGTTATATTATGAGTGATTTTAAAAATAGCATCCTATCATTCAGCAAATCACAAAGGTTGTAGGATCTATTGTAATGGAAAGCAGACCAAATATTTATTTTTTACTACTTTACAAGATCATATTATTTATGGGATTTTCATAATAAATGAATATGTAAAATCCTTAGTTGTAATGTTTTGTGTAGATTGCAATGGCTATATTGCTGTAACAGTTGGAAATGTTCCTTTTCCAACCATATTCTCTCACTCCCCTATTTCTTCTTCTGCTGTTGTGTTCCCATTTTGCTAATCACTCCTAATCTTCATTTTTGTATTTTTATTGTTATGTAAGACTTAGGTGGATTAGGGGTAACCTGGCTGGAAGCAAGAAGAGTGACACTGGTGGCACATCACCTCTTTTGTTTGTATTCGTTCATGTTAACATTGTTGGTTTTCTTTTTCTGAATGAATTGTGGGCAGTGTAGGAAAGAGTCTGAATTCTCTCTTTTTTTTCATGACATATAATAGTGACACCCTAGTGTAAGATACCGTGGTAAATAGTGATGCCTTATGATTGTCCTGATTCTTGGGTTATATTCTCTGCTTTTTGAGTGACATTGATAATTTTCAAGAAAAGACATGGTTTTCTCATCATTAAAATGTTTTGTGGAAGTGGAAAAGAAGCTCTTGATTATTTACTCTTTAGTCTTTTTGTAGAGATTTACTAGCTATTGGAAAGAAGTATTTGTTGTGTTTGCTATACAAGAGTTTATGTAACATGGTATTTTAATATGGTTTTGTAAATATTTCTTTCCAGTTAACAGAAGATGAAATTGCAACCATTCTAAAATCTACATTGAAAGGATTAGAATATTTGCACTTTATGAGAAAAATACACAGAGATATAAAAGCTGGAAATATTCTTCTCAATACAGAAGGACATGCAAAACTGGCAGATTTTGGAGTGGCTGGCCAATTAACAGTAAGTTTAGGCTAATAATATTTTTTATTACTCTTTTGGAAAAGAAACCATAATTGAACAAACTATGTTATCATTTTTTAAAAATTTACTATTTAAGAATGATTGAATGTGAAAGTACATCTTATCTTCACATTACTTAAATTTTCTGAAAGTGAGCTGCATTGGTTGTCCTAAGCACATTGTTTTTTAAATTTTATTGCAGTGCTGTCTTTAATAACTGTCTTTACTGTGAAGTAAATACTGTGGATTGGATTACTTCAGAATTAAAAAGTCCTAAATATGTTGTGTTAAACTAGTCTAAGTTGGGAAAATAGTAAATTTCCAGTGGGATCTGTAGTATATGATGGTTTAACATGTATTTTAATGTTGGTAAATGTGTTGGGTTTTTGTGGTAGTATTTATGTCTGTGTAATGTTATTGCAGGATACAATGGCAAAACGCAATACTGTGATAGGAACTCCATTCTGGATGGCTCCTGAGGTAATTCAAGAAATAGGCTATAACTGTGTGGCTGACATCTGGTCTCTTGGCATTACTTCGATAGAAATGGCTGAAGGAAAACCTCCTTATGCAGATATACATCCAATGAGGGTAAGAAAATTTTTCCTAAAATTGTTGACATTTTAAATGTTTAAGTGTCATAATATCAGAGTAACTAAATATAAAATAAGTTCATTTGAGAAATAGAAGAAGCAACTCAAAAACTTATATGAAATAATAGAAGATCCTGAATAGCAAAAACAATCCTTAGCAGGAAAAACAGTGTTGGAGGAATATCAATACCAAACTTCAAACTCTATTATAAAGCTGTAGTTATAAAAACAGCTTGGTACTGGTACATGAACAGGCCTTAGGACCATTGAAATAGAATTAAAGACCCAGAAATAATCCCACAGTCCTATGGCCACCTAATCTTTGATAAGGGAGCCAAAATCATTAGATGGAAGAAGGACAGCATCTTCAATAAGTGGTGCTGGCAGAATTAGCTATACACATGTAGAAAAATGAAATTAGATCTTTATATATCACCTTGCACCAGAATCAACTCAAATGGATCAAAGACCTTGAGGTAAGAGCAGATGCCCTCAAAATATTACAGAAGGGATAGGGGATATATTAGGGCTTCTTGGCACAGGTCAAAACTTCCTAAATAAAGGTCTAAAAACACAACAACTCAAAGAAAAGCTGAATAAATGGGATTGCATTAAACTGCAGAGCTTCTGCAAAGGACATAGCTAGAAAGATAAATAGACCACAGATTGGGAGAAGATCTTCACTATCTATACAACAGACAAGGACTTCATCTCAAAAATACAAATAGAACTCAAAAAATTAACCCCCCCAATAACAAATCCTTAAACAACTACCCCATTAATAAGTGGGCTAAAGATTTAAAAATAGACTTCTTTGGAAAGGAAATAAGATTAGCCAGTAGAAACATGAAGAAATGTCCAACATCTCTGACCATAAAAGAAATGCACATTAAAAGTACATTGAGATTACATCTCACCCCTGTTAAGAATGGCCATTATCAAGAAAACAAATAATAGTAGATGCTGGTGGGAATGTGGCCAAAAGGCAATGCTACTACACTGTTGGTGGGAATTTAAACTGTTTCAACCACTCTGGAAAGCAGTATAGAAGTCTTCAAAAGACTAAACATAGAGCTATCCTATGATCCAGCAATCCTACAGGGCATTTACCCAAATGACCACAAACAAGGCCACACTAAAATTACCAGCACAACTATGTTCATTGCAGCCTTATTGACCATCACTAAGATAAGGAACCAACCCAGATATCCCTTAGTACATAAATGGATCAAGAAAATGTGGTATATATACCCAAATGCAATTCTATTCTTCCATCAGAAAGAAAATAAGGAAATAGAATTAAGTGAAATAAGCCAGGCCCAAAGAAACATAGGCTCCATAGTTTCTCTCATTTGTAATAATTAGTGTATGTCTGCGATAGTCCTAGCAGAGAATCACAATAACCCAATAGCTATGTATATATGACCAAATCGAAATGAATGCCAAGAGGTGTTTTTTATTGTTCGAATGTATGGTATAAAGATATTTCTTTATTCTTTTTTTTTTTCTTTTGTTTATCTGCTGTTGTGACTGTGTTGATTTTGGTACCCTTTGTCTTGTATCTATGTTTATCTGATTTGGGGAAGGGAAGAACAACAAAATGGTGAGACAAACAACAAAGGGTGAACCAGTGCAATAGGGCACTAGGCACTATATTGGAAATGAATTTTACCACTTGGGGGTGGGCTAGTAAGAGGGAGCAGAAAATTAGAAAAATGAAGGATGGGGTAAGGTAACAATATTTAAAAAGAAATGTACTCAGTACCTTACTTATGTAACTGTAACCCTTCTGTACATCACCTTAAAAAATAAAACAATTTGAAAAATAATTTGAATTAGATTCTGTGCAAAAAACAGGAAAGCTTTCTGTCAGATATTAGTAGCTATTAATATTTCTTTCCTTTGCATTCTTAATTTTGAGAAAAGAACTGAAGTCTCTGTTTATCTCTTTAATTGCCATTTTTCTTCCACCTAAAATACATATAAAATCCTTGCTTTTCAGTAGAAGAGTTGCTAAACCCTCTTTGTGCTTTTAGTTTCTTGTTTTCTCAGTGTGAATATGGAAGAATTAAATACTTCAGTTCTCATTTTTCTATCCTTTTGTTTTTCTTTCTTTTCCTTCTTTATCTGAGGCTGATATTAAAGAATCCTATTTCTAATATTACTATTTATTTACCTTTAAGATAATTAGATAATTAGGTATGTTTAACAATTACTTTTTTAGAAAATAGGATTCCATTTTTGTACACCATTGTATGCTTCTATGGAGTCCTTTTCCAGGATTAATTTGTGAATTTGAATTGTCTTATTTTCTTTGTTTTAAGTTTTTAGATTTATTAGTACGTGAGCCTCTGTCATACTAAAGAACATTTTTCTTTGTAAATATATTGCCCTCTAGTGGCTATAGTTATCTCAGGAAGGATGGGAATATATATGTGTTTAGGGTTTATAGGTATTTATAGAAAAGAGATGATAAGAGTGACTGGCATGTATAAATAGAAGAGAGAGAAAAGTGCAGTATTTTAGAATATCCTGGAAGAGGAATAAGTTGAAATTATGGCTAATATTATAATGCTATTTAGGCATTAAAATATATAATTAACAGAATATTATCCTGAAAATACTTCAAAATCTAGACTATATAGAGAGCTTTATAGAGGTAATAGTTTCAATACTACAGTTATAAGTATATATTATGCTCCTTATAAATCCCTAAATATAAATTTCATTATGAAAAATAAAGAAAACATAAAAAAACATGAAAAATTGCAAGGTAGACATGAAAATAGCAACAAAATTTCTCATTTCTTTTATGATTATTAGTTTTCTGTTTTTAGTATTTTATAAGGATGATCCTCAAACAAGGATGTGAATGTGAGGTTCATTAAGTTATCTCAGGCAACCTAGAACTGGTATTTGATTGAAGTAATTTGAGTTCTTACATTATTGTGATTCTACTGCTTCTGTAAATCCTTTTTTTTTTTTTTGTAGTGGGGGATGATACTAGGAATTGAACTTAGCTTTGTGTTTGGTAGACAGATAATTTATCACTTGCTTCCAGCCCTATTGCTTTAGCTATTTTTTAAAATAGGTGACTGGCTAATTTAGAAATAGCTTATTTTAAAATTCCTAACTCAATTTCTCTGAATCCTTTCCTCCCACTTCCACCTATGAGTTGTATAGTTCACTTTGATCAGTGTCCTTTTCACCCTTTTTCCCCAGAGTTCTGTACCCTTCCCCTAGCCCCCCTGAAGATAGGCATTTGAATACACATACATAAAGAAAACAGAATCATAAAAAAATAAGAAACTGAAAAAAAGGAGATCTCACATTTCCATATCTTGTTTTTGATATGTATGTTATTTTATATAAATATGGAGAGACACTTATGCATTGCACCTACAAGTTTCTCTTCCAAGAGTATTCTCTTTTGGTCTCACAACTATATACATATATGTATGTATATATGTATACATATATATATACATACATATATATATTCCTGTATAATTTATTATATCCCAGTGTATTTTAGATTTAATATCCACCTATTAGAATAAACATGTACCAGTTGTCTCTCTGAGATTGGCTTACCTCACTTAATATGATTTGTTCTAGTTCCACCCATTTTCCTGCAGATTATTTTATTCTAGTCTAATGGCTGTGTAAAATTTCATTGTGTGTAGCTACCACATTTTTTGGATCCACTCATATATTGTGGGGTATCTGGGGTGTTTCCAATTTTTTACTATTGTGAATAGTGCAGCAATGAACATGGTTATGCAGGTGATTATATTATATCCTGGCCCATGATGTTCTGGGTAGATGACCAGGATTGATATAGCTAGGTCATAGGGAAGATCTATATTTAGTTGTTTGAGTAATTGCCAGACTGCTGTGGTTGTACTAGTTTATATTTGCACCAACAGTGCAGTAGGGTTCCTTTTGCCCTGCATCCTTGCCAGAATTTGTTGTTCGAATTCACAATGTTGGCCAGTCTAACTGGGCTGAGATGGAATCTAAGACTTGTTTTGATTTGCATCTCCTTTATGGCTAGGGATGATTAGCATTTCCTCTTGTGTTTCTTTGCCATTCTTATGTCTTCTGAGAAGTTTCTCCTTAGCTCTCTTGCCCATTTAGTGATTGGTTTATTAGATTTGGGAGAGGTTAGTTTTTTGAGCTCCTTGTATATATTGGATATTAGTCCTTTATCTGATATATTGTTGATAAAGATATTCTCCTAGTCTGTTGGCTGTCTTGATGTAGTCCTACTTGTCAAGTTTCTGTCCTATCTGTTGTGCCCCTGGGAATCTTTTCAAGAACTTTCTACCTATACCAATACATTCTAATGTTTCTCCTACTCTCTGTTGCAGTAGTTCAAATTTTTGGGTCTGACATTGAATTCTTTGATCCACTTTGAATTAATAGTAGTTTATAGTGACAAACAAGGATCCACTTTTAGTTTTCTATATGTCTGCCTAGTTTTCCCAACACCAACTATGGAAGAAGCTGTTTTTTCCCCCACTGTATATCTTAGGCTCCTTTATCAAATATCAAATACTGTAAGTGTATGGCTTCTAATCTTGTACACTGATCTTCGGGTCTATTTTTGTGCCACTACCAAGCTGTTTTTGTTATTATAGCTCTGTAGTAGAGTTTGAGGTCTGGTATTGTGCTACCACCTGCATTGGTTTTTGTGCCTAGGATAGCTTTTGGCTAGTCTAGATCTTTTGTTGTTCCATATGAATTTTTGGGTTGTTTTCTCTATCAGTACAGAATGTCAATGGGATTTTGATGGGGGATTACACTGAATTTGTATGTCAGTATGGGCCATTTTCACAATATTGATTCTACCTATCCGTGAACATGGAAGGTCTTTCCATTTCCTAGTGTCCTTTTTGATTTCTTCATATTTTTATAGTATTCTCTAGAAATATCTTTTAAATCGTCGGTTATAAAGCCTGCCTGGGTTAATTCCTAGCTATTTTATTTTGGTTGAGGCCACTGCAAGTTGAGGTTGTTTTCATGATTTCCCTTTCTGCTGATACATTGTTGGCATATAGAAAGGCTATTGATTTTTGTGGATTAATTTTGTATCCTGCTATTTTGCCAAAGTGGTTGATAAGTTCTAGGAGCCTGAGGATTGAGTTTTTTGGGTCGTTTAGGTATAAGATCATGTCATCTACAAAGAAGCATAGTTTGATTTTTTCTTTCCCTATGTGAATCTCTTTTATGTCCTTTTCTTGCCTTATTGTTTTAGCTAGGAATTCCAAAACTATATTGAATAGGAGTGGAGAGAGTGGACATCCTTGTCCTGTTCCTGAATTTAGGGGAAATGATTTTAGTTTTTCCCTGTTCAGTATAATATTGGCTATTTGGTCTGTCATATATAACCTTTATTATTTAAAGAAATATTCCTCTTATTTCTAGCTTCTCCAAATCCTTTAAAGTGAATGGATGTTGTATTTTATCAAAGGCTTTTTCTTCATTTATTGAGATGGTTGTGTGGCTTTGGCTATGTTGATGTGATGAATTACATATATTGATTTGCATCTGCTAAACCAGCTTTGCATCCATCTGTGGGATGAATCCCGCTTGGTCACAATGTATGATTTTTTAAAATATGTTTCTGGATTCTGTTGGCTAGTATTTTATGGAAGGACTTTGTATCTGTGTTCATCAGTTAAGTTGGTCTGTAGTTCTCTTTTTTTTTTTTGTTGGATCCTTACCTTGTTTTAGCATTAATGTGGCATTGGCTTCATAGAATGAGTTCAGAATTGCACCTTCTTTCTGTTTTACAGAAAATCTTGAGGAATATTGATATTTGTTCATTTAGCGGTGAATCCATCTCTGCCTGGATTTTTCCTTGTTGGAAGACTTCTGATTACTTCCTCAATCTCGTTGAGTGTTGTTGGCTTGTATGACTGGTTTATATCTTCTTGGTTCATTTTAGGCAGTTGGTATGTGTCAAGAAATTTGTCCATTTTTGCTAGATTTTTTTTTTTTTGAGTATAGAGTTTGAAATAGTCCTTTATAATCACTTGGATTTCTTGGATGTTTGTTGTAGTATTTCCTGTGACATCTATGATTTTATTGATTTCAGTCTTTTTCTTCTTTGTCATTCTTGCTAATGGTCTGTCAATTTTATTAATTTTTTTCAAAGAACCAGCTTTTAGTTTCCTTGATTTTAGGTATAGTTTTTTAAAGTGTCAATTTCATTAATTTCTGCCCTAATCTTTGCTATCTTTCTCCATCTAGTAGTTTGGGGTTTGTTTGTTCTTGTTTTGTTTGCAATTTTAGTTGTATCATGAGATTATTTACTTGAGTTATTTCTGTTTTCTTTATATGTGCGTTTAGAGCTATAAACTTCCTTCTCAGCACTGTTTTTGCTATATCCTAGAGGTTCCATTGTGATGTGTTTTTATTTTCATTGAATTGTAAGCACTTTTTAGTTTCTTCCTTAATTTCTTCTCTGGCCCATATGTTTTTCAGTGTTATTCAGTCTCCATGTGTTGGAGTGTTTCTGCAATATGCTTTGTTGTTGACAACTAGTTTTGATTCCACTATGGTCAGATGGAATGGAAGGAGTATTCTCAATCCTCTTGCATTTGCTTAGGTTGTCTATGTTTTCTATGACATGATATATTTTGGAGAATATTCCATGGGCTGCTGAGAAGAATTTGAATCAGGTTGTTGTTGGTTGGAATACTCTGTAGATACTTGTTAAGTACATTTGGTTTAAAGAGTCGTTTATTTCAGAGGCTTCATTGCTTATGTTTTGTTTGGTTGACATATCCTTTAGTAAGAGCCAGGTATTAAAATCTCCCATTATTATTGTGTTATGTCTCTCATGTTCTGTAAGTCCCACAGTATTTGTTTAACATATTTTAGTGCTCTTTTATTTGGTGTATAGATATTGACCACTGTGATTTCCTTTTTATGGATCATTCCCTTTATTACTATGGAATGGCCTACCTTGTCTCTTCATACTAATTCTAATGAAAAGCCAAGTTTGTGAGACATCAATATGTCTACTCCTGCCTTCGTGCACATTGTATTTGCATGAAAGATCTTTTTCCATCCCTTTACCTAGAATTTGTTTTTATCTTTGACTGTGAGGTGATTCTCTTTGAGACAACAAATGTATAGGTCTTTGTTTTTGATCCAATCTACTTTGGTTAGGAAATTGAGCCCATTAATATTTTAAGGTTATTTTGGAGAGATGTGCCGTGTTTCTTGCCCTTTTCTTTATTTCCTATATTTTGCTTCCTTCCTCATTTTGTGTTTAGTAGTCTAGTGATTTTTTCTAATGTGTTTCCTTGGCTTTGATTGTTTTCTTCAGATTGTATGCTTCCCTTTACTATTCTTTGTAATGCTGGTTTAGCGTTCAGAAATTCCTTTAAGTTTTGTTTGTAATGGAAATTTTGAGTTTCACCATCAATTGTGAATGATAACCTTGCTAGGTACACCAGTTTGGTTGGCAGTTGTTGATCTTAAGAACTTGAATTATACCGTTCCAGGCTCTCCTTGCAGTCAGAGTTTGTAAGGAGAGATCTGCAGTGCTTCTGATCTTGTTTCCATTGTAATATAGTTCCCTTTTTGATTTTGCTGCATTTAAAATTAATTTTTTTTAAGTCTAGAGTCTTCACTACAGTGTGTCTAGAAGTATTTCTTATATTCTGTCTACTAGGAGTTCTGTGTGCCTCTATTAGGTGGGTGAGATTTTTCCCTTGAACTGGGGAAATTTTGTTATTTTTTTATTGAGTAGATTTTTCAATGCCTTTAGTTTTGAATTCTTGCCCTTCATTGATCCCAACTATTCATAAATATGATCTCTTGATTAAGTCCGGCAATTCTTGGATTTCCCTTTTTTATGTTCAGAGGGTCCCCCCCCCCCATACCTTTGATTTTTTTTTTTTTGTTCTAATTCCCTTCTTTTATTCTCACTCCTGATACTCTATTTTCCATTTCCCTTGTTCTATTGCATAAGCTTTCAACTGTGGTTTGCAATAGGGAAATTGAACCTTTATGCTTCCAAGTTCTTTGTGGAGGCAGTTCTCATGGTATTATTTTCTTCTTTTAATGAGCTGTTTAGCATTTCTGTTTTCTCTCCATATCTTTTTGGGCAACCTGTCTATTCTTTGTCATTTCCTACTTGAATTCTTCTATTTGTTTTTGGATATCCTCTGTTATTTCACTGTACAATTCTCTCATTATTTCAGTGGTTCTTTTGTCCTCCATCTCTTCTTCACTCTCACTAGGGTCTTTCCCTGGATTGTTGTTGGCTTTTGGATTCCGTTTGTTGTCTGATTGATCATGGATTTTGTAATCTTTCATTGTGATTTTTGCATTTGGGTTCAGGGATTATCAGGGGCTTTCAGATTGTGGTAGAATATGGTGGTGGAGTGTGGTTTGCTGGATGGATCTCTGTCAGACTGTGTTTGGCAACTTTCAGCTCTGTGTGGTGCAGGTAGTGTAATGTGTCATGGTCAGTTGTTAGGGCTTTGTGGTGTGTGGGGTGGTCTGGTGTCCTAGAATAGGTTTAGGCCCAGTGGCAGGTTCCTGTTATACGGTGCACAGCAGTCTAGTGTCCTGACCCAGATCTGTGTCTGTTGTAGGCATATTCCAGCTAGTGTAGTGGAAAGTTCCTGCTAGCCCAAGTAGGACTTCCAGGTATTGGAATAGGGGTAGGAAGCAAGGTGTTCCAGCGCCTGGACTCCTTTGAGGCCTGGGGGGTAGGGTGGCAAGTTCCTACTATGCTTAATTTGAGGTTGTCCCGCCCAAGCCCCTCAGAGGTGGTAGGCTCCCACAGGGCCATGAGGGGAGACTGTTCCCACTTGAGTCCCAGTCTAGTGCCCTCCCAAATCCTGGATTGGTGTCTACTTCCCATGGGGTGAGGAGCTGTATTCAGGTCTCTGGGGTAAGCCAGGGCTTTGAGGGAGGTGTGTTCCTGCATATCGGGGCAGGGAAATCGTCCCCACTCTAGTCCCATAGTACATTTGTGCCCTGCTTGAGACAGCCGTGTGCTTCGGAGGGGCTTGACTCCCACTGGGCCATGCAGGGAGATTATTTATTCCCACTGGAAATCTGGAACTGGTGCCTTCTTAAGTCCTGAACTGGTGTCTACTTCCTATGGGGTGGGAGGGATAGGATTAGGCCTTTGGTATAAATTGAGTTTAGGAGCGGGGCGGGCTCCAACAGTGTGGTGCGCAACAGTGTGGTGCGCAACAGTGTGGTGTGCGGGGAGGTTGTCAAGCTGTTTTTCAGCAGGTCAGGTTTTTCTGAGCTTTTGTGCTCAAGAGTAGCCACAGCTTCACTTCTAGCTTTTTGTTGATTAATTGGAGAACAGAGTCCTATGGACTTCCGTGCTTGAACAATGATCCTCAAATCTTATCCTGGGTAGCAAGGATTACAGGTATGAGCCAATGGGAGCCAGCTGGGAGTTCATTTTTTTTTTTTTTTTTTTTTGGGTGTGGCCGTGGGGCCTGAACTCTGGGCCTGGGCGCTGTCCCTCAGCTCTTCAGCTCAAGGCTAGTGCTCTACCACTTGAGCCACAGCGCCACTTCTGACTTTTTTCTTTTTGTGTATGTGGTGCTGAGGAATCCAACACAGGGCCTCATGCATGCAAGGCAAGCGATCTAGCATGAGCCAGGGGCTGGGAGTTCATTCTTTATAGTACACATTACAAATTAAAGCACTATCTTTCTTCCATTGTAAATCACTTTTTTTCCTCCCACCAAGTATACTTCTTGATCAGCATAATTTTGTTAAAAACAAAGATAGATATAAAATTAGTTAATATTCACATCTGTGAAGTAAATACTGATTGTTCAGTTTTTAGATAACTAAAAAGTAAAAAGTACCAAAGAAGAGAAAAGAATCTGTGATCTCCTTCCTCCTCACTATTAATAGTTTGGGTGAGAGTTTCTAGAAGTTTAGTAATATCCCACACCTCTTATACACCTTCCTCTCCCCAGTTGCAATCTGTAGGGCTTGTTAGATAGTTGGAGTGGTGTTTTAATTCTGTTTACAAGGCCAGAAATCTGAAATCATGGTATAGTCAATACTATACTCTCTTTGAAGGATCTAAGGAAGAATCTGTTCTATGCTTCTTCGGGCAGTCCTTTGCTTTCTTTGGATTGTAATTGTATCAAGTTCTGCTTCTCTCTATATCTTCAGAACATTGTGCTGTTTATTGTTTACTTTATTGTTTCCTTTTTTATTGTTTACTTTATTGTTTCCCTTTTCTCCAAATTTTCTTTGCTTTTCTCTCTCTCTTACTCTCTCTCTTTTTGTCGATCATGGGGCTTGAACTCTGGGCTTGGGCACTGCCCTCAGCTCTTCAGCTTAATGCTAGCACTCTACCACTGAGCCACAGCACCAATTCCGGTTTTCTGAGTGGTTTATTGGAGATAAGAGTCTCAGGAATTTCCTGCCTGGGCTGGCTTTGAAGTGCCATCCTCAGATCTCAGCCTCCTGAGTAGCTAGGATTATAGGCATGAGCCACCAGTGCCTGGCTTGCTTTTCTCTTATATAGACACTTGTTATTGGACTTAATGTCCTCTCAAATCATCTTTCTTTCAAGATACATAATTATATTTACAAAGATTCATTTCCCCAATAAGGTTGCATATTAGGTTCTAAAGATTAGGATGAGAACAAATTTTTTGTCTGGGGGAATCAACATTGAACCAACTGAGATATGTTTTTTATACCAAAATATATACAAATGATGTATATATACTTTAAGAATTATAATTAAGATTAATGATGAATATATAAAATTTATCATTGTAAGCATTTGAAATTACATCATTGACATTCTGTACATTTACATCGTTCTGTACCTCCCAGCAATGTTAATTTTCCAAAGCAGTTTTGTCATTGCAAATTGAAACTCTGTGCCATTAAATGGTAACTCTTTATACTGTGCCCCCTCAACACCTGGAAAATGGAGCGTTGACTCAAGTGGTAGAAGTGATAGCCCTGAGCAAAAAAATGCTCAGGGACAATGACCAGGCCCTGAGTTCATGTCCCAGGACTGGCACCTCTCCCCCAAAATTTTTAAATGAATCCCTTATTAGTGAGAAGAATACATACTCCTGAATGCCATTAAATGTTATCAGCATGCAAGATTTAATTAATATTAGAATATTTTTGATTCACTATTAATATTAAAAGATATACATATTCTAATAGGGAGGCAGTGAGTTTGACCTGAACATCAGTTTGAGACATCTCCTCTCCTATGTTGGTGTTTGGAGTTAGAAAAACTAAATGCCATCAAGATATGGATGTTTGCTTTTTTTTTTTTTCAGGGCTGGCATTTGAACTGTGTCTTATTTATGCTTGCTAATTTATGCTTTAGTTATATCTATTTTAGATAGGTCTTAACTTTTTGTCTGGGGTGATCTTCAACCATGATCCTCCTACATTGTATGCCTGCTATATAACTGGGATCACAGATATGTACTGTTTGACCTGGCTGGATATTTGCTTTTTAAGGAGTAGTATCCTGGAATTGTTTTTATGTATTTTTTAACCTCCTTTCTCCTTTATTTTCATCTACAAATATATACTTATTGTGCATGTTGGACTTGGAGGAAATAGTATAAGCAGGGAAGCCATGTTCACTGCAGTCTTGGGCCTTCCAGTTGAGAGATAACTAGCCTTGCAATGCTAGAACTATTTAGCTTCCTGTTTTGTGGTGAGAAAAAGATAGGTAAATGTCCAATTGTTTATGTGTCTATACATTGTAACTACTTCAGTTATATACATTATACATCTATACTTATATTGTCATCAGTCATATTGCTATAAAGAAGACTTTTAGTATTTTTTCATTACACTGAAGTTTTACTTTCCATGGTTGTAGTTACCCACAGTTACAAACTACCTCCTGAAAAGAATAAATGGAAAGTTCTGGAAATAATCCATAATACTTACATTGCGACTCATTTTAATAGTATGATGAAATCTCACACATTCCTACCTGATTGTAAATCATCTCTTTGTCCAGCGTACTCATACTGACTTTCATATATGTCTGGTGGTCACTTAGTAGCTTCACAGGTTGACTGTGAAGTATTACAGTGCTGTCTTCAAGTGGCCTTTACTTAGAAGCTTGCCTTTAAATCATAGTGTTTGTCATTCATCTCACTTCATTTCATGAAACAGACATTATCACAAGAAGGGTTGAGCATAATATGCAAAGATATTTTGAGGAAAAGATCACATTCAGGGGCTGGGAAGGTGGCTCAGTGGTAGAGCGCTTGCCTTGCATGCATGAGGCCCTGGGTTCTATTCCCCAGCACCACATAAGCAAAAAGAAAAAAAAAGCTGGAAGTGACGCTGTGGCTCAAGTGGTAGAGTGCTAGCCTTTAGCTGAAGAGCTGAGGGACAGCACCCAGGCCCAGAGTTCAGGTCCCACGACCGGACCCAAAAAAAAAGATTACATTCATAGAACTTTTACCCCATGGTGTGTTAAAATAAACATTATATTTTATTGTTACTGTGTCTATTGTCTAGGTTAAATTTTATCATATGTATATAGGTATTGAAATTGCACAGTATGTATAGAGAGCGCTTGGTACTAGTATTATTCACAGTTTCAAGCATCTACTACGAGTACTGGAATATAGTCCATGTAGATAAGTGGAAACTAGTGTGTTCTGTTTTTTTCCCCTTTTCACTATTTTTAGGTGATTTTTTTTTTTGCCCCCTAACAAGGACACTCGCCCCACATTTGTTCTCTTTCCATCTTCAGCTTTCTTTCCACTTGCCTTACTGTTTATTCCACAGTTCCTTTCTGCTTCTCTATATTTTCTTGATGGTCCATTTAAGTGATAGCTCAACAGTCTATTCTCTTAATGGTATTTTGGGATTAGTTAGAGATGGATCCAGAGGAATGGGAAAAATGGAACTGTCAGAGAATTCTATTATTACCTTCAGTATGTATGGTTTTGTTTCTTACTCTACTTGAAAAGTAGTGTTCTGGTGTATGGTTCTGATACATATGGTAGGGATAAGGAATTCCAGCTTCTCAACTGGGGGTGATGGCTTATTATAGTGACATTTTCACCAAATTTTTCATCCAGAATAGTGTATTCTTGAAGACATGAACAAGAAGGAAAGCTGCATACATGGATTTCAACTTCTTTTGATGAATCTACTAGGGTTCCCCTTGAGGTTACAAACCTGTTGTTGACAAATTCTCTGAAAGCATGATTAGTTTAGTAAATATTGAGGAAGCAATCATTTTCCTATTGACATACAAATTACATAAATACAAATTACAGTTTTGGAGACATAGTTTCATTAAATAGTACTTAGAGCAAGAGTTATTGAGAATTACACTATAGTCCATCTATAAGATTTTAATGTGGAATACTGAACAGTCCAACATTTTTTCTATATTACTGTGAAGTAGTTTAAAGGAAATAATTGATTTATAAATTATTGCAAGAAGTTATTTACATTTCAGCTTTTTGATTATTACCCATAGAATAAAACATTGCACATTGTGATGTATTATGAACATGCATATATACAACTGAAACAAAATAATAGATGGAGCAGTTCTTGGAGTACTCTGCTTTCTATTCCGTTACAGTATTTTCTTCTGTCGTGTTTTATTCTCTCATTAAAAACTTGATGGTGAAAATTCATTTGTTTTCTTTTATGATTCAGTAATGGTTTAAAATTTTAATTTGTAAGCCGGGCACTGGTGTCTCAAGCCTATAATCCTAGCTACTCAGGAGGTTGAGATCTGAGGATTGCAGTTCAAAGCGGCCTGTGCAGAAAAGTCCCTGTGAGACTCTTATCTCCAATTAACTACTTAAAAGCTAGAAGTGGCACTGTGGCTCAAGTGGTAGAGTGCTTCTTTGAGCACAAAGATGCTCAGGAACAACTCCCTACCCCTGAGTTCAAGCCCCACAGCTGACAAAAATAAAGGAAAATTAATTTGTAGATCAAGAATTATATATTTTATATACTTTATATAAATTATATATAATAATATATAATATAAAGTATATAAAGTAAGTATATACTTTATATACTTCAAAGTGGCTGAGAAGGTTGCTCAGTGGTATAGCACTTGCCTTGCATGCCTGAGGCCCTGGGTTCTATTCCTCAGCACCACATAAGCAAAAAGAAAAAAGCTGGAAGTGGTGCTGTGGCTCAAGTGGTAGAGCACTAGCCTTGAGCTGAAGAGCTGAGGGACAGCGCCCAGGCCCAGAGTTCAGGCCCCACGACCGGACCCTAAAATAAAAAAAGAAAAAAAAAAAAAAAAAGAAAAAGAATCATTGACCTTGGCTTTGGAAATCTGAATTTTTCCTTTGCCAGAATATTTCTGTTGTTGCTACTAAGTAGTGATGTAACCTGGTGTGTGAGATTTTTGAGTCCTCAATCAGTTTTCTTGACTGTGAGCTAGCTATAATGACCCCTCATCTTCTTGCTTCATGTGGTTGTTTATAATGATCCAATGAGTATATGGGTAATATGTACAGAAAAATAACACATTGAAGTAATATTTAGTAGCATTATCCAGTTACTTTTCAGTAGCCATTTTATAATATTTGCCATCCTCTCTTACAGAACTTCTATTTTTTTATTTTTATTCTTTTTTATTGTGAAAATACTGTACAGAGGGGTTACAATTACATGGGCAAGGTAATGAGTACATTTCTTATCAAGCATTGTTGCCTGCTCCTTTGTTTCCCCTTCCCATCCCTTCCCATCCCTTCCCATCTCCTCCCATATCCACCTCCCTCACCCTCCCCACCCTCCCCAACCCCGCCAAAGTTGTAAAGTTCATTTTTCAACATAACGACTTGTACATCTCATTGTTGCAATAGGTCCACCTGTATCCCTATTTAAAAAATTTGTTTTTGCCTTCCCCCTCCACATTATACCAACATCAAATACAGTGTAAGCAGGGGTTATACTGTGGGGAGGGACATACAAAGCAACAAAGAAATTATCTTATAAGTATGTTAGAAACATGGGCTGGGAGGGTGGCTCAGTGGTAGAGTGCTTGCCTTGCATGCATTAGCCCTGGGTTCAATTCTTCAGCACCACATAAGCAAAAAAAAAAAGGCTGGAAGTGCTGCTGTGGCTCAAGTGGTAGAGTGCTAGTCTTGAGCTGAAGAGCTGAGGGACAGTGCCCAGGCCCAGAGTTCAGTCCCCACAACCGGACCCCCCCCCAAAAAATGTTAGAAACAATCGCAAGAAAGAAAAAACATTTGAATACTTATCTTGGGGTTCATTTCACCTAACATCGACTTATCTGACCTTTTCTGCTTGTCTCAGACATATACTAGTTATTGCAAATAAGGGAAACCATGGGACCCATGTTTCTTTGGGCCTGGCTTACTTCACTTAATATAATTTTTTCCAAGTCTTTCTCATGGGAGCCCAAAAAGATAGTGGAGGTCTTGTTAGCTTACATAATACCCAAAGATATTACTGTTCTGTGTCTGAACCTGCCTCAGAGTTATTCATATGTTTGCCAAGGGAAGTTTCTAAAAGCTATGAAATCCTTGTTGATGGCTTCTGAGATGACTTCTGCAGCCTTTATTAGAAATAGTATGAAAATAATGACCCTTGAGGACAAAGATACATTTTCTCCCTTTTCTAATGGTGATAGATTTTTTTTTTTTAATTTTCATTTTACTTATAGCTTAGCCCAGTGAATGAAACCATGATTCCTAAGAAGACAGTATGAATTTTTTTCTGGGATAGAGAGTTCACTTAGTTGTCTCATTGAAGTTGTACTTAATTATTGGTTATTTTTACTTGACATTTTTATTTTATTTATTTATTTTTTGGGTGGGGTCATGGGCCTGAACTCTGAGCCTGGGCACTGTCCTTCAGCTCTTCAGCTCAAGGCTAGTGCTCTACCATTTGAGCCACAGCGCCACTTCTGGCTTTTTTTTTTCTGCTTATGTGGTGCTGAGGAATCGAACCCAGGGCCTCATGCATGCAAGGCAAGTGCTTTACCACTGAGCCACCTTCCCAGCTCCTATTGGTTATTTTTAAGTGTATTTTTTTTCTGGTAAGATAATTTATAGTTTTCATTGAAAATAATGGCTCCTATTAATAAGGATTGTTTGACCAAAGATGGCAAAGAATTATAGTTCTCAATAATAATCATAATATCTATGTCCTTTAAGAAGATTTCTTGTTAGATTTTTAATTTTGTTTGCTATTTCTCACAGTATATTTTAATTCTTTATTTTAATCTGGAATCAGCAAATATAAATGTATATGACTTTTGTTATCTTCCCCCTTCCTCCTGTGTACATTGTACTTTAGATAAGTCCAGTTAGTATCAGAAGTTCTTAAAGTTCAGTAATTTAAAAATATTTTCTTTCCCTGAATTCCCTTATCTGTAACTTTTTAGTATAGTTTTTAACTTTTTTTCTTTTTGCCAGTCCTGGAGCTTGAACTGAGGACCTGGGCACTGTCCCTGTGCTTCTGTTGCTCATTCTACCACTTGGGCCACTTTTCTGTTTATGTGGTACTGAGGAATCGAACCCAGGGCTTCATTCTGCCAATAAGCCACATTCTCCCTGTCCTACTTTTTAACTTTTGATGCATTCTTACAGTTTTTGGATACATTTGTTTTATTTTTTCCAACTGAATGTGAATTTTGGATCCAAGTGATTTTCATCTTTTATCTTAATTAAACTTAGTAGAGTGGCTTATACATAAAGAGGACCCGATATTTTTTGTTGACTATGTACTCTATCTCAAAAGATATTTCTATTAATATTGAAATCTGGCAAGCTCAGATTCTTTTTCTTAAAATAATAAATGTACATATTACTTTGAATAAAAGCCAGTTAAATAAACTAAAAAAATGAAAGTAATGATATGCTAATCAAATACAACTTGAAAGGTGTAAAAATACTTCCCTTATGTCTTGCCCTTTAACTTTTAATCTTATTTAGAACAATTTATTTATTTAAATTGAAATTGATACAATTCATATTTTTCTTTTCATTTCATCTTATTTTATTATTTGGGGGAGTATAGGTTAGAAAGTAGATTAGTGTAAGCATCTTTATGGAATTATTGATTGACCTGTGAGGACTAAGATACATTATTCTCTCTCTGGATACAGTAGGCTTGATTTGCTAATGGAATAAAGATTTATGTTCTTCAAAGCAGTTGTATGGTGTTACTATATTTTCTATTATAGACTTCATTTTGTTAGAGTAAGTGTTTATACTAGAGATGTATACTACTATTTATTTATTCATAGGTGTGTGGGGTTTGGAAGATTGTAAGGTATGTTGGCAGCAAGTATTCAAATGTATAATACTTGAAAATTTGCAGTTTTTTTTAAAGAATGCTCCTTCTATCAAACTTGCCTTTTGAAATTATGCCTAGACAAACGTTTTTAAAAGCATGAGTATAGACAATACGTACTTAAGATAAATTTTACTTTAAATTCAGTTGTCCTCAATTGTATGTGTTCATCATAGAGTCACTATTAGAGTATGATAACAGATTTTGTATATGTGTTTATGTACATGTTGGTGCTGAGGATGTGAACCAGAGCCTTGTTCATGCTAGGCATGTACTCTATCACTGAGTTACATTTCAGTCCCAGCATAATTTTAACTCATGAATAGAGTCATCTTCATTGCATGTGGGATGGATTTAAAGAGTGTAATTGCATATAGTTGTGTTTTGTAATGAAAGGTAAAGAATAAATGATCAGAGATGAAGTTGTAAGCATTGTAGCAAGTGACTTATAAACTGAAGGTCACCATTTTAATTGGAAGTCTTGTGAATGTCTTAAATTCTGTAATCAAATGAATGATATAAAAGGAAGAAGTAATTTAACATAACAATTGTGGTTTAGACTGAACATATGTTACTGTTAATAAGTTGCATTATGAACTTTAAGGACTTGTATGTAGTTAGTACATTTTGGTTCATTTGATACCCACAGTTTTTCTTAATTTTTATTAGTGAGTTGTTACAGTGGTTAACAAGAAATACACAGATTTAAGTTGCAATAGTTTTCCCAGGGTTATATGATCTAACTTCACAAGCTTCTTGAACATATGTTGATGCTTTTCTATTTTGCTTTAGTTATGACATACAATTGATATAGGCAAGCATGAAAGCTTGGGCAAATTTCCCTTGCTTTTTCTGGATCTCACTCAGGTTCTGTGGTATTTATGTAAAGCACAATTTTGTTTCTTGGGAATGCATGTTGAAATTATCATGTGCACTATTTTTGCTGTAGGCCCATTGGCACTGCCACAAAGGTAATACACTGCCAGTAGGCCATTTCCTTGTCGGCTGCATTTACAATTTAATAGAAATATTACATGACTTTTTAAACAAGTGTTTTGGCAGGGAGGAAATGGCAGATTCCATACAAACAAGCATAACTTCCTTTCTTTAACCACACTCCAGCTACTCAAGAAATTGTAGTTGGTTTCAAGTTTGGGGGCTAAGGAGTAGAATGGGAAGTCAGGTTGAAACAAGAATGACATTGATATTCACATATAGTAGTTATGTACTTTTAACTGCTGGATTTTATTACTATATATTTTAGTGAATGACAACAACTACTGCACATATTTCGGCATCATTGCTGAGATTACTTTTAGATAGATCATCTAGCTGGGATTTTTTTTTTTTAAATCCTGGGGCTTTTACGCAGGTACTCAGGGCCTCGGCAATGTTCCTGAGCTTTTTTGCTCAAGATGAGTGCTCTACCACTTGAGCCATAGCTCTACTTATTTTTTTAAAAATTAATTGGAGATACGAGTCTTGTGGACTTTCTTGCCCAGAATGGCTTCAACCTTCGATCCTCAGATCTCTGCCTCCTGGATAGCTAGGATTATAGGCACCTGGGCTCTAAGTGCATTTTGATTGGTTGAAAAGGTTCTGAAATGGTAACTTTTAAAAAAATAATTTATTTTTTTTAAAGCTTTTGCTTTTCTGTGTTAATGATCCTTTGTGACTTTTGCGTAAGCACTTCTTTTTATCAGCTGTGATTGTGATTTTTATTTGTAAGCTACTACCTCATATTCAACTATTAATTCTCTGTATCTTAAGTCACTTGTCATCTGGGCAGTATCCTGCTCTGTTTAATTCTAAAGTATTTATACTTTTGGAACTTTGTATAGGCAAAAATTGTGCTTTACTTTTTTTGTATGGTTTTTATTGTAAAAATACTGTACAGAGGGGTTACATGAGCAAGGTAATGAGTACATTTCCTATCGAGCATTGTTGCCTCCTCCTTGGTTTTTCCCCTACCATCCCTTCCCTATGCTTTCTTTTAAACCTTTACTTAACTTATGTAGATACTAACTTTTCCTTCTGTAGGGAATGTGAACACTTCATAGTCCTTCCTCATTCTCTTTTGATTGCTTCTGACTTCTTAGCTAACTTACCTGGCAGCTGGAGTAAGCTATGCTGCTATGGTGTGGTAGAGCTGGCATTGGGCGTGTTCTTACAGCCATCATAGCATTGGCTTTTGTTATTTTCCATGCTTCAGTTTGTTGGTAATGGACATATGGCCATCATATGTTTCACAGTACTATATGAAGCCAATTTGAACTGTTTCCATTTGCCTCAAGTCCAATCATGATATTTATTTTTCCATGGCACTTACCCAGATTATCCATACCTCCTGCTTAGCTTGTGTCCCTGCCACTATGGACTGTATTTCTTCTGATTGCCTCCATTTATTCACAGTCTCTAATTGCTTTTTCCTCTTAGCTTTCTTTGCATAGCGTTGATTGATGTTTATAAAAGATTCCAAGATCTTTTGGGTAACAGATACTCAGGTGCCTAGTAATATGACATTTAGCTAGTTTTTTATTCACACATAAGGAAAGTTTTATATCCAGTCTCATAGACTAGAACTGAATATTCTAGTTAAAAAAGTGAAAGTATGGTTTTAGATAGTATTCCTTACTTTTTAGTATCATTAATAACTGTAGTCGTTTTGATATGTGAAATCAAGTCATAATTTATTTTTATTTTATTTTTGTTGGTCATGGAGCTTGATCTCAAGGCCTGGGTACTGTCCCTGAGCTCTTTTGCTCAAGGCTTGTAGTCTACCACAGAAGTGGTTTGGTTTTTGAGTGGATAACTGGAGAGACTTGGGACTTTCCTGAACAGCCTGGCTTCAAACTATGATCCTCAGATCTTGGCCTCCTGAGTAACTAGGATTACAGGTATGGGCTTATTGTGCCCAGCCTCAAAACACAATTTTGGTACATTTTGAAGGCAAATTACTAGGGGCTTGAGAAAATATGTCTACAGTATTGTTTAACATAGCGGTTCTTCATCTCTCTAGCACTATGTAAAGTCATTTCTAGGCATTGCTTGGAGAAAATGAAAAAAGGAGTTGACACCATTTTATGACATTAAACGAACCAAGTTACTGTGATTGAAAAACTAAGGCTTTAATCTTACAGATTAAATGGGATGTGTGTAGCACCTACTATGTGATAGGTATGTTTTAGATGGTAGGGATGCAGCAATAAGAGAAAAAAAAGTGAAACTTTGTCTTTATCGAGTTTTGAAGAAAAGGTATAAACAAATAAATCATTAGTTACACTGGGTAACAGTAAATGCTGTAATAGAAAAAAGCAGAAGAATGAAACAGGAAATCTTAAGAATGAAGTGAAATGCTTGCTATATTGTGTTGGATTACTAGTGGAAAAGTCTCATTGAGAAGGTGATATGAATAAAAATCTGAAGATGTCTGGGTGTAGCATATGCTAGGTAGAAGTAACTAATTAAATATTCAGTATTCTCACATGCTGAAGTGAGAACATGACTGGAATAGAAAAGGAGTGCTTAGACTTTTGTTCTGATAAATTGACAAGCCACTTAGGATTTCTGAGTAGACGTGTGACATGAGAAAACCTGAGGGTAATTGGGTAAAAAAACATGTTGGCCAATCAGATTTTTTTTTCACAAAGAAGCAAGAAATAATGATGACTTGAATAAGAAGGATATTAGCAGTAAAACTAGTAAGTAATTACATTCTTGAAAGTGGATTAAAAGGAAATGTGTGTATATATATATATATATATATATATTATATATATATATATCAGGTACATGAGAACACTGATGATACTAAAAAGTCACTCTGTATCACTTTGGAACATGGTTATTTTCTACTTTGTTAAAATGTAAGTAGGAAGAAATTGAGCTGAATAGAGTTACTGTTCTAGGAAACCTAACTATAACTGTAATGGGTGTTTGTTGTAGAAAGGAAGGAAAGGTTTAAAGGAAGAAAGCAAAATAAGAATAAAATAAAATTAGATGTACTTGTACTAGCAATTAATTTACAGTTAACATTTTTTTATTTTTTGTATTAGTCCTGGGGCTTGAACCCAGGACTAGGGTGTTGTCCCTGAGATTCGCTTTCTTAAGGCTAGCTTTCTACCACTTGAGCCACAGTGCCACTTCATGCTTTTTCTGAGTAGATTATTGGAGATGAGAGTCTCACAGACTTTTCTGCCTTGGCTGGCTTTGAACTGCCATCCTCAGATCTCAGTCTCCTGAGATCTAGGATTACAGGTGCAGGATTACAGCTAGGATTACAGGTGTGAGCCACCAAGTGCCTGGCTTACAGTTAATGTTTTTATATATGGTCTTCTTGTTTCCTTTGTATTTTATGTCCATCAGAACATGTTGCTTTTTAAACTAAAATTGAAATTATATTACAATGTTTTATAATTTCCTTACTTAATACATCTTGACCCACTTTCCATGTCTTTAAAGTTTTGAATGCTAAAATATTTTTATGTCAGACATAGGCACATGACTGTAATAGGATTATAGGGATAATGGGGGCAGAGGAAAGGAGGATGCCAATTCAAGGCCAGTGTGGAGACTATTACCTATATACTGTCCTCCTTTTAAAAATTGGCTTAAATGAAATAATTTTACATAAATAAAACTTGGTTATTATTCTTGGAAGAATTAACACCAAGTTGTAATACCCAAGCACCTCTTCATAGGTGCATAAAATACAGACTGAAAAGAACCCCAAAGGCAAGGAAACAAAGGACCTCTTCTTAATTTGTCATGTCATTTTTAAATGACTATATTCTTTACCTCATATATGGTATATACATGTGCACATCTGAGGGAAGTTAGGAGGAGGGTACAGAATCAGTGGAAAGCAGGTGAAAAAATGCAGCAGAGGGGCCCATCATCTGCACTGGACATTGATGAAAGTGAACTAAGCAACTCAAGCGTGGTGATGGGAGGGAGGGAATGAGAGAGAAAGTGGGAACAGCTGATACTAAGCCAAAGGAAAGAAATGTACATATCACCTGAGTTGGAGAAATAGTTTTATTGCTGAAGTTTATAGAGTTCATAAGTTTTGTAGATTAAGATAATGATGATTATCATTGTGAAAATTAAAAGGTGTTTGTGACTTTAGCTAAATATAATTATGCCACAGTAATGTGAAATGTAATCACTTAATCTCAATAAAGAAAATCTTGGAGGAAAAAAACCTTTTTTGATAAAGCCTTAAAATGGATAACTTCATTGAGCACTGGTAGCTCATGCATGTAATCCTAGCTACTCAGGAGGTTGAGATCTAAAGATCGTGGTTGGAAGCCAGCCCAGGCAGGAAAGTCTGTGAGACTCTCATCTCCAACACAGACAAGCTGGAGGTGAAGCTATGTCTCAAGTGGTAAGAGTGCTACCTTTGAGCACAAAAGCTCAGAGACAGGATACAGGTCCTGAGTTCAAGC
Organism: Dipodomys spectabilis; assembly: GCF_019054845.1. Lineage (NCBI taxonomy): Eukaryota > Metazoa > Chordata > Mammalia > Rodentia > Heteromyidae > Dipodomys > Dipodomys spectabilis. Next base: position 20,896,067 of record NW_024871460.1, read on the forward strand.
CCCAGAACTGGCATTACAAAAAAACAAAAAGCAAAAACAACAACAACAAAAAAAAGAGGATAGTTTCTTTAAGGAAAAGAGAGCAACTAATTTGAAATAGCCATTGCTGTCATTAGTTCTAAAGTGTGTAAAAATGCTGTTGGTTTTGTCATACTTATACGATGTTATAATTGTCACAAATTACACCTTTTAAGATGGTAAGTATCCTGATGACAGCTTTTAAAAAGCAAGATAGTTAGGGAAGGGCTGATATTGTCTAAAAAGAAGTGTACTCATTATCTGATTTATATAACTGTAACCCCTCTGTACATCACCTTTATAATAACAACCAAAAAGCAAAAAGACAAAAAAAAGCATGACATTGCATGTCAGTTTTTTATGGATTTCATTTTTTCTATTTCTTTTGGATATTGCTTCTATATATTAGAGGGAAATAGTTTTTAGTCTTAAGAAATTGCTATTTACTTTATAATGTATATATAGTATCTTTAATTTTGTACAGGTAAGCAGTCTTAACCAACTGAATGATTACAGTGTCTCAATAATAACCATATCAGAAAACATACAATTAATAGTGAACAGATTGTTAGATACTTCCTTCTAGAAGTACAATCATTTAAAAGAAACATTCTGAATTTTTTTAAAATTTAAAATATATTTAACCTGCTAAAAACGACAAATGTATTTTCTTCACCTTGAACACTGGTAGGTATATGTGCAGTAGAGAAACATTTTGCTGTTGCCAGCTGATTACTGGAGGGAGTGGAATTATTTTCTTCCTACCTGACTCTGTCTTATACCTCTGCTACTGATGATATTTTATATTTATAAAATATTTTGCAAAGTTTTAAGAGGAAATACTGTGATCAGTTCTTATAAGATAGGAAAAAAACCCCAAAAGAATGATGAAAGACAGTATAAGTTATTTGTGATTGGTGATTCATAGGAGAGAAGTAAAAGAGAGTCCCAGAAAGAGAATTAGGAAACAGATGTTTCGGACAAGAAAGAAAAGAGGTTTTTTAATATTTTTTTAAATTGAGATTAAATGATTACATAAATTTCACAGTATTGTGGGGTAGTGATACTTAAAGTCATGAACACATTTTAACCTTCACAAGGCAAAATGTCATTATTATCGTCTATAAAGTTAGTGAATTCTATGAGCCTTGGTAATACAATTATTTCTTTCACATCAGGTGATATGTATATTTCTTTTCTTTTGCTTAGTGTAAGCTGTTCCCTTAAGAAAAGTTTTTTAAGAAGGATGTGATTGATGATGATTTACAAAAACAGATTTCTTTCTTGCCTTTAGTTTGGGTAGTAGATCAAACTATCAGATTGGAGGTTATGTTTAGAGATGTGATTAATTTCAGTGCTCAGACAGAAGCCAGTTCCTAAGGGATCAAGAAATGAAGGGAGGGAAGGTATAGGAAGCAACATAAGTAGACTGTCTTTGTGTGTAGAAACTTACTTGATTCTCATATGATGTAGATGTTGCTACTGTGGAGTATAATTTACAGATGATAAATGAAGCATAAATTAAAACTAGTTATTGGAAGAATCAGGATTAAAATTCAGACAGGACTCCACATTATAGTTTCTTAATGTAGAAGTGAGATAGTATAGTAGATATAAAATAGGTCTTAAATATATACTAAACTAAAATTTAAGTATGGCATCAAGCTAACAAATGTGCTTTACCTCAACCAAAAAATAAATTCTTGATGATTGGAATGTACAAAAATTTAAGTTTCTTAAAATTCAGGTTATTAACCATATTACCACCTGATTGATATACTTCTCTCTTGTCTGTATCTCAGCAAAGTTCATAAACATAACATTTTATTTTTAAATCACATAGTCTCACTAATGGGGAAGCATCCTTTGATTTACTGAAGCAATTGTATTGAAATTTTTAGTAAAACGATTTAGGGTTTCATTCCTAAACCTGTACTTTTAGCTAACTTTACAGGAACAATGAACTCAAACCACTTTTCTAAATCTGGAGGCTGTACAAGAGAGCAGTGTAAGTACTTAGCTTGATGACATGTAGATGAGAATTTTTTTGTAAGATAATTTTATCAATTATAATTTAAGTACATCAATATGTATGGAAAAATGTTTTCAGCAAAGCAGTAAAAAAAAATTATCCAGACCTGGTGGTACACACTTGGAATTCCAGCCTTGGGAGGATCATGAGTTTGAAATCAGCCTAGACTACAGAATAAATTTCAGGCTAGCCTTTAACCACACATAACTAACTAAATTAAATAAGTAGATAAAGTATCTCAGTTCATCAGTGATTCCTTACACGTTTTATAGTCACATAGTAGAAAGTATTTTTCATACTATCTTCAAATGTATTTAAATAACAACATTATTTGTTTCATTCAATTGTTTATTAAATTTGACAGTTTTATTCATATATAGCTGTACCTAAATTTTGTCTTGCATTGCTCTTCATAGTGAGACTGGTATTTTTTTCCACAGATGGATTTAGAAAATGATTCTAGGCGCTAAGTTTCCATCAAAGGAGTTATTTTTCTGTTCATTTAGGCTTGTTTTTTTTATTGCAGGTAATGTGTTTGGAAGCTACACAATTAGTAGAATTATCTTAGAGAACTTTGTTATAAATCTTCTGGGCCATTTTTCTTTACCAAAGGAAAATGCTAGTTTATTTTTGGCATTGTGTACATGTTTCATAAGTGAGCTAATTCTTGACTTCAGTGAAAGATGTTTTGGATCTGTCTTGCTTTCAACTGCCTTCAAAGGACTGGACCAATAACAACAGTGTAGGAGAAAAGGAGGTAAATGAGGTAAGAGGAAGAGTAGAGTTTGTTAGGTTGTAAGGGAGTATTGTATTTTTAGATTTTTAAAATTTTATTATAAAGGTGATATACAGATGGCTTACTGCTAATAACTACATTTCCTTTTTTTTTGGTCAGTCATGGGGCTTGAACTCTAGGCCTACGTGCTGATCCTCAGCTCTTCAGCTCAAGGCGAGTGCCCTACCACTTGAGCCACAGCACCACTTCCAGTTTTCTGGTTATTGGAGATAAGAGTCTCACATACTTTACTGTCCAGGCTGGCTCTGAACTGAGATCCTTAGATCTCAGTCTCTTGAATAGCTGAGATTGCAGGTGTGAGCCACTGACACCCGGCTAGTAATTTCCTTTTGAACAGTGTCACCCCCTGCCCTCATTCTTTTACAGTTTTTCATCTCCCAAATTCCCACTCTACCAAATTGTATAGTTTATCTCCAGTGGGTTTCACTGCTGAATTAGTTCATCCTTTGTCTCTCCATTTCTGTGCTTTCTCTTTCCCTCCCCATATCAGATAATCTTATATACCAGACAAAGGGTACAGAAAAAAAGAACAACATTGACAGAAGGGAATAAACTAAAGAAAAAACGAAAGAAGAAGAAGAAAAAGAACTGTGAACAGTACAATAAGGAAAAAAACCTCTTGTTTCCATTTCTTGGAGTTCATTTCGATAAGCACCATTTTTTTTTTTTTTTGGGTCTGGTCGTGGGGCCTGAACTCTGGGCCTGGGCGCTGTCCCTCAAAGCTAGTGCTCTACCACTTGAGCCACAACGCCACTTCCGGCTTTTTTCTTTTTGCTTATGTGGTGCTGAGGAATGGAACCCAGGGCCTCAGGCATGCAAGGCAAGCGCTCTACCACTGAGCCACCTTCCCAGCCCCATCGATAAGCATCATTTTATATGCTCATATGCACATGGCTATTGAGCCCTTGTGATCCTCTCCTAAGAATATCCTTCTTTGCTCCCACTGTGTGAATGTTTAGACTGCTGTTCAATTATTGCTTGATTCTGTTGAAATCCTATGTTCCCTTTTTCACTGGATTTCAATTGTCTGTGTGAAATACCCCAAGAGCACATAGTCGAAAATGTCTGCTCTGAAGTTACCATATTTAAGTTCTGGTGACTACTGCTTATTAAGTGTATTTTTATTTGCATTTATTTCCCCTGCCATTTTTATTCTTCGATTACTTAGAATGTAAAAAAAAGACAAGCCTTCTTGTTTTTAAACCATCAAAATACATACATCTGAAAGTCAGTTAACAGTAATAAGCTGGGAAATTATGGTCATTTAGTATTAAAAGATTCTGATCACAGAATCTTGTATTTTGAGTAGATCTCTTTAACATTCTTTGCTTCTAGAAGAAAGAGTTACTGCTAAATCTTCTGGCAAAGCAATCAAAATTAGAAACCCAAGCCATTGCCTTTGCTGTGCTTTTATAAGGTAAAGAATGTATGACAAAAAGAGTTTAACAAAACATCAAGATTTCTAAACTTGGAAGAATTAAACTTAGGTACTTAGTCTTACCTAGAGATTCATTGCTTAAGACATAAATAAATCATTAATGAATTGAGGTTAATTTCTATAAAGAAATAGTCTACTTTCAAATAAATTATAAAATACTATATATACCTGCAACACAAAGTCCAAATCTTTTCCTTTTAAATATGTTTATTTGAATCATAAGATTAATTTGGCATGTGTAATCAAGTAGCAGAAGTAGTTTGAAAGCTGGACACAATTGAAATCTAATTGGAATTAAATAGAAAACATTTATTTCATATTCCTAAATGAGGTTTTAATTAAAGTAAAACTGGCTCATCTTTTTTTTTTTTTTTAACATGTCTTTACAAAGGAAATTTGAAACACACTTTAGTTGATGGTTGGCTTTCTCTGATTTTGATTAATCACTTTCAAAGTAACCAGTAGACCAGTACAGTAATTTTATAATTGCATGCAAGTGAGATTATTTGAGGCTTCAACTAATATAACTATAGAGGGAGTTTTATCTTGGTCAGCTTCATACAGCATGGTATATTTTTCTTTTATAATTCAAACACAAGTACTAATCTTAAAAAAGATTATATTTTTGCAAATACAATCCAATAGGGAAAATTTCAAGCTAGAAATAATCAATTAATACTGAAAACTTTAAGCTTTTTTTGTTGAGAACTAGCTGAACAACTCTCATTGTGGATAGTTATTGGAAAGAATCCAACTAATGGATTTAAGAGTTATGATTCCACACTAATCAACTTACTTATGTTTCTCTAGAGCATTGCTAGAAATAAACCTGCACTGTTTCAAAGATTTGACATGACAATGGAGTTTATTAATTAAGAACTCTATTCAGGGTAAGATTACTCATTCAAGTTTTAGAAACTTTCTAGTGTTAAAACTGTAGAAAAGAGCTTATTTTCTAACTAGATTAATAATACTAGACAATACCTCATTTTAATATCTATTTTTTTCTAACTCGATTAATAATACTAGACAATATCTCATTTTAATATCTATCTAGAGGGGCTGGGAAGGTGGCTCAGTGGTAGAGCACTTGCCTTGCATGCCTGAGGCCCTGGGTTCGATTCCTCAGCACCACATAAGCAAAAAGAAAAAAGCCAGAAGTGGCGCTGTGGCTCAAGTGGTAGGGCGCTAGCCTTGAGCTGAAGAGCTAAGGGACAGCGCCCAGGCCCAGAGTTCAGGCCCATGACCGGACCCCAAAAAAAAAAAAAATCTATCTAGAATCCTCACTGGGAACAAAATATTTAAATTAACACTTTTTAATGATCCTTAGAATGGAGAGCTATATGCAGTACCATTTTCTCACATGCCCATTTCTTATAACTTTTAACAAAATGATTGACGATACTGTATTATACAAATAAGAAAATGTATAATATATTTTTAAAGCTTGATTTAACTTTCACATATTAAGAGACACTTGCTTCATTGCTTAAAGAGAAAAATGTACTACTTAGAGGTAGAGGCCAAGTATATTTATATTCATTACAATATAAAATAAGTTATTGGAAGAGGGAAGGGCAAATGATAGTGGAAGTGATTGATTGGAATATATTATAAATGTGAAATATAACAGTGAACCTCCTCATGACTAATGTAAGCTTATTTAAAAAAGGAAAAAGCCCTGCCCTGTTGGCTCATGCCTGTAATCCTAGCTACTCAGGAGGCTGAGATCTGAGGATCATGGTTCAAAGGCAGCCTAGGCAGGAATGTCTGTGAGACTCTTATCTCCAATTAACCACCAGAAAACTGGAAGTGGCTCAAGTGGTAGAGTGCTCACCTTTAGCTGAGGAGCCTCAGGTACAGTGCCTAGGCCCAGAGTTTAAGACCCACAATGGACATAAAAAGGAAAAGTCATTGGGCTTTTTTGTAGAAGGAACTTCAATTTTTAACAATAGGTTGATAAGCAAAAGTTAAGCCTATCATAATGTTGCTAATTGCATAATTCTCATACATTGTGAATTTGAATTATTTGTGCTTGATGTTTAAATTTTAAAGCTGCACATCACTTTTGTAAAAAAAAGTTTAAGAAAAATTTGTTAAATTCCTTACTTACTTTCCTTATTTTGACTTGCCTTATATATTCATTCCATTAAAAAAATGATGCTGCATATTTAATGAAAGTTTTTTTAAAGGAAGTGTTGCCAATCAGTCTAAATTTGTTACAGTTAAAATTTGATGGTCTGCAGACAATTTATAATCCTTTCTTGTTATAAAATATTGTCAAATTTATAGTAGTATCAGTTAGAAAGTTTATGGAAACATTATTTAAGGTGGTTTAAAATAGAACTAAATCTTTAATTTGAATTTGATGGCACCTGTTTTCATTTTATTCCTTCAGCAAAACCACTGGCACTAAAATTGCCCAAAGACCACCCTGGTTTTTTAAGAAGAATGAAATCATTCTGTTGTTTTTATTTTTTTTAAATTCATCCTTTTACTGACTAAATATTTAAACAGTTATAAAACATCTGTCAGAGTTTGTGAACTCATTTTGAAGTAAAAGAGTTTAAGACACATAACTGGAAGTTGTGCATAAAAATAGTAATTTTGGTTTGCTTTTCTCAGTTATGCTAAAATTTTAATTAAAATTAGAAATTAGAAAAGTGGCAGCTAAAGAGAAATAGATATCTGGACTTGGAAAGTCTCTTAAAAAGTGATGCTTTTTTTTCTTTCATTTACTAAGAATTGAGATACCTAAAAAACTATTGATTGACCTTTTTTTCCCCCAGAAGATTCTGAGCACTCAAATGTATATGAATTAAGGTTTATACTGCAGAGACTTGTGGGAGAGAGACAGAGCAGACAGAAATGTTGTGTCTTCGCATAGAATCTGCATTTTTTTCTTGTTCGGTTATTTGTTAAATATTCAGCATATCATGAAATGCCATTATTTTCTATGTTGTAGTTCTGGGTAATTTAGATGCATTAAAACCAGTGGCTGAAAATTAACTAATTTCTAATGTACTGAGACTAGAATCAGTTGTCTTACATTGTTTTTTGCAATTTCCTACTGGATTTCTCAATTTTCTAAGTCTGATTTATGCCTATGTTCTCCAAGGACAATTCATATCAGAATGCTTTTGTTTATATTGAAAAAATTAGTATATAGATCAGTAAATATATGTTTTAGTTAAATTTTCCTTTTAAAAAATCAGATATAAATTACATCATGCCATGGAAATATTTACAAGAGAATAAATCTTTATGCCTGACTTGATTTGGTAGTTATTATAGAAGCTGAAAAGAGTATATCTTCGGTATCTGTCAAAAGTGATAGTCTAGGGCTGGGAAGGTGGCTTAATTAGTAGAGTTCTTGCTTTGCATGCATGAGGCCCTGGGTTCAATTCCTCAGCACCATATAAGCAGAAAAAGCCAGAAGTGGTGCTGTGGCTCAAGTGGTAGTGCGCTAGCCTTGAGCTGAAGAGCTGAGGGACAGGGCCCAGGCCCAGAGTTCAAGCCCCACAACCAGGAAAAAAAAAAAGTGATAGTCTACTGTTTTTTTTTTTAACTATAAGATTTCTTTTGTGTGTGGAAGCAGTATTGGGTTTGAAATCAAGCCTTGCATTTTCTAGGCAGATTCCATATTTTTGAGCTATACTCTCCACCCTCTTTTTCTTCTTTCTTCCTCTTCCTTATCTTTCTTTTCTTCTTCTTCCTCCTCTTCCTTTGACTTTCTTCTTCTTTATTCTTCCCCCTTCTTTTCTCCTCTTTTTCTTCTTCTGTTCTCTTCTTTTTTCCCACAGTCTGGCTTTTTGCCTGTACTGACTTTGAATCAAGATATTCCTACCTATGCCTCCCTTGTAGGTTGGATTACAGGTGTGCACTACTATACTTATTTATTGATATAGGGGCTTGACAGCATTTTCATCCAGCCTCTAACATTTTCTTCTATCCTCTGTAAGTCTCTGATCCTGCCTCCCAATAAGCTAAGATTAAAGGCAGGTGCCATTATGCTCAATCTTATGAGATTACTTTTTAAAAGATAAATTTCTTCTTTTTATTTGTTTTATTGAGTATTATTGGTTATTCTATCCATCCCTGTCTCCAAAATTTTCTTATATGTGTACAGAAAATGTCCTTGTGTAGTTCAGAATTGTTCAGTATTTGATATTTAATACTACTTTTTGATATTTACTAAAACTTTTTTCAGGATAAAGAGTTTTTTTATGATTTAATAAAATACTGTATGAATGCAGAGGTAATTTTCTTGGATAAACCAGTTACTATGAGAAATTTTCTTCTTTACTATGTCCATTCAAAAAGGACTGGGAGAACTTATGTTCCTTTTGTTATTTTTATTTCTTGTGGTAGTAGGGGCTAACTTTAAGGCCTTGCGGTTTCAGGGCTAGCACTATACTGCTGCATCATGCCTCCCAACACTTTTTACTGATTGTTTTAAGGTTAGGTATTTTCTACTCAGGTGTGCACTCAAGCTGACATTATTAACTTGATATAACACTACTCTTAAAAATTGTAATTTATATTTATGATAGCGTATATCGAATTCAAATATACATTTATATTTTATGCTTTAAAAATATTACCTATGTAGGTGACTTTATTGGCACCTTTTTTTGGTGCTGGTTCTGGAACTTGAACTTAGGGTGCTGGTGCTGAGTCTAAACTTTTGTGCTCTAGGCTGGTGCTTTACCACTTGAGCAACAGCTCTTCTTCCAGGTTTTGGGTTTTTTGTTTTGTTTTGTTTTGTTTTTGGTGGCTAATTGGAGATAAGAGCCTCATAGACTTCCTTGCCTGAGATTATATGGAACTGTGATCCTCAGATCTCAACCTCCTGTAACTAAGGTTACAGGTGTGACACACCTGCCCCAGCTGCTGGCACTTTTAATTTATTGTGTGGATTCAAGTTTCTGTCTAGTGTCTTTTCAATTCTTTAAAAAAATTTTTTTTATTGTAAACTTGATGTACTGAGGGGTTATAGTTGCATAAGCCTGGTAATGAGTACATTTTTTTTTGAACAGTGTCATATACTCCCTAGTTCTTTCCCAGTTTTTCCCTTCCAAGTCTCCCTCCCTACCAAGTTGTATAGGTCATCTCCAGCGTAGTGTCTAGTGGGTTTCACTTCTCAGTTGGTTCACCCTTTGCCTCACCATTTCTGTGTTTCCCCTTCTCCCCAAATCAGATACTCATATATAAGACAAAGGGTACAGATAGCAAGTGCAGCGACAGAACAGGGGATAAACCAGAATAAAAAGGAACAAAGAAGAGAAAAAGAACCACAAACAGTACAATAAACAACAAAACAAAACACCTCTTGTTTCATTTCTTGGAGTTCATTTCAGTAAGCATCATTTTATTTATTTATTTATTTATTTATTTATTTAGGGTCCGGTCGTGGGGTCTGAACTCTGGGCCTGGGTGCTGTCCTTCAGCTCTTCAGTTCAAGGCTAGCGCTCTACCACTTGAGCCACAGCGCCACTTCTGGCTTTTTTCTTTTTGCTTATGTGGTGCTGAGGAATCGAACCCAAGGCCTCAGGCATGCAAGGCAAGTGCTCTACCACTGAGCCACCTTCCCAGCCCCAGTAAGCATCATTTTATATGGTCATATGCACATAGTTATGGAGTCCTTGTTATCCTCTCTTAAGAATATCTTTTTGGTCTCATTGTGTGAATGTTTAGAATGCTGTTTAATTAATCATGTCCAAGAGTAATTATTTGTCTTTTGCTATCCATTGGGTTTCTTGTAGCTCTGTTTGCCTTTTGAGGGAGGGCTTCCTTTCTCTCTCTCTCTCTCTCTCTCTCTCTCTTTTTTCTCTTCCCCTCCCCCCTCCCTCCCTCCCTCCCTCCCTCCCTCCCTCCCTTCCTTCCTTCCTTCCTTTGTTTTTTTGTACAAGTCCTGGGGCTTGAACTCAGGACCTGGGCACTGCCTCTGGGATTTTTGCTCAAAGCTTATGCTCTACCACTTGAGGTACAACTCCATTTCTAGGTTTTTGGTGGTGAATTGGAGATAAGAGTCCCATGACTTTCTTGCCCAAGCTGGCTTTGAATGGTGATCCTCACACCTTAGCTTCCTGAGTAGCTAGGATTACAGCCACCAGTACCTGACTCCCACACTTTCCCCCTTTTAAAAGACACACGGTTTCTATATGTTGCACAGGTACACCTCATCTAATCCTTAAATGCCTCAGTCTTCAAGTAGCTGGTACTACAAGGGTGTCACTATGCTTTCCTATCTGGGAATATCTTAATTTCTGATTTATTTTTGAGGAGGTAATGTCCCAGGCAGTAGTGGATTCCTTAGTGGTAATAATAGGAAAATGAAGAATGGACAGAAGGAAAACTCTAATATTGAGTCTTTTTGTTGTTGTTGGTTGTGGGGCGTGAACTCTGAGCCTGGGTGTTGTCCCTCAGCTCCTCAGCTCAAGGCTAACGCTCTACCTCTTAAGCCGCAGCGCTACTTCCAGCCTTTTCTGTTTATGTGGTGCTGAGGAATCAAACCCAGGGCTCATGCATGCAAGGCAAGCACTCTACCACTGAGCCACCTTCCCAGTCCCTAATATTGAGTCTTAATTGACCATTCTTGGATTGCAAATTCTTTTGGAACCCTCGAACTTTGGTAGTTAGAGGGAAAAAATGAATATAGTTAATGACTATGGCTGAAGAACTACTGTTCATAAATAAATCTGAAAGAGCTTCTATATTACATCATTGTGCATCAGATATTAATTGAAACTTATTTGGCTTTCCTAATGGTATAATATATAACACATACTTTTTCTATAAGATAAATTGTTTCTTTTTCCTTAAGAAAAATATGGCACTTATCTCTCTCTGTCTTTACTCTTTTTATAAGATTTCATTTTAATTATGATGCAAAAGACAGAATTTATCATTTTCAAATGTACTTTCAGTTGTATTAAATGTATTCACATTGTTATGTAACACATCTTTTTCATCTTGTAAGACAACTTTTGTACTTATCATAAAGCAATGCTCAAATTTACCTCTCTTGTAGCTGGTACTAACCTCCATTTTGTTACTGATTGTGTGACTTTAGATACCTCACATAGTATTTATCCTTTTGTGATCAACTTATTTCACTTAGCATATTGTCTTCCAGGTTCATTCATCTTGTAGCATCTGAGAGAATATCCTTCTTGAGAACACCGGGAACCTTTTTGCCACAAGGGTTATTTGGTGTGTTATGTTAGCTGATACTGATGTTTACATTGCTGTAAAAAAGCTACTAGATTTATTAAACTTCCAAGGCCTACCTGCAGTTGCCTGGGTGGGGCCAGACCAAATGATTTCACAGGCCTTACACAGCCCCCTAGCCAGGTGTTTCCTACCCCTGTGGGCAAAAGAAAGGCTGATTAACATTCATTGTATTTATTGTCATATTTATTCATTTCTTTCAATCCTAAACTTATTTTTAGTATAGATTATCATTCTTTTTTACTGTTTTTCTTTATCTTGAGGTTTTGGCTTTCATAGAGACAGAAACCTTTTGCCTGTGTTGTTTGGATATATTATCAATGGTGTATAATTTCTTTCTTTTTCTCCTCCTTCTTTTCTTTTCCTTCCTTCCTTCCTTCCTTCCTTCCTTCCTTCCTTCCTTCCTTCCTTCCTTCCTTCCTTCCTTCCTTCCTTCCTTCTTCCTTCTTTCCTTTCTTTCTCTTTCTTTCTTCCTTTCTTTCTTTCTTTCTTTCTTTCTTTCTTTCTTTCTTTCTTTCTTTCTTTCTTTCTTTCTTTTTCTTTCTTTCTCTCTTTCTCTCTCTCTCTCTCTTTCTTTCTTTCTTTCTTTCTCTTTCTTTCTTTCTTTCTTTCTTCTACATGTTTTACAGCTATACTGCTAACATTCATCACTATATTAATTATTCACTTGGAAATGTTTGTGATATTTTATAATTTTTTGTAGATGATTAGAAGTTTTAAAACAATCTGGGACTTTACAAGACAAATAATTATCAATCATGAGTCTAATAAATTATTTATAGTGTACAAACTCTATTGTACAGATTTAAATTATAGTACCTAATGCTACCTTCAGGCTTGTGACATTATAACTTTTCAACTGAGAGATGCTTAATTTGTTATGAAAGTGAAAGAAAAGTTAAGTAGTTCCATCAAAATTGTGCTGCTGACATCTGTTTTTGATAAAATTTTAGTATTATGAAAAGAATTAAATGCATTGTATGATTACTAGTTTCTGATTTTCATAATAATAACTGTAGATGATTTGTCTTTCCTTTGCATGTTATTTGTATATGTGAGGTGTTAAGTCCAACTGGAAATGAATTGAAACTAAGGCAATGCTGATTTTTTTGACACTTAATTCTTTAGATTTATCCTGAAATTTGTATAGCAAATTATATCTTACTCCTTGAATTTTATAAGTATAAGGAAAAACTGTATAGAAGATTTTACTATATAATTGATCTAAGCCATATTTTTGTCTAAAGGCACATAGTATTTTTAACATACAAAAGTGAACATATTTAGTCAGATTTTTACTTTGTAATTTGCTGAAATATCTAATTTTTTTAATTAAATTATTAATATTGGAAGAAGAGGTATAGCCTTTGAAATAAAAATCTATTTGGAGGTAATGAAAATATTTATGATGCTCTTGAAACCAAACTTGGATAGTAAGAGAGAGGAAAACAATTCGTAAGTGATAGGTATGCTCAATTAAGGTAATAGAAAACAGGAGGGAGATAGGAAAGAATTTAAAATATAAGAAGTTAAATTATAAAAGATAAAGATAGTATTTCTTATGGGGAAAAGGGAAGGGTTCTTAAATTCATCCATAGTTTTTACAATTCTTTTTTATTACTAATTTGCTTTATTGTTGGTATAGAGGTGATGCACAGAGGGATTACAGTTACATGAATCAGGTAATGAGTCCTTGGTCTCTCCTAGTCCTTTCCTCTTGTCTCTACCCATGAGTTGTATAGTTCACTTTCATCAGTGTCCAGTGAGCTCCACTGTTGTACTTTTTCACCCCTTTCCCTCGAATTCTGTACCTTCCCCCCAACCCATATCTACAGAGCAGGACATCCATAGTTTTTGGTAGTTGCTTTTTGATCTCTCAGAACTAGGAATAGTGCTGTTTGATAAGGTATTTTAGGATTATTTTAGTTTGTTGCTGTTGCTGAGTAACTTTGTCATTGGTACATCCAGTAAGGTTATCACTAGAGTGACCCCATAGATACTGATCTGAGCAATACCCCCTTTTCAGTTAGCTCCCTAGACTACTTTGTCTGACTTGAATCAAGCATATTTGGCTCCAAAGCTCATTTACTTTCCACTACACAACCTGCTTCTATAGCCAATTAAAAAAAATTACCACATTTCCTCTAACTTTGTGGAACAATTTTGTTTCAAGTAATAAGCTATAATTCTTAGATATAGTAGTTTATGATCATGCCAACTGTACACATTTATATTTCTACAAGCTTTAATGAAATAGTGACATAAAAAGTTTATATATTTAAGGCATATGCCTTGGTGTTTTTAACTTTCATAAATATAAAATGGACATCAGATTTATTGGAATTATGGGCTTACAGGAGAGAGAATGTGGGTAAAAGATTCAGTATTGCATTGGTATAGTATAGAATTGGCATAGAATTGATATTTAATAGAATTGATAGTTTCAATAGACATGGAATATATAGTTTGATAGAATTAAAGTTTCAATAGGCATGCACTATAGGAATCCTAGTCTTATTTTCATCTTTATTGAGAATGTGTATGCTTCTTCATTTTCTATAATTCTGATGTTTAGTTTTAGAAGGAATTAAAAAAAATCACACCAAGAGGCATTCAATTCCTTTTTTATTTTTTAGCATTATAATTACAAATATTTTATTTGATAAATTTTTGACTAATAGGATAATGTGACTTAATATTTTGTATAGAGATGTTGTTTTCTATACATTGTTATTTGCACTTAATAGTCTAACATTGAATCTGTGAGTATGATACAAATGTTTTAATGCATTTATGTATTGGTTTTCTTTATTTTATAAAGTATGTTCATAAACATTCTTATAGTGCTTATTTCACTTGCTCGGAAATCTATTCTTTTATATAATACTATGATTCCTATTTTCTTTTTTAGTTTTCTGAAATACCATATTATCAGAGAAGCAGTGTACCACAATGCTTAAGAACTAGATAGTTTGGCTCTATTACTTGTTTGCTGTTCGTTTTACCTTGGGCAAAACAACTTCTCTTACTCATTTTCTCAGTTGTAATGTTTTAACTTCAGTAGTATTTTTAAAAGTAAACTCTAATAGATTTGTTTAGAAATACATGACTACGGCTGGGAGTGTGGCTTAATGGTTGGTAGAGTGCTTGCCTAGCATGCATGGAGCCCTGGGTTTGATTCTTCAGTGCCACATAAACAGAAAAAGCTGAAAGTGGCACTGTTCTTACGTGGTAGAGGGGTAGCCTTGAGCAAAACAAGCTCAGTGCCCAGGCACTGATTTCAAGCCCCAGGACGTGCAAAAAAAGAAAAAAAAAAAAGAAATACATGACTAAATATCTAAATATATGTCAAAACTTAGTTGGGTACTTGGTGCTTAAAGTACTGCATATAGATTAGCTGCTATTATTGTCATTATTATCAGAAAGATGTTTACTTTTCTCCAGATAAATAAAGTTATGCACATAGGAGTTTGTAAAGTATGTTCGTAAACATGTATACACATATATGAGGTCTTTCCTGACTGCGTATGTATATGCATACACATATACCCATGTAATGCTTGCTCTATTTAATTATCATTTTCCTTTACCTACCTTGTTTTTTCTTAGCTGTTAAAAATCACTTCCTATTTTATTTATTAATTGATTTAATGTACTTATTGGTATCCCTCAGCTGGAACCTTTATTTTTTAAGGCAGGGGCTGTCATTTTTTTCTTTTCATGATTATTCTCCATAGCTAAAACAGGGCATATTGCATAATATAAAATTTTAATTTTTATTAAATAACTGGACAAGAAAGCTACTCTCTCAAGAATGAATAATGTTTTTAGATATTCAGATAATTTAAATATTCCTTTAGAAATTTCCTTAGACTTATTCATCAAACCAGCATGTTGGCTAATATGTACAACAAATTAAATCCTTTCTGAAGTTCCACATCAGGCACCCAGGTTCTGTTAAATGCAACAGTTGTTTCTGTGATGCTTGGAATATTTAAAGGCAGACTCAGTTTAGGATGATCCTTCTCCAAATACAAAAGTTGTTGCTGTTTAAAGGTCCATACCACCTTTGTTCTATGAATTGTACTCTATCTTCGTATGTCATTAATGTTAGGGCAACAAGCACTGGTTCCTTCCCAAGGTCATATGACACAATGAACAGGAATACAACAACTGTTATTCATGAAACTTAATTTTCACATGACTAAGCAGTCATCAGCAATCTGATTTGATGGTAGTACATCATCATCAAAAGAACCAATCAAGCTAGGTGGTGGTGGCTCACACCTATAATCCTAGCTACTCAGGAGACTAAGGTCTTAGGATCACAGTTCAAGCCAGCCAGGGCTAGAAAGTCTGTGAATCTTATGTCTCCAACTAGCCAGCAGAACACCAGAAGTGGTGCTGTGGCTCAAAGTGGTACAGTGCTAGCCTTGAGCAAAAGAGCTTAGGGCCAGTGCCTAAGACCCAATTTCAAGCCCATGACTGACCAAAAGAAAAAAATCAAGAAAATAGATGTCTTCTTCCTCTAAAGAGTAGTATTATCAGTTGTTTTACATACTCTTGCTAGGTGGTAACTCCATACTTATTAAGTTATTTTATAAATTTGCTTAAGGTCACATTGGTTGGATTGTATATAATAAGGAATCTCATGTTCTTATACATTACTTCAAAACAAGCAAGGCAGTTAATTTGAGCCAGTAATTTAGTTAATTTAGTCAATAGGGGTATGAAAGAATTTTAGAAATTGAGTATAGAATTGCTGCAAAGAAACAAGTCTACTTCAACATGTTTTACTTAAATCTCAGTGCTTGAGTATGAAATGGGAGTTATGAGAAATGAAATGAACATCCTTACAAGTAGCAGCAACTCTATGTGCATATGATCATATAAAATGATGTTTATTGAAATGAACTCCCAAGAAATGGAATTTTTTTATTTTGCTTTTTTTTTGTTTTCTCCTTTGTCACTGTCCTTTTGATTTCTGTACCTTTTGTTTTTTTTTTTTTTATTTTTTTTTTTATTTTTTTATTTTTTTATTTTTTTTTATTGTAAAGCTACTATACAGAGGGTTACAGTTACATGAGTGAGGTTATGAGTACACTTCCTCTTGAACATTGTTACCCCCTCCATTGTTTTCCCCCTACCATCCCCTCCCTCCCTCCCTTCCCCGAGGTTCTTTTTTTTTTTTTTGATTGTGATTAAATGATTACATAATTTCAAAGTCACAAGTTCATTCTAACTTCCCTGGAGCAAATTGTCTACCACAGTCTGTAATATATAACAGTGTTCACATGTTATATACCATATTTGTGATCAGCAGCATGAGGATATTTAGTAGTGGTTCAACCAGATGAGCGGGAGTTCTTTGTTTCTTAAGTCCTGTTAGTTTTGTCGTATCACCTAACCTTTTGGATTTAGCATCCACTTATGAGGGAGACCATGTACCGTTTGTCTCTTCGTTCTTGGCTTACCTCGCTCAACATGATTCCTTCTAGCTCCATCCATTTCCCTGCAAATGCCATTATTTTGTCATTTCTAATGGCTGCATAATATTCCATTGTGTATAGATACCACAATTTTTGGATCCATTCATCTGTGGTGGGGCACCTAGGTTGTTTCCATATCCTAGCTATTGCGAACAGTGCTGCAATAAACATGGAGGTGCACGTGTCCTTGTATATTGGTTCCTGTTGTTCAGGGTAGATGCCTAGAAGTGGTATGACTGGGTCGTAAGGGAGGTCAATCTTTAGCTTTCTAAGGACCCTCCAGACTGCTTTCCAAAGTGGTTGTATAAGTGTACATTCCCACCAGCAGTGTAATAGGGTTCCTCTTTCTCCACATCCCCTCCAGCATTTGTCGTTGGCTGATTTGTGGATGTGGGACATTCTGACTGGGGTAAGGTGGTATCTCAGGGTTGTCTTTATTTGCATTTCCTTCACCACCAGGGATGATGAACATTTCCTCATGTGTTTCTTTGCCATTTTTATTTCTTCATTTGAGAAGTCCCTCTTTAGTTCCCTTGCCCATTTAGTAATTGGTTTGTTAGGTTTGGGAGGGATTAGTTTCTTGAGTTCCCTGTATATACAGGATGTTAACCCCTTGTCTGATATATTGCTGGTAAATATTTTTTCCCAATTAGTTGGTTGTCTTTCTAGCTTAGTTGCGATAGATTTAGCTGTGCAGAAGCTTTTTATTTTAAGGTAGTCCCATTTGTCGAGTCTCTCTCCAACTTGTTGTGACCCTGGGACTCTGTTCAGGAAGTTCCTTCCTGTGCCTATTAGTTCAAGTGTCTCTCCTACTCTGTCCTGCAGTAGTTTCAGAGATTCAGGTTTAATGTTAAGGTCTTTAATCCATTTTGAGTTGATGTTGGTGCATGGTGATAGGCTGGGGTCCACTTTTAGTTTTCTGCATGTGGCTGCCCAGTTTTCCCAGCACCAGCGGTTGAAGAGGCTGTGTTTCTTCCATTGTATGTCTTTGGCTCCTTTGTCGAATATCAGCTGGCTGTAGGCCTGTGGATTTATATCTGGATCTTCTATTCTGTTCCATTGGTCTTCGGGTCTGTTTTTGTGCCAGTACCATGCTGTCTTTGTGATTATAGCTCTGTAGTAGAGTTTGAAGTTCGGCATGGATAGCCCTCCCATATTGTCTTTATCCCCTAGAATTGTTTTGGCTATTCTAGGTCTTTTGTTGTTCCATATAAATTTTTGGACTGTTTTCTGTATTTCAGTGATGTATGTCATTGGGATTTTAATAGGAATTGCATTGAATTTGTATATTAGTTTTGGAAGTATCACCATCTTTACTATATTAAGTCGGCCTATCCAGGAGCATGGGAGGTCTTTCCATTTCCTAGTGTCTTCTGCAATTTCTTTCTTTAACTTTTTATAGTTCTCATTAAATAGTTCTTTTACATCTTTGGTTAGGTTAATTCCTAAATATTTTATTTTTTGGGAGGTTATTGTGAATGGGGTTGCTCCCTTTATTTCCCTCTCTTCCTGTGCGTTATCAGTGTATAGGAAGGCAACTGATTTTTGTGGGTTTATTTTGTATCCTGCTATTTTGCCGAAGTGACTTATGATTTCTAAAAGTTTGGGGATGGAGTTTTTGGGATCGTGGAGGTATAGTATCATGTCGTCTGCAAAAAGGGATAGTTTCACTTCTTCTTTCCCTATGCGGATCCCTTTAATGTCTTTTTCTTGCCTTATTGCCCTGGCTAAGGGTTCTAGGACTATGTTGAAGAGGAGTGGAGACAGTGGACATCCTTGCCTTGTTCCTGTTTTTAGGAGGATTGGTTGTAGCTTTTCCCCATTAAGTATAATATTGGCTATTGGTCTGTCATAAATGGCTTTTATTGTTTTTAGAAATGTTCCTTCTATTCCTATTTTCTCCAGAGCTTTTAGCATGAATGAATGTTGAATTTTATCAAAGGCCTTTTCTGCATCTGTGGCGATAATCATGTGATTCTTGACCTTGGCTCTGTTGATATGCTGGATTACATTTATTGACTTACGTATGTTAAACCATCCCTGTGTCTCTGGGATGAAGCCTACCTGATCATAGTGTATTATTTTTTTTTATGTGTTTCTGGATTCTGTTAGCTAGAATCTTGTTAAGGATCTTTGCATCTGTGTTCATCAAGGAGATTGGCCTGTAATTCTCCTTTTTGGTTGGGTCTTTGCCTGGTTTGGGGATGAGTGTGATATTGGCTTCGTAGAATGAGTTTGGGATAGCTCCCTCCTTCTCTGTTTCTCTGAAGAGCTTGAGGAGTATGGGTATTAGTTCTTCTTTAAAGGTCTTATAGAATTCTGCTGTGAATCCATCTGGTCCTGGGCTTTTTTTTGTTGGAAGACTTTTGATAGCTTCCTGTATCTCATTATAGGATATTGGCTTATTTAATTGGTTAACTTCTTCTTTGCTCAGTTTGGGTAACTTGTATTTCTCTAAAAATGCATCCATTTCCGCCAGATTTTCTTCCTTTAGAGAGTATAGCTTTTGAAAGTAGTCTGTTAGAATTGTTTGGATATCTTGGGTACGTGTTGTGATGTTTCCCGTGGCATCCCTAATCCTATTAATATGGGTTTGATTTCTGTACCTTTTGTCTTGTATGTAAGTTTATCTGTTTGGGGGAAGGTAGGACAAGCACAGAAATTGGTGGGACAAATGGTGAACAAATGCAGCAGTGATACTCACTAGACACTAGGTGGGAGGGGTGCGAGAAGGGAAAAACTGGGAGAAGATGAGGGAAGAGGTGAGACTGTTCAAAAAGAAATGTACTCATTCTCTGACTTAATGTAACAGTAATCCCTTTGTGATCACCTCTACAATAAAAAAAGTAGCAACTCTTTATTCCAGTAATATGGTGGCAATAGAAAGGAAGCACATTAAAGTTTCCATAAAGCCACATTTATTGGGGCTTTTTGGTGGAGTTGTAATGAATTTCTACAGTTCACTTGTCTTAAGAGATATTATGCTATCCTTACAGTAATCTCTACAGTAATCTACTATCCTTCAGAAACTCCATAAATATGTAACTAAAAACACCACAGACCTGTCCATTCTGTAAAGGTGCTTTCTCCTGTGGTAACTTGGCTTGTCAGAAGAAAGTTTCTTGGTGGTAGTTTTACACAACTTTACAACTGGTTCCTAAATTACTCTGTGTGTGCGTGCACGTGCATGCGCACACTCACGTGCATGTGTACACTCATGTGTGTAGCACAGGCATGTACACACACATGAAAATCCTTGTATGCTTGGGAAACAGAAGGGAACAGAATGATCCTGGAAAGTGATAAGATCACATCAGTGAGGGAAATAAAGAAGATAATGGTGGAGGTAGGCAAGCAGATTTTGAGACCTTTGCAGGCATCTAGCAGCAGACTGATAATAAGGTCTGCTTTGTAGGTTTGAATGATTAATGTAGTTTTTGAGAATCAGTTGTGGTGATTGCGGGCAAAAGCAGAAGCAAAGAGCCAGTTGGGAAGCTATTGCACTATTCCAGGTGAGAGATGATGTTGGCATACGTTATGTTAGTAGTAGTTAGGTAGTTAGACTTGGTCAAAGTTTGGACATATTTTAAAATGAGAACCAATAAAAATTTCTGACAGATTGGATGTGAGGTACAAAGGAAAGAAGAGTTATATTACCTGGAGAAAATTTTAAAAGAAACAGAAAAAGAGATGAAAAAGTAAGAAATAGAGTGAGGAGTGAAATAAGGGAGGGAAGATAGGAGTTTAATACAAAGAAATTTACCTTTAATTTTAGTCTGCAACGTGTATGCATAAGTGTTTGTGTGTGTTAGGGCTGTGATCTTTCTGTACACATCTAGAGGTTTACTCTATCGTAAGTTGTATTAGGTTATACAGCAAATGTAGAAAAGGAAAAATAGATGTCTTATGGGAATTAGTTCAAGTACAAATTGCAACCAGTGTAGAAAATGAAGTCTGTAATAGAATGAAATAACAATTCAAATTCTTGAAAGGTTAACACCAAGGAAAGGAGTCAGCATTAACAATGAAATAGGGGAAAGGCTTTCTTCTCTTCTTCTGACTGGTAAGAACCTTGAAATAGAATTCTAATTTTTTTAGGAAGCAGTAGTATTATCCAATAAAATTGGATTTTTTTTCTTAGTACTGAATGTATAGGGATTGTTTAGGCATTGATAAAGATGGGAGGAAACTTGCTGATTATGTTAAAATATTACTGGGGTTACTAACAAATTCCAGGTGCTCCTGGTGGCATAAGCAATTTTAAAAGAAAAGAAAAATCATTCCAACTTACTTTCTGATAAACATCCCAGATTAATTCTTTTGAATTAACTCAGTGTAATAATCTTTTATTTTCTGAAACACATTTTTGCCAGGTAACTTGTATGATTAGTAGAAAGAAGTTGGAGCTAGACTGATAAAGTCTGTTCCCCATTTTGTATCTGTGTTAGGATTGTTTGCATGCAAAAGTGTGTTCTGTGTTATTTTGGAATTTTTTCTTTTCTTTTTTTTGGTTGGTCATGGGACTTGAACTCTGGGCCTAGACACTGTCCCTCAGCTCTTCAGCTCAAGGCAAGCACTCTACCACTTGAGCCACAACCCCACTCCTGGTTTTCTGAGTAGTTTACTGGAGATAAGAGTGTCATGAACTTTTCTGCTGGGCTGGCTTTGAGCCGTGATCCTCAGATCTCAGCCTCCTATGTAGCTAGGATTACAGGCGTGAGCCACCACGCCTGACTTTATTTTGGAAATTTTTATTGATTGTTGTTGGTGACACTAACAACATGTAATTCTCCCTAATTAAAGGAAAAGCACAATAATCTAGAACTATACTTAATTTGTCTTTTCGTGGCCTTAGGTTAGTATGGTTTGTTTCTAGGCTGAACTGGCTTGGCTTGTTGAGTATTATTTAGGAAGTGGTGGCCCCATTTTCTTCTTATATATAGATGGGTGTTTTTGCAATGATCTGTTAATGACTTCAAGATAAAAGACACAGCATGCAGGGATGGAGGATTTGATGGGAAGGCAGGAATCCATAGGATTAGCTCTGGGTAAATTTTGACATTATTCAAAATGACTTTTTACCCCTTTCCCTTGTGGCATAGGAAATATGTCTCTTTTATAGAGCTGAGATTTCATAAACATTTGAAGAGAAAGGAGGCTAATTAGATTATAAACAGTACAGTAGAACACTGATCCCCTTGTACTGCTAAGGCTTTCAGCTTTCAGAGTTGAAGCCAGGCAAAATGTGCTTATGGCAGAGATTTCTTCTCTCAGTGAAGGAATTGACACATTGTTACTCAGACAGTAGATTGGTTTGAAGATTTGAAGCACACCAGGAACTAAGATGTGTAGAACAAGATATGGCAGTAGCAACCAGGTTGGTTAGGTGCTGCAGGGAGAAGTTATTCACGAGAAAGTTGTTACTCTGTGAATTACAAATACCTATTTATTTTATGGAGTCTTTGAAATGGATAGAAGATGTATAGCTTGTTTGTTTTATGTTTGGGGTATTTTTTTTTTTTTAATAAAAAGTCCTTCCTGGGTCAGGTGGCGCATGCCTGTAACTCTAGCTGATCAGGAGGCTGAGATCTAAATATTATGGTTCAGAGGCAGCCCAGGCTGACAAATCTGAGAGACATTCATCTCCAGTTAACCAGCAAAAAAATAGCCTGAAGTAAAGGTTTGACTCAGCCTTGAGTGAAAAAGCCAGGTAAGAACATGAGGCTCTGAGTTCAGGCCCTAGTGCCAGCACAAACATATTTATTCCACAGCATCTGACATATGCAATTATTTCTCAGACATTATGGATTGCTTTAAGCCAGAGTCAGGTTTGCATGTTTTTGGCAGACATTTATTGAAAAAATGTTGTGAATGTATTGTCACTATGCTTCCAGAGTTCTTGCATTTTCAAAGAACCAAGCAAGAGTATGACCACCCTGCTAAGACATTAGTGGTGATTTTTGATTAGAAGTTGATATTTAATGTCTGGATCTGGTTCTTTTGTTTAAATGAGTCTGGTTCAGCAGAGCAAAACAAAAAGTGAAGTGTTTTAAATCATCTCAGTACCTGTAATTGTCTATAAACAGTTCCAACTTTATATACTCCCAAATCTTTGCTACAGCAAGGATTTTACTAATAACTGTTGTAATTGGTCTTTGTGGCTGTATGTTTAAATGTTGGAACTGGGACTTTAATATGAACATATAGTAAATCTTAACCACAGAGCACACACAGGTTCTAGTATAATATGGAGCAGGAAAGAGACACATGTAAACAGACATATTCTTCATCTTAATATGTGGAGCCATACTTCCATAGAATTGTACTCAGTGTTTATGTAGAAAGACTAGGCAATGAAAAACTGCTGTTCCTCTGGTTTTTATTGTGTATTTTGATCTCTAGGTTATTTACTTCTTTTAAATGTGAAGGGATGGCATTAAAAGATACTAGTATCTTTAATTATTTAATTGAAATAATAATCTTAAAATTGCGCGTGAAGTCACTTGTCTTCATGCTGTAAAGGAAAAGGATGATTTTAATTTTTTAGAATTAAAAAATAATGCAACATACATAACATATCATTTGAATACAACAATATAGTTTCTGTATTCATATGAATATATAGCAAATATCTGGTCACAGAATGTGACAACACAAGGAACTCAAGGTTTTTTTTTTTTTAAAACATATATATGTGCATGTGTGTATTCATTCTGGTCCTGAGGCTTGAATTTAGGGCCTGGATGCTGTCCCTGACTGCTTTTGCTCAAGGCTACTACTCTACCACTTGATCCACAGCTTCACTTCTGGCTTTCTTTTTAAATTGGTAGTTATTTGGAGATAAGTGTCTCATGGACTTTCATGTCCCAGTTGGCTTTGAACTATGATCCTCAGATCTCAGCCTCCTGAGTAGCTAGGATTGCTGTCATGAGCACTGGTGCCCAGCCTATAAGTTTGTTAAAAATAATTAGAAATACTGAACAATGTATGTGTATTGCTATTCATTTAATATGAGAAATACACAAAACATCAGAAAGTCAGCCTTAATTGAATTTTCTTTAGCTGTGACAAAATCAGACTTAACTGCTTTTTCTGTTTCAAATGATAAAGTTAATTTATTCAATCAAAAGTATTTATTGCAAGCCAGACACTATCTATGGTTAAGAAATATAGCACTGAATTAAATATAAATCAACTACTTTCATGATGTTTATATGACAGTGTGTCCGAGATAATAAATGAGCCAAATATATAATAAATATAACAAATGCATGATTGTAATTAGTACTCTGGAGAAGGAACATGAAGGTCTGGTTACACTTTTAAATAAAATGGCATAGAAAAACCTTGATAATGAAACATTTAAGCTGAAGCCTACAGGACATGAAGGAGTAAGCCATGTAGATATCAGGGGTTAGAGAGAACCAGCAAAAGCTGGAAACTTGCCAACTTTACCAGGAGGCCAGTGGGGTTGGAGTAAACCAGAAGGACAGAAACTGCTTAAAGCATGGAGGTAATAAAGTTTTTAGCAAAGATCTCAAAATATGTTTATTTTTTATTTTATTGTGCTTTGGGAGATAATGTCAGTAAAGTGGTCTTGCCACTGGAGAATTACAAAAGCACTATAGTAGATTGTTTATAATATTGGTTAGCTAACTAGGCAGCTAGCTAGTTAATTAGATGTTGTATTTTCAACAAGGGTATAAACTGTTCTAGGTCAGAGTGTACACACACACACACACACACACACACACACACACACACAATGGCTATAAATAACCCCAGAAGAGGAATTAATACACACACACACACACACACACACACACACACACACACACACACACACGATGGCTATAAATAACCCCAGAAGAGGAATTAATACACACACACACACACACACACACACACACACACACACGATGGCTATAAATAACCCCAGAAGAGGAATTAATACACACACACACACACACACACACACACACACACACACACACACACGATGGCTATAAATAACCCCAGAAGAGGAATTAATACACACACACACACACACACACACACACACACACACACACACACACACACACACACACATGATGGCTATAAATAACCCCAGAAGAGGAATTAATATCACTAATTTAGACCAGTTATAGGAGTGAGAGATTATGAAGTCAATTGAAGAGATCCATGATTTCATATTCAGACAAATGCTGCATAAACTTGAGCAATTTACACAAACTCTTAGATACTGTTTTATTTTTCTTAAATATTTTTTGTTGTCTGTTATTAGTATCTATTGATTTGACAAGGGGTTTTTTATTGTCATACAGATTTTTTTTTGTCCGTACAGTCATATAAAGACCTGTGATTGAAATGTATCCCCTTTGTCACTCTCTATCCTTCCCCTGCTTCTAGAAACAATTTCAGCAGATTTCATTGTTCTGCTTTCATACATGCATATGAAGTACTTTGACCCTATTGACCCTCATTCATTGTCTCCATTGGAACTCAACCTCTTTGACACTCAACCTCTTAACAGAGCCCGTTTTCTTTTGTATCATTCTCTTTCCCCCCCATAATTTTCTAGTGTATGTTCATTGTACAAAGGGGTTTTACCACGATATTTCATATATGTATATACTGTACTTTAGTCAGGCTAACTCCCTCTATTGTCCTTTCTTTCCTCATCTTCCTTATTCCCTAGTTGTGCAATGGCTATCATTAAGATACCTCATACCATCTACATACACATCTATATGTATGTATTGTTCATCTTCCCATCTTTCTCTTGTTCACTCTTCCTCTTGTCTTTCCCCCTCCTCCTGCTAACCCATTCCCATTCCTTCAAGGCCTCTGTATGCTTGGCAAGTACTGTTCCTCTGTAATCTAACTGAGGTTTTTAATGTAATATTTTAACCGTGTAAATTACTTTCACAAAGGAGTTTTATGTATTTCCATATATACACATAATATACTTTCTTTTATTATATCTTACACCTCTTCTCTCCTCTTTTCCCTTTTAACAATCTTTGTGATTTCACTAAGCTATTTTCATATATATGTATGTGAAAATATACCATACACACACACACACACACAATTCACCCCCAGCACATTTTTCTTCCCCATTTTAACTTTTCACTGGTCTTCCCCCAAGTCCTTCTTTAGACAGTTTTCTTATCTGCAAATAAGAAAAAAATATCTTCCCCTTCGAGTGATGTAAACCTTAGAAATAGTGATATGTAAAGGGCATGTA
Organism: Dipodomys spectabilis; assembly: GCF_019054845.1. NCBI lineage: Eukaryota > Metazoa > Chordata > Mammalia > Rodentia > Heteromyidae > Dipodomys > Dipodomys spectabilis. The sequence continues at coordinate 20,922,326 of NW_024871460.1, forward strand.
AAATGCCTCTCTTGATGGAGGCATTTAATAAAGACTTCAGGGGATCAGTGTCTTTGTATGAATAAGATGTAAAGATCTTAGTATTTTTGAAGCCCACAGAAAACAGAATAATTTTTTTTTTTTTGTCAGTCATGGGGCTTGAACTCTGGGCCTGAACGCTGTCCCTCACCTCTTCAGCTCAAGGCTAGCGCTCTACCACTTGGGCCACTGCATCACTTTCGGTTTTCTGAGTGGTTTATTGGAGATAAGGGACTCTCAAACTTCCTTTCCCTCCTCTGGCTTTGAACAATGATCCTCAGATCTCAGCCTCCTGAGCAGCTAGGATTACAGGTGTGAGCCACCAGTGCCTGGCTTAGAAAACAGAATAATTTTATAGGAGCTAATTTGTTTCAGTTGTCAGTCTAAGAGAATCTTTTTCTTGACTACTAACAAGTGGTAAAATGGATATTTGAATTTCCATCCCCCATTTAAATTAACGTTGTAGATGTTAAGGGGACATAAATAATGAAGGCCAGGTAAAATAGCACTTTGATTACCCCTAAGATAGGTATCATGGGGTTATGCAGAAGCTTTATTATTATTCTGACATTCCTGTTCTCAAGCTGGTACGCCTATAAATGGCTGGAGAATTGTAGTTCTTGTGATGGTGTGTTCAATACTTTTTGTGCAGAAGATTGTCTTCTCTGACATTTTATATTACATATGCATTGCATGATGTGATAAGTTGCATCGAGGACATTTTTGGCATTACTCAATTAAATATTGTTTAGGAAAAGGAGAAGTTTCATCATCCTGGAATTCTTGGTGTGAAACACAGTACAAGATGGCAAATTTGTACTACTGTCACATCCATGTAGGCAGGAGTTTTTCTACTTCTTTTATTAACTAATATGTGGTAAGTATTAGTATAAGTTTCTCAGTTGACCAGTTGAACAATTTGTCAGTGCAGGTCAAATTTTCCAGTTGTGATCAAACCCTGTGGGTGAAATTCAGAACAATTTTTAGTGGTTTTGTTTTTGATATAAAGATCATTTCACTTACCTATGAACAGATATTTTTATTTTTAGATGTATTGCAGTCTTTTATTGTCATTGTTTCAAACCTGTCAGCCAGTGACTTCTTAAAGCAATGTAGTTTGTTATCTATAGCTACTGTTACTCTAGGAATTTTGGTCCATGTTATGATCCACATCTTCAATTTCTGTTGCAAAGTAAGCAAGCTTTGCTCTGAACTGCATCTGATACATTTGGTGACTCAAATGATCATATTTTCTCAGCCAGATGAGTAGGTGGGATTATAGGTGTGAGAACCATGTTGCCCAGCTTTAAACATATTTATGCTGTAGTAATTTCATTCATTCATTCATTCATTCATGGTGTTAGGTACAGATCCCAGGGCCTTACACATGTGAAATAAAATTCTTTGTTGTTTTGATTGTTTGTTTCATAGTATTGAGGTTTGAACCCAGAAAACTTCCATGTGAATATGGGAAACTACTTCAAAATATGTTAAATATATCAGGCACTTCATATCAAGACTGGTTATAGAAACATAATGAATGGTTACATAACCATATAATAGCAGAACTATTTATGTTTATTTGAAAGTTAAACTTTGACAAAGTGCAAGTAGATGATTGAAAATATATTTTATGGAAACACAAAGTTTGAAGAGCTAAAAAATCCTATTAGAATAAAGTATTAATACCTGTATTGTGATTTTTAGAATATTATTTCTATATAGTAATATAACTGTTATGTTTCAGTAGCTAATTTTGTGACTCCAATTAAAATTTTTATGTTACATTTCCTAATAGCATTATTTCTAAGTTTTAGCAAGTAGCACTTATTGATTTAATGATTTTATAGTGAGAATTCTTGCATAAATATTTGCATGAAAGTCACATTTCAAATATTTTTGTGAAAGGGACATTTTCCCCATCTTCTGTGCTCTTTGTTCAGTTATTTTGTCTATTTGATAAAGTTTAAAATGTTCATACTAACAGTTCAGGTGACTTATAATAAAAATACCATATGCCGCATAAGTTAAATTACAGAAACTTATTTCTCCATGTTCTGGAGGCTAGGAAGTCTAGGATCCAGGGTTCTGGTAATCCATGTCTGGTAAAGGTCCTCTTCCTTACTTGTAGACTATCATCTTCTTGTGACTTCACACCAGTAGAAAAAGGAGTCTTCACCTTGAAGGTTGGTATTTAGGCATGTGAACTTTAGGACTAGTTTATAACAATGTTTAAAATGTTCAGTCTAAACATTTTGATGAGTGTGTATGTAGATGTGTCTTGCTTAATACATCAATTCTTCTTTGTATTCAGAAATACTGTTGTCGAACTCCAAAGTCACTGCTGCTTTTTTCTTTGCTGCTGTTATTGTTCTCTACCCTTCTTCCTTGATTATTTCAGTTCTTCTTAAGAAGCACAGCAATAGGAGATCCTTGCTCTGGTTCAGTGCCAGTGGATAACTGGTTTCTTCAAATTTGTTTATAACCTTTTTTTTTCCCCCACCAAGGATTGAACTCTGCTTTTCTTCTGCTAGGCAGGCATTCTCCCACTTGAACTCTATCTCCAGCCCTTTTTTCTATAGTTATTTTTGAGATATGATCTTAACTTTCTGCCTGGCTGGCTTGGAACACCCATCATAGCTGAGATGATTAGGTGAGGATTACCATGGCTAGCCTCTTTTTAGATGCACTCTACATTCCTCCTGATCTTGGTCTCTTGCATAGCTAGAATGATAGGCTCGTGTCACAATACTCAGCTTATCATCTACCTCTTAAAACCTTTCCCTTAGCTGTGGTATGTTACTAATACATGCTATTGAGGGCTAGGTATGTGGCTTAGTGGTAGAGTGCTTGCTTAGCTTGCATGAAGTCCTGGGTTCAATTCCTCAAAATCACATAAACAGAAAAAAGCCAGAAGTGACACTGGCTTAAGTGGTAGAGTGTGAGCCTTGAGCAAAAGAAGCTCAAGGACAGTGCCCAGGCCTGAGTTCAAGTTCCAGGACTGGAAAAAAAAATGTGCTATTGAGTTTTTTAATTGCTTTCTCAGAGGTTAAACATTTTTTTGTAAATGGCTTGGTTTAAGATAATACAGCATATTTTAAAAATTTGCAGATGTAAAGAATAGAGGGACAATAGTATTAATAAATGACAGCATAAGCAGATCCTAAAAATAGCCATCCTCCCCCCCCCCAATTCTCCCCCCCCCCCCCCCATTTAGGATTTTTCATTGACAGTGAATTCTATATGCAGAAAAACCTATGGAATCTTGAGCTACTCAGATAAAGTGTACTTTTTGTGGCTAATATAGACAATGTACTTATTGAATAAAATATTTCCTAGACACTGGTGAACTATTTTGTAATATTTATAGCCCAATTTGTTTAAAATTAGGTTTCTTTAAAATAAAAATTACTTATGTGAAGGAAACTTCTGATAGTGTAGTTTATTGTATAAAGTAGAAAAAAGTTTGGAGACATATTCCAGGATGTAAATTTCCTTTGAGTAGTTGAGTTCAAAATACTTTCTTATTTATGCTTTTGTAGTTAATATAAGGTTTTAGGTGAGGAAACAACACACAGGAGGAGGAGGTAAAGGTGAATAGAAGAAAAGTTTATTGGGGTACCCTCCCAGGTGAACTCCCTGGTTGGGATCAGAGACATCGCACAGTCTGGTTGTAGCAGGGTTTATATGGCCTGGGTCAGCAGGAACTTTTAGCATGTAACTTGTTTTGCAAGTTTGAGCTATTTCAGGGTAGTGTCCCCTAAGAAGGATTGGGACCAGTGGTGTATAAAGAAGTGGCCTTTCTCGGCTGCCTTTGCCCTCCAGTGGCCTGACAGTTAGGATAGGATAGACTTCCTGATCTCTTTCACTTATATTGGATGGCTTTCATCCATACCCACTAACCTATATGTGGAACTACACATTCCTTCTCAACCAGAGCACCATTACCTGGAAGAGCTCTGAAAGATTTGTTCCTTGATTGCGTATCATAGTTTTGTTCTAGGGCTGGTGCTTCTTCCTTTTTTTTATCACTCAACTTTTGTAGAGGTGATCTATCCTGTTAAAGGAACTTTGTTAACCAAGAGATTTGTTATTTTTTGTTTTATTGCATATATTGAATATAAGATAATGTTCAACCCTAGGCTTGCATTTCTGATCATCATAGCATACAGAGTAGAAAATAATCCACAGCTATTACTTTTTGAAAGATGATGATAGTCTAGTTTTTCATAATGAACTCACCTCTTTTATTTTTATTGTTTCATAAGTAAGTCACCTTTATTCATTAAGTACCTTCTATTCCCATTCTGTTTCAGTAATGACTTGATTGGTTATGTCACCTGTGCAGTAGTTGAAAATGGATATGAGTACACAATTTCAGGACCTCCCTGCTTCCTTGTAGATCATTTGGCCGTATGAAAGTGATTTAACAGTCATGCAGCAGGATTTTCAGAGTAAATAATTTCCATCTCCATTACTGTATCTTTGCATTCATGAATGCTTGCAGGAACATAATATTCTTCAGCTACATTTAGAGATGTTTAAAAACATCAGGCCAAAAATAACAAAAATTTTAAAGCCAAGATAATGTAAACATTTAGAAAATTCCATTTTTGTAATAATGGTGAGTGAATAGTTTTTACTTTTAAATACCAGCGATTTTTTTTTTGTGTGCAGTCTGATTTTGTCTTATGATTTTGTGTTCACTTTTTAACTTGTATTATGTGTTTTTTCATGTACTAATTTTGAGTAAGAAACATTAATGAGCAGAGTTTAAAAGGAATAGTAAACAAAATTTTACATGAGACATTATAAGAAAATGTAGAGCACCAGCTTCTAGTCATACATGAAAATTGTATTGCTTTATTCTTCCTATCTCCTCTTTATGTTCTACTTAATTATGTGATGTTTACATTGATTTGAAAATATATAAATGTTCAAACTTCATAGCCTTAGACCATCTTTTTTGTGTGTTAGTGTCAGCTAAATCATCAGTTTCATTTGTTCTTTTATACTCTAAGTGAAAAACAGCTGATTTTCAAAGAATCATTATATTTATTTAGACAAAATAGCAGTCTGTATTAAAAATAAGACATTTGAATTAAATGAGAGGATAGCCAGTATTGTACAGGAGTGCTATCCTCACTTTCACCAGAAAATGTATTTAAACTAGAATTTCCAAATGTGAGAAATCTGAAAGGAATAAGAAATACTAGTCCTTAATGTTAGCCGTCTGGTTGGTGTTAGTCAAAATGAAGTTCAGGCTGTGGTGCTCTGTAGCCACTGTATGACCTACCCAAAGGCAATCAGAATGCACTCTTTCTTCCTTTTTTCTTTTCTTTTCTTCCTTCTTTTTTTTAAACTAATTGGCCTGTGTTTAGTTTACTGAATGTCATCTGGACTCAGTAAAAAGCAAGTGACCTGCATTGAATTAGTGTAATTGTAATACAAACAGAATATCACATAGTTTTGGTCTTACACAGGAAAGGAGAAAGTTGGAAAGATTTTTCTGTTGATAAATGGAAACTGAAGATATGGGGATCCAGACCTGGTTCATACTTCATTTTACCTTTCATGTCTTTTAGTTAGATCAGTATTTGGACTTTCAGGCACTTTTCCCTTGTAAAAATTGTTGTTTTCCCTTTGAAGCTTACAATGAAAAAAATTTTACTCTTAAGAAATGCAGTATATTAAGTCATAAATCTAATTCCTCTTTACTCATAGAAAGTTAACATTGTCCAAAACAGAAGTACTCTTGGGAACTTGGCTTATTATTTCACCTGTATCATGACCAATATTGCAAGGACATTTTCAAATATCATTTTATTAGCTTTGTATAGTTTGTTTATTACAGTGTTTCAGAGAGGTAGTAAACTACATTTGCTAAAGATAAAGAGCTGAAGAACTTAAATGTTATTTTAATTAACTTTATAATGACATAAAATTAAATACTTAATTTGATCTTGAAAGTGTCATTTTGAAATAGATTTTCTTGGCATGAAGATACTCCTAAAACATACTCTGTTTTATACACACACACACACACACACACACACACACACACACACACACACACACACACACACACACACACACACACACACAATTGTATTTGAACACTAATGGTAAAGCACAATAACTATATATAGGTTAGCTCTTTCTATAACAATCTTTCCTATTACAATTTCAGTTTTACCTTGTATGTTTTCCTTCCTTCCTTCCTTGCTTCCTTGCTTCCTTTGTACTGGGGCTAGACAGGCACATATCCCTCAACCTTTTTTGCTTTATTTTTAGGATAGAGTCTTGTTTTACTGTAATGCTCAGGCTTCCCTGGATTGTGACTCATCTGTTTATATACTTCATAAGTGAGAGGACTTGCACGTTCCAATATACCCAGCTTTTTATTAGTTAAGATTGGGTCTCATGAAATTTTTGTCTTCCTAATTTCGACCTTCCGAGTAGCTATGACAGGCATGATTGATCTACTGCACCTGGCTGCACCTTGTACTTGTGAATTTTAGTACTCATTTAAATTAGTCTCCCCCCCATCCCTGTTTTTTCTTCCCCTCTTTCTTTCTTCCCCTCCCCTCTCTCTCATATGTCTGTCTTTCCCACTAGATTGTTTATTTCAAAGAGCAGATACTAGGTCATCTCTCAATTTTTTCCTCTTTACGTGGCAGTCTTTAGTGCCTAAGCCAAAGCTTAGCATATAATAAGCACTCAGTAAATATTGGTTAAATGAATATGAAAATAACTAAGGTTTATTTAAATTATTGTTTATAAAATTATAGACTCAAGCAGTAATTGAGTACTGAACAATTCAGTAATTATTCATGTAGCATCATTAGTGCAGTGGTAGAATCCTTGTTGTACTTACTAGTTGTATTGCCTTGGGAAAATTATTTTCTACATTTCTCACTTTTATATGATAAAATGAGAATAGCTATAGTCTTTTATCATGAGCAGTTATTGGAGTCAAATGAGATAATTCATGTAAAGTCCTTGGCAATATTGTACAATGTTGATTAATGTTATATTGTTCTGTTTAATGCCTTAGAGTTCTTTGGAATCATAGATGGAACATATGGCTTTATTTGAAAGGGAGGGTTCTAAAGGGAAAATACTTTAAAATAGATAATATTCTAAAAGCATATTGAAAGATGAGTGATTCGACAATGACCATTGGCAAAAGTATCTGTAAGTTATGTTGAAAAGGTTCTACTTTATAAGTAGAGAAAGATTGATTTAAAGTAAGTATTGATACACAGATTGGAAAAAGCTGGTTTGTGAGCAATGCAGAAGAAAGAGTCCAGAGGCAACTAGAGCCAACATGCAGATTATTTTGACCTTAAAGTATCAGTTTTGTATTATCTTGGAGGTAAAGTCTAAGAAAGTATGCAGATAACAAAGATTATGATAATGACCATACTTATTACCATTTAATTATCAATAGTAATTAGTCACTACTTACTGACTCCTTCCTATGCCAGGTATTTTTACATTTGTCTCAGCCCATATAGAGTTACAATCAGGTAGCAGTTTTCAAAATGTGCCCCGTAGACCTACAGCATCAGCAGCATCTGCAAACTTGCTAAAAGCTGAAAATGTACATTGTACCAAGCTTTCTAAGAAAATTCTGATGCATGGTAAAACTTACGAAATATTGTTGTATTTATGTGTTTATACAGATGAGAAAATTATTTACTGATAGAATAAATTATGTTAAAATACTTAGTTTTTCTTTTTCTTTTCTTTTTTCTGTCAGTCATTCAGCTTGAACTCAGGGCCTGGGTGCTGTCCCTGAGCTCTTTTGCTCAACTTTAGCATTCTACCACTTTGAGCCACAGCTCCACTTCCAGTTTTTTGGTGATTAATTGAATCTCATGTTTTCGTCTGGCACTAGCCTAGGATCACGATCCTCCATATCTAGGGCCCATCATGCAGCTATAGTCACAGGCACATGTCTACCTAAGCCATCTTAGACCAATGTCTTCCTAATCTGTGTTCACATATCTGGGATTACACGTATGAGACACCATGCTCACCCAGCATGTACAATTTTTTTTTGTGATTTTAGTGTCTAATAAAATGCATTGTGATATAATAGATATTAAATGAATGAATATATTGACATGCATATTTGCACTTTTCACTGACTGGGAAAATTAAGGTGGACATATTGTAGCTTGCTACATTTGGTTAAACCTTGAAGGAAAGAAGAATATTATCTGTTTTATCATTTACAGATTGAGGGCTACCATGTGTTTAGCCCTAGGGAAAATACAGCATGAATGAAGTCAAAAGCAACAAGAGGGAAAAACTAGCATTATAACTCGCCTTTCCTCTGACGTGTTTTTTTAATCCATTGAATACTCATAATTCATCATATTTTATTTTTAGCCTAGTTTAGTTTTAGAAAAAGAAACTAGGAATCCTTTAGGTTAGTATCATAATGCTAATTTTGAACTTTACTGACTATATTATGGCACTTGTCCAGTAGAATCTGTTAAAAATTTTCCTCTGGGTCAGATCTAAGTTGAGAAGAATGAGGTAACTTTAATGTGAACTCAGATTGTAATGTGGTCTTTTTCTCCAGTGATTTGCCAAATTCACAATTCCATTTGTATCTGGAATTGGGGAAGCTGAGTTTAATATGGATGTCTGCCAATGATAGCAAATCTTGGCAAGATAATCTTGTTCTCTGTGTTTAATTATATAGTTTTATTATAAAGTTTTTTGTAGATTTATTTGTAGGTATCTATTATCCTGTCAAGAATTTACATAGTTGCCAATGCCACATATCTATTTTATTCTTTTTGTACTTAATCATTTATTGTTAAGTCTCTGTCTTCTAAGAAGGCCAGCTTACCATTTTATATAGCTCTTCTAGCTATCTAGTTCTTTCTCTTTGCAAGGATTTATAGGTTTTAAAGGTGTACAGGTATAAATCCTTCAGAAAAGCTGAGTTCTTAATTCATTTTTTCATTTACTTTTGCAATGCTGAGACTGAACTTTAGGGCTTCATGTGTGCTAGTCATGTACAAGGCTAGAGTTAAACCCTAGCCCTGTTCCATATTTGTTGTGTGCCTGTTCTGACATTGTTTTAGGTACTGAGATAAGATAATGAATGTGAGTTTCGATCCTTTAGGTGCTTTTGTTACAAAAGAGAGAAACATAAACTAAACGGTATCAGATATTCATACAGTACTTCTAGGAAGAAAAGTGAAATAGGGTAAGATGGCTATAGAATGACAATGTGTTTGTGATATCATATACAGTATTATCAAGAAAGACATAAGATGAAGTTGGGTGTAGAAGAAACATAAAGAAGGAAAATAAATGAGCAATGCAGTTTTCTGTTGGAGTTAGGAGAAATTGATATGAGAATGAGAACAGCAGAAGTTTAAAAAGATGAATCTGGGTAAGATGGCAAGAGAGGAAGGATGAGCCAGATAGGGAGCATAGTGGTTGAGAGCCTTCATAAGCCATCAGCCTGAAGAGAGAGTGGACCAGGGTAGTAACAGTTTTAAGTGGTCAGATTCTAGATACAGGTTTTGTTGTCTGAGTTCTTAAATGTGGAATGTGAAAGAAGAGAGTCAAGGACATATGTATAGTGAAAGTGGACTGGAGGTATAGCTTAAGTAGTAGAGTGTCTGCCTAGCAATTGAGGCCCTGAGTTTAAATCCTAGTACTATCAAGAAAGAAATTTCTGTATGTCACATTTATTTTTTTTTAAAACATCTTCAGTTTTAGTTACAAGAGTACAACTAAAAAGTACCATCTATCTCCAGGCTGCTTCCTAATTTATTTTAGTCCACAGGTCTTTCTCAATTGTATCTAACCAGAAGTATCTAGGGCTTCTTATCTCTACTGAGTTGAAGGATCTGTCAGGTATTTCGGGATGAAGAGTTTGTCCATACCTCCCTTTTACTTTCACAAAGGGCCAATGCTAGAAGCCCGAGTAGGTCCATACTTCTGCAAAGTGTCCTTAGTATATAACATGGTAAGCTGCTGTGGGTATCTGTTCTGAGGTTTGTTTTTTTGTTCTCGGTACTATAAACACTTCCTTTTCTTCCTCATAACTTTAAAATGGACAGATAATCAAACTTACTAGCCCCAAAGTATCCTCTTTCATTTTGCCTGAAATTATCTCAGACAGATTCAAATGCTTGTGAAAATTTGGATGCTTATGAAGTTTAAGCACATGTGAGTTATTCATCCTTGCCTTGTTACAGGATGGCTTAGTTTACCTTTCTATTACTAAACTGAGATACACTCAGCAGTGGAAATTTTGATGAATAGGAGGGAGGAAGAGAGGAAGGAAGAAACATTGTGAAGGAGAGAGAAACATGGAACTCGGAGTTCTTTTTTTTTTTTTTTTGTTGGTCGTGGGGCTTGAACTCTGGGCCTGGGCGCTGTCCTTCAGCTCTTCAGCTCAAGGCGAGCGCTCTACCACTTGAGCTACAGCGCCACTTCCAGTTTTCTGGTGGTTTATTGGAGATAGGAGTCTCACGGTCTCTCCTGCCCGGGCTGGCTTTGAACCATGATCCTCAGATCTCAGCCTCCTGAGTAGCTAGGATTACAGGCGTGAGCCACCAGCGCCCGGCTGGAACTCGGAGTTCTTACACTCATGTCATACACACACGTACACACATCTATGTAAGGGTATTCTGCATATGGGAAAGAGAACATGTGATACTTGTTTTTCTTAGTTTGGTAATTTATAGTCATAACAGTCTTCTATGAAGGTTTTGGTTCTATATTCCAACCTTCTGTCTTTTTCTCTTCCTTCTTTCCTTCCTTCCTTCCTTCCTTCCTTCCTTCCTTCCTTCCTTCCTTCCTTCCTTCCTTCCTTCCTTCCTTCCTTCCTTCCTTCCTTCCTTCCTTCCTTCCTTCCTTCCTTCCTTCCCTCCCTCCCTCCCTCTCTCTCTCTTTCTTTCTTTCTCTCTCTCTTTCTTTCTTCCTTTCTTTCCTTCCTTTCTTTCTCTTTGTTTCCTTCCTTCCTTCCTTCCTTCCTTCCTTCCTTCCTTTCTCTTTCTTTCATTATATTTTTTTGTGTTTGTACCAAGGCTTGCACTCAGGTCCTTCTGCTCTCACTTGGCTTTCTTGCTTACAGCTGGTGCTCCACCACTTGACTGCAGTCCTGCAAATTTGATATTTTGCTGGTTAATTTGAGATGGAGTCTGTCAGACTTTTCTGCCTGAGCTGGCTTTGAACCACCATCCATCAGGTCTCAAACTCCTATGCAACTACAGATAAGAACTCATGGATCCTGGCCATCTTCTTTCCTTACAAGCCCCATTTCCACATATGTCACTTTCTTAGACTTGAAATTGAACTGATTATCATTCTTAGGCCATTTACTTTATTTTTCCCCCTCTTTTCCAGCCTGTGAATTTCCTTAGGGATACACTTTCTTCCCCAGTGTAGCTTAGACTGTCCCATTTCTTGAACTACTTCCTTTCAACTTCTTTCTTTTTCCTGTTGTTTTGAGGCACTTTTCTAGCAGTGTACTACTACCTCTAGACCAATCACATAGTAATAATTACAGTAGCTGTTGTTTATTAAGCTCTTTTTGTGTAATGGATCTTTTACAAAGTAATTTTACATACTGTAGTCTTTACAACCCTAAAATGGATAGATATTACTATTATTTGTGTTATATATTCCTGTTATTGTTATAGCTTTTGATACGTAATCCAAGATACAGTTCCACTGATAGAGCTGAATTCTCTGTTACATAATCTCAAAGTTTTATCTTTACTGCTCTGCCAGTTTCCTCCTAACTACACTGCTAAACTACTGAAGATAGGTGCCACCAAAACTTCAATCCCAATTCTATAATGGACTATTGATGATATTTTCATTTATTTCTACCTTTTTCTTTCTCTTTTGAGTCTTTTGCAAAATCTCATATCTCAATTCAGCTCTTTCAGTCTCCCCAGTAGCCCACAGGAAGAACTCTAGACTATTACTGCTCACAATATCTGCCACTTGGCTAGTTCTGTTGTAACAGACTGAGTAACTTAACAGAAATTTATTTTATTGGAGGGTTAAGGCTTGAACTTAGGAAATAGGGAAAGACACATTTAGTTCATATTAATTTCTGTAATTTTCCTGTTCTTTCTCCAAATTTTTTTTTTCTCTCTTGGATTTCTTCCTTCTCTACAGTTTTTCTCCTTTTTCTCTTCTTTTCCTTCTTTCGTTATTTCTTTCCTCCATCTCAACTGCCTTCATAGAGGAAGAGAGTTCTCCTCCTTTGACCAAATCTAATCTTGTGACCTATATTCCATAACCCTTTCTTGTTTATATTGAGTATTATTTAACATATGCTCACTTTCTCTTTCCTCACTGTTCAGTTTTTTCTTCACCATTGGTTCATTTTTATTGTTGTTGTCCTGGGCACTGACCCTGAAATTCTTTTGCTTAAAGTTAGCACTCTGCCACTTGAGCCACAGCTTTACTTCCAGCTTTTTGGTAGTTAATTCTAGATAAGAGTCTTACAGCTTTCCTGCTCTGACTGGCTTTGAATCACAATCCTCAGATCTTAGCATGTTGAGTAGCTTTGATTACAGGCATGAGCTACTGGTATCTGGCTATCCTTTTGATCCCATATGAACATGCTACTATTCTATACTACTACTATGACCATTTAAGATCATATTATAGTGTAATAATAATAATTGCGAAAATAGATTACAATCTAAATGCTATAGCAATAAGCCTTCTGATTTTCAAAAGGAAGCAGTATAGGTTTTTGCAATTTAGAGCAATTTATATTTCTCTGTATAATATTTCTACTCTAATATTTAAAGTGTGTTAAAACTATTACAGTACAAAGTTGATGTATTGGAATTCTAAATACATTAATATCCAACTAATTCAATATAGAAAAATATAGGTCTTAGGAAATTTTCAAGTTACAGAAATCTCTATATTAATATACTTCTTTTATATTTGGCTCTGAAAATTTTGTCTTTTTGTGGACCCTTAAGTCTTCTATGACAAGTTGTCATTGAAGTACTTGTACCAAACTCTTTGGAGTTTGTTACTTTTCAATAACTTTAGGAGGCTATTTATTTATTTATTGTCGTGGGGCTTGAACTCTGGGCCTGGGCACTGTCCCTGTGCTCTTCAGCTCAAGGCAAGCGCTCTACTGCTTGAGTCAAAGTGCCATTTCCGGTTTTCTAGTGGTTTATTGGAGATAAGAGTCTCACAGAGTTTCCTGCCTGGGCTGGCTTTGAACTGCAATCCTCAGATCTCAGCCTCCTGAGTAGCTAGGATTACAGGCGTAAGCCACTGGCACCCAGTTTTAGGAGGCTTTATATTGTAATGTAGCTCTCCATATTTCATATAGAGTATATGAGTGACAGTATAAAATACAAATCTAATTGTGTATTTAAAAGCCATAAATATTCCTATTTAGTATTTGATTGTGGTCAGGTTTTGTTCTGTTTGTTTGTTTTTTTTTTTTCCTTACTGGGTTGCCCCTTTCCTCATTCTTTCAAGAGAGCAGTTTTGTGTTAGGACTTTTTTACTGTTTGTACCTGTTTTCTTTGTTGTTGTTGGCTCCTTCAGTTCCAAGTCTGGCATGTATTAGGCAAAAAGAAAATCCAGGGAACTTACCACTGATGTTCCTTAGGCTAGTCTGCCTTCTCTACCTGTCAGATCTTTCCTATGCTTGTTGATAAGTATTTTCCCTAGTTTTTGCACTTATGGGAGTAATAGGAAAAAAGTAAAGTATTTTACCCTCCTGGATAGAAGTTACATACAATTTTTAAATAGTGGTGACTTTCTGATTGTTGGAATTTTAGATAAAATGTTAAATGTAACTATGTATAACATATGAAGTTTATTGTATTAGGAATTTTCTTGATGCATAAATATATGTATGTGTATATATGTGTGTATATGTATGTATGTGTGTGTATGTGTAAGTATAGGTATATCTGTCAGAAGAAGAATTTGGTTGTTGTTGACTAGAGCTAGCCTCTGAATTAAGAGATTATATAATTCTTTCTATTTGTGAACATTTAGTCTCTAAAAAAATGGCATGTTTTCATAATAGCCCCAAACATTTGCTCCATACAGTGAATTGTATGTTTGCTCTATACAGTGAATTTTTAATATGATGCAGACTCACAGAAAGACTTTAAACAGAGAAGCAAATAAGCCAGGAAGCAAACAAGCTAGCAAGCAAGCAAACATACAACAAATCCAATATGCTTTCTCAAGTGATTCTAGTATATATAACCAGTGAAGACCTGTGGTCTTGTGTTTGGACTTACATGTTACTTGTGGTTCATAGGCTTTTAAAAGAATATGCAGTTAGAGACAACATGACAATAGAGGCAAATACATTTTTCAATCATTCACTATTATTTGGCAGAATCTGAGGACTTATGAGTTTGGCAATCATCTTTTACTGAAGTACAGATTAAAACATTTCAAAATTGGAAAGACTGAAGAATCATAAGGAACAAGAGTTATTTCTCTAAAACAACTATTTTACTTTAATTTTTTTCTCACTGAGCTGGGCTTTGGTGGATTATGCCTATAATCCTAGCTATTAAAAAGACGGATCTGAGGATTTTGGTTCAAAGCTAGACTGGATGGAAAAGTCCATGAGAATATCTCCAGTTAATCACTAAAAGCCAGAAGTAGATCTCTGGATCAAGTGATAGAGTGCTAGCCTTGAGCTGAAAGCTCAGACCCTGTGTTCAAGCTCCAGGACTACCAAAATAAAATCCCACTGAATTCCTGATATGTGTTGTTTCTTTTGACTTTATATGTGCATACGTGTCTTTTTTTAAACTATGGGTTTTCAATATTGTCAAATGTTTCATTTTCTTGTTAAATACTTTTAGTTTTTCCCTAGTCATAGTTTACATTGACTTTCTCTTAGTAGTGGTTGGTTAAATTGACTTGTGCTATAAATTATACTGTTGAGACAGAGCCTCATTTATCGTGTGACATTCTTGTTATTTTAGAACTAGCTTATTGTTTTATTTTAATTTAATCACAAAACTGTATATCGACCTTTGCTTTTTTAGCTTCAACTTTTGCATCAATTTGGGTTCATAGGCTGGGGTATAAGATCTGCTTAAGTTTTTCAACGTCTATTAGATATGTCTAGATATTGAATAATGTTTCCAATTGGCATTATCTTTTCCCATTCTTTTATATTTTGACTACTTGATTTATCATGGACTCTATAATAACTCTTTGCACTTTGGTGGTAGGTTATGACACCACTTCTTTTTTTTTTTTTTTTTTGACTCTATTTGGGTTGATTGGTGTGAGGTGTCAATTATAGGAACTAGATGAGATACCTTAAGTCTTTGCCTAAAGCTTGTAATTTAGGAGGCTCCCACATGGCCTTTGCTCTGGGTTTGCTTTATCCCTCTGTTAGAACCTATAGTTTTTCCTCCTAGATTATGCTCTTGTATCCCCTATCACCTAACACACTATCTAAATGACACTTAGCTTATATAGACATCCTCCCTTGGAGTGTCCTGAGGGCAAACCTCAGTAGGCTGTTGATAGACAAGAGGGTTGGTATGTGGTGATAGAAGCAATAGAAGAGCCAAGACTTGTGTGCTAGGGTATTTATTATTGTAGCTAAGTATATGCTGCACTATATTCCAGGTCAGATACTTTAAAGTACTTAAATAGCTGAGATAAAAGTTTCCTGGTTTAAATGGCAGCCAAGTAATACTATATTAATATTCCAGATAATTTTAAAAGAGTCTAAATACATTAAAAAAATCAAAAGGCCCTTTATAAAGTGATGCTATTGCTGGCCAAATAGGAAAATTACTTCTGTTAATCTCTATAATTTGCATTCATTGTGTAATAGTAGTTTGTACATTTTTTCTTCTGAAGCATCTCTTTCCAGTCTTAAAACTTGAATACCTAAGGTGGAGATATTGGCTCATACTTGTAATCCTTGTTGCTTGGGAAGCTGAGATCTAGAGCACTATGATTTCTGGCCAACCTAGGCAATAGCTTTATAACACCCATCTCAACTGTTAAAAGCTGGGTGTGGTGGTACTGTCAACCCAGATACACAGGAAGTATAAATAGGAGAATGGCAGTGGGGTCAGCCTGGACATGGATTCAAGACCTATTTAAAACAACTACCAAAGTGAATAGGGCTAAGGCCTGGGTCAAGTGATAGAGTTCCTGCCTGGCCAAGTACAAGGCCTTGAGTTCAAACCTTTGTACTGCCAAAACAAACAACCAACCAAAAAACCCCTAAAAACTTAAAGAACTTTTGTTTTATTAATATTTCCATGTTAAAAGTCAACATGAGAAAATTAGAATGTATAGATTATTTAAAACAGTTCTATGTTAACATAGGTTATACATTTTTGTGAAAATTTCTTATCTTCAAATAATAAGTGGATAGCTTAATAAAAGATAGTAAATTTCCCTGTTTCTGGTATAACATGTTATTTTGTTAAAAGTATATGAAGAAAATCTGGCTCAGTACAGCTATGTGGTTGGATAAAGGAGAGGAATAGTTTAGTCACTTTTCTTAATAATTATGGATTATTTTTATACATATCAAAACTCATCAGTGGTAATTTTTAAAAGTTAATTTCAGTATTAGAACCTGAAACCTAGAAGTGAATATTTTTATCTTGTTACATTAAAATCTATATTTTCTTCTTATTTTAAATACAACTTTACTTTTGTGATGAGGTTTTGTGATGAGGTTTTTACCCCTGTCTTTGGAAAATGCTGTTTTACTAGATTAAACTAGATTTAAACTTGACATATTAGGTAGTATCAAAAAGCATATTTGTCCATATCACCACTACTAATCTCAGAAAAGTTTCTGAAAATCAGAAAACTTCTAAATTCATAGTGCAGATAAAAGTTATTGAAAAGTAGAATTTCCATTTGGGATCTTGAATTTTATTATTGACACCAACACTTATCCCTTTCCCTTATTTGGTAGACCTGTATAGATATCCTATTTTTCTCTCTTTCTTGCAGTGCTAGAAATAAACCCAGGGCCTTACATATGTTAGACAAATGTTCTCGTGTGTGTGTGCGCGCGCGCGTGCACCAGTACTGAGGCTTGAACATGGCCCAAGTTCTGTCTGACCTTTTCTGCTCAAGGATAGCACTCTACCACTTGAGCATAGTTACATTTCTAGCCTTTTGGTGGTTAATTGGAGATAATCTCACTGACTTTCCAACCCAAATTAGCTTGGAACTTTGGATCTTAGCTTTTTAAATAGTTACAGGCTTGAGCCACCAGTGTCACATCCCTATCTTTTAAAAAAGATACTTTATATAAAAAGTTGTGATTTAGGGGCTGGGAAGGTGGCTCAGTGGTAGAGCGCTTGCCTTGCGTGCCTGAGGCCCTGGGTTCGATTCCTCAGCACCACATAAGCAAAAAGAAAAAAGCCGGAAGTGGCACTGTGGCTCAAGTGGTAGAGCGCTAGCCTTGAGCTGAAGAGCTGAGGGACAGCGCCCAGGCCCAAAGTTCAGGCCCCACGACCAGATCAAAAAAAAAAAGTTGTGATTTAGCTTGCGGTTTAGTCATATATATGATTTTGGTCAAGATAACCATTGAACTTTTGAATACAACAGATATAGTTTATGTATGTTTCCTACTTCATTGGATGATGTGTTAGAAAGAGGTAGATTAAACCATCAAGATTTGATTTGAATGAATCTCCTCTTCGTCCTTTTCTTTTCTTTCTTTGTTGTCCTTTCCTTGCTGTTATTATTTTTTTTCCTTTCTGAAAGATGGGTTTATATTACTCAGACTGGTCTTGAATACACAGGCTCAGGTGATTCTTCTACTTGATCCTCATAAATAGTCCTTGTCTACCACAGTATCTTACTTTTTTCTTCATTTATTGGAAATGACTTTTTAAAAAATTGTGACTGCCAGACAGTAGAAAATACAATCATTAGAGTTTGGTTTCAGTGCCTTGATTGGCACCAAGATGCTTTTGCAACTTTAGCGCTAGTGTATTTGAAAGAAAAAGAGAATGGTGTAAAAGGATCAATGAACCACACTTTGCAAACATCTGTAGAGAAACATTATTTTTCACCTTTGTCTAAGAGGGTTCTTATATCAGCTTGAGGACCAATTTCATTATTTGGCTACATGTGAATATCACATATCTCATGGTATTGTTTCAACCTCTGCTCAATATAGCACTGATACTGCTAACAATATGAAGTTAGTCTAACTACAATCTTTAATATGAATATTTCAGATACCAGCTAGATGGTTCAGAATTCCCCAGCTTATTCATAGTTCTGATTTACTGGCTATAAATCCAACAGTTCCATTTCCTTTGAATTGATAATTCACAAGAATAACTGAAGAACTCAGAAACCAATGAACTTTTGGTTATAGTCTTATTATAAAATAATACAAAACAGGACCAAATAAAGAGAACTGTACAATAGTGTCTGTGAAGAAACACAGAGCTTCTATACCTTCTCCATCCAGGTGGTTCCACCGAACATCATTACACAGGGTTTTTTCCTGGGGTCTTAACTAAGTAGGCATGACTGATAAATCTCTGACCATGTGTTTGAACTTAGTCTTCAGTATCCCTTCCCCAGAGGTCAGTCTTCTGGAAGTCCTAGGGCATTAAATGCATGATTGTTTTTTCCCATGACCAGCCCTCATCCTGATTGTCTGGGCTTTACTGGTGAGTCATTTCATTAGCATAACAAAGACAGCCATAGAAATTCCTGAGGTTTTTAGGAGCTTCTAAAGTATTTAGAAACTTCCAATGTGTTATGTTAGACTTCTAGGTAAAGAGAGCTGACTGTTGTTTCCTCAGATGTGATGTGATAGCTAGCTAGTATTGGACTAGCTAAGAAGTTTATGAGGGTACCCTGGAAGGTGCAGGCATATAGTGATGGTATTGTAGCACTACCATATGAGCCTTGTTTTGCACATTTCTGGATAACAGTGATCTCTTCTTTCTTCCTCTTCTCTCTCAGTTCTCTCTTCTCTTCTTCAGCTATCTATCCACATTGTATTTTCTGTTTCTTCTGTGACAACCACAAACTTAATGATTTACACAATACAAGTTGATTATTTTATAGCTCATTCTGTAGGTTAGAAGTCTAACACTGTGCTAAAATTCAGTGTTGGCAGGACCTCTGGAATTTGTGGAGGGGAATTCATTTCATTGTCCCTTCCAATTTCTAAAGCTGCTCATTTGGCCCTTTGCTTATGGCCCTCTTCCTTTCTGTTCAGAGCAGCTGCATTTGAGGAATTCTTCAAAGAAGCACACAGTTTTTTCATAGTCATATTTCTCTGACTCTCTTGCCACTTTTCAAGACTCTTGTGATTACAATGAACATTTGTCTGTCTGAATGTCCATCTGTCCCTTCATCCAACCTTTCCCCCATGTTTTTCGGTATAACTGTTTGTGTTTATTTTTGAAATGTTTTGAATTTTTTATCCTTGATCATCTCCTTTTACCTGTATTCATAAAGAACATGCTTATATATAAGAAAATTAACAATTATTTCCTAGTATCACATACTATTTCGTTCATATTCACATTTTCTTCAGTTGACATGCACTGCATTTGGCCTCCTTGGTTCTCCCCCCCCCTTTTGTTTTGTTTTGCTTTTGGGGGGGCTCACACTCTTGCTTGTTTTTGTTTGTTTTTCTTCTCAAAGTGACATTCTATCATTGAGCCTCACTTCAGCTTGTGGCTTTTTGTTGATTAGTAGGAGCTAAAAGTCTTACTGACTTTTCTGCCCAGGTTGGCTTTGAACTGGTATCACCAGATCTCAGCCTTCTGAGTAGATAGAGTCTCAGCCTTCTGAGACTCCAATGTCTGGCTAAATTTGGCCTCTTTCAATCAAATCTGATCACTTTTTCTCCCTTTAATGTCCATACAATTTTCATTTTTCATTGTGACATTGACTTTTTAGGGCTATGTGTTTTTTTTGTTGTAGAATTTCATAATTTGCCTTAATGTAAACCATTAAGCAAATTTGTCTATTCCTCTATTTTCTATATTGCCTTTAATTAGAAGTTAGATCTACAGTAAGTAGGGTTATCCAGTAGAATATTCTGTGTGGACTGAAATTTCCTAATAACTGAATAGTGTGATAGCTACTAGCCTTATATAACCCAGGGCACTACCTATTTTCTTCTCACTTAATTCACTTTCCAGGTTGGCAAATTGACCTTCATTTGCCAGATTAGTTATGGGTATTTCTCTAACTAGAGATGAAGGAAGTTTTGAGTTTCTATTCCCAAAACTTTAGTCAGTGCTCAGAGACTGTATTCTAGGAATAAGTTTCACTCAGACTACTGTTCTCTTCAACACCTTTATATTTGTGGTAGTGGTGATAAAAACTTGGGGTTGCATTTTATATTAATATCCAGAAAACCTCTCATTTTTCTTTTCCTTCCTCTCCGTGATTTATTATTTATCTAACTAAATTCGTACTCCTAGATTGCTAAGCAGTTAGTACCAGTCTTTTATACCCCGAGAGAAGTCTGATAATTGCCTCATCTGATCATTTTGTTTTAGATGAAAATAAGAAACAAAACACAGTGGAACCCTCACAGGCAAATTAGAACCCAAGCCCATTTTTCGCTCTTTCAGGTCCACTGTTTGGTTCATTAGTTGTACTGTTTGCACTCTTCTTTGTAGTGTCTCTCTCTTCTCCCTTTCTTTGTCCCTCTCAGAAATTATTACTGTAGTTTGGTTTTAGAAAGCACTAATTTTAAAATTTATTTTCATTTTTAAATTATCTTTAAGTGTATAGAGGGATTTCAATTTAGTGAGTCAATTTTGGTGTATAATGATTCTCGATCAGTGTTTTTATTTGGCTAAATAGCTTGCTACTTACTATGTGTGGTATCAGGTAACAGCTATGTTTATTTAGTTCTTTATAGCTTTATAAAGTGCCTTTTCACTCTTTATCTCATTTATTTGTTATGAAGATACAATTTGCTCATATACCTAAGGTTCTTAAATAGAAACATAGATTTCTTTGTGATCTTTGCATGACCCTCACTTCTGTACACTCACAAATCCTTAGCTTCAGACATCTGTGTTGACTCATTCTGTCAAGATTATAAATTTAGGCATTGTAGTGTCTCAGTTCAAGCCCTTTCTATAGCTTTAGAATCTTGGAGTCTAAGGCATGAAATTCCAAATAAGACAATAACTAGCTGTTTTGTAGCACCTCTACTACTGTGATCAGGGAAGTGTTTTTTAAAACTTAATCAGAGGTTCAGTATGTAGTTAAGCAACACATTGCGTTGACACAAACACAGGATAATCATATAATTTATTGTACTAACATTCTTCAATCAAAATGGTGTTAGAGATAAGATAAATTATATGGCTATAATGTGTGTGTGTGTGTGTGTGTGTGTGTGTGTGTGTGTGTGTGTGTGTGTGTGTGATTTGGTTGGTGGTGACTGAGTTAGTCTAAGGCTAGACTGATTGCCAAAACTTTCTATGAGGAGCTTATTACCTAATAAGCTTATATAAAATGTGGAAATTTCTAAGAGGATCTTTTGTGATTTATGAATAGTTAGTTCAATACAGTAAGGTCTATGAAAAATCTGTTCATTTGTTATTGATTTTCTAATTTAAAAAACGGAAATAATATGGTATTCCAGAAAACATTTTGGTAGATCAGCTAGTAAGAATTATTTATTTGAAGTATATACTCAATATTCATAATTGCTCAATGACTTTTTGAGTATAGAACATGACATTTGCATATACTTTATGATAGTACTGGGTAAATAAGAGTTAGAGTTTAGCTTTTTATCCCTGGATTTCTAATAACTACTGCAGAGGTGAACCATACATGTTAAGATTATCTGAAGATAAAACTGGAACTTATTGGCTCAAAGTTCAAAGGAGAGAACTCTAGCTTCAAGGACATAAATCACTGAATTGTTATCCGCCAATTTGTAACAAGTGCAGATGAACAAGTGCATTTATCTAGACAATCTAGTATCTTTTACCTGCACTTTGAGGTCATTCTACATAGGGGTTTGTAGGTACTTTGAACTCTACAGAGATGAGAGTTCAAATTTATTTTCATTTTCTCATTTGAAGAAACAGACAGACTTGTGTCCTCTTTCTAGCTGCTGTTGTTAACCCTATTTTGTCCTAACCTCATTAGGCTCCAACTCAACTATGGAATCATCTGAGATTAAGTTATTCAGAGACACTCTATTATTTCCTGTTTGTTTAGTATGTGCTCATTTTTTCTCCACCAGTTGACTGTGAGCACTGAGATATGTATACCATTTTAAAATCTGTGTATACCAAATAAAAAATTATGCAAACCATTTAAAAAATCTGTGATTAAAAAGTCAGGTACTTAAGAAGAACTGAAAGGACTGTGTGGCAAAATAGATAATTGATCAAGCTTGAAGAGGCCCACAAAAAACAAAACAAAACATATATCTCAGTTTAAATAAGCCCAATTCCAGCAGATTCTTACCATGTAGGAATATGAGCTTGATATTGTCTAAGTAGAGTAAATCCACTGGTGCTATTCTTTGGCCTATCACTTTGCTACTCTAACGTACAGCATTATTTGAACACACCGAAAATGGCTTTATAGATACTTATTGTTTCATTAAAAGATGCTAATTATTTTAATATTGCCTACATTGCTTTTTGAAGACTATCATTGACATATGTAATATGATGCAAGATGTGTATGAATATTCTCAATCTATTCAAGGATTTGCTCTTTTTGAAGAATAATACATATATATCCATAAGAGGATTGATTTATCTTAAAATCAACAGACTTGAAAGTATTTACTGTTGTGTTCTCAGAAAATCATTTGGATCACTTTCCATGTTAAAATCCATTGATTGAAGCCTGGCGCTGGTGGCCCATGCTTCTCAGGTGGCTGAGATCTAAGGATTATGGTTTAAAGCTAGCCCCAGCAGGAAAGTCTGTGCAACTCTTATCTCCAATTACCTACCTGAAAACTAGAAGTAGAGCTTGGCTCAAAGTGGTACAATACTAGTCAAGCAAAAAGAACTCAAGGACAGTGCCTAGACACTGAGTTCAAGCTCCGAGACTGACAAAAAAAAAAAAAATTCATGATAGTACATTGTAGTAAGTGGCTATAGTCCGAGACTGATAAAACAAAAAATAGATAAAATAAGGAATGATGTGCTCAATGAGCTACATTTCAAACAGAGGAAATTTAATGGGAAATGATTACATTAGTAGCAGATGGACTTGCTTCCTGAATTACAATCTTAATAGAAACATGAGAACAGCTTAATTTGTTTCTGAGATTTTTGAATGTGATAAAAGATAAAGAGATTTGTTTGTTTGGTTGTGCCATTGTGATTTTTACTTTGTCTTCTGAATGTCTCCTTTGTACTAGGCTATTTTTATGATTCCTACAAATCCACCACCAACATTCAGGAAACCTGAACTTTGGTCTGATGATTTCACTGATTTTGTTAAAAAGTGCTTAGTGAAGAATCCTGAGCAGAGAGCTACTGCAACACAACTTTTACAAGTGAGTACTTATAAGTGAAACATTTTTTCTTAATACCTTTTGACATTTTTACATTGACCAGAAAAACTCCTTAGGAAGTATGGATAAAACTCACCTTTCCCTCTTTCCCTCCTCTCTTTCTTTCCCCTGCACCCCACTTTCTTCTGTATGCTTTCTTTGCCTCATTTTTTGTTTTCCAAGTGTGATCTTCTAACTGCTTTCTTTTCTTCGTTGTTAACTTTCTGCTTTTTTACTTATGTGTGCTGGTCCTGAGGCTTGAACTCAGGGCTTGAGCACTATTCCTGAACTTTTTTTGCTAAAGGCTAGCACACTACCACTTGAACTACAACTCCACTTTCAGCTTTTTTGTAGGTTAATTGGATAGAGAGTCTCACAGGCTTTTCTACCCTGGATGGTTTCAAACTGTAATCCTCAGATCTCAGATTCCTGAGTAGCTAGGCTTACAGGTGTGTGCCACCAGTGCCTAGCCTAATTTTTGCTTTTAAGCCTGTTTTAAAACATTCAGAGGGTTCTCATTTTAATAATGAATTCTCAATTCCATAGTTGTTATTTTTCTTGGCTTTTTCAAAATTATATTCTTTGACTCAGTATTTCTACATTAACTTTTAGTTGTACTTTAAGATATACATGAGTACAAATGAAATTGCACATGAGGATATTTTGAGTTTAAAAGCATTAAGTTCTGTAGACTAATGGTAACATGGCACTGCAGTAAATTCACAATGTATAATACAAAGACATGGTTGCAGTAGACTAAATGAACTAAATATGTACATTGGCATTTCTTATAAATTACAATGCGGCTTGTAGAGGTAGCTCATAGTTTTTCTAGAGAATAAAACAAAGCATAAAAGAATGTGAGGTTTCTATACCTTTTTTTAAAAAAAGAGATGCAATTCTGTTGGTTCAGTTTTTTAAAAAAAGAGATGCAATTTTATTGGTTTAGTTTTTATAGGTTTTAGTTTTTATGTTGATCTCATTTCTGTTAATATCATCAGATTGAATATCTCATATCTAAAATACTTAGGACCACAAATAGTTCAGATTTCAGTGTTATTGGGAATATTTGCATAGGCTATCAGTTAAATCTGAAAATATGTCAGCTTATAAAGATTAATTAAATTCTGTAACTAAATACCAGTATAAATTTATTTTTATACACAATATAATTACTAATTATATTACTAATTTGATAAGTATATATTTAAGAATAATAGCTTTATTAATGGAGTTATATTTTTATGTATTTGCTTTAAGGTGTTCTAAAAAGAAACTGAAAAAATATGGTTTCAGAATCATCCAAAATACTGTTTTCTTAATTAACAAATGTAGTTGTATTTAAAAAACAGTACTGAAGCCTATGATCTTGGTTAGCATTTACTAGCGTTTTAAGATTTGTTAGCTACAATTCAGAAAAGTCTTTTGAACTTATGTAATTGAAATTTACTCTTCTAGCATCCTTTTATCAAGAATGCCAAACCTGTATCAATATTAAGAGATCTGATCACAGAAGCTATGGAGATCAAAGCTAAAAGACATGAGGAACAGCAGCGAGAACTGGAAGAGGAAGAAGAAAATTCGGTTTGTAATTATACTAAGAAAGTAGACTTTTTAAATCTGTTGAGTTATTTTTCAATACTTTTAATTTGTTTCTTAAAATATGTTAATAATTACTATTTTATTATAATTGTGAGGTATGTTTGTTTCATCTTTTAGAACATTTTTTGCATTAAATGTTTGATTCTCTTTTCAGATGTCTTAAAAATGACATTAGTGGAATGTAATGTTGATATAGTAGTATTCTGTGTTAATGAGTGTCCAATTAACATTTATTCTCTAATGAATAAACATCTTGCATTTGGACATTATTATGTCATAACTTCTAAAATTTAATTTCAACTGATCACCAACTGTGCTATAAAACAGAAAATTGCAAGCCTTGATAAATACTGGAGAAAAGAGAGTCTTTATTTATTGTTGGTATAAATGTAAAATGGTACAACCTCTTCTGTTGCAGTCTGCTGTTTTCCTAACATTAAACATAAGTTTAGCATAATTGTACACTTCTACTCATAGATTCATACAGATGCTACACAATTTATGATGGTTCAACTTTTTCACCTTTACAGTGGTATAGAAGTATATGCATATAACTATTCTGTTTTGCATGTTCAAAATACTATTAAGTTACTTTAAATATTTAACAATTTTCTGTAAATTAGTCTGTTTTTTTTCTCAATTATAGGTTAGAGGAAGTAGTCTAAACTCATGTAAGGTAGGCTTGGCTAAAACTGATGACTAATACATTGATATGTTAAGTTCAAGGTAGGGAAGAATGTCTACCATTTGTGGTTAGGACTCTGAAAAAATTGTAGACAAATAATATACCATGTTTTTGTATTTTTTTATTCAAATAAGCATTTATTCTCTGGAGTAAATCTAGTATTTCTGAGTAACATTATTATGTTCATTGTTGTTAATTGAAATTATAAAAAAAGAAAAAAATTAATGTATGATAGTGACACATTGACTTACTTTGCTTAGGTTATATTTTCAGGCAAAAGTTTCATATTTACTTGATTAATCATTACCCATAAGACAAAAGTCATGGGCACATGCATTTTTATAAGAATAATGAAATATGCAGAATAGATCTAAAGTACTTTCACCAATTGTAAAAGTATATGCTTTACCCATGTTGAAGTCTCAAAATTGTATAGTGAGTTTATACTGTTTATTTCTCTGAGAGTCTTTTTGCAAATTTGCCTAACTAAATTGGATTACATAGTACCATTTAAAAATAAGACAGGTAATATCTTTGATATTTACTTTAATGACCAATTTATATCATTAAATGATGCTATTTTTATTTGAAAATCAGAAATTTTTACAAAATGGATACTTATTTTTGACCAAATAAGTACAAAGTTTAATGTAGGTTGGTTTAAAAATTGTAAACATACAAGACCTTTTTTTATTCCTATTATAGTTTATACTAATTTATCAGTCTCATTCAAAGTATAAAAATGCAATTCAGTAAGTTATAATTATCTAAGTGCAATTTATTGTCATCTAGCATTTAAACTAATTAATCAGTTTTTAAGATAATTGTAAATTTGCCCATATGGATT
This sequence comes from Dipodomys spectabilis, assembly GCF_019054845.1. NCBI lineage: Eukaryota > Metazoa > Chordata > Mammalia > Rodentia > Heteromyidae > Dipodomys > Dipodomys spectabilis. Next base: position 20,949,008 of record NW_024871460.1, read on the forward strand.
ACTGAAATACTGTATAGGCTTTTGAATGCTTAAATATATATGTAGTAAAAAGGTTTCATACCTGCTCTTTTAATAAAATAAGGCAAAGGTTCATTAATGGTATATTACTTAAAAGTGGAATAATGATGCTATTAAGTTGAATTTATAAGGCATAGACAAGCACTAGTAGTATTTTAAATTAAATGGCATGCTGAACAAAACTTGGGATACTTCTCTGTGTTAGGCTTGAATGAAAATTTTTTCATTGTTATGCATGTACCAGCAACTTTATTTTCCACTTTAATGAAAATTACTATGAATGTCTTTTCATAGTAGTAATGATGTAGAGAAAAATTTTACTAATTTTCCATAGATCATTTACCATTGGAAATGAAACAATGTGACATTATGCAGACATGGTATATCCTTGTTCAGACATTAAATTTGATTTAAGTTTGATTTACGGAAGCATGAGAATTGAAAAATGTTATTTATTATTATTATTATTATTTTTTTGTCGGTTGTGGGGCTTGAACTCTGGGCCTGGGCACTGGCCTTGAGCTTTGCTGTGCTCAAGGCTAGTGCTCTATCACTTTGAGCTACAGCACTACTTCCTGTTAAAAATTTTTATCCAACCTATTTTCCAGACTTTCAGGGTAAGATGACATATTACAAGCTTATCCTGGCACAGTGGATTATGCCTACAACCTTAGCCTTTTGAGGGATATAGATTGGAAAGATCATGGTTTGAGGCTAGCTCAAGCAGCCTTCTTAACCAATAGCTAGACATGGGAACATGAGCTTGTCATTTTGGGGTCATCTCATCTTGGCCTATCTAGGCCAACCTCAACATAAATGTTCCATTCAGCATAAATGTTCTGTGTTTTTGTAATAAAATAGGGAACAAATGGAAGCCTACAATATGGGAAGATCTCCCATGTTCATCAAAAGAATTAATATTGTGAAATGACTGTATTGTCACAAGCAATCTACAGTTTCAGTCTCCATCAGAAATACAGTGACATTCTTCATAAAACTAGAAAAAAAAGCCCTAAATTGATTTAAGGATACAAAACACTCCAAACAAACAAAGCTATCCTGATAAAAATAACAATGCTGGAAATATCCTAACACCTACTACAGAGTTATAATAACAATAGCAGTATGTTACTGGCACAAAAATGGGCAGGTAGACCATTATGAAATAGAATAAAGGTCCTAAATAAATCCAACTGAAAAAGAAGCCCAAATCATATCCTGGAGTAAAGACTGCCTCTTTAGAAGTAGTGCTGGAAAATTTGGATATCCAAATATAGGAAACTGAAACTATCAGTTTCTCATCCAGTGATTTCAAACTAGATCAGTGACCTTCATTTAAGACTTCATACTGAAAATTCTTGAGGAAAATATAAAGAAAACACTTGAAAATACAGACATAGGCAAGAACTTTATTAATAAAATCCAACAGTTCAGAAAAGAATAGCAAGAATTGACGATGAGCATTACATCAACTTAAAAAGCTTCTACACAAGGGAAACAATTACTAGTGAAGAAACAGCTTGAAAAATATGAGAAAAATCTTGTCATCTGAGAGAGGATTACTATCTAAAATATATAAATAATAATCGAACCAGTATATAGACACATGAACTGAACAGACAGTTCTCAAAAGATGAAATGCATATGGCTAATAAGTTCATGAAAAATTGTTCAACAGCCTTAGCCATCACAGATATGCAAATCAAAGCTATATTTTGGCTGGGTGCCCATGGCTCATGCCTGCAATCCTAGCTATTTAGAAATCTGAAATCTGAGGAGTCCAATTCAAAGCCAGTCTAGGCAGGAAAATCCATGACATTCTTATATCCAATTAAACTCCAGAAAGTGAGAAGTAGAACTGTGGTTTAAGTAGTAGAGTGCCAGCCTTGAGCAAAAAAACTCAGGAAGAGTACCCAGGCCCTGAGTTCAAGCTCTAGTACTGGCAACCACAACAAAACCAAAAATGACATTGTGATTCCATCTCACCCCTTCGGAATGTCTCTGCTAATGAGGATGGAAAAACCGTTACACATTTTTGGTAACCAGTATAGAAATCAGTAAGGTTCCTCAAAAAACTAAAAATGGAACTATTATATAATTCAGCTCTACCATTCCTCAGTATATATCCAATGAAATCTTAGTGGGAATATAATAGATATAATTGCATGTCCATGTTCAGTGCAGCACTATTTACAATAGCCAAGTTATGGAATCAGGTCTAAGTGCTCTCAATAGATGAATGAAGAAAATGTGGTGCATATAGTGTGGAGTTTTATTCAGCCATAAAGAAGAATGAAATTATGTTAGTGGCAGCAAAATGGGCAACTGGAAATTATCACGTTAAGTGAAATAAGCCTGATTCAGAAAAACAGATTTCTTTTTTTCTCTCATATACATAATATAGTTTAAAAAGAAAAATAAAGTGGGGGATATTTGGGAAAAGCAAGAGGGTAAGTAGGAAAAGAGCTAAAGGACAAGCAAGGACAATGGAGTGATTATGACTAAAGTAGATTGTGTACATTATAAGTGCTTTAATAAAAATATGACATATAAAAGAAAGCAATGAAACTTTAGAAGTGCGGGGATAAAGGAAATGATAGAAGGGGTGAGCCTGATCTGGTATACTGTTCGTGTGTGGAAATGTCACAGAAACCTTCCCAGTAATATGTGCTAATAGAAAACCTTCATAAAAATATGGCACAATTGATAGTGTATTTATTTTTTTTTATTGTGAAAATACTGTACAGAGGAGTTGCAATTACAAGGGCAAGATAATGAGTTCATTTCTTATCAAGCATTGTAGCCTCCTCCTTTGTTTCCCCTTCCCATCCCTTCCCATCCTCCCCCCGTCCCCCCACCCAATCCGCGCCCCCCCCCACGAAAGTTGTAAAGTTCGTTTTCAACATAACAACTTGTACATCTCATTGTTGCAATGGGTCCACCTGTATCCCTATTTAAACGATTTGTTTTTCCCCTTCCCCTCCACAAATTATACCAACATCAAATACAGTGAAAGCAGGGGTTATACTGTGGGGGAGGGACATACAAAGCAACAAAGAAATCATCTTATAAATGTGTTAGAAACAATCGCATGAAAGAAAAAAAATTCGAATACATATCTTAGGGTTCATTTCCCTAACATCACCTTCTCTGACCTTTTCTGCTTGACTCAGACATATACTAGATATTGCAAATAAGGGAAACCATGAGACCTATGTTTCTTTGGACCTGGCTTCACTTAATATAATTTTTCCAAGCCTTTCCATTTCCTAACAAATGGAGCAATGTCATTCTTTCTGACGGAGGCATAGAATTCCATTGTGTATATATACCACATTTTCTTGATCCATTCATCTACTGAGGGGCATCTGGGTTGGTTCACATAATCATACTGGTAGCCTTAGTGTGGTCTTGTTTGTAAACATTTGGGTAAATGCCCAAAAGTGGGATTGCTGGGTCATAGGGGAGCTCTATGTGGAGTCTTTTGAGGAACCTCCATACTACTTTCCAAAGTGGTTGAACAAGTTTATACTCCCACCAACAATACAGTAAGGTTCCCTTCTGTCCACATCCCTTCTAGCATCTGTTGTTATTAGAGTTCTTAATTTTAGCCATTCTAACTGGAGTGCGGTGGTATCTCAAAGTTGTTTTGATTTACATTTCTTTTATGGCCAGGGAGGTTGAGCATATCTTCATGTGTCTATTGGCCATCCTTCTTTCCTCTTCAGAGAAGTTTCTCTTTAAGTCTTTAGCCCATTTATTTATTGGGCAGTTGTTTCTTTGAGGATTTGTTGTTGGGGGATTTAATTTTTTGAGTTCCAAGTATATTTTATTTTATTTTATTTTTTTTTGGGTCCGGTCATGGGGCCTGAACTCTGGGCCTGGGCGCTGTCCCTCAGCTCTTCAGCTCAAGGCTAGCGCTCTAACACTTGAGCCACAGCGTCACTTCCGGCTTTTTTCTTTTTGCTTATGTGGTGCTGAGGAATTGAACCCAGGGCCTTGGGCATGCAAGGCAAGTGCTCTACCACTGAGCCACCTTCCCAGCCCCCCAAGTATATTTTAGATATGAGACCCTTGTCCGTTGTAGGGCTAGTGAAGATCTTCTCCCAATCCGTGGGCTTTCTATTGATCTTGCTAGCTATGTCCTTTGCCATGCAGAAGCTCTGCAATTTCATGCAATCCCATTTGTCCAACATTTCTTTGATTTGTTGTGTTTCTGGGTCTCTATTTAGAAAATTTGATCGTGTATTTTAAATATGTGAAGAGTGTGGTAGGAGCGAGGTTCCCAGGCTCATGCATATAATCCTAGCTTCTCAGGAGGCTGAGATCTGAAGATTATGGTTCAAAGCCAGCCTTGGTAGGAAAGGCCTTGAGACTCTTTTCTCTCCAATTAACCACCAGAAAACTGGAAGTGGCTCTGTGGCTCACAGTGGTAGAGCGTAAGCCTTGAGATGAAGAGCTCAGGGGCAGTGCCAGGCCTAGAGTTCAAGCACCATGACCGAAAAAAGAAAGCAAGAAGGGGGTGGGGTGGGGAGTGGGGCCGTAGGGGGAGAGGCAGAGTCAGAGGGGGAGGCAGAGTCAGGAAAGCAGGCAGGCGGGCAGGCGGGAAGGATATGGTAGGATATGGTAGGTTCCTAGAACAGGGTAATTGCACACTATTTGGGTAAATTGCCGGCTAATGGAATTTTAGTCATTTGTCTTTGGTGCCCTCTAGTGGACTTTTTGTAAACTGCTCAAACACCGCCATCATTCTCAAAGGTGTTATTCTAAAATGTTTGATTTTCTAAGCTCTTTTATATTTGGTTAATCCTGACATGTGTTGGTTGTAAGAGAAAAAAAAAGAAAGTCATGGAGAATTCTGGTATTGTCCAATACTGGGGATGGAAGATAATATTATGTTTGGAAACTTTTATTATAATGCCAAGAACTTGTACAGTCTTGTATCATAGAGCCTCTGAAGTCCTTCCCACATGCCTCCACCATTTGGACTTGTACTGATGAACAAGTCTTTTATGACTCAAGATCCTGACAGCTTTGATGTAGCTTTAAAACATGCCTTGAACATGCAAAGTTAGAATCTATGAAGTTTGTTTGTTAATAAAGACATATGTCAAAGACAGCAGCTGTATAAGCTGTTATGCTAGTTTTGCATTGACATAGACAGACCACCTACTTACAGCCGTGGAAGAGAATTCATTCTTTGTGAATTCTTTGGGTATTCAGAGACTAAACATCTTAGTAACATTAAGTGATTAAATGATTTAACCTGTGCTGAAGATGTGGAAGTGGGGCTTAAGGGCAGCTATTTGATGGAGCCATGTTTTATGTTTTCTTTATAGTTCTTAGATCAGTTAAGCTAAATCTAGTAGTATTGCAACCAGATTTAACCATTTGATCCCATTGTGAACTATTTCCCTTGTATGGAAATGGCAGATGTAACTTGTATAATTAGGATAATGAGGTAAGTCTTTGACTTTATTTACAAGTGAAATTTGTTGGTAATGATCTGTTGCTTCACTTTAATAGTTTCATCTTGCCCTAAGAGTATTAATTAGCGTTTTTTAAAATTTGAGACATTTAGGTAAATGTACGTGATTATTTTTACTTTTAGTCAATTAGTGATTAAAGTTTATGTTTTGACAAAAGGTTAATCACTACCAAACCTTGAATTCAGTCATGCTCAAGGATGGGAGTGAAAGATTCCTACTACAGTTTTCCACTGTTTTCTGCTCATCTCATTGAATTGTATGACAGATGCCTCGCAGACTTCTTAGTCAACTCTTTCATCACAAATAAATAATTGGTTTCATTCTCTCATTGTGGGCTGAAGTAGTAAAGCCCATTAAGTTACTTTGGGTTATAAGTAACTGACATTATTTGTTATGTTTTCTGCCTTCATTTATTCAAATTGGAATGTCTTACAATTTTATAGAGGGAGTCAATTTGATTTTACTAGGTCCAGAATACTGAAGTTACTTTTGATCTATTTTATTTGATTTTGCAGAAGCTTTCTAGGCTCTTCTGAGTTTCTTTCTTTCATACTATCTTTCAGATTAGACCTGTCATTTCTGCTATTAAAGGACCATTTTTTTTAGTATAGGTTCCAATTAACCTGAAGTCTGGACCTCAGCATCAGCTTTCTATTCCAGTTTCTTTATTTAATCTTATTTTCCAATTTATCCTTTAGTTTTCAAAGTGTGCCTATCACTCTTCTGCCTGGCAGTTCATACCAGCATGCAGCATTTAAAGCATTCTGTAAGTGGTAGGCATCCTTTAATGGCAACAAACATACTGCTTTCCATTCAAGCTAGAATCACTCAACTTTGGTGGTTTTTTTCCCCCCAATCTGGATTACCACATCTATGCCTAGTTTTTCTAAGGGAACTAACTTAATTCTAAGGAACAAGGGCATCTTAATTCTGTTGTTTTGTTATTCCTATTTTCAATGTGTATTTATCTTTGGAATTGTGAACATTTGTTCAGCTGGCTTTTATCTCAGAAAATAATGTGGATTCCGATTTGAGGGCTGGATGCAAACACCTCTAGGATGGATTTGAACTTTTTTTTAATCAGGCATCTAGAGTTCTACCTTACTGAGACTGTATTAGGTTAATTTCTTTGTATGAGGTCCCCAAACCAAATGGCAGTGCCAAATTGAAAGCAGAGGATGTGGTTTCAAATTCTACAGAGAGCCTTCCTTAACCCCAACTTTATGCTTAAACTAGGTGAGATTTGTCACCTCTTTACCTCTAGATTATTTTTTCCTTACTTACCCTTTCGCTGGAGATATAGAGCTTTAAAATTCCCACCTTGTGCAGGATTTCTGATTCTGCTTTGAAGAGAACCCAAACTTCTTTGTCCACCAAAATATAAACCTTATTTAACCACCACTCTCCTTCCCCAGCAGTACATGCTCTAAGGGCAGACCTAAAATCAGAGTTCGCTGAATCTCGGAGAGGAGGTGGGTTTCCTTTACTATATTGAGAGCTCAGCTATGTATTTATACATTTGTTACATTGATCGTTTGCTGCTTCATTAGCATCTTTAAAAACTTACCTGTCTTGCAAAATAGCAGGTAAAAAGGCCGAGAATCTGGACACTGGAAGAAACCTGAAGCCCAGAAGACTGGTGTCGAAGGCTATTCCTCAGGCTAAAATGCCTGAGAAAGGGAGGCCTCACCACAGCTGAAACCTGTTTTGCATCAGCAGATACTCCCAATCTGCGATGTATTCCAGAAAAAATTGTGTCTAAGAGGAAGTACTGGGCTTCTAAACCCAAGGTTGAAAAGAAAAAGAAGGTCCTTGTGACTCACAAAACCAGTTGGTGTGACAAGAACAGTGGTACCTGGGTGGTTAAGCTTGGGAAAATGCCCAGCCACTAACCGAGGATGTGCCTCAAAAGGTGTTGAGCCATGGCAAGGAGCCCTTCAGTGAGCATGTGCAAAGGCTGAGGGCCACCATCACTCCAGGAACCATCGTAATCATCCCCACTGGGTGCCACAGAGGCAAGGGAGTGGTTGTCTTGAAGAAGGTGGGTAGTGGCTTGCTACTTGTTACTGGACCTCATCCCTCAGCCGTGTTCCTCTGTGTAGAACACACCAGAAATTAGTTATGGCCACCTCCACAAAAATTGATACCAAGGTGAAAATTTCCAAACACCTCACTGACATTACTTCAAGAAGAAGAAGCTTCAGAAACCCAGACACCAGGAAGATGAGATCTTTGACACACAGAAAGAGAAATAGGTTACAGAGCAGCCCAAGGTTGATGAGAAAGCTGTGAGCCTACAAATTCTACCTCAAATCAAAGTTATTCCTCAGCTCCGAGGCTGCATACAATCTTTTTTTGCTTTAACAAATGGAATTCATCCTCACAAAATAGTGTTCTGAACTGAGAGCCTAATTAAATCATATATATATATGTATATATATATATAAAGATATTAAAGATTTCTAGACCACTATAAAATTGCAGCTTTTTCTGTGATTGGTTTACTGAATATTTATTTTTTCTGAAGAATTGTTTTCATATCATAGTAGAATGCATATGTGTTAGCATTGTCCAGTTGAACAAAAGCCATTGTGATTCCTATTTTTATATTTATTGTATTTGCAGTGAAGATATTTCATACAATTTAAGAATAAAAATTTATTTCTCAATTAGGACATGTACTTGAGGAGTATGCTGTCTCAGTACTATAAATTTCAAACATATTCTAAAGCATTAGTGTAAATAGCCTTAAAATAATTTGATTATTTGATAATTGAATCATTTTATTATCAAATATTTTAAAACTCCTTTAAGGTAGTAAATATGGCAAATGTAAAATCTGATTTTTTTTCCTCAGTCTTTTCCAGCATAAATCTGTCTTAGTGATGGACTAGGATTTCCTAATAATGTTTTCAAATATTTGTATTCCATGTGGATTTTGTGATTCATAAGCTGGACTATCATCAGTACTCTTGTTTTGCATTCCTGGCATGTGATGGCCACCGATTGAAAATGCTATTGTATTCCTTACTGGAATTGGCTGCCTTCTGCTGTGGGGAAGCATCTGTCCCACAGATCTTTTTCTATAAAGTATCAACATGGTTTTCTTTATTGAAGTCGCAAAGTATAACTTTGAAAAACATTATAAATAATTGTTTCTACAAAAATATAAAAAGTAGCAAATCAGTTTTAAATATCAAGGATATGTTCAAGATAATGGTTTCTTAAAAGTAAAAATTTTCAGCACCATTCCCAAGTTATTGGTATCTATGTTTTAAGTTTCATTAAAAATTAGCTAATTCTATCTGTACTTCATTAGTTACTTTTTAGGTGCCACTTTCTCATTCATGAACTGAGCATTCATGCTTTTCTTTTCTTTTTTCTTTTTTTTTCCTCCATTGGTAAATTAGGTTAGCATCTTTTAGCAAAGTGACTATCTATACAAAAGTACTATGTGATAAGAGCTTGAAAACTATTATTGTTTTGACATTTTGTGGGTTTTACTATGTTTCTACTAATTCACACTTGTGTGAATTCAAGGGGGCAAGCTATTTCCTTTGGAGATTCAATTCCAATATAGACTTATTGGAAGATTAAGAGTACTATTTCATGTCATTGAGATATTGAGATGTTATGTTTCTTGGTAAGTTTAATGGCTATAGCATTGAATCTTATAAGAATAAATGACAGGGCTGGGAAGGTGGCTCAGTGGTAGAGCGCTTGCCTTGCATGCATGAGGCCCTGGGTTCAATTCCTTAGCACCACATAAGCAAAAATAAAAAAGCCGGAAGTGGTACTGTGGCTCAAGTGGTAGAGCACTAGCCTTGAGCTGAAGAGCTGAGGGACAGCGCCCAGGCCTAGAGTTCAGGCCCCATGACCAGACCCTCCCCCTCCCCCCCCCCCCAAAAAAAGAATAAATGACAAATGAGTCACAAATATAAAAATAGATTTATTGTTTTGAGAACTGGTGTCATCTAAGATAAAATATTTAAAGTAGTAGATTTTAAAAGAAAACTGATAGAAAAAAAAATGAACTTCTGAATCCTTGGTGGGATCTACTTAAAAGAATACGAAAATAGCTGTGTGTGTGTGTGTGTGTGTGTGTGTGTGTGTGTGTGTGTGTGTGTGTGTGTGTGTGTGTGTGTTCTTCATCTTTAACAGATGAAAGCATGCTTTTGCAAATCTTTAATGTAATTAAATTGAACTGAAGAAAATGTTTCAAATGGTTTAAAAGCTTTACAAAGTTGGCAGTTAGAATTCAAGCTTTAGCATCAGATAGGCCTAGTTTAAATCTTGCTTCGACTCTTTATTTGTTGTTTGTCCTTGGACAGATTTTTAAACAAAATTGGGTTTTGGGTTCATTCTTTGTTCAAGACAAATAATACTTCACAGGGTAAATCAGAGCATTAAGCTGGGTGACAGTGGCCCCTGCCTATAACCCTAGCTGCTCAGAATGCTAAGATCTGAGGATCATGGTTCAAAGCTAGCCCAGGCAGGAAAGAGACTTTTATCCCCAACTAACACCCCAAAAAGCCAGAAGTAGAGCTATGACTGAAGTGGTAGAGAGCTAGCCTTGAGCAAAAAAGCTCAGGGTCAGCCACCAGACCCAGAGTTTAAGCCCTTGGATGGGTGCATACACATGTACACATCCACGCACACACACAACAGTCATGGGAGTAGCCTATAAAAAGACTTCATAATAGTGCTTCTAATTCATTCCTGGTAACTATGTTTATCATTATCAAATGAATAAACTGAATGACTTCAGTTTAACATTTTTCTCTCAAAGTTTCTTCAGTAATCACTCTATATTTATAGTAATGATAGTTTAAATCAAGTTATATCACTAGGACCTCACGTAACATTGTTCTTAATTCTGTATTTTGTAACAAAATGAAGTATTTGTCAGCAAATAACATAGGAAGAACAATGCTTTGTACTGTTCATCAGGAAAAGAACTGTTAACAAAATCTTTTTTGCTGTTAGAGATTTGAGAGTCAAATAAAGGATTTAGATAAGTCATTACAATGACAACATTGTGTAGTAAATATGATCTACATAAGAAAAATGTGTTAGGGGAATGAAGTTACACATACTTAAGTTTCAGAGTATCTGAACTGTGAAAACATTTGCCTCTGTTGTAAAAAGTTTATAAAACATCCTGACCAAACTTATGCTTATGTGTTTTAATATGGCCTATTTATCCTTTAAGATTTAAACTCAATAGAGAAACTAGAAGATTCCAAACATAAAGTAATGAAACTACCCTTATTTTATCAGAACATATTATATACAGGTATTAAAATATCACACTATACGTATGAGCAATTATGTGTTAGTTATTATGTATTAATCAATTTTTTTAAAGTTTAAGGGAAATAAAGATTTAACTCAAAGATAGCCTTTTCTGTGAGGCTTTCTCTACTTGTGATAGGCAAAATTAGAGGCTCTACTCTTAAATTACCATTATACTGTCTACACTTATACTTCTTAAGAGGTTGTCTTGTAATTTATTATTCCATTGCCAGGAAATTCTCTAGAACTCATTCCTTTAAAAACCAGATGGAACAAAACTGTCTTAATCATCTTTCTATCTTCAATGCCTGTTCCACTATTTGACATTTTACAGATGTGTAATAAATGCTTAGTGAATAAATTAGTAAGTGATAATATAAATTGATTTTATTGAATAAACACTTATTAAGTACTACCATATACCAAGTATTTTGGCAGTGAGAATTTGGCAGTTAGAAAGAATCTCTTGCCTTCATCAAACTTCTATTCTAGTGGTACAGAAGGCTACATCCAGGCTGGAAAGAATACAGAAAGACAAAAGAATTGTGAATGATGGAAGCTTCCAATCAAATTGATGATCAGAAGTCTCCCTGAGGTGGCAAAATCAAAGTTAAATAAATGTCTTATAGAAGAGCATTCCAGTCTGGAAGATCAGCCAATTTAAAGACTACAAGAGGAACATGGTTAAAATACTCAAAAAATAGCAAAAGAGGCCAACATGGCTGGAGTTTGATGAACAGGAAGGAATGTGATAGGAGATGAGATTGGCAGATGTTACTAGGCTAGATCACATTTGGCTATGATAGTTTGGATTTATTCTACATGTGATGAGAGGCCAACTGCAGAATTTGCAGCAAGAAAGTAATGTGACATGATTTGTCTTTAGAAAAGCTTGATATGTATGTGGTGTGTAGAACTGAAAGAGGCAAGAATGGAAATAGTGAAAAACAAGAGGCTTTTCTTATAGTTTAAGTAAGAGAGGGTAGGGCTTGGACCAAGTAATTCATATGGGCACTCTGGAAATAGGAATTGGTGAAATAAGCAATTAACATGTTAAGCCTGTACGTCTAATTTAAGCATTCAAGCAGATAAACATTTAAATGTAAAGAAGATTCATATATGTGGTAGAATAATGGGCTAAGAAGTGAAATAATTGTGGTCAGGTGTGGTGGTGCATACTTATAATCCCATATATAAGAGGAACAAAGTTCAAGACTAGCCTGGGTAAAAAGATAATGACACGATTATCTCAACAACAAGTAGGGAGTGTGGTTTCACACCTGTGATCCCAGCTACATAGGATATGGAGGAAGGAAAATCTCAGGCCAGGTTACCCAGGCAGAAATGCAAGATTCTGTCTGAAAAACAAACTAAAAAGCAAAAGGGCTGGGGTGCTACCTCACTTGCCTAGTGAGACTATGGCCAATGAGTTCAATCCCCATCACTGCCCAAAAAAGAAAAAAAAAGTTTAATTCCAACTGTTTTAAATAAGTAAGTTTCTCACATTTTGGGTCTCTCAGCTTTCCATCTTTAAGCAATAAATGAATTAATTTGGTTTCTTTTCTACCATGAAGGGCCTTGATTTTTTTTTCATTCTTTGAAAAAGTAAATTTATATTGAATGCTAGAATGAAATACTTCAATGGATTCAAAAGTACTATAAGAAAGATGTGTGTCTATAAGGTATTTACCTTTATAAAAGATTTTTATAAAGTAAGTGCTTAGAATATGAGAGCAGACATTGAAATGTACAATGTAATGCATATTGTTAAACAGTTTGTTAATAGTTAAGTAGTTTGTTAAATATTTAACAAAAACTGAATTAGCCACTGAGGTAAACTATATTTGACTGGGAAAATTTTGTTAAGTAGGTAGGGGAGAAAAAGCATTCTGGGTAGAGAAGACATGTACAAAGTCTTCATGAGCATACTAGCACACTGTAGTATTATGGAGGAAGGTTCAGTTAAAGAACTGATGGATATGTGAGCAATGGGAAAATAGGATTGGTGGGTAGAACATAGAAGACATTAAAATCCTAGCAGAAAGATGTAGCTGTGTGTGTGTGTGTGTGTGTGTGTGTGTGTGTGTGTGTGTGTGTGTGTGTGTGTGTGTGTGTGTACTGTGGCTGCTGAGCTTGCTTGCTCATGACTGTTATTCTACCATTTGAACCTCCAGCCTAACATTTTACTTGTTATTTTTGGAAATACTGTAGTCTCTTAGACTTTTCTGCTTGGGTTGGTTTGAGCCATGATCCCGGGATCTCCTGAGTTTCCCTGATCCTCCTGAGTTTCTTAGTGCCAGGTTCAACTTTTTTTTTTTTTTTTTGGGTCTGGTCGTGGGGCTTGAACTCTGGGCCTGGGCGCTGTCCCTCAGCTCTTCAGCTCAAGGCTAGCGCTCTACCACTTGAGCCACAGCGCCACTTCCAGCTTTTTTCTTTTTGCTTATGTGGTGCTGAGGAATCGAACCCAGGGCCTCGAGCATGCAAGGCAAGAGCTCTACCACTGAGCCACCTTCCCAGCCCTCAACTTTTTAATGTAGACAAGAACTAGGATACATTATAGATTCTTTCCTTTTTTTTTTTTTTTTTGGTCAGTTGTAGGGCTTGAACTCAGGGCCTGGGTGCTATCCCTGAGTCTCTTTGTGCTCAAGGCTAGTACTCTACCACTTCCTATTTTCTGGAGATAAGAGTCTGATGGACTTTCCTGATTGGGCTAGCTTTGAACTGCAATGCTCAGATCTCAGCCTCCTGAGTAGATAGGATTACAGGTGTGAGTCGCCTTTAAAATAAGAATACCGTAGAGAGCCGGGCACTGGTGGCTTACGGCTATAATCCTAGCTACTCAGGAGACTGAGATCTGAGGATGGCAGTTCAAAGCCAGCCGGGGCAGGAAACTCCGTGAAACTCTTATCTCCAATAAACCACCAGAAAACCGGAAGTGGCACTGTAGCTCAAGTGGTAGAGCACTAGCCTTGAACTGAAGAGCTGAGGGACAGCACTCAAGCCCAGAGTTCATGCCCCACGACCCTCCCCCACACACAAAATATCTTAGAGAAAAAAAAAAGAGCCAAGGTGTCTGTACTTCTAGTTACTCACTAGGCTGAGATCCATATGATCATAGTTCAAAGCCAGCCAAGGCAGAAAAGTCTGTGAGACTTCATCTCCAAAATAACCAGCAAAAAGCTGGTCTGGAGGTTGGAACATCAGGTCAAAGGTTGGAATATCAGCCAAGCAAGCAAGTATGAGGCCTTGAGTTACAACCCCAGTGTAGCCAAACAAAAACATCCTGATGCAAATAAATATTCAAGAAAGAGGCCAGGTATGATGGCTTACATCTATATTCCCAGCTACTTTAGGAGGCATAGATAGAGAGAATTGCCATTCAAGGCCAGCCTGGTCAGAAAGTTAGCAAGACCCCATGTCGCCAGTAAGCACCATTCACAGTGGCTTGTGCCTGTCATCCTATCTGTCTAGAAGGCATAAAAAGGAGGATCACCATCTCAACCTAGCCATGGTAAAATGCTAGACTTTGTTAAACCTTGTGGAAGCTTAAAGGCCTAGAGGTGTGTCTCAAAGGATAGAATGCCAGTCTAGTGAGTAAGAGGTCCTGAGCTCAAATCCTGGCTCACCCTGCCCCGCCCCAACCCCCCCCCCCCCCACACACACACAAAGTATGGTGCTGTGAGTATACTACCTTTGAGGAAGGTGTGAAAACTCCTTGTTCCTGGTAACTGCAGAAATTTTGCATACTTTTTTCCTTATCATCACAACAGTAGGGAGAAACCTGAGGACTTAGATGTTTGCCTAAAGGTCCAGTGACTGAGGCAGGATCTGAATTAACCTCTGTTTCTACATTATTCAATATGAGACCCAGAAGGTATTACTTGTAGTTATGAAAGGTATAAGACAACAAAGAATAAACCCAGTAGCAGTGAGAATAGAAAAGAAGACATGAAACTGAAAAGAAATTGTTTCTGATGAGCTTGTTGACTGTATACAGGGAGTGAATGAGCGCATGAGCGGAAGAAGACATTGAAGTTTTATTTGCAGGGAGCTAGTGAGTTTCCAGTTTAGTGGTCATGGTTACACAACACTGATGATTCTTAGTGCCATAGAACCATCCTCTGAAAAATTGCAAAAGTAGTAAATTGTATTATATATATTTTACCACAATTGAAGAAAAATGCTAGTAGCTATTATAGAGGTTAGAAGTGTTATTCAGCCTATTAGAAAAAGAAGTGATAGATGGGTGCTGGTGGTTTACTGTCACCCTTGCTACTTGAAAGGCTGAGATTGGGAGGATCCATGGTTTGAGGCCAGAAAAGTTTAGGAGACCCCTTATGAACCCATAGCTTGGTGGGATTGTATGTTCCTATCACTCCAACTACTACAGAAAACCTAAAATAGGTGGCTCTTGGCCTATGTGCATGCCTGGGTAGGAAGTAACAAGTGCAGAAAAGGGGCCCTGAGTTCAAACCCCAGTACCACCAAGAAAAGGTTCAAGTACAAACATGTTCAATCTTTAAAGTGCCCTTTTGTATGTTTATTTCATCACTGTGTTCTGTTAATGTATTTGTGGATAATTTATTGAACTCAGTCCTTATTTCAAAGTCTACCAGCAGTTTCTGTTTCTATCACTTTCTGTTGCTTGAGTTTTAATTACCTAAAGCCTTAAGTTGTTTTGCTAATTTTGCCCTTTATGATAACATTTGTGTGTATGCTTATATGAAAAATAATAATTATAGTATGATTATCATTATTAACAATATTAACATATTCTTGTTAAGAGTTAAGAAATCCAGTTGTCCCAAAGCAGTGTTTCTTCACTGTGGTGTTTTGTTTCCAGGATGAAGATGAGCTGGATTCCCACACCATGGTGAAGACTAGCTCAGAAAGTGTGGGCACAATGCGGGCTACAAGCACAATGAGTGAAGGGGCCCAGACCATGATTGAACACAACAGCACAATGTTAGAATCTGATTTGGGGACCATGGTTATAAACAGTGAGGATGAGGAAGAAGAAGATGGAACTATGAAAAGTATGTGACCTTTTCCTTGAATATGAGTTCCCTATTTTGAAAGTATACTTATATGGAAATTTTGGGAGTTTAACTTTGTTTGGTAGCCCCAAAAAAAGGAAAAAAGAATATAGCACAGTAAACTTTAAAATTTATTTTAAGCTGGGTGCCAATGGCTCATGCCTGTAATCCTAGCTATTCAGGAGCCTGAGATCTGAGGATCGTGGTTCAAAGCAAACCCGGGCAGGAAAACCCATAAGACTCTTATCTTCAATAAACCACCAGAAAACTGGAAGTGGGTGCTGAGGCTCAAGTGGAAGAGTGCTAGCCTTGAGCTGAAGAGCTGAGGGACAGCACCCAGGCCCAGAGTTCAAGCCCTACAATCGACCAAAAATTTTTATTTTAATATAACACATAGTAATATATCTTTAAAATGGAAACCAGAATAGTCTTGTAATTACCTTAAAAAGAAAATGATGTAAATTTTTGAGTTTTAGCTTTGATAGCAAAAAAATAAAATATAGCACAAGTAAACTTTAAAATTTATTTTAATATAACATATCATAATACGTCTTTAACTTAGGGTTGTAGAACTTTTTTTCCTGTTGAAGGATACAAATCCATAATTTAATTTGTAAAGTATTTTAGAGAGAAGATAGTGCCTAGCATTTACTTTTCCAATTAAAAAATCAAGTCTAAAATTTCATTCCAATAAATACAAAATAATATTATTTCATGTTGTCTAAATTATCAGTTAAACCACAGAGACAGGAGTCCATGCTATGGGAAGAAATGAGAGCTAAAGCAGGAAAATAAGAAACCCTCAAAGAAGGATTAGAGTCAGGAATGCTAATAGAGAAGACTATTCCATGCATGTTAACTGCTGCTTATCATGGATGAGACACAGTCCAGGGGTCTAAAATGATTCAGACATTCTCTCTGACATCTGTTGCTTACAGAGTGATGAATTTTTAAGGGCTAATCCAACTTCTTTCCTTCCTTCACTTCCTTCTTCTTTTCCTCCCCCCTTCTACTCTCCCTCCCTCCTTCCCTCCCCCCTCTCTTTCTCTTTCTCTTTCTCCTTCCTTCCTTCCTTCCTTCCTTCCTTCCTTCCTTCCTTCCTTCCTTCCTTCCTTCCTTCCTTCCTTCCTTCCTTCCTTCCTTCCTTTCCTTTCCTTTCCTTTTCTTTCATAGTTTTTTAAAGATACTGCAGTTAATAATGTAGGATATTGTAATTACACAGTGAGAGAGTACAAACAATTCTCTTTAAACAATTATTGACCTTTCTCCCTCCCCTCACTACAGTAGTTTCTATGGTTATTGTCAAAGACTAAGGTACTAGACGGTTTTCTATTACATGCTATTGTTTTCAAATGGTAGCATAGCACATTACATGATTTGTGCCATTAGAGAGCTTAGAAAGTTACAAATATTCAAGTGATTTGCTAGTACTGTGAAATGGATATGAAAATTTCCTCTCTGACATTTCTATTTATTTTTGCCCACCCCTTTCTTGGTGCTACTGCCCCAGTATTGCTGCTCCAGTGAAATCCTACCTCAAAGTTTCACTTAGCTCACTGTTGCTGCTTTCTTCACATTTTCTGCTATGTGGCTCATTATGGGTTACATACTTTGGAAGGGGAAAGTCATGATGTACAAAATGCAAACAAATTGCATTTATATGTAGTTAATCAGTATGGCAGTGTGTAGAGGGAAGTATATGAATTTTTTTTTCCCTCCGATCACTGGTGGGCATCCTGAACCTTTGTTCTGGAAAGCAGCCTGAATTTTGGATTCCAAGAAAATTCTGAGCTTCTGAGCATAGGTTTTTTGCATTCTAACATGTTTATTGCATAAGATGTTCTTGTGGCTGATATTAAAGTACAATTCATATACCCTATAGATCAAAAAGATCCCAAATTAAGATAGCACAGCACATACCATCACATTTCTGCAAGTTGATAAAATTCTTTCACTCATATTTTAGGATTCTTAGAACATTTAAGAACTCTTACGTGCTTGCTTTATTGTACATCTAGTGAGCTATTTATTAAACTTTCTACAAAACTACCAAAACAACTTATTTATACAATTGTATATTGGAACATCATAAGTATAGTGGTTTTAAAAAATGAGTCTATGGAATTTAATTTATGTTTAATTATTACATTTCAAGGAAGAAGTAATGATGATTTATCAGATGTCATATTTTAAATTACACCATAGATTTTCACATAATTTGTGAATTTATCTATGACAACTGTAGAAATCAATATATTATGATTTTATTGTATGATTATATATGGATGACTGTTTCACAGAGATCTTAAGAAAAACCATTTTTAAATTGAGCAGATAGTGCTTTAAATTTTTACATTTGTTTTATGTCTCAGCAGGTTTTAAATCCCATGTGTTTTAAGTTCCTACAAGTAGACATCATTCTATGATGTAAGATCTCCATTTTCTCCAAAAGTTAATCAAGTAATATTAATGTAACCCTCACATTGTTACTCAGTAGTATGATAGTAACAAATGTGGAGTTTTTGAGGGAAGACTTGCTTTAGTATATTTCCTAGTGCAAGTCCCTATAGTCCCTCACTCATAAGCCTTCCTAATGAGCTCCTGCTTCCTGTCTAGGTTCCGATCTATCCTCTCTACACAATGCCTCTAGCATTCCAGTAACTGCCAGTTGCTTTTAGGCTATTGCCCAACACTGATTTAAAGGCAGTATATGCTCTGGTCCTTACATATATTTCTACTCTCATGTCTTATTATTGCCTGAATTCTTACAGTGCTCTTTCTTCCTTTGGAAGGTTGGACTTCCTTAATCCTTTTATGTAGACTAAATAGAATATTTCTTTTAAAAAAAATTTTTTTTTTGGTCCGGTCGTGGTGCCTGAACTCTGGGCCTGGGTGCTGTCCCTCAGCAATTCAGCTCAAGGCTAGCACTCTACCACTTGAGCCACAGCGCCTCTTCCGGCTTTTTTCTGTTTATGTGGTGCTGAGGAACCGAACCCATTGCCTCAGGCATGCAAGGCAAGCGCTCTACCACTGAGCCACCTTCCTAGCCCTAAATAGAATATTTCTAAATAGAAATGTAACATAGTAATAAAATAACTTGGGTTTCATTGACATATTTTTCCCTCTCCCCCTTGCTCAGTGTGTGTATGTGTATTCATTTAAACTACCTAAAAGGATGCTCAATTTCTATATCCAAGCAAATTCAGGGTTTGGGTGCTATGTCTTTGGACATTGGAAAAGTCTTTGACAATGTCTTCAGTGTTACCCTTACAGACACTATATAGTTTGACCTAGTTGATGATCCTGTTATGAGCATTGAACAGTTACACTCCAACATGTTTATTTCAATCAAAATTTATTAGAGGAAACAAAAATTAATCTAGATTTTATTTTAATTTAGCAAATAAAATTAAATACATGAATAAATATGATAAAATAATAAAATCTAAAAACTAGAAGGATGCTTTAAAGATAGTAGGTAATCTATGCAGAATCATACCTATCTTCTTACTCTATCACCTGTTCCTGCCAACAACTTGGAAAGCTGGAACATTGAGATCCTGGGCTTTCTCCAGCTCTGCTTTGTATTCATCGAGGAAGGTCGGATCTCCCTGGGACTGGAAATGCAGAGCCACTTAGTAGCTCTGTCATTTCTCCCATCAGCAAATTCTTGCTCCCATCTCTTCTCTGCCTCCACCTAGACCTTGTCTCATCTTTCTTTATTCAGTAAGCTACCCAGAAACATTCTTTAGAAAATTACTATTTTCAAAATGAACTCAGTGGCACTAGCATGTTAGTTGACAAGATGAAAAAATGTTAAGGGATACCCTGAAAATCTGGCACGTTTATCAATGTATATAGAGATAATGAGGTGAAAGAAAGAATTATATTCCCTGTTTGTGAAATTTAACATCTTTAAGTAAATGGATACAGTTTCGTAGAGGCATGAAAGGATGAAATAATTTTTTTTTTGGCAAGGAGAGGATGTATGAATTTCTCAGAATACAGCCATGAACCAAATATTGTGCTCTGGACTTCAGATATATTAATTTGTTTAATCCTCACACAAACCCAATAAAATTTCATTTTATCTACCATTTACCACAAATGAAACTGAAACTTGGGAGTGTTAAGTAAATTGTTCATGATTTCATAGCAAGTAGGTGATGGAACCAGAATGTAAATCCAGATTTGATACCAAAATCATATTAATCCCTTATGGTTAAGATTCTAGAATATCTGTGAGATTTTTAGGACTGGGTATAAATTATATCAGAATAATGTGATTTGCTCTTTTTTTTATAGCATATCTAAATACTCATAATACTTGTGGGCTATTACAAAGCCTTCATTTTCCTCTTCAAAATAGTAAGTATTTTTGGAGCTCCCTGTGGGCACTGAATATATTCTTCATTTCTATATGCTCTGAGTCTGGGGAATTATCCAGCACTGGACTGCTAGTCTGTGCATTTTGGTTATAGAATGCTTGTTTTACTATCATCAAGCACAAGTAAACAGAAATATTAATTTTCCTAGTGCAAATGAAATCTCTTTCCTTGTCTACCTGTGGCTTAAACTTGTAATCCCAGCTGCTCAGGAAGCTAGGATTCAGAGGATCGTGGTTGGAAACCAACCCAGACAGAAAAGTCCAGGAGACTTTATCTCCAAAGTAACCAGCAAAAAACTGAACTGGAGACATGCCTCAAGTAGTAGAGTGCTAGCCATGGGAGCAAATAGGAGACTCTGAGTTCAAAAACCACAGTATTTCCAAAGGGGCAGGAAATGAAATAAATTAAAAATTGGACAAATTGCTTTTGTTAAGTATTTTTAAAATCTTATATATGTTTAAATTTTCACAGAGACCATTTGTTTAGATGACATATGCAAATTAGGGCAATTAATGAAAAATTGTGGGTAGACTAGCATATTTTCTAAGGCATTATATTCTATGTAATTCAGTTTCTTTGTAAATCTTTTGAGGAATGAATGGAGACAGAAACAAGCTTTCACTTTATAATTTGAAAGGTACAAAGGGAATTAGTAGTGATTATTCTTTAATTTAATATAATAGGTTTTTAGTTCTATAAGCATGTCAAAAATTGGACCAAATTTGAAGAACTAGATAATTTGAATATTAAATTTACTATTGAAATAAAATATATATTAGTAATCTATGGTCAGAATTTAAATACAATGGTAGAAATTCATGTCAGTTTTATGTGGTTATTTTTTATATGTGTTTTTAAAATATTTGCCCTAAAACCATAATTGCATATGACAGTGGTTACTATTTTGAGGTTTGCAGCTTCATTTCATTCTCTCATTGAAGGGCCTATGACTTCTTGGGCTTCCTCTCATCCCGCCCCCATCCTGAGGCCTGAAGTCAGGGTGTGGGCGTCACTTGCTCCAGGTTAGCGCTCTACCATTTGAGCAACAGTGCCACTTCCAGCTTTTTCTAGGTAGTATGTTTGAGATAAGAATCTCATGGACTTTCCTGCCCTGGCTGGCTCTGAACTGTGATCTACATATCTCAGCTCCCTGAGCAGCTAGGATTATAGGAGTGAACCACTAGCACCCAGCAACTTCTTGGTTTTTCTTTTGTTTGCCTTTTCAATAAATTGCAAGTCAGAAATATCATCCTCTCTGTCCTAGTTCTGTGAACATGGCTCTACCTGGATATTCAACTGGACACCATGGCATCTTTCTCAATTGTAGAATTTTAAACATCACTTAAGAAATTACAAGCGCCTTCTCCCATTAGCTTTCAAAACAGACTTTATTTTCCTTTTAAGAAATAAAAAAAATGTATGTAACAAAGATATTCTACATATTAGAATTAGATTTTAAATTAAGTAATGGAAAATAGACATGCAAATGCATACAATTGAAAAGAAAATTAGGTAAAAAAGCATATTAGAGTTAATAGTATCTTATTACAGATTTATCCAAAAAGAAAATGCTTAATGGAGTAGACTGCTTTCTTTTGTATAAGATTTTGTTTTTGTTTTTTCTGGTACTGAAATCCAGGTTCTTAAGCTCACTGTGCTTGCTACTGTTCTACCACATGGATTATGCCTCCATCTAGTGTTTTGCTGGTCAGTTGAAAATGGAGTCTCAAAGCCTTTTGCTGCCCTGCCCTGAATAGCTTTGAATTGCAATCCTCTAGGTCTCTGCCTCCTGAGTAGATAGGATAATAGCCATGAACCACCCACACCCAGCCTTAAGTTGATTTTTATACTTGTATTAACTCTGTAAGAATGTTTACTTGTACCTTAAAAATGTGTCAGCTCACACCTGTAATTCTAGCTATTCAGAGGCCTTCGATCTGAGGATCACAGTTTGAAGCCAATTCCAGACAGGAAAGTCTATGAGACTCCTCTTCAACTAACCACCACAAAACCAGAAGTGGAGCTGTAGCTCAAAGTGTTAGAACACTGACTTTGAGCAAAAAAGCTCAGGCACAATGCCCAGGACCTGAGCTCCTACTACCCAAGGGGGTAAGGGGAAGAAGGTTATTTAACAGAAGGCCTACCTTTGATATCATCTTTAGGGTATTATACTTATTCTCCTGCTTGTAGGATAAATGATAGCTTTCCAGTCATTAAGTCTGCATTCCAGGCAAGAAAAAAAAACTGAATAGGTAGTTTCTGTGTTAAGAAACATCTTAGAAACTTATTTTATGTTTCTCTGGCTATAATTATATTACATAGCCATTCCTATGCACAAGAAAGGGGATATAGATATTATGTAGGCAACTTTTTTACTTTTTGAGACTTCAGTGCTAGTTGTGGCTGACAAGTTAGAAGCTTCTGATTAGGTTAGTGTTAAAAGTAGGACAGAACTGTTGAAGATAGAAGAGTAGATTTCTACAATGAAATTTCCTAGTTCTTTCTTTTTCTTTCTTTTAATTTTTTTGTGAAAATACTGTACAGAGGAGTTACAATTACATGGGCAAGATAATGAGTACATTTCTTATCAAGCATTGCAGCCTCCTCCTTTGTTTCCCCTTACCATCCCTTCCCAGCCTCCCTCTGCTCCCTCTTTCTTTCTTTTTCTTTTCTTTTTCTGGGGGGGGGGCTGTATTTTCTGAGATTTATTAGTTTTCCATCAGGTAATTCTATAGCTGCAAGTAATTCTATAGCTTCAAGATCTTCCCCTCAAAATTAAGACCAAAAAAACCCGCTTAGAACTGGATCACTTGGTCCTTTCTCTTCTTATCTCTTCCCAGTTCAAAATGCTTGCATCTCTTAATGGCCAGCATCCTCTTGGATCTGCAGTTAGGCTCAACACATTCAAACCTCAGCACAGTCTCCTTGGTGGTTTTAGCCTTCTTTCAGAATATTGGCTTGGTCTGCTAACCGTGGCTGCTTTACTTCTGATCATAGCACCTCTAACCTTGGGCATACAGAGAATTTTTGCCCTTCTTGTACTGGGTCACTTTGTGAGGCTGATGATTGCCACATTTCTTACAGAAAGTCTTTCTGGTTTGGGGCATGTTGACCATCTTTGTAGTAAAGCTGTCAGGAGACTGGGAGACCACACATGCCCCTCACACCTCTCTGAGGAAAAGCTGTTGTTTTTTTTTTTAAATGAAACCCAGGGATTGGCCTACCTCTCACTTTTATATTGCCACTACTTATCTCTGATTCAGTTTCTACTTCTTTGGCTTATTGTAAAAAAGAATGCCTGTCTCTCAGCCATTTCCCTGTCTCTAGAGGGTTGCTGAGCTAATCTTTTGTTTTGATGTGAAGGCTTTTATAAAAGATTAAGGATTTTCTCACTTTATTTTTCTTCTTCACAGTGTATGCTGCTACTCTTAATATGTATTTAGGTCATACTATAGGAGCTGCTCTGTGTTAGTTTCTGGTAGAAAGAGATTAATTTGTCTTCCATTCATTTCTATAATGAGTCACAGGTTTATTAAAAGACCTCTGACAGTTTCATTACAGCACCAGGGCATTGATAAAGAGTACCACACTAATTAAATGAAAGAATAAAAGAGAGTGTAACTAGATCTTTGTAGCAAAGCCAATGCTGGGCCAAAAGAAAAGTAGTAAGAGTAGTGTGGTGGTCTAATATTAAAAGGAGAAAGATTTGAGAAGGGAATTGGTCAGGAAATGCCTTTCTTTTAGCAGTTTGGAAGTGTCATAGTGTGTATATGTGTGTTTTGATGAAGCATTTTCATGTATTGAATTTACTTTTAAAGAATGCTACCTAGGTCAGTGCCAGTGCCTCACACCTTTAATTCTAACCATTTGACAGCCAGGGAGTGGGAAGATAAAGAGTTCCAAGCCAGTCTAGACAAAAAGATAAAGTGCCAGAGTGTGGTTCAATGGGTACGGCACTTGCCTAGGGAGCACAAAGTCTTGACTCTAAATCTCAGCACCAGAAATTGAGGGGGCCGGGAATGCTCAAGAGGCTGAGGAAAGAGGACTGTTGGAGCCCTCGTTCCAGGCCAGCATAGGCTCCATAGCATGAAGTTAAAATATTTTAAAAAGAAAGATGCTAAAAATGCAGTTTTATGAAACTTGTATTTATTTTTCAAATGTAGTTGGTAATGGTGGTCTTAGTGGATTTCTTTTCTAATAGTTTTCCCCAAAACCATTATTCCTGGCCTCTCGGATTCTGACATTCCTATATCAGTATTAATAATCCTTTTGCTGAATATTAAAGTTTTTTGCATGTCTTTATATATGTGACCCATTTTAAGAATTTCTGATGAGAACCAGAACTTACAACAACTAAATATGTAATTATATCATGGTACAGAATTACTCTTCTTGGTAGGTGTTTAGCTCAGCAGCAGAGCATATGGTGAGCATGTACTGTGCTCCGAGTTTGATCTCTAGCACCATTTTTTAAAAAATTGAAAGAGGGTAAGAAATGAATATCAAATAATGGATTCTTTTATGGATTATTTTTCACTTTATGATTTGATTTATTCAGGTGTCAGATAGAAGATGTAAGTTTATTTACACTTGAATTTTTTTCTTATTTTCATAAAATGAGTCAAAAGTGGAGAATAACTAAGATGAAATTTCTGGACTGTTTTGAAATAAGAGGTTGTCATAGGAATCAAATTTCAATTCTGAAGATACAGAAATGTATCTTATAATGATGATTCCTAGAGACAAATCAAGGTTCTTAAAGTCCATTGAAAGTATTAAAGGAATTAAAATAATTAAAGGACCCCTGTAAAGTGTCAATAATATAACCTTGTCAGATTGACTGATTCTTGTCCCTTTTCCTTGTCCTCTTCCCATGTTTTAGTTATTGTGAATAACAATGCAATGAGTGAACATGGATACATAACTCTTCATGACCTTGCTTCAAATAATTTTAGGCATATAACCTGAGTAAGACAGTATATTTTATGTCATATGTATTTCATAACAGTTTTTTAACAAGACCTAATTAATATGAAGTCAATAAGACCTTTGTTTTGTTACAGAAAATGATATTCACATTTAAGGCAATGAGATTAAAAAAAAAAACTTTAACTGAATAAGCACCACCGTTACTCCCCTTTCTTATATCCTCACCAGAACAAATTCACTTATATTTCAAATCTGCCAAATAATGTATGCAGAAGTCTGAGAACCATGAAATGGGAAGAGAAAAATGGGGTGGAAGCCTGACAATTCTTCCTCTCTCACTGCATTTTTTTCCTCTTTGAAGTTAGAGAATTTTAGTCTTGAGTTTACCACAGAAAGTAAGACACCAACTCTGACTAATTTTTAGTTTTGTGTGTACGTTGGGGCTGGGGCTTGAATTTAGTGCCTCTTGCTATTTTTAGCTAATGGCAGAAGTTTTACAGCTTTACCACTGTAACA
Organism: Dipodomys spectabilis; assembly: GCF_019054845.1. Lineage (NCBI taxonomy): Eukaryota > Metazoa > Chordata > Mammalia > Rodentia > Heteromyidae > Dipodomys > Dipodomys spectabilis. Next base: position 20,974,679 of record NW_024871460.1, read on the forward strand.
CACCTCTGTTTTCAGCTTTTGGCTGGTTAATGGGGAGAATTGTCTGCCAAGACTGGATTTGAACCATTGTCCACAGATCTCAACCTCCTGAAAAGCTAGTATTACAGGCAATTGCCACTGAATTCTCTCTGTCTCTGTCTCTCTCTCTGTCTCTCTCTCTCTGTCTCTTTGTATCTCTGCCTGAGGTTTGAAATCAGAGTCTAGCTACTGCCCCTCAGCTTCATATGTGTGTGTGTGTGTGTGTGTGTGTGTGTGTGTGTGTGTGTGTGTGTGTGTGGTCAGTCATGGGCCCTGAACGCAGGGCCTGGGCATCCTCTCTGAGTTTTTTCGCTCAAGGCTAGTGCAGTAACACTTTGAGCCACAACACCACTTCTAGTTTTCTGGTAGTTATTTGGAGAGAAGAGTTGCATGGACTTTCTTGTCCATGCTGGCTTTGAACAGTGATTCTCAGATCTCAGCCTTCTGGGTAGCTAGGATTACAGGCATGAGCTACCAGCACCTGGCTGACCCTCGGTTTTTTTTTTAAATCATGCCCAGCACTATACCACTTGAGCCACAGCTCCACTTCCAGCTTATGTTATTGTTGTTTTTTGTGGTTAATTGGAGATAAGAAGATCACAGACATTTCTACTTGGGCTGGTTTTGAACTGTAGTCCTCAGATCTCAGTCTACTGAGTAGCTAGGATTGCAGGCATGATCTAGTTCCAGACATCCTTCTCTATTCTTAAAGCCTGAAAATAAAGAATTTTAATATTGCATTTTCTTGGGAAAAATGATTTTAAATTTAATATTCACCAACAGCGCTACTTGGTTGTCACAGTAGTAGAACTATACTAGTAGATAGAACTACTTCTATCAAAAATGTCTTCTAGATTGGCCAGGAAACTATTGAGAATATATCTTAATTTTAGAGGAACATTATAAAAGTAAAATGTCCTTGTAGGCAATTAAACAAGATGGTGATGAGTTTGAAAAGTGTATCATATGAAAGGAACTGGGGCTGTTTCATCTGAAAGAGAGACAGTCAAGACAGGACCTATTATCTCTGTCTTTAGACATTTGAAAGACAAGTAAATATAAGAGGAACTTATCTGGAAGATGTTTGTAAAATATGGGACAGATTTCATTTTCCTGTACTCCTCTGAGAAAGTCTTAAGAAGAAGACAACATGCTTTCTATCTGGAAAATTACAGAAAAGGCCTTCCTAGTGGTTTCTGGAACATTTCTCTGGAACCCTTGGGCTTTAAGGAATGTTTAAAGCTACTGATCAAGATATTGCTAACAAGATTAAAAGTCTAGTTATTCCAAAAGTTTATTTTTCACTTTAATTATCCAGTTTATAAAAACAAGGTGCTATATAAAGATTCTAAGCAGAAAACAAACATAATTGGACTTGTATTTAAGAAGGGTCATTGTGATGAAAATATTAAATCAAAACTGAGTTACTAGAAATGAGATTTGTTTGAGACTGCTACAGTGAGATAGTCAAGAAATTATTAGAAAGTAAAGAAAAGACAGCAGCAAACAAAAAGAAAAAATGGTTAGATTTAAATAACTCTATTGAAAAGTAGCATTAAATATACCTTATGGTCATTTTGATACAATGGAAAGACAAAAGTCAGAATTATTCCTCAAATTTATTTCTTTGGAGATTGAATAACTAGTGTTGACCATGGCAGAGACAGAATGTATGGGAGGACCTGCAGGTTTAAAGAAAAAGATCTATCTAGTTTCAGAACTGGTATGTTATATGACCATATAAGATGATGCTAAGTGAAATGAACCCCAAGATACTAACACAGGAGGGTTTTCTTTGTTGTTGTTGTTTGTAATGTGTTGTATGATTTTTTTTTGTTTCTTTTGTATGTTCTTCCCCCTATGATATATCCCCTGTTGTCACTGTACTTGATTTTGGTACCCTGCATCTTGTAAATACTTTTGTTTAATTCAGGGAGGGGAAAAGAATAACAAAACTCTGAAACAAAGACATAGGATGACCCATTGCAACAATGATACCCACAAGACATTTCAACAAGGATAACCACAAGACAGTATATTGGAAATTAACTTTACAACTTCAGTCGGGGCAGGGAGTTTGGGGTGGGAGAGAGGGAGAAGAAGTGAAAGAGGTGAGGGAAGGAAAGGATAGTGGGAGAACAACAAGGGAAGGGGTAACGATGCTGGACAAGAAAGGTACTCATTGCTTTATTCATGTAACTGTATCCCCTCTGTACAGCATTTTTACCATAAAGTAATTTTTTTTTAACAAGAACTGGTATGTTAATTTACCAATTAACTCAAATCCACCACAGTACAATAGCAAGTAGTTGCAAAGGTAGATGTAGAACAGTTAGCACATCCTGTGCTGGTGAAATAGCTTTGGAAGATATTAAATATAAATATAACAAAACCAGGAAAGTCTGGAGGTTGAGGGAGTCAGCTAGAAAGACTGGGGAAGTCAAATAGCTATTAAAACAAAACAAAACAAACACAAAACTTGGGTGTCAGTGACTCAGACCTGTAATTCTAGTTACTCAAGAGACTGAGATCTGAGGATTGTAGTTCAGAGCCAGCCCAGGAAAGAAAGGCTATGAGACTCTTATCTCCAATTAACTACTTGGAAAAAAGCCAGAAATGGTGGTGTGACTCAAAGTTCTGGAGTACTGACCTTGAGCAAAAGAAGCTCTGGGACAGCACCCAGGCCCAGAGTTCAAGCTCCAGAACCAACAATAACAACAAAAAGGAAAACCCTGGGTAAGATCTTATAATTTCCTCCAGCTAAAAGAAGTATATAATTACAATGACAATGCAGACTTGAATGTAAAAAAGAGCACCAGAAACACTTGATTAAAAAAATTATTTGGCAGATTTCAAATGCAGTTGATAGGATTTTTATGATGATAAAGTGTCTGCTAAAATTCTGAAATATGTCTATAATCTAAGAATATTTTTTGCCAGTGTTGGGATTAAACTCAGGGCCTAGTGCTTGCTATTAAGATTATCTTGCTACTTGCCTGTTATTATTTCAACATTTACTTGGTTTGGCTAGTTTTTTCTTCACATTTTATTTTACTTTGTTGTTTATGAATTGACTGTGTTGGCTCTGAGTCTTAACTAGTACAGACTTATTGTGTGGCTCAACAACAACAACAACAAAATACTTAAGTAAAAATCGTATTTCTTTAAATGTAAGATCTTATACCCACCTTATGTTCATCTTTACTTAAGGAAATGCAACTTCACCACAAGTACAAAGACCATCTTTCATGGACTACTTTGATAAGCAAGACTTCAAAAATAAAAGTCATGAAAACTGTAATCAGAACATGCATGAACCCTTTCCTATGTCCAAAAATGTTTTTCCTGATAACTGGAAAGTTCCTCAAGATGGAGACTTTGACTTTGTAAGTACATTTGAATTTTTCCATTTACATTTTTTCTTCTGTATTTTTGTCATATTGAAATACCTAGTTTTAAAATATGAACTATATGTAAAGCTATGGGATATATATTAATATTCAAAATAATATAAGGAAATGATGAAATTTAGTTTGTAGTTGAATGCTTTAGGATTACAGATACTTCAAATATTAAGTACTTTTCTCCTAACTATTGTGATTACTTGAGTTTTCTAGTAATGAAATAAAATATTAAAATTATTCTCAGTGAGTTTATTATTAGTTGCAAACAAATATTAATAATTTATAGGTTAGACTAAAAACATTAACTGTAATGGCTATTTACTTTTTTAATATTGAAGAATTAGAAAAACAAGTCCATATTTCTTTGGTTCTAGTAAGATTTCATTTTAAGCCATCTCCTTTACAATATATAAATTATTTAGTATACTGACATTCAAGCTTTAAATCATTCATTAACATGAATAATGCAGAGTATTTAGCATCAAAGAACTCAGTCTTAGTGTAAGTCTTTATAGACTCTGGGAAATTATTTTAAATGTATGAGCTATAAATAATGAATAAATTATCATAGTTAAGAAATGACAAAAAGAATGATTTAACTCTAGTTAGTCTTTGCTTCTAAACCCCTCCCCTAACAAAGGAAAGGAGACATAGATAGAATACCATCTATTATTATGAACCTCTAAAATTGGTGCAGTTACAGTGCTCAGGGTTGTTTTTTGTCTTAAAACTGTATTCTGTAGTGGTATTGGATCTCCTTTTGTATCCACAAAAGGAGAGACAGAATGAAAATACCTATCTATAATTGTGAACCTCTAAAGTCTGTGCAGCTACAGGGCTCTGGGTTAGTTCTTGTCTTAAAATGGTGTTCTGGTATGGTATTGAATCTGCTTTCATTTCCAAATGGGCAGAAAAAGCCATAGACACACAAGAAAAATGGCAAGTCAAGGAACCTCAACTCCCACCCAAAATAAACAGGCAACAGATCAGTGAAAAACCTAGAGGATAGTTCTCAAAATTCTGTACAAACACTATTGGTAAACATGCTGAATGAAAAGATTGAAAGCCTGCATATGGTTACATGTGCATGTGATGAAGCTAATCAATGATTAATAAAAGAATTCATGGAATCCACAAACAGAAAGTTGAATGAATACCCAAACCAAATATAATGGCTTATAAGAATCATTCTGTTTGTTCACCATTGCATGGTGAACCTTGGCCAGGTTCAGCTAAGTTTGACAGTTACCTCACTGTGCAAAAACGGTTATTAGAAATGGATCAAGTATCTAAATGTGAGAACTAGAACTATAAAAGTTTTAGATGAAACATAAGGGGATAGCTTTATGGCACGAGCTTGTCAGTCTTTCTTCTTTTTATTTTTTTGGATATGACACCCAAAGCAAAGAAAAAAATAGATAAAACTACATCAAAATATAAGACTTGTATGTGTGAAAGGATACTGTCAACAGAGTGGAAGGCAACCATTAGGTGTGAGAAAGCACTTGCAAATCATGCATATGATAAGAAGTTAGTATATAGCCTATATAATGAATAACCCAACAGGAACAGAAAACAAATCTATTTCATAAATGACTTCAATAGAGATTTCTCCAAAAAAGATAAGTAAATGGCTAATAAAAGCAAAGAAGGGACCTCAGTATAACTAACCATAAAAAGAAAGCAAATCAAAGGAACAATGATATAGTCCTTAACTTCTTTTTCCTAGCTGTTATCAACATAAGGAAAATAACAAGTGTTGATGAGAATATGGAGGAACTGGAACCTTTTCTTGTGCACTGTACTAGGAATATAAAAATCTTATAAGATAACCTCACTAGGTTTCTGGGTATATACCAAAGGAATGAAAGCAAGGACTTGAACAGATATTTAAATACCCATGTTTATTATTCACAATAGCCAGAAAGTGGCAGCAAGCCAGATGCCCATTAAAAAATAAGTGAGTAAACAAAATGTGATATATAAATACAATTAATTACTATGCAGCCACAGAAAGGAAAGGAATTCTTCAGTGTGCTATGGCATGAACAAACCCATTGTGCTAGATAAAATGAACTAGTCACAAAAGAGAAATTAACTATATGGGAAAGCGAGAGTAGTCAAAAATCATAGAGACAGATAGAACATGGTTCTCAGGGGATGGAAGAATGGGAAATAGAGAATTAGAGTTTGATGGCTATAGAGAGTTCTAGAGATTAGTGATGATTATGTAACTTGTGAATATAATGCCACTGGATGGTATACTTGAAAATGGTTGATTTGATGATTTTATATTTTTACAGCGAAAAATTATAGAAAGATAGATCTATCTAACAATTTATATATATATATGTATATATGTATCTATATATATAGTGAGTCATCTTTTAGAAATTAAAATACTGAATTGGAAAAGTCAAAGGTTATTAGTGGCCTTGATAAAGGCCATTTTGGCACCTTATTTTCAAAATTTTCACATACAACTTTTGCTATGTAGTCTTCTATCTCAGATTTATTCTAATTTTGTGTATTTATAGCTATTTCTTTTGTTTGCTTGCTTGTTTTTTTTTGTTGTTGTTGAGTGGTGTGGTTTATTAATTTGATTTTTGTTGTTATTGTTTTATTTTGTAGTACTAGGCTTTGTACTCAGGATCTCACACTTCCTGGGCTGGTAATCTGCCACTAGATCTACACTTGCAGTCATTTTGTGAGATATATATATATATATATATGTATATATATATATATATATATATATACACACACACACACACATATGTACATGCATGCATGCATACATACATACATACATACATACATAGTAGTTTTATACCTTTACTTGGGGGCTGGCTTCCAACCATGATCCTCCCACCTATTCCTCCTATATAACTGGGGATATGGACATAAATTGCACCAGTCCTGGCTTGTTTGATAAAGTGTAATCTTGATAACTTTTTGCAAGGCCATTATAGGCCCTGAGTTTCAGTCCTTGTAATCTTTACCTCCCAAGTAGTTGGGATTACAGATGTGAAACACCATGTTTGTTTTTTGAAGTAGGGTCTTACTACATAGTCCAAGCTTTCCTCAAACTGATAATCCTTCTGCTTCAGCCGCCCCCATGCTGGGATTACAGATATGAGACATACCCAGTGAGTGACTAGCTCTTATATGCAAATTTTGGTAACAGTTTCAGCTTATTTTAGATATTGGAGACCTTTTATCTGAGAATTCCAAAATTTATTAGAAAGTATTAATGTACCATGTGATTTTTTTGTTTGTTTGTTTGTGTGTTCCTCCCCCACAGTATAATCCCTGTCCCCTATTTTCACTGTATTTGATGTCAGTGCCCTGCATCTTGTATATACACTTCTCTAATTCGGGAAGGGGAGGGGAAAAAAAAACCCAAAATGCTTTAATAGGGATACAGGTTGACCCATTGCAACAATGAGATGTACAAGACACTGTGTTGAAAATGAACTTTACAACTTTGACGGGGTGAGGGTGGGGTAGTTGTGGAGGTGGGAGGGAAGGGATGGTAGGAGAAAAACAAAGGAGGCAACAATGCTCCATAGGAAATGAACTCATTACCTTGTTCATGTAACTGTAACCCCTCTATACTGTATTTTTACAATAAAAATGTACAAAAAAGAAAGGAAATATTAAGCTAATTTAACAAATGTTCTACTTTGTGTTTTAGTTGTGCTGGGCACTACTGATAAAAGTAAATTTTATACATATTGATTTAGTAAGAGTAAAATATAAATTAATGACATTTTAAATTATAATACAGACCAGTATCAGATATTTCCATGCTATTCTATTTGAGACCAGTGGGGAACTTAGTAAAAGAAGAGTAATTTATGTAATTTTAATGTGTATGAAGGAACTGTATCTAATCACTGAAAGTTATGATGAAGACAGGCACACAAAGAATAATTTTTGCAATAAAGGGTGTAGCCCAGTGGTAGTATATGCTTAGTCTGCATGAGGGAAGAAGAAACAGCAGGAAAAAGCATAAGGTACATTAAGTGGCAATTCTTTGGAGCAATATAGATGATAAAATAATTTGGAGCAATATAGATGATAAAATGGAAAGATTGGTCTAGGTTAGATGTTAAAAGCATTGGTCTAGGTTAGATGTTAAAAGCATTAGAAGATTACAACTTCTGGATATTTGTTAATGTATATAGTGAAAAGACAATGAAGGATTTTAAGTTAGAGAATGAAATGATAAAAGTATCGTAATACAATTCTTAAGAATAGAGTGTAAAATTGATACTTAGGAAGACTCTAGATAGGCACAGGCTTCAAATAAAATAGGAAAGAAATGAAATAACACAGATACATGTAGAATACAGAAGATTGTTCAGTAGCAGTTAACTTACTAATGAGTAATATATTGATAAAAGTAAAAAAAAACATAAAAGGTAAAAGGCAAAACTTAGGGAGGAGAATTCCTTACAGTCAATAGGAAAAAAAGTCAGGGAGAGACATTCCCTTACAGTCAGAAAGATACTTTAAAGTATCTTATACCTGGGTCTGATATTTGCAGAAGAATTTCCCCTCCCTCCCTCCTTCCTTCCTTCCCTTCCTCCCTTCCTCCCTCCCTTCTTTCCTTCCTTCCTTTTTTATTTTTATTTTGTCAGTTGTGGGGCTTGAACTCTGGGCCTGGGCACTGTCCCTCAGCTCTTAAGCTCAAGGCTCGTGCTCTACCACTTCCCATTTTATTGGAGATAAGAGTCTCATGGACTTTCCTGCCCAGGTTGGCTTTGAACCACGAGATCCTCAAATCAGCCTCCTGAGTAGCTTATGAGCCACCTGCACCCCCCCCCCCTTTTTTTTTTAACAAAGGTTAGATGGCCTTGAAAACTAATAGGGAATGAGAGAGTAAACAGTTTTCCTTCCCCAATTTATTACATATCACCTGGATCTGGTCCATGTACTTATAACCTCGAGACCATGAGACCATGTTTGTAATATCTACTAAGTGGAATATAAATGGAAATAGGTAAGAGCTGGATAAAAGAAGAGTTGACAAGAAGTTAGTAAAGAATTGGTAGAAAAGAGTAGAGGGATAAAGAGAAATTAGAAAGGAGGCATAGGTTAGATAATACAGTGGCTTAGTGAAATACTTTGATCAAGGTTTAGTAAGGAAGTGGACAAAAAAGCAGAGATAAATTTCTAGTTAGGATATCATAGCTGTTGATTATAAGGGAAATCTAGTCTTACTCTCTCATCTATTAGATATAAAATGTTAAAATGTGTGACTTTTTGCCATGTAAAGTGTGCTTCTAGAGAGGATTGGATTTTGTGTGATTCCTTTGTCTACTTAATACAAGTTGCTTGAAACGAGCCAAAGTAGTTTTGTCCATGTTTTTGAACCCTCAGAATGCTCATTCTTCTACATAGGCTTCAAAAAAAAAAGAGAGAGGGAGGGAGAAACCACTTCTCCATAGTTTGAGGTACTCAGAGCAGATTTCTAAAGGACAAACATTCTTCAGAGAAGCACCTGCTATCCTAATGTGCAAAGGAGGAAACCTTTATCTTGAAGCTTGTCTGTAATATAAGTTGTGTAGTCTTTTAAATTTTTATTATTTGGGTTTTGGATTTTCTATGAGTTGTTTCATGTTATATTTGTTTCTGGGTAAAATGAAATGATAATTAATTTATGATGTCACCAATTTGGAGTAAACGATAAGTGATCAAATATATTTGGGCTAGTTGACCTATTTTAACTCTACTGGCATGCATGTAGAGATTTCTAAAATAAATATAAAAGGCAAATCTGTTTATTATAGCACCAGTCTAATTTTGTTAGAATATTTCCAAACAGCCTGAGCATCCAGATTGTTTAGTGTTAAATAGAATGTATGTAGATCTTATTTTGCAGAAATTACAGTGTCATATTTAAATAGATATTTGTGGTAATGTAAAGATTTTGGAATTAGAACAAAAACTTTTAAAAGCCATCTGTTAACCTACTATATTCGTTCCAACTTTTAAAAAAGAAAGAAATTGGAATGACATTAAGTACTAATGTAAGAGGAATTAGGTAAATTAATTATTTTTGTTTTTGACCCAAACTGAATTGTAAGATAACATTACTTGATTATTCTGACTCTTAAATATATTCAGTTTGTGTTTCTTTTTTTTTTAATTAAGAGGTATAAGAACTGCCTAGGGAAACAATAGGGGCTGGAGATTAGTTGGAAAAAAAATCACAATAATTGGGGAAGCAAATCCTCTCCTCCAAGTATAAATTTGCCTGCGGCTTTCGTAGGCTTTCTGCAGTCCACCTCTGATTCTTAGGTTGACAAATCAGTTTGGTTGTAGTGAAACAATACAAAAGGGATTTCTGTAAAATACAGAGAACAGTAAAGCTGCCATGGACAAGCTCCCTTGTTCTGGAGAAATGTTTACTTCTTAGGCCTTTTCACCCTTTTATATTGCCTGAAGTTTTGAAGAGGTACTTATGAAACTGGAGTCTGTGGTAGACAACCGCCCAGGAAAACATAGCAACAACACTAGCCCTCTTTCATTTTATTTTTTACAGTTTTGGGGATTCAACCCAGGAGGACAGTCCTTTGTTTTCAGCAACATAGTCTCTATTGAAAGCCTTAAAAACAAAGCCTGAGCCTCTAGAAGTATACTGTCATCTGCTTTATCTGTTTAAGTAGAGACTCTGTCTTTGCTTTTGAAGAGATGTTAACTAAAAGCTTCCACGGCAGAGTACTCTTTATTCAAAGAACTGCTTGTTCTCTTCAGTTCTTATTAGTTCTCTGCACTGAGGAAGCCACTTAAGTTGAGTGAAGTATTTAATAAGCACATTGTCATCGATTAGCTTTGCATTAATTAAATAATTATTGCCAAGTATTTCCAGATGTTTGCAAGAGTATTAACAAACTGAAAAGATAACTGTAGATGTTTCAGGTTTATTTCTTCTAGGGTAAAGAAGAAATAAACACATAAAATCTCAAATGTTCCAATATATAGCCCTGGATAAGAGTTTATGATTACAGGTGTACATGTGGCATGAACTTGAGTGTATGTGGCACATTGTGCTTTCACTATTCACTCATTCCTTGTAGAGCCAACAGGAAATTAAAATTAATGAGAAGTCTGCACTTGCAGAATTCTTGAGTATTTCGGTCCTTTGCCAGCTCACGAAATTGTGCTGGCAGTCATATCCAACAGATGGTGTGGTGTGTTCACAGTGTGTCATGTGATTGTCTAGGTCCATGTAGAATTTTTGCAAGACCTTTTCAGTCTACTGAGACATTTAAGAGACTCATAGCCTTTGTTTAGAAAGAAAAGTGACCTCTTTCAAAGATAAATGTTTATGTGCAAGTAGAAAATAATATTAGTAGTCACCAGACAGCTACTATATTTGATTGATTCTGTGGTGATTTTATGGTTCTTTAGTAAAGATAAAAGTTTTTGAGTTGGGGGGCTGGAAAGATGGCTCAGTGGTAGAGCGCTTGCCTTGCATGCCTGAGGCCCTGGGTTCGATTCCTCAGCACCACATAAACAAAAAAGAAAAAAGCCGGAAGTGGCGGTGTGGCTCAAGTGGTCGAGTGCTAGCCTTGAGCTGAAGAGCTGAGGGACAGCGCCCAGGCCCAGAGTTCAGGCCCCACGACCGGACCCAAAAAAAAAAAAAAAGTTTTTGAGTTGGAATGTTTCACTGGGTTCTTTCTTCAGTATAATTTAGTCCATTTAACCACCTGATGAAGAACACACATTTTGTTTTCTTGTTTCTAAATACACTAGGCTTTTAAAGTTTCTGGAATTTTTATCTAGTGCTTGCATCTAGGCAAAGTCTCCTGAAACATTAAGCTAATTCTGCATATTTAAATACATACCTTAAGTTAAAACTAATTATATCATTGTTTCCTTTAAAATTGAAGTTACTAGGGCTATACTTATTGGATCAATTAAGATAGAAGGTACAGGTGCAGTATATAGTTTCTTGTCACCATGTTGGAATTTATTAAGTTGTTTAAAACATTTGGTAAAAAAAGAAAAAGTGTCTTACCAAAAACAGTTCTACAAAGCAGACTTTCTTCATAATAGTTCTTTCTTTTTAAAATGTAATTTATTTAGAAGATTGTGTTGAAAATTGGCTTCTTTACATTTAAAAACAAATACATTCTGCTCCAAGCATATGTCTTGGCTAATGCTGATGTCTGGAAAAGTTATTTTGACTGTGAGGCCTTTCTGTTCATAATCTCATTTTTGGATGTTTAGTCAATAAGCATTGGTGACTGTTGGGGTAATTACATTGAAAGGGATGTTAACCAATCATGGAATTTAGGACTAAAGAATGGATAATCTATCATCTTCTAAGACTGATGGCCCATAACATCAAACCTCCTGAAATAAATAAGGCATTAAATCTGAAATAGGTTATTAGAATTAATTGAGGTAACTAGTAACAAATATATCAAGTTGTATTTTAATGATGGAATTGTTTTGTTACTTGAATGGTCATCAATAAAAATTTTCCTAAATCTGAAATTATTTTCATATTTTTATAATTCAGGTTTTCTAAGTAGTCATAATAATTCAGTATCAGAAAACTTTCTGTAACTGACTTCTATTACAGTTGTGTCTTTTTCAACTAAAAGGAGATTTGTTGGTTTGACTGAACTAAAACTGACACTGTTTTTTATGTCCTAGGTGAGTAGCTTTTCCCATAGTATCTCCCTCTCATTAAAAATAGAAAGCCTTAGGCCAGGACCAGTAGCTCACAACTATCATCTAAGCTGTATTAGAAGTGTAAGTAGAAGGATCACAGACCAGATTGACCCAAGCCAAAAACAAACAAACAAAAAACCCACTAAAAACCCTATATGAAAAATAACAAAAGCAAAAAGTGGTAGGGCATAGCTTAAGGAGTAAAGAATTTGCCTAGCAAGTTAAAGGCAGTGAGTTTAAAGCTCTAATCCCCAAAAAACTACCGGGCCAAATATGTGTGTGTACATGTGCATGTGTGTGCACACACACATGTGCCTAGATAGGCAAAGGTATGAATACATGTCTATATATAGGCATATACATGTGTATATGTGTTTATGCACATGTATTCACGTACATGTATGTAAGATACATATACACATCACACACTTATCAGGTGTGCTTCTTAGAACATTTTTTTAACAGCAACCTCTTAAAAAAATTCAAAACTAATTGTCTTAATTTAAAACCAGTCATCTTAATTTCATAACTTGGTCCATCAATAGTAGAGATACTTTTCCACCAGAATCATGGATCTCAAGGAAACTAGTGAAAAAAAGTATCAAACTAGTGTGTTTATTACAGCAGCTAAAAGTAATTTGGGAAAGTGCTATCTTCATTTCATTGATTTATTTTATGGTTCTCAGCAAAGAAGCCTTTATGTTCTTTATGTAATTAAATAATTGCACATTTAATTTTTCATAGGAGGCTGAGCATGGTGGTTAAAGCCTGGCTAATTCTTGATGGGAGATATGTTGGGGATCATTCCAGCATAAAAGTTCAAGAGACTCTATCTCACTCAGGGTCTGGGCAAGGTGATGCTTACCTGTTATCTTGGCTATGGGGGAAGTCAATAGCTGGTCACAATGGAGCATGCTTGTCATTCCCAGATCACAGGGAAGCACTAGCATCTCAGCCTAGGCCAGCCTGGACATAAAGTAAGACCCTGCCTAAAATATAAATGACATAAAAGAAACTGGAGGTATAAAGCAACTGGTAGAGTCTCGCAAGCAAGAGGCCTTGAGTTCAATTCCCAATACTGCTCTCTATACCTTCATAAATCATATGAACTATTTTGCTAGCCCAGGATCATGAGTTAGATTGTATCCACAATTTTTTGGGGGGGTCCAATCATGGGGCTTGTACTCTGGGCCTGGGCGCTGTCCCTCAGCTCTTCAGCTCAAGGCTAGTGCTCTACCACTTGAGCCACAGCTCCACTTCCAGCTTTTTTCTTTTTGTTTATGTGGTGCTGAAGAATCGAACCCAGGGCCTCAGGCATGCAAGGCAAGTGCTCTACCACTGAGCCAACTTCCCAGACCATGAGTTAGATTATCAATATAGTTTTACAGGTCTTCAATTTAGTTTCTTTAATTTTATTGTCAAGGTGGTGTACAGAGGGGTTACAGTTATAATTTAGTTTTTAAAGCTGTATGTTAATGTGAGACTGAAAAATAAGGCTACATAGTACTTCAAGCTTCAGTCTATTGCTAGTACCACAAAAATAAGCAGTGGCAGGATATAATAGACAAGACTACAAATATATAAATACCTACATTAAAAGGTTAATAAAAACCTTTTTCCCTAATCTGTGTTTTCTCATAAGAGCTGTAGAATCAGTCATGCTCTGTTTGTAGGATTTGGAGAGAATTTCTCTGCTCCTACTGATTCCCTTGTTGCAGGCTCTATCAAGCCTTTCATCTTCAGCAATCTAGACAAGGTAGAGAAGCTTGTAGGTCAAATATGTCATATTCTACTACTATTGGCAGCACCAGGGCAAGTTTTCAGGTCCCTCCCCAATCTTGGCTTGAGTAAGGAAGCTCATGAAAAACACTGATCTTAAAGCTCTAGATTCACCCTTACCCTCCCTCTCTTGTAGGTTAAAATGGTAATGCTGGGATTATTCTGCAGTTTATTGGCAAACTCGAGGTCAGCACTTTGGCCCTATCAGACTGATGATGCTTTTTATATCATTTTTGTCTTCTTGTGAGTGTTAGTCCATAATTTAGGGCCAGACAAAATCTTCCACTTAACATTCTTTAATAAGAAGAAATATCACATTTTAAGACCAGGTGGTTCACACTTGTAATCCTACCTACCCAGGAAGTTGAAATCTGAGGATAACAGTTTGATACCAATTCAGGCAGAAAAATCTATGAAACTTATATGTCCAGTTAGCCAATAAAAATACAGAAATGGAACTGTTGCTCAAGTGGTAGAGCACTATCCTTGAGCAAAAAAAAAAACTCTCAAAAGCAGCACCCATACCTTCCTTGAGTTTAAGCCCCAAGGACACACACATAAATGCATTTTAGTTAATATAACACCTTATATGTTGATTTAATTTGTAATTTTGTTAAGAATCCTATAATGAGCCTTTTAAAAATATTATACTTTATTGCCAAAGGAATGTTTAATAATTTGTTTCTCTATATTATAAAAGTTGATTCTGAAGTTGTAACTGTGTAAAATTCTAAAGAACTTAGTTAGATTCAGGTCATTTACATGTCATCATAATCCATTTATGATTTCATTATTCTGAAAGTTAAAAACAAAAATATTGTTGTTTTTATAAGCTAAAGGCTATTTTAAAATCTGAATTCTTTTGATTCTCTCTTTCTCTCTCTCTTCCTCCCCCCCCCCCCCCCTCGTCAGTCATGGGGCTTAAACTTGGCATCTGGACACTGTCCCCAAGCTCTTTTGATCAAGGCTATTGCTGCCCTACCACATGAGCTACATTCAACACCACCTCTGGTTTTCTGGTGGTTAATTGGAGATAAGAATCTCACGGACTTTCTCCTGAGTAGCTAGGATTACAGGCGTGAGCCAACGGTGCCCAGCTCTGTTTTTCTTTTTCTTTTTTATTATCTTCAAGAAGTTGTACAAAGGATCTGGCATTCAACAAAGCAGTTGATAAATACAATGCATCTTGCTCAAGATATATTTGATTTTTTAATTCAAATTCTTGTTTCATATTGAGAGCATTAAAAAAGTGTTACATATCAATTAACCTATTGGTAACAACACATTTTTCCTAAATTAAGTGAATATTTGTTTAAAAACATTTTAGTTCATAATTTAGGGAAAGTTGTGTTATATTAGTATTTTACATAAGCTTCAAATAATAAAATGAGCTTCTGAGAGTGGGAACAATACTTTGAAAATGAGAGCTTTTCTATTCAGATTCTAGTCTTTTTTCAGATGGATAGTATATCCATCTGACTTGAATGCAGACAAAATTTATCCATCTGTATTGTTTCCTGAATTTGTTTTAGAGAACTGTTGTTTTAATTTGGTAAATTATAAAGGAAATGGATAATATAAAAGAAAGCATTAAAGAAGCATACCATTACTTATTTTGATGCAGTTAACAATACACTAGGTTCTTATCTTTAGGATAATATACATTAGCTTTTCTTTAAGGGAAATGTTCTAAAATGCCATATTAACACTTTGTTTTTATAATAAAAACAAATTTAATTTCTTATAAATTTCATAAATAAAAACACAGGTATAAAAATACACAATAACTGATTGCTCTTTTTAAAATTTGATACCCTATACTGCATATGTGAAAAGTAAAATATATAAATATTAAATTATTACTACATTTTAAGTGATTCATACTCAATACTTGGTAATAGTTGTCTTATTAATTTTATTCATTTATATAATAGATACTTTTAATAATTTCCCATTAGTAATTAATTACTAATGAATTAGATATTCACTAAGACTAGAATATATTACACCCTGAATATTTTTGGAATGTATTTGAGGTTACATGGTTTAAATAAAAATAACTTTAATTCTCTAATTAAATTATTTTTCTCAAGCAACATGTTAGTAATTAAGCTTTTTTAGTTTTTAATACTTTTTATTCAATGAAACATTTTTAACTCCTTTTGTAATACCTTTCTTTTTCTTCTGCCTTTAAGAAGTAATTTTATAAAGGGAGCCTTTTATAAAATATCCCTGTATTATCATTAGTTCCTCCTGCCTCACTTAGTTGTATCCTACTTTATCTGTTCCATATTGCTGTGAGCCAGTTTGCCACTCAATCAAATCAAATGCTTGCAAAATTGAAGCAAATACAATTTTTCTCATCCCTCACTGATAACTACTTTATTAACTTGAAAAATTACTTGAGCTGTGCACAGGTGGCTCATGTCTATAATCCTAGCTACTCAAGAAGCTGAACTCTGAGAATCACAGTTCGAAGCCTGCCTGGTCTGGCTTAATCACAGAAAAAGCCTGAAGTGGTACAGTGGCCAAGTGGTACAGCACTACCCTTGAACAGAAAAGGAGCCCAGGGACAGTGTCCAGGCCCAGAATTCAAGCCCCACGACCAGCAAATAATAATAATAATAATTACTTGAAAGAATTTTACACTTAATATATTTACATTCAGTTTCTTAAACCTTTTCTTGTTTTTCAGTGTGAATTTTAGCTGCATAACACCTATGGGATGGGGGTGCAATTTGATGGAAGAGGTGACATTGATCAAGCTAGATTGTACTCATAACCCTAACTTATAGAATTGTAACCTTTTTGTATAACTACTTAAGAAGAAAAATTTTAAAAACTGAATCCAAATATTTTTATGTATTATTACTAATACTTTAGAGGATATATTAGTTCATAGTCATTGATAACAGCTATGAATAAGACATAGCTAATTTGGATTAATGTACAATTTAAAAGATTCTTTGATGTTACAAGGGCTAAAAATAAAAGGAACATCTGTAGGCGGGGGTAAGAATAATAGAGCTGTTTGGCCTAGTAAGAATATTATAACTTTGTAAAACTGATTTAAGTAAATGGAAGGAGAAAAGTAGTATATACACTATCTTCTGATATTGACAAAAAATAGGACTTGCATATTTGTGGTGTGCCTTTGGGTTAGGCACTAAATTGAATTTGACTGTTAAATAATACTTAATAACAGCATAAGAAAATGAAAATTTAGTGTTCCCTAGTAATCCCTTTCTTTCTTGTAGAAATTACTGTGTATTAGAATAACAAATTCAAAGACTATTCTTTTTTTTATTTTGCCAGCATCTCCTTTGGTTTATATTTGAGAGTGACCTATATACAAATATTAACAGGATTCCCTTAGTAATCTAGGGCTTTCTTTTTTAATCTTTCTTTTGAAATTGTCTGAAATTACCATTTGACAAAGTATCCTGATACTTGAACCCTACAATATTTCAAAGTAGACTACTTGTTTTTATTTTTAAAAGAAGTTTAATATACTTGAACAAAATTATATTAAGTGAAGTCAGTCAGGGCCAGAGAGACAAAGGACTTATATTCAGTCTCATATGAGGAAACTAGAACTAATTTATCAGTATACAAGTAAATATATACAGAGTTGTATGCAGATGTACACATATGTATTAACTGAACTATGGTTATTTGCAAGGGATAATTCAAAGGTATAATTCCTCAGAAAAACTCACAATGTAACCAAATGAATACCAGAAAACTGTACTTAAAAGGTTAGAGGGAGAGCTATAGTAGAGGGGACTAGCAAATGAAGAGAGGAAGGACAAAGGAAAATGCAGTTGTAATATTTAATACATGTCCTGTGAAATTAAGAAAATTAAGGGGAGGAATTGGGTTGTGAGGGATGGGGGAGAATGATGAAAGGGGTGACATCAATCAAGATTCATTGTTCTTGTAGACTAGTTTGTTGAATGGTAACTCTTGTACAACTATTTAAAGTTAATAAATACATAATTAAAAATAAAACAGCTATTAATTCTTTTAAAAAGTTTAAATTCCAATGAGCATTAGATCTGAGATTTTAAATAAAACCTTAGGAAGTGATAGAAAAACATTAGATTATTAATTTTCACTATATCTTATTAAAATTTTAAAATAGAAAAGTATTTTTTACATAATCAGAATTATTTTTAATTGTAAAGGTGATGTACAGAGGGGTTACAGTTACATAAGTAAGGTAATGAGTACATTGCTTTTTGAACAGTGTTACCCCCTCCCTCATTTTCTCCCACTTTCCCTCCTCTTCTCATTCCCCCTTCTCCCAAGTTGTAAAGTTCATTTCCAACATAGTGTTCAGTGAATATTGCTGTTGCATTGATTTATCCTTTGTCCCACCCTTCCTGTGGTTCCCCTTCCTTCCCCAAAAGATAAACACATAAGGACAGAGAGTACTTAAATTAAAAAGTAACAACAGGGGGTAAACCAGAGCCGGGGGGGGGGGGGGGGGGGGACCTCAGAAAAAAGAGATGCAAACAGTATACTAAAAATAAAAATTATAAAAAATAACAAAACCTCCTCTTGTTCCATATCTTGGAATTCATTTCAATTAGCATAATTTTATATGTCATATGTTGAGATGAGAGCTGTTGTGATCCTCTGTTAGTAGCATATACTAATCATTACAAATGAGGGAAACCATGGAGCCTATGTTTCTTTGGGTCTAGCTAATTCACTGAATATGATTTTTTCCAGATCTTTCCATTTCCTTACAAATGGGGCAATGTCATTCTTTTGAGGAACCTCCATACTGCTTTCCAGAGTTGTCGAACAAGTTTACATTCCCACCAACAGTGTGGTAGCATTCCCTTTTGGCCACATCCCTGTCAGCATCTGTTTCCTTGATAATGGCCATTCTAACTGGGGTGAGGTGAAATCTCAGTGAGGACCAATGGAATAGAATTGAAGACCCAGAAATGAACCCTCAGACCTGTGACCACTTAATCTTTGATAAGGGAGCCAAAATCATCAGATGAAAGAAAGATAGCCTCTTCAACAAATGATTCTGGCTGAATTGGCTATACACATGTAGAAAGCTGAAGTTAGATCCTTATATATCACCTTGCCCAAGAATCAATTCCAAATGGATCAAAGGCCTCAATGTAAGATCAGATATGCTGAAAATATTACAGGGAGAGATAGGGGAAACACTAGGGCTCCATGGCACACACAGGTCGAAACTTCCTAAAAAAAGATCTAGAAACAACAAAGAAAGGCTGGATCAGTGGGATTGCATTAAGCTGCAGAGATTCTGCAGGGCAAAGGGCACAGCTAGCAAGATAAATAGAAAGACCATGGGTTGGCAGAAGATCTTTACTAGCCATGCAACAGACAAGGGCCTCATATCTAAAACATACTTAGAGCTCCAAAAATTAAACCCTCCAAAAACAAATCCTCAAATAACCACTCCGTTAATAATGGGCTAAAGAACTGAAAAGAGACTTCTCTGATGAGCTATAAGAATGGCCAATAGACACATGAACAAATGTTAACATCTCTGGCCATAAAGAAATGTACTCTGGGTTTTGTTTTTTTTTTTTATGTTTAAGTAGAGATAAGAGT
The DNA here is from genome assembly GCF_019054845.1 of Dipodomys spectabilis. Taxonomy (NCBI): domain Eukaryota; kingdom Metazoa; phylum Chordata; class Mammalia; order Rodentia; family Heteromyidae; genus Dipodomys; species Dipodomys spectabilis. Next base: position 20,994,178 of record NW_024871460.1, read on the forward strand.
CTCATGGACTTTCCTGCCTGGGTTAGCTTCCAACTGGAATCCCCAGATCTCAGCCTCCTGAGCAGCTAGAATTATAGGTGTTAGCCACTGGTGACCAACTGAAATACAATTTTTTAAAATATGTAGATGAATCATTTACTATTGATAAACAGGTTTACTTATAACCTTGTCAAGACTACCATAGTACTTTTTATTCTGTATTTTTTTTATTCCCCAGCAATTGCTTTGATTTCTGGTCAGTATGAATTTTTTAAGTTTTTGTTTTTGTTTTTGTTTTTTTGTCAGTCATGGGGCTAGCTAGGTACTGTTGCTGAGCTCTTCACCTCAAGTCAGGTGTTCTACCACTTGAGCCACAGCAGCACTTCTGGTTTTCTGGTGGTTTTAATTGGAGATGAGAGTCTCATGGACTTTTTGTTCCCGGGCTGGCTTTGAACCACAATCCTCAGATCTCAGCCTCTTGAGTAGTTAGGATTATAGACGTGAGCCACCAGCGCCTGGCCTAAAAGTTTTAATTTGTGATAAACCATAGGCCTAAGTTTATGACATATTTATTTGCTGGCCTTGTTACTAAAAGAGCTACTTGATTACTACATAGGATTCTTTCAAAATTCAAAGTACAAAGTAATTCTTTTTAACTGAAATGATCCTATAAAAATGTTTTTTATTAAATTTGCCAGTCTGATTTATCTAATTGAAACATTTTTGTTTACCAAATTAGCTTACTAGAACAGCCTAAGTATAAATGTCTTAATGGTATGAACCAAGTTTTTTCTTCAGTACCAGAGATTGAATCCAGGGCCTAGTGTATACTAGACAAGTGTTAGACAAGTGCCAATCACCCAAGCCCCTAAATAAATCTAGATTTTAAAATGAATAGATTTTTACACACACACACACACATTTGAATTGTGAGTATAAATTCAATATTCAATTGTCAAAAGGTTTAAAAATAAAATATTATACATAAAATGTATATTGATATACCTACTTCTTAGGAAGATATTGGAGAACTGCCTCAGAAGTTATTTAATACTGTTTAAATATATCTTGTCTAGTGTAAGAGAAGGTATTGTATTTTGTTCCCATAATTATTTTAGTTCTTCAAACATCCTATGCTAACTCTCTATCTGGTTAGATCATTGCATAAATATTTTAGACTTAAAGAAATAGTCTGTAGTAGATGATTAGGAAAGGCTGTTTACTTGATTGGGCAAATTAGAGATGAGTTTTGTTTTTGTAGATCCATTTTTTTAGGCTTTTGTTTTACTCAGTTTATAATGTATGTGATAATACATCATTAGTTTTTTACCTTGATCTTTTTAAACTTTTTTGTTTCTAAAAAAGAGATCAAGGTTATTTGGTTAAAATATTATTTCCAAGCATTTTAGAATATGTATACAATAATTTCATTCTACTTTGGTTTAAATTCTGGTAACAACTTTAAGAACTTAAAATAATAGCTCTCCTATAAATTGTTTTATATAGGGAGGTATAGAGATGTATCTACTGCATATGTAGTATATATATCTACTGCATTTTCAGGACCAGTATACATCCAAGTGAACATGTTAAGTATTGTCCTTGTGAATATAAGTTGAAAGTTCTGGCTGTAGATTGAGATTTAGGTTTTCAATGTATAGATTGGTATTTTAAGCTTTGAGATTACATTGACCTTCAAAGGACTCTCCAAAGGAGTGGAATGTATGTAGAGAAAGGAAGATGTCTGTGCTAGTTTACTATCAGTGCTGTAACAAGTCAGTGCTGTAACAAAACTACGTATTTTGTAGCTTAAAGCAATAGAAATTTATCTTTTTATAGTTTGGAAGCTACAAACCTATACCAAATCCTATGAAGCTAACTCATGCTGTCAACAGAACTATATTCCTTCTGAAGGTTTCTCAACATCTAGAATTACTTTCTTTGAATAACTGGATTTATAAACTCTTCCTCAATTTCAAAGCTGATAGTACAGCATCTTTTCATTTACCCTGTTTCTTTTTACTTCTTTTGTAAACTCTTCCTGCCTCTCTCTTATGGGGACATTTGTGTTACATTGTGGCCAGTCATAATCCAGGATAATCTCTCCATCTTTCAATTCTTAAATTAATTGTATCTATACAATCTTTCTTATATAAAGTAACATTTACAGGTAAGAATCTGGACATGGACATCTGGGGAAATCTGACTTCTGGTTCCCCAAGGATTCATGTCTATCCTACACATTTGAGCAGCAACTCGAAGTCAAAAAACTCATTTAAATATACTCAGTTCATCATCTAAATCAGGTATGAGTTATTCTGTAGATATCATCTATCATAGTGTAAAATCTATAGACTGCTATTACTAGAAAAAAAAATTTTTGTCCCCAAGTTTTAATGGTAGAATGGGCATTGGATAACAGTTACAGACATTCCAGAATGGAAATGATAAAAGGAGCAAAGGAGTTACTGGACTCACCCAATTTCAAAATCAAGTAATGAAGATTTCATTAACTTTCAAGACCTGAAACAAATCCTCTGGGGCTCAAGGCTCTTCCTTTTGGACCTGACTCTTTAGGCTGAATCTTTTTTTTTTTTTTTTTTTTTTGTGAAGAGAAGTACATATTATAACTAGTTTTATCAACCTATTCCATGCTTGTAAAATTGAGGAATCTGACAGGCTTCCTTTACTTCCTATTCCTGTTTCAATCTAAACTGGCAGTGTTGCAGCTAGAAAAATATTCTCAAGAACATTGTGGGTCTTCTGAGTATTTTGTAGATTTGTGTCATTCATTAGATCAGAGGTTCTTCCACAGATCTTTCCTTGATAATCCCATCTCTATTCCTTCCCTCCTGATGGCTGAAGGAATCTTTGAGTCAAAATTAGCAAATCTCTTTCCCTATAGAAAAATGTTGTCCAGCTGTATCCTTTATCTTTTCTCAGAACATGCTTGCCTAATAGTACATCTTCTAATTGGAACATCTTTTTAAATCTGTGACTGACAGTTTCCCAAATCATCAACTTCTATCTTCCTTTTGCTTAGATCTTTTGCTTAGTTTTTCCCTCCATCTCTCTCCTCTTGCATTTTAAGAAATGCCCTCTGAATTCTCCTTAGCTAAATATCTAAGTTCATCACTTACAAGTCCTGCTTTCCACACAGCTATAAGACATAAATCAATGAAACTTTTTGATATTATATAACAAAAATCACTTTGCATCCAGTTGCTGATAAAATATTCCTTATCTCCTCCAAGCTCTTAACAACACCATCTTAACTATTAATATTTCTACCAATGTTCTGTAAATGATGACAAGTATATTATCCCATATAAATTAGAATTCCTGTTTGTACTGTGTTCCTTATTTATCTGAGCCTGTACAGGAATTCCAATTTGTCTGGGGGACTACATTTGTGATCATTAACAAAACATTGGTAGAAATATTAGCAGTTAAGGTGGTGCATCACCAGCAAAGCCTTTAACATTCCTATTTTACCAAGGGTCTGCGTAAGGCTATCTAGGATTTTGCTATCTTGCACTTCACATTTCTTCTAGCTTCTGCTCCATCATCAGTGCTACACTGGATAATTTTAAGTATTTCTTCCAGTATACCCCACTCTCAGGTGCTTAGGGTAGCATGGTTTTTCTAATGATTTTTCAGCTTTGTGATAGTGCAAAGCCATTTACATTCAGAAGAAACTGTACTTTGAATGTTGGTATTGTCTGGGCTAGCCACTTCAGTATAATAATTCCTCAAAATGCTGCACAGGAGTATTAAACCATAGCTCTCAGCTATGTGACTATAAAAGGAAACAAGCAATACTCTATAATATGTATTTCTAAGCTCTTAGGTTCAATGGGTTAGATGTATAAGGTTCATTTTCAACTTCGCATGGGTTTGTCAGAATGTAATCCCAAGTTTTTCATAAAGCCAAGGGGATCTGTATTTATTTTTTTCTGGCTTCTGTAACAAATCACAAAACAATAAAATTGTTTTCTTTCATGGTTCTGGAGGCAAAAAATACAAACCAAGACTATGGGGCTAAATCAAGATTACAGCAGGACCATACTTCCTCTTTGGAAAAGAATTTAGAGATGCTCATGTTTTTCAACATCTAGAGCCATATTCTTTACATTCCTCAGTTCATAGCCTTTTCTTCCATCTTCAAAGCCAGTCATGTAACATCTTCACTCTCTGTCTTTCATGGCTATGTTCTGTTTGAAATTTTCTCTCTTTATCTTATAAGAACGTTTATAGATTTATTTAGGACTCGCTCAGGTAGTTTAGAGTGGTCTCCCTATACTGAGGACCTTAAGATCCTTAATCATATTTTCAGTCTTTATCATATAACATAACACTCACAGGTTATAGGAATTATCTGAATGGACTCAACCTGCTGCTAGGTCTATATAGTAACCCTTAGAACACTAGCAAGAAGAAGTTGAAGAGAAGATGAATCAGCAGAGGAGACAGAGAAGGAACAATTAATAAAAAGAAAACCAGGAGCCAAGTGAGGAAAGCGTTCTAAAGAGAGAGTGACCAACTGTTTCAGATTCTACTGAAGCTCAAGAATGATGAGGTGTGATGATTTGTTTTTTCTTTTTTGTTGGTCATGGGGCTTTAACTCTGGGCCTGGGCGCTGTCCTTCAGCTCTTCAGCTCAAGGGGAGCACTCTACCACTTGAGCCACAGCACCACTTCTGGTTTTCTAGTAGTTTATTGGAGATAAGAGTCTCAGAGACTTTCCTACCTGGGCTGGCTTTGAACTGTGATCCTCAGATTTTAGCTTCCTGAGTAGCTAGGATTAGAGGTATAAGCACTGGACCCTTTTGTTGTAAGGCTAAATATTCTATTGCGTGTTTTTGCCATTGTGAATTGAATTCATAATGTATTTAACCTGTCAATTTCTGCAAAGTGATCAGCTCAGATTTGGGAGAAGTTTATTAAATTTGTCGGTTCTATAGGTCAGTTTAGCAAGTATTGTCATCTTGATAATGATACCATGAGCTTGGATGTCTTTCCATTTGTTTAGGTTTTCTTTTATTTTTCAGTAATGCTTTATAATTTCAAAGTGTAAGATTTATAATTTGCTAGTTAAATTTATTACTGTTTTATTGACTTTGATGCTATTATAGGTAGATTTGTTTTTCTCAATTTTTATTTATTCATTGTGATTGCATAGAAACATGATTGATTTTTGTATTTGAACTTGTGTTTATAACTTAACACATTTATTAGTTATGATAGCTTACTGTGAGTTTCAAAATATTAAGATAGTTTTACAGTGTTTTATTTAAATACAATGTACTATATTTGCATCAAGTACTTGCACTACATCAAGCTCTGTGCTCCATGTTGGGAATTCATAGACAAAAGGGACAACTCCACTTTCAAGAAGCTTACAATCTAGTTAGGGGACAGCTCCTCAAGCCAATAATAACAACTCAGCATTTTGAATATTATGGTTGGGGAATACATGAGGTACTATGATAGCACAGACAAGGACTGCTAGTATATACAGAGTTCTGAATCATTTTGTTAGTAAGTAGCCATAGTTATGATAACTTGTCATTTTAAGTCTAAAATGACCTTGGATATTTAAACATAATTGTATAGTATGAACTTTTAAGATTTCTGAAGTCTATTACAATTTAAGCAGATGTGTATTATTAGTGAGACAACACATTGGGCTTTCAAAGTATATACAGATGTTTGATTATGTAGTAAATCTATTGCTATAAAAGCATATGATCACATTTGGAAAATTGCTATTGCATGTCTTGGCAGTTTGTTAAGAACTGAAAACTGAAAACTAACTGGTGTTTTGATAGATTAAGTTCAAGGCCACCTTTTGTTTAAATGATGTTTTGTTTTCTGTAATTAGACCATGCTAGGTGAATTAAGTATGTAATTAAAAACAGAAGGTTTGGCTAATTCAGAGTAAATGAGTACAAAATACAAGGTCATTATCCATCTCTAGTGAGACTCCAGATGAACAGTGCACATGGAACTATTTATAAAACATTTTGCATGGTCAGAGCTCCTTGAGGTTGCTATCCATGGCTTTTATATTAAAGCACTCACAGACTTTCAGAAAAATGTACTTGAAATATAGAAGTATGATCCCACTTACAGTGCTCATCTAAATGGAAAACCAAAAAAGATTAGGATCTAATCTTCTATCGCAAATAAAAAGGTAAAATGTATTCCTCCTGTTTCAAAACTGAACATTTAATATGTTTCTTGGCACACTGACTTCATGGTTAGAACTGTGATAACTTTTGAGAATTCTGAGTCTCAATTGTTTTCATTTTCACACAGCCTGGAGATGTGCAAGTAAAACCTCCCTCTTTTAATCTATTTCCTCCATGCTTAGTCACAGTGGGTTCCATGTGATGGATTTTTCTTCTGGGAAGTGTTTTATTTGGAGTGGTTTTTTTTCTTTTTATGGTAAAGGAATGTGGTGTTTTTGGAAAACAGGTGTTTGATTTAGGGGTTTGATTCATGGAGAGAATTTAAATCAGTAACTGGAGGCTCAAAGCTTAAACTTCTCTTAGAAATCCTTCACAGTTTGTCTACTGGTACCTCTCCAATTTTTTCATTCTGTATATCTGTACTTGATTTGTTTTCTAGGCTTCTCTAACATCACTACTGCTATGTATATCCACCTGCTTTTTTAACCTATCTTTTTAGGCACTGTTTAAGATTGATTCCCCTACCTGCTTAAAAAATAGATAATAGAGATCTGTTTTACAACAGTATAAATATACTTAACACCTTCAGAACTTCTTCCTTATAAACCTGAAACTTTTTATCAAAAACTTCTTTCCCTTCCCTCTATAATCTACTTGCCAAATAAATATTTTTTGATCTCATCTCAGACCTTCATTATATATGCTTTAGGAATTTTTAATCTTTTAACAGTTTCACATTTTAAATACCTCTAAGGTCATGTAACCTGGCATCAAGGGTGATTTCTGGCTAATACTAGTTGTTGAAACAGTACATACTTAGTGAAATATTTGTCTGGTTAACAGGGATTTTAACCTAAATAACATCCAGCTCAAAAGGAATGCATATGCAAGTCTCTGTAGTGGACAACAGTAAAGCAAAATCTTTTATTCTTTAATCTCAACGAGCTTAAACTTAGTTCTTTCTGGGCAATAAAACTTTTTAAAATTAATGGTCTGGAACACCGTGTTTAATTTCATAATGTAAGCCAGTTAAGTGAGATGCCCATGTAACCATAGTATATAATGCAGTACAATTATTTAGCAAAAGAATGTTCCTGTAATGAGCAGCAATGTCTATTTCATAGACAGAGAGGATGCCATTAGACAAGTAAGCACTTAAAAGTGGAAAGAAATCACGCTACAGCTACAACATGCACAGAAGAATTTGACTTCGAAAGCATATCCAATGTAGCTTGAGCATAAAATTGAGTTGGAAATGATAGAAATAAGGCTGGAGGTAAGTACATTTTTATCATACCAAGAAGTTGAGAGTTTAGGATGTAAATAATTAAGAGCCATTGAAAAATTCCAGCAGCCTGACCTCCATAAGCTTGATTTGAAGGAGCTGAGATTAGAAGAACAGTTATGGAGATTGTTGAATTAATGACATCATCCAGATGAGAAATGGATGAAGGCAATGGAAATGACACAGAGGGACAATTCTGAATCTTTTTTCCCCAGTACTTACATCTGGAAAGTAAGGAAGAGGGAAGCATCTTAGATGACTCAAAGATGTATTATCTGAGTTAACTGGGTTCAGGGCAGGAAGGGATCGTGGGTCCATTCAAGTAAAGGAATAGTGACTTTTGTCAGGAGATAATACAATGAATCAATTTTGGATGCACAAACACTGTAAGACATTCAGAAAGGTCTGGTTTTTAGATATACTCTAAACTGAACTCTGCAATAATATCTGTGCTAGAGTTTCAGAATTTAAGGTCATTTCTAATAGATGTAGTTGAATAATGAGTAATATTAGACAACCAGAAATGAGTTCTTGAGAATAACAACAGAGAAAGCATGTGCTCTTACGTGCTGAGAGCAAGAACATTTCCAGAAAAGGGGAATAAACATATAAAGAGGCATAGCAAGATTAAATCCTATGAATACTAAAAACTGACATTCAGATAGTCAGTGTTGCTTTTATTTGAAGCAGCCTCCATGACAAGGTGAAATCTAAAGTCAGATTGCTTTATAATGAAAGTGACTTAAGGGGCAGTGGTCACCTCCCTTTCTAGGAGTTACTTATGGAAGGAGGAGAAGAAAAGTATAGTTAAAGGAGGGAAGAAAAGATAGTTAAAAGGGAACATGATGTTGAGAATTTTTACATTGCTTAGATGAGGGTCTCACTTTGTTGCCCAGGCTGTCTCCAATCTCTTGGGTATAAACAGTCATCCTGCCTCAGCTGCCTGAGCAGCTGGCACTATAGGGATACATTATTGCACCCAACAAGAAGCTTATTTTAGTTTGTATTATTTATATTTACTGTTAAATTTTATATTAAATTTTTGGCAATAAAGTCATTGTAGAAACTTGGCTCTCAATTAAAAATTAATTTTATTGTAATTTAAAATTAATATTATCCTCTTGGTTTTTAAGCTGCTGCTTGGTCATATCTTTGATGTGAACCCATATCCTTTAGAATATCAGAGTTTCCTAAAATTCTACCTTACACTTGCTAAAAGATTAGACATTAATTAAGTTTTATGCTTATTGTTTTATCATTGTTGTTTTTCGTGCTAATACTGGGGCTGAAACTTCAGTCTTCACATTCTCCATGAGCTTTCTCATTCAAGGCTAGTGCTCTAGCACTTGAGCCACACCTCCATTTCTGACTTTTTTGCTGTTTAGAGATAAGAGTTTGTTAGGGTTGTCTGCTCAGAGTAGCTCATATTTCAACCTCTTCATTAGCTAGAGTTATAGGCATAAGCCATCAGCACCTAGCCACTTATTGTTACTTTAAAGTCTGTAATAAGAAAACAAGTAAATTGGTTTTTATTTATAGGTATGCTAGTTTTTTGCATACTCATCATTATTTGAAATAACACGTTTAGCATAGTATCAAATTACAAAATAAGATTTCTATTGTGTTGTTTTGATAAAACAAAAAGGCAACTACCTACCTGTACTCAAGTATGTGTGCGTGCACGCACACACACACATTTATATTTACTTTGTATAGTAAGAAGAGGTATGGAAAGATACCATTAGTCAGTTATCAATGGTACTTTTAGAGGTTGAAAGTGGGAGATAAGATTGAATTTTCTTGTATATCTTGTTAATATTTTCCACTTTTATACATGAAAAATGAAAAATACAAGAGAGAGAGAGAGAGAGAGAGAGAGAAAGAGAGAATAATAAGGGCTGTGAGCATGATTCAAGTGGAAGAGCATCTTCTTACCCAGTATGAGGGCCTGAATTCAAATCCCAGTAGAAGAAAGAGGATGGGAAGGAGGAGGAGGAGGAGGAGGAGGAGAAGGGAGGGGAGAAGAAGAAAGAAGAAATGAAAAGAGAAAATAAAACTTTTCCATTCATTGAATGTCTAAATCAGTGATTGCCAGACCTATCTGAATGTTGAATCATGTAAGAAGACATGAAAATCAGGCTCCTGACTAAAACAGTTCTCAGGAGTGATTAAAAACTAGTGAGTCTCTAACTTGCAGATCGTCAGAATCACCTACAAAGATTTTAACACATTTAGATTCCCTCTCCATGAAAATGGAGTTTGCAGTTTGGGAGTGACTTATGGAACTTTGAGGTTTTTTGGTATTTTTTTTCCTTGTTTTTTAGAAAGCTGTGTGCCTCCAAAGACCTACCAGGTTTAGGAACCACAAGTTAAATGAATTGTTTTCTCTTTGCAAGACACTGGGCCAGGTTTCTACAATGATTTTATTGCCAAAACACAGTTTTTACCTTTAAAGAATTCCTAAGTTTTATGCACACACATTATAATTTTACACTAACCTCTGAGGCCAGTGGTAAAAGAAATGGTCAGAAATATAGGTACATAGCAGCTGTTGCATAGCTAAAAGAGGAAGATGTCCTAAGAACGAAAGCCAGGGGGATAAAAGTAGCATTGTCACTTATTATGTTACTTAATGTTATCTTACAAGATAAGAAAACAAAGTATAAATACTGCAAAGAAATATCACTATTTGACATTGAAATTGTTTTACTGTCTTATCTAGAAAATTGAAGATAATCGAGTATTATAAACTCTATTGAAAATATGCCAATAAGATGGTCAATTACAAAATAAATTTAAAAATGTATGTTAGCACAGAGAAGTATGTGTTTAAGGATCCTACTTAACACAATATGTATAAAAGATATACAACCATACTTAAAATTTTCTAGGGACATAAGTAAACGCCACAATTAACTGGATAAAGTAAATTTTACAAGTTTATAAGGAACATCAAATCAATTTAGTATACAGAAAAACATTCCATATTTTTGAGATAATGTTTAATAGTTTGAAGTTACAAATTCCTATAGCATCATTTAATATAATTACAATTTCAATGTTATTTCTTTTTTTTTTTTCTGTCCTCACAATGTACCTTTAAAGTTTATTTGAAGATAATAAACTTTTGAAAACAGCCAGGTTCAGTGGCTTATGTCTAAATCCTAGCTAGTCAAGAGACACAGATCTGGAGGACAAGACTTTAAAGCTAGTCCAAGCATAAAAGTCAGTGAGGCCCCCTCTCAACAAAAAAGCTGGGCATGATGACACACATCAGTTATTCCAACTATACAAGGAAGTGGAGAGCAAGATCCAAATTCAGGCTAGCCCAAGCAAAAGTACAAGATCCTATTCAAGAAATAGTCAAAGGAAAAAGAACTGAGGGTGTGGATCACGTGGCAAGTAGACTGCCTGCCTAGCAAGTACAAAACCCTGAGTTTAAAACCCAAGTATTGCACACATACATTCAGAAACAGTGAAAAAAAGAATTGTTGTGAATTACGTGAATAAGCAGGTATTAAAAACACTTTCTAAAGCCAAATAAAACAGTACAATACTAGGGAAGCCTAGGTAATAGTGGGTGGCTCATACCTGTGATACTAGCTAATTAGGAGGCTGAAATCAGGAACATCACAGCCAAGGCCAAAAAAGTTCACAATTCCCCTTCTCAATCTATAGCTCTGCACCATTGCACCCACTGTCATCTTAAACTACATAGGAAGCTGAGCTTGGTGGGATTATAGTCTCATGCCAGCAGGGCAGAAAACTCTGTAAATCCCCATCTTAATAGAAAAAGATGGGCATGGTGGCATACGCTGTCATCCCAGCAACAACTGGAAGCCTCAAATAGTTGATCACAGTCCAGGTATACCTTATTAGGAAATGATACCTGCTTTCTCTAAATTTACCAGTGGAAAAACAGGGATAGAAGTGTGGTTCAGCAGTGTAACATTGCTGAGTTCAAACTTCAGTACTGCCTCAGGTCCCCCTCAAAAATACAGTACAATAAAAGAATAACTGTAAAATTTTTGTTAGAAAAAGAGACATTCGATAATTTCTATATTGAATGTGTTTGATCTAGTATTGGTACAATCAGCTAAATATGTGGAAAAATGAACTTATATAGATTAAAGAATAAAGGAAAGTAGAAAATTATATAAAATGTTTGCATATATAAAGTCTTTATGATGGGAGGCTTTTAGGATATGATAAGACAAAAAATCACTTTTTTAAATAATCTGATTAAACCACATAAAGATTTTAAGTTTCTGCATAACAAAATAATTAATTAAATCAAAAGACAAATAAATTGAGAAGAATATAACATGATGTCTACCCTTTTTTTTTTTTTGTCGGTCGTGAGGCTTGAACTCTCTGGGCCTGGGCACTGTCCCTCAGCTCTTCAGCTCAAGGCGAGCACTTTACCACTTGAGCTACAGTGCCACTTCCGGTTTTCTGGTCGTTTATTGGAGATAAGAGTCTCACAGTCTCTCCTGCCCGGGCTGGCTTTGAACTGCGATCCTCAGATCTCAGCCTCCTGAGTAGCTAGGATTACAGGCGTGAGCCACCAGCGTCCGGCGATGTCTACCCTTTAAGATGACGAGAACTCTACCAACTAGTGATGCAGCTGGCTGCTAACATCAGCTGACAAGGCAGGGAACATGAAAATTTAAACTTTATGCATCAGATTTAGAATGCTTTCATACTATTGTATTCCTAGAAATGCAATCTTAGAAAATAGATATGTGAAAAAGATAGCTTTTAAGGGCCTTATTAGCAGCATTATTTTCTTTTTTAATTTGGAAACATTGTCTGTGCCTAGAAACCCACTCCTTACAACTCATACTCTCATGCCCAGGATGCTACTCTCATTTTCATGGTCAAAGGCAAAGGGAGACGTGGAAGGGATAGAAACAGGCATACCACACCCTAGCCATCTTTAAGGAAGGTTTCCAAAAGCTGCCATTAATCCCAGAAGCTGGCCAGTATTTAGTGCCATAACTAAACACATTCTCAGCTAAAAAATATATTACTTTTATGGAAGAAAGCTAGAACAGGCATTGAAGGACAGCTATCCATCTGCCATACCACTTGCCCTCTCTATCTTTGTCTTCCATTTCTTAGTGCCAGTATTTTGAGGTCACTCAGCCTGTCTCTGATTGTACAAAGTATGTCCAATCTGTAGGGACATACATCAAGGTGAATACTTGACTGCTTTCTCATCCTTTGGAGCTACATATCTCCTGTCAGTGTCAGTCACTAAATTCTCTGTCAATATGTCATTCTTTGAGACATGATGTATTTTTCCTACCCAAATATGGGAAATTAGCTGCAGTGCCTAGCAGATGAGGTTATTGCTACTAAACATTACCAGCTGGTTTATGGCATTTGGATGTAGGAAAGAATCAACTCTAAATCTTCTGTTCTTCCTTTCCAACTCCTCCACCCCCACTCAATAACTAGGAAACAGTTATTTTGCCCTGCATTGTTTGGGAAACGTTGGGAGTGTAGAGAGGATAGTCCTTGTACCATCCCTATCTTTTAATACATTTAAGACACTACAAATTATAAAACTGCTTGTGAATTTTTTCTTTTTCTCTTATTTTTCTGTGAGGAAGGGTTTGTTAAACTCGGAGCTTCCCAGTCATCACTCTACCACCTGAGCCACACTTGGACCACTTTTGCTGTGGTTATTATTAAGGTCTCACTTTTCACCAAGTGCCATGCCATCTCCTGCAGAGTCTGCGTGAGAGATCCCGTTAGACAAATAGCTTCAAGGAAGCATGCCTGCAGGAGGGGGGTGTTGGTTCAAGGCTTCCCATACACTTGGCTGCACCTTTATAGCCTCTACCTTTATTCTTACTATATTCTTCTTGGCTGTACATTCGTTGCCTTTATTCTCGTTTTGGCTATTTTTCTATTGATCCGCGAACAGAGCATGTTGTTTTTTTCCAGTCCAATAGAGACAGCTTCTCTGAATAATAAAGACTAGGACCAAAGATTAAATGTGGGCAATGCCCCAATCAATCTATCATCTGATAATACGCTGCCTCCAGAAACTCCTACAACTTCACAAGCAGTTTTGCGGCTCATTCATATTAAATATAGAAACTTAAAATTTCCAGATACGTTACAACAGGCAGAATAATGAATTAAACTAAGTTAGAAGGAGTTATCCCAGAAGCTCAGAGAGTTCTAGAAAAAGGGACCCCTGATAATAAAAGGAAAAGAAGGATTCCCCCAACAGTTATGATTAAGTTTAGTCCAGCTTACGTTATAGGGAATAGATGGTGGTTTCCTACAGAATATAAAGTTAGTAACATCACATTTCCTGAACCGACCAATGAACCATTGCCTTATACAGGAGCTTATAAAGATGAAAATAGATGGATTAACGTAAAAGGAAAAAGGGTATTTTGGAACTCATTAGATTTTATACAAAGATTAGGTAGATCTAGATCATTATGGTATTTATTATTAAAACAACAATAAGATAGTTTAAAATAACAGTTAAAAATTTATGTGAACAAATATTGGGATTAAAATCATAGGAAACGGAGAATGCCTGACTTAATCTGAAAGTGGTTTTTAGGATGGTTTCAAAGGGACTTGAAAATATATGGACAAAATAAAAAGAGTACAATGTAAGTATAGCCCTGTCTTAGGTTTGTTAATTAGTAAACATAAAAAAGGCTGAATAGATGACGCATTCTATTAAACTATATGCTAGACTTGTTTCACACCACTTAGCTCAAACAGTTGGTGGGATAGTCATCAATTTTCATGTAATCCATCAATGCTTTGCTTTTCTTAAAAATTGCACAATCGCACACTGTATAAAAATGTTAATTCTCCTCAATAAAGATACACTCAGATGCAACTCTTTGGAGTCTGTGTCTGTTTGTCACTTCGCCGACTCCTTGCCCACCTATCCTGAGATCCCTGTCCCGTAGGTCCCAGGGCTCCAGCCAAGCTGGTCCGTTGCACCCAAGCTGGCTTGGAACTTCATCTACCTATTTGTATTTCTCCAAATAGTTGGGATGACAGGCTTGCACCATCATGTGTAGCTTTTTCTGTTGCAGTGAAAGGATCTTATGAACTCTTTTGACTGGACCAGTGTGGAACTGTATCAGCCTCTCACAAGGCTAGGATAGCAGGCACATACCACTACATCCAGCTATTGAATGAAATGGCAGTCTTCTCAGCTCAAAACAATCGCCTCTCCATCATACTATATGTTATTTTATCTGTCCCTCTTATTGAATACACCACTTTCTACTTTATAGTGCATTTATTTGTAAGACTTAGCTTCTGGGTATCAAAATATCACATTATATCACAAAATATCACATTATATATTCACTCTGTGTCCCCCAACAGTGCCTTACACAAAGAAAACAATTAGTAAATACTTATTGAATAAATTAGATAAATTTACCTGACTTCATGAAAGAATTAAAAAATAAACATTTTTAATCATCTTTTATCTCATTTTCTCAAGAAAGAGGTGGTTTAGACACCTCTCAGAAATATACAAGTGCACACAAACTGTCAAAACAAAAGGGATTTGTTGTTTAAATTTAATATAAAACTTGTTCAAGCCAAGCATCTAGTAGCTTACACATTTAATCCTAGCTACTCAGATGGCTGAGATCTAAGGATCAAGATTTGAAGCTGGAACAGGCGTGAAAGTCCATGAGGCCCTTTACTCTATTTAAGCCCAAAGTGCCACAAGTGGAGCTGTGGCTCAAGTGATAAAGCACTAGCCTTGAGCAAAAATGCTCAGATACAGCCCCCAGGCCTTAAGTTCAAACCCCAGGACCAGCACAAAATAAACAAACATTCAGACAAGGCTTTTGACACTGACAATCACACCACTAATCAAATTTATCTGTTAAGAAAAGTTTACTAAACTGGACCTTGTCAGATTCTTGTATTTTGGTTTAGCTGTTTTGGCATTGTGCAGATATTACCTATTACCTATGTATAAATATTTTCAAGTATTGTTTCATTCATGTACCTCTTGTTTTCCTCTCGTCTTTCTCCCTTCAATTCACTTTTTTCCCTACCACTTTCTCTTCATTTTCCATTTTATCCCCTTAAATTCAGACTGCATACTGTCCTGGGATTTGAACACTGTGGGAAAATGGAGAACCTGATCACTTAGGCAAAAGTAAAATATCTACAAATTATGTATAGCCTGCTTCAGACATTGCTGCTATGAAGGCTTCGTTGAATTACCAATTTTATACACTCTTTAGTGTCCTTATACACACTCTTCAACATTTTATTCTTTTATCATTTATGTAGTGTTGAATAAATGTGTCAATATAATTTACCTAGATAACTTTCTATATTTTTTCCTCATCATTTTTTCACACAGGCAGTTGTGCTATTTCTAATTTATAAATGAGGAACTTAATAGCTTAAAAGAATTAAATTTTTCCAGTACCAGAAACAAGTTGTTGGAGGACCTACAATTCAAATAGAGAACTTCCTAGAGCCCTGGCTTTTTCCCTTATACTATTTTGCCTGCACAATGTGTTTTTTTTACTCTATTCTCTTCCTCCTGTTTCTAAGACTGCTGTCTTCAGTCAATTTTACATTACCGCTTTGTCTTAGGCCACTATACCTACTCATGTCTTCTTTTCCATTCTAATTCATGTGTCTTTATTATGATCACATCATTCCCTTTGAAAAATCTTTAATGGCTTTTTTACTTCCTGTAGGATAGAGACTGAAATTTGTTGGTTTGTAACTACTTTTCTTTGTAATCTTCCCTCATCTCCTCCAACCTTACCTCCCACTGCTGTCTTTTCTAATCACCCTAAGCTCATCCCACCCTGGCCTCTTGTTATTTTAGCATGTACATACACAATAGGCTTCTTTTCCTTTATTTACTTGGGTCTTTGCAGAATACCCTACATTGTTGTGTTAAGATCTTACTCAACTTAAACCTGTTCCTTTTATGAACACTTCCAGTTCTTCTAGTTGTAATCAATCTCTTCTTCTCTGTGCTCTCTTTAAGTTGTAATAATTTGTTACTATTTACATCTTTGGCAATATATTGGAAGCCTGTAGAGAACATGTCTTCAGTTGACTCTTTGAGAGCTTCACACAATACTTTGTCCATAAAATATACTGCATAAAATTTTGGATGACTGAAGTGGATTTGGCTTCTAGACAACAATAATGGTTCTTTCTATGTGAAATTCAACTTGACTAGTTGTATATGGATAGTCATCTGGCCTGCCACTATAGCATTGAGTTTATAAATAAAATTCTTTTACATAAATCATAAAAAGTGATTGTTTACTTTTATCAGGAATACCAGAATGACTAGCTTTATTTTATTCTTCAGTAGGTAGTATGCAATACTTTGTATATAAGTATATACATATATACACATAATGATTAGGTAATAAAAAGAGAATCTTGCAATATTAAATCTTATGCTTTCTATTATATATAGCATAGTTTAGACTAATCATTATTAACTGCAGTATTGAAGATCTAGTTCCAGTATTTTATTCACATTAGCTTTGAAAAAAAAGAAAATCGTGGGAAATTGTTTTAGAATTTATATATTGGTTTTAGTAATCCATAAACTTGTATTATTATATTCTAGTCTTAAGTTCAGGCACTTCTTTCCATAACTACTTATCTACCCTTTAAGAATGATTTAGGTATACTACCTCCAGAAAATATTTTCTGACCTAACTCTTCCACCTATTTTTGGAACACCTGCAGTTACCCTTACACATCTCCCAGCAATTATCATACCCAACCTAGCATTACACCTGAAATATGATAGGCGTCCAGTAAAAGTTGACAGAATTAATAAACAAGTGAAAGAAAGAGACAGAGTGTGGTGGAATGTTCTAGGAGTATATGTCTGCACATATGTCTGCCCCCCACAAAGCAGAGTCATAGATTTATATGTACAGAGAAAGTTGTCTATGATGGACTTTCTAATGAAATAAAAATAAAAATTCAGAAGAGAACAGTGATTGCATTTTTATGAAAATACTCATGTGTTACATATGTGTGTGTTGGAAAAAATGTCTTCCCTAGTGAGTTGGGTCATTGGGGTAGAAAGTCAGTGGACTTTTATGCTTTAGTACATTTTTCTTTTGCTATTGTTTTGAGTACACTGCAATGCACTAAAAGTATACTACTTTGTAAAAAAAAAAAAAATTGGTGGGAGGAGTACTGGAGTTTGAACTCAGGGCCCAGTGCTTGCTTATCAGATACTCTACCACTTGAGCCATGACCCCACTAGCCCTACTTAGTAATTTTTTTTTGCTTGTGTGGTGCTAAGGAATCGAACCCAGAGCCTCATGCATGCAAGACAAGCGCTCTACCACTGAGCTGCCTTCCCAGCCCCATTCTGGCTTTTTTTTTTTTCTGCTTATGTGGTGCTGAGGATGGAACCCAGGGCCTCATGCATGCAAGGCAAGCACTCTACCACTGAGCCACCTTCCCAGCCCCCCTACTTCATAATTTTTAAGTGAACAAAATAAATTAGTACATCTACTCAGAATGTTAATTACTTAGTATTATCAAACTAGTACTGTTTTTAATGACTAGGTTTAAATTTTTTCAATTTTTTTTTTTTTTTTTGTCTGTCATGGGGCTTGAACTCTGGGCCTGGGTGCTGTCCCTCATTGCTTCAGCTCAAGGCAAGTGCTCTACCACTTGAGCCACAGCACCACTTCCAATTTTCTGGTGGTTAATTGGAGATAAGAGTCTCAAGGACTTTCCTGGCCAGGCTGGCTTTGAATTGCAATCCTCAGATCTCAGCCTCCTCAGTAACTGGATTACAGGCATGAGCCACTGGCACCTGGCTTTTTTCTTCAATTTTTAGAAAAAGGAAATTGCTTTATTTAAAATGGCTTCCTCATATTGAAAAAAATTCAAACTTAGAATATATGCATAGTAGCCCATATAATTCAAAAAACAAATCTCATTCTGTTAGTGTTGAAGGTTGAATCAGTGGAAGCAGATCTTTAAAAAGTAGTTTTTAAAAAGGGAGACACTAATTTTCTCTGACTGGAGGTAGCAATATTAGGAGCGTAGCACTTTGGTTTATGGGTTGGTTTTTTTTCCCCCCCAGTACTCTCTTACTCCCAGTTTTCAGACACACCCTTAAGTTTTCATAGATAACTTAAATCTGTGCTACTTAGCAGCTGGTCTTAATTACCATGATAAACTGTTTCTTCTGAGCCAGGTCCAAATGAAAATACCAGTTTAAGATAGTGAAGATAATTCACCACTCCCTATAATAAA
Organism: Dipodomys spectabilis; assembly: GCF_019054845.1. Taxonomy (NCBI): domain Eukaryota; kingdom Metazoa; phylum Chordata; class Mammalia; order Rodentia; family Heteromyidae; genus Dipodomys; species Dipodomys spectabilis. The sequence continues at coordinate 21,012,924 of NW_024871460.1, forward strand.
TTAGCTATTCCATCTCTGCTTCTTTACCTTTTTGTGTGTGTGAAGGAGGAAAAACAGTCTTAATAAAATAAGAACCCTCAGAATCTTGGTTATTTTAAGGTCTTTCCTAAAATTTTTTCACATGGTCCAGCTGCCAGACAGATTGTACATCAATTTCCTACAGCATTTGGCAGGCCTGTGTATTTACTGCCTTTAAAACAATTTGAATTTATTGATTTTGAAATTTTTGATTGCTTTCTAAAGTTTTTTCCCCCCATCTAAATTTACTTTGGAAAAAAATAGCCACAACAGAACACATTGGCCCATTTTTGTGCCAAGACTTTCAAGGAAATATTTTATATGATTAATATTGTGTGGCTAATCTGGTGTAAAAAATCAATTTTGTCCATTTTAACTTGTGAGAGCATGACCATCCTGTGTGAACTATTTCTTCACTAATCTGAAATTGTTTGTTACTGCCTTTATTAATGTGTATTGTATTAATGATATAAATGCTGTTAGGTTAAATCTCTTCATAAGAATTGGATCTCATTTCATGAGCAGATCCACATCTTTCCATACTAGAGCAACATTTTAACCTTGCTTTAAGCAAGCTGAAATTAGTGGACTCTGAACTTGGCTCAATTAAATACATAGTTTAGGGCACCGAGGCTGTTCCTCTGATTGGTTTAAATTCACTTTAGAGTTTTCCTTTGTTACTTTAAATCCATTTGTCCTAAAAGATTGGGTATTCTTGTTTTCTCTTTCTGTGTCCCTTTCCCTCTCCTTTCTCATTACTTAGTCAAAACAGTATTTTAAATGCCTGAAGATAAATTTCATTCTACCAAACTCAAAATGCCTTATGAAATATTGGCCTATTTGTACTAGGTTATTATGTTTTTCCAAAATATTTAATGTAAATACTTCAGGAAATGAAAAACTTGCTATTTGTAATGCCTATACAACACTTTCCTAGCCTTAGAATCACTGCATCTCATAAAGAGTATACCTTTGACTACACAGGGAGTAATTGACTTATCATGCAGGTCTGGTGCCGTTTCATTAAATCGTCTGGAATTTCTGGGAGGTAGCTAGCAATTATTCTCTCCATTTCACATATGTGGAGAGTTAGGCTCCAAGAAATTAAGAGGTCATGCTCAGAGTCTACCGGAATGCTGTCAGAAAATGGGTGATTTTCAGAGCAAATGTTAAGACAGTCTGAGAGTCATCTCATAGGAGACAAGATAACCAAGGTAAAAGAAAATGAGTCTTTACCCATTCTAGGCATTATTAATCTGTCTTTATCTACAAATTAGTGTATTTTCTATGTATATTTCTTTTTAATCCTTATAAAATTTATAAAGAATATTTAAAAGAGCTAAGTGAAAACGTTTAATACAGTTTTATTAAGATGTTGTAAGAGGGGTTACCAGTTGATAAGTCAGGAAATGAGTACACTTTTTTTCCTTTATATAATGTCACTTTCCTTCACTTTGCTTCAGTTTCTGCCTCCCATCCTGCACACAAGTTTCATAGGTTACAATGTATACTGAATAGCATGATCATATTTGTTCACCCTTTAAGTAAAATAATTTGGGGAACATTTAGCTTTGCTCTTTATCACTCTAAGATTTCAAACCTTTGCATAGATTTTTACTGAGGGAGAAGTAACATTTTAAATACAGATAACTGATCCAGATAACTACTATATTAATTTATGAGATTTGTATGTAAAAAAAGTCCATCTACAGGCTGTTTTTTTCAACTCCTTGGTGAATTGAAATTGTATTAGTCTACCTTTGCATTTATTTCAAAGGAAAAATCTTGAATTTGAATTCCTTCATGACCTTTTAAGTTAATCTTTGATGCTTGCTCAAGGGAAATGGTGAGAAATGTGAAACTAGATTCATTTGAATAAATGATGCTCTTTAATTTTTTTTAGTATGTAAGGTTACTAAGTGACAAGTACAGAAAAAAACTGATTATCAAAATTTTATTACATCACTAGAAAAAATTCCAAACATATTCTGACCAACAGTTTTTCTAGGTAATGTTTACAATAATTCTATCTTGAGATTATTAAGTCTGTGAGTTTTACAAATCTTAAACATCCAGCTATTTTTTATTCAGCTGTTCAGCTAATATTCCTTAGAGGCCTACTGTGCACTATGCAGTCAAGTAGTCAAGTAGAAAAGGGCTTAGTTCTCATCTTAGTGTTGATCCATGTTTTTTTCAAGCAATAGTTGATATATATTAGAATCATGTGAGATTCTTTCTCTAAATATATAGTTGTTACCCTCCCCTCACAAGGCTGTATCAGAATCGGCAGAGGGAAAGAAAGAGGGTATTTTTAATATATCCCTCCCAGCCAGTTTTTCTTCCAACACTTTTCACTCAGGAATTGAATTTCATTTAATTTTAATTCAAAAAGATGTTAACAGTTACTAATTCTAGATGGTAAATATATGTCTTTATTAACATTTGACTTACTTGTTAGTGTATGTGTTCCTCAGGAAATTTGTTCCTTCGTTTATTTGGGTGGTACTGGAGCTTGAACTCAGGGCTTTGCACTTGAGAGGCAAAGCACTCTACCATTTGAGCCATCCCTCCAACCCTCCCCAGGCAGTTTTGATACAGTGCATATTCTGAAGCTTTGTACCCAAACAGAGACCCTCTGAGGAGATTTTTATTAAGATACTTGATTTTATTATGGGCATAGAAAGACAATAGAGGAAAGTATACCAAGATTGTGTTTCCTCTTGATAACCTCTATAGTAATTGTAGTGTATGCTGATCATTGTGAAGAGAAATATTGCCATTTAGATTATCTGATACAGTTTGAATTTGGTGTCCTGGTACATTTGAAGAAATTTTTGTTTGTTCATAATAAGTTCTGGCTTGTTAGTGGTGATTTAGTTTAGTTTAATTTTTAATTTATATTGTGGCAGCTAAGTAGGTAATATGCTGTCACCCTGATATTTGTATAGCCACTCTGGTCTTGCTTACTATTTGTAAGCTGTATTTTATTTTTTACATCCATTCACTTTGACCTCTCCATTTCTTTAAGGCAAAGTATACTTACCATGAATTGTGAAATATTCCATTCGTCTTCTGAGCTTTTCTAGAGAGAAATCTGAGTATTCAAATTGTTGTTCCCTGTATATGATGTTATTTGTCTCTATTTTTCATAAACTTAGTCATATATTTTTGACTGGTAGGTTTGAGGGGGTTTTTCCTTTGCATCTTGAATTTGTAAATGTATATTATATACAAATTTGTGAATTTTTGCATATTCTTTATTTTTTCCCTGCACATTTTTTTGCACATTCTTTCTCTCATTCTGGAACTCCAATGGTTTATGTTAAACCTTTTGGTATTGTTCACAATATTTCTGAAACTGTTCACTTGTTTTTCAAGCTTTTATCTTCTTTACATTGGATCATTTCGCTTGGTCTTTTTCCAGTCAATTTTTGTCAGATCCATTGTACTCTGAAGTTTATTAAGTAAATGTTGAATTTTTCTCTTCTAAAATCTCTTATTTTTTATTTTATGTTGAGGTTTCCCAGTTTCTCATTTATTATGAGCATATTTTCCCTTACCCCACTGAGTATAATTATAGCTGCTATACAATCCTGTTACTTCTTATATCTGGGTCATATCAAGGTTAGTCTCTGTTGACTCGCTTTCTTAGGAGAGGACCACATTTTCCTGATTCTTCCTTTTCAAATAATTTTGGATTACATCCCAGACATTGTAAATGATTTCTCATGGTGGGAGAACAATATGTTTTTGTTCATTCTCCAGAGCCTTCAGTAGTTGGTTTATTTTGCCAATGGTGTAAGATTATTATCTGTGAAAAGAGTTAGTCTATTAGGAACTTTCTCTGACACAGCAAAAGTTGAACTCCTGATATGCTTCTTTATCCTTGAACTGACTCTCAAGTTTTCTGCTAAACTGCAGATGTGTACAATCAAGCAGAAATTCCCTTGTCTCTACCCTGGTAGACCCAACCAGAGAAAAATTGTGATAGGAAGTTTGTTATATTTGCAGCAGAATCCTTTTTCTTGTGTTTTCCCATTGGTACCTGAGACATGTACTCTTCTGTCACTAGAGCTGAAGGGACTTACATGTATTTAGTGATGAGACAGGAATTCCAGGCCAAGATGAAGACAGACACTGATAAAGCAGGATACAGGAACAGCAAAGGAAAGCTCTGATAGCACAGATGTGGACATGTATGTACATGAGCTGAAAGGGAGATAAAGGATGGAGCAGGCAACCAGCTGCGCCTACCTTTGTGTTAGGCTTCTAACATCTATAGTCTTGGTAATCTTCAAAACAACTCTGAAATGAATTGTAGTATTTCCATTGTCTTTGAAAGTCTCAGAAACTGAACAAAAGCAGATGTTTTTCTCCACATACAACTTTACAAATGGTTAGGAAGGACTATGTCCTCTTGCTTTTTAATGTTAGTTTTAGTCATCTGAAGTCCCTATGGGAATACAGAGAAGGGTCTGTCTGAATTCCACGAACTTCCTCTGTGAGAACTCCAGGTACCTGTTCTGGAAAAATTGGCTAAAAGACTAAACTACACCTTTTTCATGTTTCAGCTCTTTGTTCTTCAAAAGACAAACTTGATCTGATCTTAAGCTACAATTAGGCCCTTTACCTCTCAACTCCCTTCCCTGATTTTACCCCACTCCTAGATCCGACATTCAGTCTGCTTCCTGAGAGACTTCATGAGCCAGAGTCTTTAGAGGAGTCTGAGTATTCTTCATTAGATTGGGGATCATCTTGTCTAATGGGGATTGAAAGAATCTTCCTGACAAACTTCTCTCACATCCTCTGACTTCTAATGGTGCTCACTCTGACATTGTATTACCCAGCATAATGTACAGAGATGGACACATGTAACTAAGCCACTAGTTTCTTCCATATAAAACCCAAGGGTCTAAATTCAGATTTTTCCATCCTTAATATTCTTTCTACTTTAGACCCAAGGCTCTAGACTAGACCATCAGTTTCTCAACTGGGAGTGGATTTGCCCTCTAAGACCCATTTGATAATGTCTGAAGACATTTTTGGTTGTCTCAACTTAGGGAATGTTACTGGTATCTAGTGAGTAGCAGCCAAGGCTACTTCTAACATCTGGCAGCACACAAGAGAACACAAGGCAGCACAACACAACAAAGAATCATCCAGCTGCACATGTCACCGGTTTCATGCTAGAGAAACCCTGAAAGTGACTAGAGTTTTTCCTTCCTATCCTTTCCCTTCCCTGTCCCTTGCCTTCATTAGGACCATTCTCTCCATGTGATGATTGTGCAAGGTGAGGCATTACAACTTGGTACCATAGAAATCCAGGCTCCCAGACCTGTCCTGAGTTGCAGAGCTTCAGGGTGGCCCTTTTGTGTAGAAAGCATAGATGGAAAGTGTCTGGGTGAACTACTAATGGACTCGAGGAAAAACACTGAGGATACCAGGAACACTCCATCCTGTGTGAATGTTAGGTGCGGACAGTGGCTTTTAGGGGGCTATAGTTGGTTTTTTTGTTTTAGGGATTTTGTGTGTGGTAGAGGAAGAAAAACTACCTACTTTTGAAGGCTTTTCAGCTGAGGCTGAGAATTAGATTACTCCAGGTAGATCAAGGTAAAAACATACCAATTTGTTTTATACAAGTTGTACACGACACAGAAATCTTCATGAAGAAATGAAGACCCAGAAATGCAATTAAATATATAAATACTGAATTAGACAAAGAGTAGTAAAATGTGAAAATGCGATCAAACGAACAGGGTCAGGCTAGTACTGGTAATAAGATAGAGAGTTAATGAGGAACACCATGGCTAGTTTGACATGGTTTGTACAGATTTTCCTCGGCTTCAATTTCCCATCCTTAATGTCAAGAATGATGTTTTCCTTCTATTATTGGGGAACTTCTTCTACATGGTGATTTTATTTCCTGCTTCCTCTTGCTCTGGCTCTTCTTCAAGCCCCTGAACATGAATCAATCAATGTACCAGAGTAGCATATTTTTGTGTACTAGGCTCTAAATTCCTTTTATGTAAAATTATTATACTATGTATGGTTGTAGGGAAAATCATCAAAAGTGATTTAATTTATAAATGAGAATTTGAAAATATTTTGGGTTGACCATAAAAAATAATTTTGGTTTTTAGGTGAAATTGATTATGAGTAATTATCACTTGGCTCAGTATCTATTATTTATATCATAAAAAGTGTCACTGTTTTATGGTAAGTTTTGTTTTATTGCAAGAGTTCAATCTGTGTATGTATGCATTTGGCTTTTTTATTTTTTGGGGGGGGGGGGGGGGTCTGGTCATGGGGCCTGAACTCTGGGCCTGGGCGCTGTCCCTCAGCTCTTCAGCTCAAGGCTAGCGCTCTACCACTTGAGCCACAGCGCCACTTCTGGCTTTTTTTCTTTTTGCTTATGTGGTGCTGGGGAATCGAACCCAGGGCCTCAGGCATGCAAGGCAAGCGCTCTACCACTGAGCCACCTTCCCAGCCCCTGCATTTGGCTTTTTGATTTGCCCAAATAATATGATCATCAGTTCTCAACCTGAGATGGGGAAGTAGTGGTGGAAAGGCAACATTGTTTCTACCTGTAATCCTCCCTTCCCCCCCCCCCCCCCCCCACCTCTCTATTAGAATGAAAATCCTAGTTACAATGGAGTGGGGACCACCACAACCAGAACATTAATTCAAGCCCCAACTATAGATAATATAAAGTATGACTCTGTTACTGTGTTTCACTAGGCCTGATAATTACCTTGGCTCTTTTATCACTTAACCAGTATAAATCTGAGTCTGTCCAATATGAAAGTTTGCAAAGCAACAAAGTCTTCGGTCCTGTACTTTCTTGCTTCCAAATATTCATATCTGTAAGAAAGTCATTGCATAATTTTTATCTACCCTCCAAAACCCAGTTATGACAGATTATCTGGTTCAACCATGTTTGAATTTAAAAACTTTCAATTTATGCTTAAGTATGTTGTATTAAAAGTAAAATCTTATGTTTTATTTTAAATTTAAAAAAAATCAATGTTTTTTCTGCCTAATATATATGTCTTTGGCTTAAAATGTATCTAAAGCTTGCATAATCCATACAGTCCTAAATATAGTTCACTATAAAGTGAACTAGAGCAACATGTTACTCCATGCATTATATTTAAACATGACCAACTGTCTTCATCAATCAGAGCCATTCATGTGACTCCCTAGGGAGTTGAGCTGAGGAGGTCAATGGTTGAAAGACCAAGAAATTCAAATGGGAAGAACTAGCACTGTTTCTAATCTGATGTGGTGATTGTTAAATCTGCTGCTTAGATTGTCAACATCTTAGTATGTAGGGACACAGTGAGGATGTTTGCCTTATGTTTTCATATGCGATAATGAGTTTTATCATAGTATAGGTGTCAAGACAATACTTTGAAAGAAATCTTTAAGAAATTTGCCTTTATTTTCAAATTTGCCAGTTGTATAGTGCTTCAACCCAGACTTCATTTTTGTAATATTACATAAATTTGTTATTTAAACAAATCGTATTCATTCTTTGTACAGATTAATATTTCTAATGATGTGATATGTTTACTCCCCCCCAAATAGCATTTAGAACAGTCTAATAAAAGATATATTCTACTCTAAACTTGTTTCCATTATGCTTAAAACTTGAAAGGCTTTTAAGTAACCTAAGATAGACTATTCTGCTATCACTGGTTCTTCTGCCCAGATTTTTCTTAAAATAGGTGAGTTACGTACTGTCTTCTCTTCTGACTCCTATTCTTGGTGTTTCTGACCAACATCATATACCTCAGTACAGGCTTTCCCATACTTAAACCTGCAAGTCCACAAAGCTGGTTTCTGCCATCATTAGATGTTAACTATGTAAGTTATACTTCCTAGTATGGCTTGAAAATTGTGCTAATATATTAAATGAGACATTTTGGCTTATTAGATATGAATATACACATGAGTTTGATTTCAGAAAACTTCACAGTAACATTTTTAATGCTTCATATGGCACTTTTTCCTGAATATCTTTAATTGCACAATAATGAGCAACACTAATAAATTGATTATAAAAAAAGAAACCTGTTTCTGCACTAGACGGCTTATAAATTAAGGGTTATTGATAAATCATATTTAGATTGTGTTGAGGTATCCCAGTTCATACCTACTATTATTAGAATAGTACTACTATTAGAATAGTAGTACTATTTCCCCCTTGATAACCATTCTTTAAATAAAAATAAAGAAAACTAAAGGCTATATCATTGGGATTTAAATTTTGGCCTAAGGTTGGCCCAGACAAAAAGTGTAAGATCTATCTGAAAAGTAGCTAAAGAAAAAAGGCTAGAGGCAGAGCTAGGAGTACCCGAGTGCTTGAGTTCAAGTCCTACAACCAATCAGTCAATGAATAAAATACTGATACCTTAGAATACTAGCTTGTCAGTGTCCAGCCAAAACAAAACTCTACCTCAAAACAGAATCAAGATGGATTACAGATCAGAAAAAGTATTTTTAGAGATATTAGGGCTACTATTGAGATATGCTTATGCTTTCATTTAGCCTTTGTGGTTTATTTAATGAACATTTGTTCAGTACTTTCTAAATGTTTTTATCTGAACACTACAACCAGTCCTGTGGATATCTCACACTACAGTTCTAGTGTGACAAAAATTGCCTTAAAAATTGCAGTATAGTGGCATATGCTAAACAGAAGCATAGACAGTTCTCTTAATACAGAGAAAAATAATTCTTTTTAGAAGACTTTAGTCTTCATTCTTAAAATGCAGAGAGTTTCAACAGGCAGACGTGAGGGGAAAGACATGCTCTGTAAAAGGAACTTGTTAAAGACTTGGAACTAAAGTGAGGAGTGTAAGGTCATCTAAGCAAAGGAAAGTTATGTAGTACTTCATATCTGGACAATTTTGCTCCAGTGTAAAAGAACTTGGTAAAGACAAGTAACCAGAAAAGAAACAATTATAATAGAAACATAAGAATTTTGGCAAAAGTATCGCTGCTAAAGCCATTGGCCTACACAGGGGCAAATCATATTTTTTAAGTTAGGATTTTACCTGCAACATAGAGTCATTTAAAGGTCTTAGGGACATGGCATAGCTTAAGATAACCTATAAAAAATTATTGTAAAGGTGATCTACAGAGGGTCACAGTTATATAAGTAATGATTACATTTCTTTTTTAACAGTGTTGTTGCCCCTCCCTCATTTTCTCCCACTTCTGCCCCACCCCAATTGTAAAGTTTATTTCCAGCGTAGTGTTTGATGCGTATCACTGTTGCATTGGTTCACCCTTTGTCCCACTGTTTCTGTGATTCCCCTTCCCTTCCCAAAAATAATTCTGGCTGCTATTTGGAGAGTTAATAGAAGCAAGAATAGAGGAAGGAGAGGCGAGATTGGTTTTGTAATCCTGTAATCCTGACTATGCAGTAGGTGGAGGCAGGAGGATCTCAAGTACAAGCCAGCAAGATCATGTCTACACAACCGGGTGCCAGTGGCTCACCTGTGACCCAGCTACTCAGGAGGCAGAGACCTAAGGATTGCACTTTCAAGCCAGCCCAGGCAGGAAAGTCTGTAAGACTCTGATCTCCAATTAAATCACAGAAAAAAGCCAGACTAGGACTCAAGTGGTAGAGTGCTAGCCTTGAGCAGAAAGCATTCAGGGTTATTACCCAAGCCCAGAGTTCAAGATGAGGGGTGGGGGGAGGAAAGAGACAGGGAGAGGAAGAGAGAGAAAGTGAGAGAGAGAGAGAGGAGAGAGAGAGAGCATGCCATGTCTCAAAAACAAGATTTAAAAAAAAAAAAGGCTAAAGATGTGGCTCAAGTGATAAAGCATTTGCCTGCATGTACAAGACCCTGGATGCAGTCCCCGTCTGAGGTCCTGGGGGTAGGGTGTGGGAGCACAGAGAAAAACTAGTTAGCAAACTATTAAAACATCCTGCCCAAATTAAGAAAGGCGTCAGAAGAGATGAAGGGAAGCATATGCATTGGAGGTACAGGCAGTATGAATAGGTATGGTAACATACAAATTTGGTAGATTCTTGTCAACAGCTAGATGAATGTTCAAGAAGCATTAATGAAATAGGAAAGGTTCAAAGACAAACAGGTTAGAAGATCCCTATCAGGTAGGGGCTTATTGAATATTATAATGTGATGAGATATCCTAGACATCCTAACAGAATTGCTATGGTCTGGAAGCCAGAAGACAAATTATATTAGAAATAGAAAATGAGAGTTGTTGCGAGGATGAATGTATATTGAGACTGCCTAGGAAATAGAGAATGTGTAGGAAAAAGCCTAGCAATCATGGAGTAATTCTAACACTTTGGAGGTTAAGAAGAAGCATCCAGTAAAGAGACTAGAAAGTGACCATAAAGTAGCTAAAAATTCTGGGAGCTGTGAGGAGATTTGAAGAAGCTGAGTTTGCAAGCAAGATTAAAAGGATTCATTTGATTCCATTTTGGAGAGCATCAGAGGGACAGAAACCAATATGCAATGAATTGAAATGTGATTATCAATTTAAAATGTGGAGACAGTTTTCTCTATGCTGAGTAATTTGACTTTCAAGAAAGAGATGGAATTATGACATTTGGAGGAGTAATGGGTTCAAACTTTTTATTTGTTCATTTCAGTGGGAAATGGTAGAAAGTATTTCATGTTGATATGGAAAGTGTAGAATTAAGAGAGCTAGAAAATGCACAGAGAAAGGAATGCAGTTAGGTTTCTGAGACAGCCACTGCCATCACAGGGAGGCTGGGACTTCCCTTAAAATCAGTGTGGAGGATGGAACATCAGGAGCTCTTATACACGGCGTTGCGCTATGCCGAAAGGATTGGGGAAGGGGTGTGGTTAGATTCACAAGATGGCTTTTAAACAGAGGAATGGTTTCTTTTCACAGTACTTTTTAAATGTTAGTCATGGAAACACTATTATGCCATCCAGTGATCTCTTAGGGGTTATAAAAGTAACTAAATTTTAAAGATACTTTATAAAATTAAAGAATTATAAAAATGCTAAGTGCTTTATGAAATCATTGATCTTAATCTTACAATTTTTAGACAATTTTGCCAAACTTAGACTGTGTTTTATGACTCGTACTTGTTCTTATTTTGTTTTCTGTAAGATTTTACTTTCTGATTTTATTTCTTCCTTATATGGATTTTTACTAGTTTAGCAATAGTAAATACTGGTGAATTATTCACCAGTAAACAAAACAGAAGTAAAGTGAAGCAAAATTTTCCATCCTAAGTAAGATTTTCTTGCAAAAAGTCTTTCTTTTTACTCTTTAGAACGCAGCATGAAGACTATAAACCTAAGCCAATTCACTGTACTTTCGATCTCCAAGACATTTTTGAGGGCATTGAGTTACTTACACAATTTACTTAATTAGTGTAAGCCTCATTTCATCTTACTTAGAAAGTAAGGATTGTATCTATTTATAGAATTATTATAAGGCTCATTTAATGTATGTAAACATGCAATATAAATGGAAAGTATTATATACTACATTATGATTTTAAAATATTACATCTTACGTTTTGTGGCTAATTATAAACTTCTTCCCTACTATAAAGTATATATGAATAAACATGCTAGGTAATGTATAGTCAGCTGACATACTGTTTTAGGGTTTTCTTTATCATACATTAATCATACAAGGGGATTTTTTTCATTGTAATATTTCCATACATGTAAACAATGTATACTGTATCCCAGTCAACTTCCTCCTCTCAGTCTCTTCCCACAACCTTCTCCCCCCTTCTTTTTTAATTTACATATGAGTGTTTAAACATCAGTGTCCTCCAAGTATCTAAGCTAATTTCAATGTAATTTAAAGTCTCTATGACACCTCACTCTAAACTATAAAAAGAATTGTTTTAGTTGGTGTGAGAGTGTGTGTGTGTATGTGTGTGTGTGTGTGTGTGTGTGTGTGCTGATCCTGGGACTTGAACTCAGGACCTGGGTCTTGTCCCTTTGTTTTTTCTTTCCAGGATAGAAGGATAGTTCTCTACCACTTGAGCCACAGCACCACTTCTGACTTTCCCTGAGTAGTTCATTGGAGATAAGAGTCTCACAGACTTTCTAGCCTGAGCTGGCTTTAAGCCACTATCCTCAGATCTCAGCCTCCTGAGTAGCTAGGATTACAGGTGTGAGCCACCAGTACCTGTGGCTCAAAGTGGTAGAGCTAGCCTTGAGCAAAAAAGCTTAGAGACAGTGCTCAAGCCTAGGGTTCAAGCCCCACAACCAACCAAGAAAAAATTTTTTAGTTATTATGGCCAGTAAATTACATATCTCTTCATTGTATCATGCAGTTCTTTAAAGCGAAATTAAATTGCCTAAGATTTTAATCCTAACCAAATTTCTTGTTATCTATATGTCTTAGGAAAGCTTAGCCCCTCCCCTCTTTTTTGTTCCAGTCCTGGGGCTTGAACTCAGGGCCTTGGTGCCCTCCCTCAGCTTTTGTGCTCAAGGCTAGTGCTCTACCACCTTGAGCCACAGTACCATTTCCAGCTTTTCAGTATTGGAGATAAGAGTCTTATGGTCCTTCCTGCCCAGGCTGGCTTTGAATCACAGTGCTCAATTAGTTTGGATTTGTCTGAGTAACTAGGATTCACCTGGCTATGGGTAGCTTAAATTCTTGGCAGCTCAGAAAGTTAAACTTAGAAAGTTGATCATATTAATAGTACAATTTCATAAGATTCTTGTGTGTTACATGAGTTAACAACATAGTGTCTGCAGTGGTAAACCCATACTACATGTTAGCTATGACATACATATTTATAGCAATATGACTCTATATAAAAGAAAAATATTACTTGTAGAATAAGTGCCTGAAAATAAATTACATTTTAAATAGCTAAGTACTGATCAGATATTTTCATTTAAGTAGCTTCACCCATGGGTTCTTAAATACATTCAAAGGAACAAATTTTCTCTGAAGCGTTCTAATAGCTTACTTTTGGGGTCTTAAATTTATATATGAGCAGTTTTCTCTGTACCCATAGCCTAGAAATATTATAGGTGATTAATTACTTCTTTGTCTAGAAAAGACTGTAAAATGTACTATGCTGAAGATATGTGGTGCCAAATATAACCACCAGAGGGTGCTGGGTAGCCAGTGACCTGGGCCTCCCTTAGAGGTGAAGAGGGGTTTTGGTAGATGACACTATAAGAAGAAAGGCCTAGACTGGTGCTATCAAGGCTAGGGTGAGCCTTGAACATTTACAAAATTAAGCACTATAGCTTAAAGAACTGTAACAGAAAAAGGTTGGTCATATGGATAACTCCAACATCAAGTAGTCTAGAATTAGTGAGACAAATTATGAGCAGTGTTATATGAACCAGCCTGCAGTATTTTATTCCATCTGAAGGAAATTCCTTTGTATATAGTATTTTTCAAAATTGTTTTATCCTTTCTGGTTTTGCTCCTCTACTTTGGATCTAGTAAGGCAAAGGAAATTTCTCTTATAATGTTCTTGTTTAAGAATGCTTTGGGGGCTGGGAAGGTGACTAAGTGGTAGAGTGCTTGCCGTGCATGCATGAAGCCCTGGGTTAGATTCCTCAGCACCGCATAAGCAGAAAAAAGCCGGAAGTGGCGCTGTGGCTCAAGTGGTAGAGCACTAGTCTTGAGCTGAAGAGCTGAGGGACAGCGCCCAGGTCCAGAGTTCAGGCCCCACAACCGACCAAAAAATAAAAACAAAACAAAAGCCGGCGCTGGTGGCTCACGCCTGTAATCCTAGCTACTCAGGAGGCTGAGATCTGAGGATCGCGGTTCAAAGCCAGCCCGGGCAGGAGAGACCGTGAGACTCCTATCTCCAATAAACCACCAGAAAATCGGAAGTGGCGCTGTAGCTCAAGTGGTAGAACGCTCGCCTTGAGCTGAAGAGCTGAGGGACAGCGCCCAGGCCCAGAGTTCAAGCCCCATGACCGACCAAAAAAAAAAAAAACCTGCTTTGGAAAATGCCATATCTGTTGTTGACACGAGGCATGGGGGGTCATCACTATGGCGGTTTCATCACTTACTTGACATTGAAGGTTAATTGGTACTGTCTGTGAATGCAAAATAATTTCAGATTTTCTAGTGGATAAGCTAGTCTTTGAATAACAGTCAACTACATGTCTTGTTAACGTCACTTACTAACAATGAATAGTTCTTCAAGAAAACATTGAATTTATTTATTTATTTTATTTTTTTGCTGGTCATGGGGCCTGAACTCTGGGTCTGGGCGCTGTCCCTCAGCTCTTCAGCTCAAGGCTAGCACTCTATCACTTGAGCCACAGCGCCACTTCCTGCTTTTTCTGCTTATATGGTGATGAGGAATCGAACCCAGGGCCTCATGCATACAAGGCAAGCACTCTACCACTGAGCCACCTTCCCAGCCCCCACATCGAATTTAATAACCACTTAACTATTTTATTCTTTTTTTTCCCACCGGAGGTAAACCAGCAGTATGTCTTTCATTTGGTTAGTAATTAAAGATGCATTTTTCCTTTTATTCATATAAAAAGGACTTTTAAAGAGTTAGCTGAAATTTCATCCTGTAAAATAAAATGTAAAGATTGACTAGTAAATTTACTTCATATTAATGTATTATTTAAACCAGAGCTCAAGTTTCCACTCATGACCACAGTCTCCTAGCATCCCAGTAAATAGATACAGTCAGATCAGCCACGTCTACATTAGTAGTAAAAAAAATAGGTGTCTCTATTTGAGGGCAGTTAAGAAAAGGCCTTGCTTCCTTTAGCAAAGCTGGCAGCTAGATCTAGCCTTAGCACTGAACTTCCATGAACATTTGAGAAAGCACTTGTTTTACAAGGTAATATTAGAAACAAAATTTTAATGCCATGTTCTCTATAGAATTGATACCAACAAAAACAATTTTAGAAAACAATTTGGTATTATTCCCTCCTCTCTCCAAAAAAAGGTAAACTCATGGACTACACATTTGCTGTAGTTGTTTTAAGTGTGAAAGTTTTCATTTGTAAACGGTTAAGCTATTGTGTGTGCAAATGGCACTAGCATATTAATGTCTTCTCTTTCTCTTCAATAATGAATGCGCAGTAATTATCCAGTATAAGATAATGTAATATACAAATACTGTGTCATCTCTCTAAACCAGAACTCAAAAAGCTGAGGCATTTGCTGCTGAAAGTTGATGCCTCAAACATAAGACACATCTAAGAGAAAAAGTGGCTAGTTCCATCTTCCTTTCATCTTCTTTACTAGCTTCTTTTGCCTTTGGTTAGTAGCACTTATGAACATAGTTTTAGAAAATATTAATGAAAGGACAGAGATAAGTGCTGACAGCTTCAATTTTATCCAATTGGTTTTACTTGTTGGTTTACCTAAAACACTTATTATTACAGCAAGCATGAGCTTTATGTTTTGAACATTTTCATAATAGCCCTCCTATACACCCCTGAATATTTGTGATATTTTAATTGAATTTGTAAAATTGTCTGTTAATAGCTGAGAGGATGGAAATAACTGTTTTAGCCACAAACCATGCCATTCTACAATTGAAACTTAAAATCTTTTCTTGTTGGTAAATTTTTTATTTTCTAAGCTCATTTAATAAGAATGAGGAATTTGATCTAGCATAACATTTGCAGTGTTTTTAAATAGCTATTAGACCATAATTCTTAATCTATAATCTTTTTATTGTTAGTGGTGGTGGTTATATGCCTTGAACTCAAGGCCTGGGTACTGTCCCTGAGCTTCTCCGTGTTCAAGGCTCATGCTCTACCACTTCAGCCACAGTACCACTTCTGGTTTTTGAGTGGATAATAGGACATAAGAGTCTCACAGGAACTTTTCTGCCCAGGCTGGCTTTGAACTGTGATCCTAATCTCATACTCCTGAGTAGCTAGTATTACAGGTGTCAGCCACCAGTGCCCAGCTACTCTCTAATCTTTTAAAAGAACTACAGACTTGGATATTTCAAAACCAAAGTACTAGGGTCCTGTTTATTTCTATTTATTGGTTCACTGTTTTAAAAAATTATCCATTACAAGCTGGGAGCAGTGGCTCACACCTTTACTGCTAGCTACTTGGGGAGCTGAGACCAAGAGGATCACAATTCAAGGCCAGACCAGGCAAAAAGTTCACTAGATCCCATTCAACCAATAAAAAGCTGAATGTAATAGCTGCTTACTGAGCTCATTGAACCTGCACACCCACTGTTGTGCAACTAAAACAGTACTTAGTGAACAAGTTCCTGGACATAGACACTGATATCTGCTTCTATTATAAGGAGTTCTTCAGACAGAAGATTTCTGTAGGTAGCACCAGGGCCTTCAGGATATCAGGACCCTATAGTATGCTAGGAAAAGAAGAGCTGAGTAGACTTCTGGGCTCTAAAGAAAAGGTTAGACGTGCTAATGCTGTCTAGATGGTTTCCAGGCCAGATCAGACAATACTTCACCCCAAAGAAGGTCTAGATGTCCCTTTCCAAGAAGAATGAGCACCTATCCACCACATCAGAAAATATACAAACACGCATGTGTGCACACAGACTTAACAAGATTTAAATTTATAATTGATGTGGATTTTTAGTGTCTAAAAGTGACCCGAAATCAGTGAAATCTTCCCAACATTCCTTAAGGGAAATCAAGAAAAATTGGTACAATTCAGCTGAAAAGATGTGACTGAGAAAAAACAAACTATTCTAAGTTGGGGTTTTTTTTTGGGGGGGGGGGAGTCCGGTTGTGTGGCCTGAACTCTGGGCCTGGGCACTGTCCCTCAGCTCTTCAGCTCAAGGCTGGCACTCTACCACTTGAGTCTCAGCCTCGCTTCCAGCTTTTTCTGCTTATGTGGTGCTGAGGAATCGAACCAAGGTCCTCAGGCATGCAAGGCAAGCGCTCTACCACTGAGCCACCTTCCCAGCCCTATTCTAAGTTTATATAATAGCTCCATATAGATTAAACTACCTAGCCGGCCAGTTATAAGTATATTTCAAACATTTTTAGTGCTCGTAATCTTGTGCAACAGATATTTGTCATATTGTTAATTTTCTTTAAGATTGATAGAGATTCAAATTAAGTGATCACTTAATTTGTTAAGAAGCCCTTATTTATAGCCTCATCATTGCTATTAAGTATTTATTGGAAATTACTATAATAAAACATCAGCAAAGTTAATACATTACGTTCTGTTCTTGAATAGGAGTTTTAACAAAATAATATTGGAATTCTTTTCAAATGGATTTAAAATTGATACCAATTATCAAAACTTTGGTAAATGTTTTTTGTTTTTTATTTATTAGAATAATAGTACAAGGGGGGTTCATTATGATAATTCCATAGATGTAAGCAATGTATTTTAAAGAAGGTCACCCCTCCTTATTATATTCCCATAGTCCCTCTCTCACCTTCTCCCTTTTTCAAAGTCTGATTATTAGATTATTATTATTATTGATTATTTTGTTAATAGCTTCTGTTATCCTCTCATTTTTCCTCTCCTACCTAGACAGTCCCTCAGACTTGTTTATTTTAATCCAAATTGACCAGTGGATTTAACTGGGTTTTACTACGACTTTGGTGTTTCCTGCTCTCATTTAGTTAAAGGAGTGTGGCAGTCTCCATGAACAGTGTCTTTTAAAACTAAACCAGATTCTGTTCAACATAGGAAAAAATTCAGCTAAAATGGAATATTAGGGGGAAAAGGAGTATATCACTCCAGACCACAAAAAGCCCAAAAACTGTCTGGGGCATGCGCTGGTAAATCTTACAAAATACTATAGGCAATTCAGCATCAAAAATGCCATAGGAAATTGTTAGCCGTTCTGTTGATAGTTCATATTGTTAGAATTGCTAGCAGATGGGAAAGTAGATGAGTCAAGGTACAGTATTAGCAATCCATATTTTTTTAATCACAGGCTACTAATAAGGTCTGTAGCAGCTGAGAGATTTACTCAAACAGTTGCTAAGAAGGATTTGTTTTCCCAGTAAACATAGCAAACCTTGTACAGCATTTTCTTGATTGACCATTTGACTAAATGTGCTAACATTAACACAACAGACCATTTGCTTCATTGTAATGGTATCTCATATATTTTGATATACTGATTATTCCAGCAACTTGTAGACCCATTAGGTTTTGAAGTGCTGTCACATTTATGCATTTTAGAAGTTTATTAACCAAAGTGAGTTGATGGCTCATGCCAGTAATCCTAGCTACTCAGGAGGCTGAGATCTAAGGACTGTGGTTTAAAGCCATCCCAGTGAGACTCTTATCTCTGATTAATCACCAAAAAAGGCAAAAGTGGAGCTGTAGCTCAGATGGTAGAGCACTAACCTTGAGCAAAAAATCTCAGGGAGGGCTCCCAGGCCCCAAGTTTACACCCCAGACCTGGCATTATAAATCTGTCTCTTTTAGTTTTTTTAGATTAATATTTTAAAGAAATTTCTTATGTAACTGTTTTTGACAAAACAATATAATTTTATAAAAATCTCAGGGTTTCTCCTAGAGAGCTTACAACAAGTTTATTATTAATTTTGTCTTACTACTTGAATGTGGTATTGTAGATTTCTATAGCAGATGGAATATGTAAACTAAAAGGAAACTTAATTTTACTGACAGCTCTTCCTCATGAGCAACAAGCAGCAGGATTTCTCATTCAGAAATTCCAATAAAAGTTTGAATGTCAGAACTTTCAGTGGGTTGATTTAATACTATTTTCTATCTTCTTGTGTCACTGAGTTATTTGAACTGTTCTTTTATGTCAGCCTAGTATATGAGCTATTAATTTACATATTTTATCTGCTTTTCTTCTTTTTAAGAGATAATGAGAAAGGTTGCATTTTTGTATATTGATCCAAATACCTCCTAGGTAAAATGCTTATCTTAACCAAAAAAAAAAAAAAATTGCTTATTTGAGCTATCAAAAACATGCCAAATATACCAGTCTCCAACATAATGTTGACATCTATTGAAATAGTCAATATATGAAGTAGAATCCATTCATCTATCAATGTTATTTAAAAGATGTTTTTTCTTTAAAGTCTTTCATTTGTTTTAAAAATAAGGAAGATCTGGAAGATCTACCAGCTGACCTGAAAAGAAGCAGGTGTACCTTTTGTTGAGCTATGTGTTCCATCTTAAGAGATTGTTGTATAAAAATAGTGTAGGAAGAGCAATTGACTATAGCCTTCATCACTGAATACTTGAAAAGCAACCTCCCAGCTAGGTGTTGCTGGGTTATGCCTCCAGTCCTACTCAAGAAGCTAAGAATCCAGAGGATCACAGTTCTAAGCCAGCATGGGCAGAATACTCTGCGGGACTCATCTCCAAAATAACTTGCAAAACACAAGGCTGGAGATGTGGCGTAAGTAGGAGAGTGCTTAGCCATTTGGCTAAACAGGTACCACCCCACCCCCCTCCAAGAGCAATTTCCTTTTCTGTTCACATTGAAGACTGTGGGAATTTCTCAGCAGTACACCCCATTTTGAGTAATTTCACATTTTTAACTTCCTGACAGTACATTAGTCGCTGTAAACATCCATCTGAATAACTTTTGCTACTCAGAAACATAACCAAATTTCCATGAACTTCAGATTAGACACTTAATTCAAACTTGCAGAATAAAAAAGTATGTTTGGCCTCTAAGGAGGAAGAAGGTAGCATTTTTCTTTTTTTTAATATGTTTTTTATTGTGAAAATACTGTACAGAGGGATTACAGCTACATGAGCGAGGTAATGAGTACATTTCTTATTAAGCATTGTTGCCTCCTCCTTTGTTTTTCCTCTACCATCCCTTCCCTCCCACCTCCACAATTGTAAAGTTCGTTTTTCAACATAGTGTCTTGTATATCTCATTGTTGCAATGGGTCCACCTGTATCCCTATTTAAACATTTTGTTTTTTCCCTTCTCCTCCCCAAATTATACCAACATCAAATGCAATGAAAACAGGGGTTATACCATCAGGGAGGGACATACAAAGCAACAAAAAAAAAATCATATGGTACCTTATAAATACGTTAAAAACAATAGCAAGAAAAAAATAAAAACACTTGTGTCCCTATGTTGGGGTTCATTTCGCTTAACTTCATCTTATCTGGTCATATGTATATAGCTTTTGACCTTTTCTACTTGTCCCAGACATATACTAGTTATTGCAAATAAGGGAAACCATGGGACCTATGTTTCTTTGGGCCTGGCTTACTTCACTTAATATAATTTTTTCCAAGTCTTTCCATTTCCTAACAAGTAAGGCGATGTCATTCTTTCTGATGGAGGCATAGAATTCCATTGTGTGTGTGTGTGTGTGTGTGTGTGTGTGTGTGTGTGTGTGTATACACACACCACATTTTCTTGATCCATTCATCTACTGAAGGGCATCTGAGTTGGTTCCATATCTTAGCTATGGTAAATAATGCTACAATAAACATAGTTGTACTGGTAGAAATGTAGCATTTTTCTGCTCTCTTCTGCCTTCTTTCTTCTTCAGTCTCCTGCTTTAAAACTACCAAGAAAATTGTCTATGTTAAAAAAAAAAATTAAGCACAAAGTGTTACTTTAAAACATTAAGAGCCAAGCACTGATTACGGGCTCACACCAATAATCCTAGCTGCTCAAGAAGCTGAGATTTGAGCATCTCAGTTCAAAGCCGACCCTGGCAGACAAATCTGAGAGGATCTCATCTCTAGTTAACTACCAAAAGGTCAGGAGTGGAGGTATGGCTTCAACCTTGAACAAAAAAGCCAAACAAGAGCCTAGAACCCCGAGTTCAAGCTCTAGTACTGGCACTGAAAAACAAAAACAAACAAAAAACACCCACAAAAATACTGAGAGCTAATGGGTCAGAAATGGTTGCTTTGAAAACAAATGAATCATCCCCTCCCTAAGACTGTAAAACCCAGCAGAATGGTAGGCTTGTTTCCTTGTGAAGCAGACAGGATAAGAGTCCTATACCTGAACTGGCTGGCTGCATCTCACAGCCCTTTGCTGACTCATAGATTCAGTTTCACTGATGGTTCAGTCTGCACGTGCATACACACACACACACACACACACACACACACACACACACACAGAGGAAATGGCAATTGAAATGGTAAATTTGGGGGGGGTTTCTCCCCACAAACTTGCACACATAGTAATTAAATGGCTGTGATCATTACTGTACAGTGCAAGAAGAAAACAAAACAAAAGAGAAAAAGACAGTAGCCAAGAGGATCATGCTACTCACCAGGAACATTACTTCCCACAAGCTAGTTCTAATTTCCACAGCTAAAAGGAACTTAGACTAGACTAGATTGTTTCTAAAGTTCTCATTTGCACTGAGAGCTGTGAAATTTTAACTCATAACTTGACTCTGTGCTTCTTTTAAAAAAGCAAATGACTTAGTCATAAACACTGACTTCTAATGGTCCTATATACGAGAATTGGTTTATACACTAACTCACCTGATGTCTGTTTAAACCCTTTTATGGAAGTTAATTTTATTCCCCATCTTTACTATTATGCCCAGACTTCTGATACTTATAACTTCAAATTTCCAGAGAAAGCAAATTTATTTATTAATAGAGGGGAAAGTGTCAGGAAGTGAATCAGAATTGCTTTGAAACGCATCTCTTCTTCACAGATTCCATGTTTTTGAAGATGTTGTGCTTCTTCGCTTTGTGGTCAATTTCTTCCTCTCATTGTATGTCAGTTTATTCATTTAATAAAGCATCTTACACAATATTTGTAAAGATTACCAGAGTGTAGTATTATTTCAAGAGTGTTAAGGATTGAAGATTTGGGATCCAATTAGTTGTATAGGTTCTCCCTAAATTAAAACTAAATTTTGTCAAGTAGAATTAACCTAAAATAAGAACCATTTATTTCCTAATGAGTTGTTCAGTTTTGAACATTTGTTCACAAATAGTAAGACTCAGGATATATGCATTATAGAAGACTTTTGGTTTACTGACTTGACTTACAAGTTTTAAATTCTGACAGATAAAAGTTAAAAATGTGTTAGTTCACCTCTAGTTCTTGCCTGCATTTATTTTTGGAATTAGTAAACTGATGTTATAAGCTATTTTGGTTTTTATACATCATCAAAAGATAGCTGTTAAGTAACACTTGTAACATTTCTTACTATACTAAAAAAGATAAATTCAGATTGCTTTACCACAATCTCTGCCAACCCATAAACAATAGTGCTGAAGTGCTATCTCTTTTTTTTTTTTCATAAAGATTTTCAGGAAATGTGATTGTGATGAAGGAATCTTTGGTCATTCACCTTTTCCTTTTTTTGTTATACTTGTTAACCTAAAATATAAACCTTTTCATTTGGGCTAGCACTGTAAAAGGATGATTAGTGGATTGTTTATTACAGGGCCATTTTTTATCATTATGAGTGTCCATAAAATTTTATCTGGTCTGTAAATCTTATTGCTACTAAGACTTAGGGGAGTACTGTTTTCAAAGACATTAAAAAAGCCATTTCTGCCACTTTTCCTTCCCAGAGCATTTTTATGCCTGTAGAAGGCTTAATAACTAAAGAAAACAAGTGGTAAATATATATTATTAGGGCTTAGTGAAAAATCAGAACTCAGAGACTTATATCTATAAATGAGATCTATATAAATGTGAAAATTTTTACCAATTAGCCTCCCTAATTTTGTCCTTTGCGATATCATAATCTAGAGTTATAAAGAAGCCTACCAGTATTGTTGTTCTATAAACAAAATGAGAAGAGCCTGTTTTATGGTTTGATATGAGTGTCTCCTAGAAAGGCTCGGATGTTGGAGGCCTGGTCCCCAGCTGACGCAGCTGTTCACTAATGATTGGGTAACAAGGGTGCTGCTAACCTCTTTGGTTCATTTATGAGTTCATAGCTGAATGGGCTGTTGGAAGGTCAGATCCATTTGCAGGAAGGAGGTTCCTGAATGCTGAGGGTTGGCCGTTGGTATTTTGTCACAGTAACAGAAAACTGACACAGCCTATGACTACAGATGTCCAGGTTTGGGGATTGTTTTCTGATAGACACCATAAGTAAGTGGTAAAATCAGGGGACAATACTCTCTTCCTAAGTGTTCAGTTGTAGTCAAAATGTTGATGTTTCCCTCCATCAGTATCTTTATCTTAGATCTCTCTATCTTCTCACCTCCCAAACCCCAAATTACAATCTATATGTGTGGTTCCACCTTGATGCCATCCTTTACTGAATCTATACTCCTGTTTCCCATGCTTTAAGCTAATGTCCATCCTCCTCCTCCTTCCTCCTGACCCGTCACAACAAAACCCCCACCAACTCTTTGATAACACTGAATCCTATTTTTAGTCTCTACTGCCATTATCCTGTTTCAGGACTCATCTTCCTAAACAGAAAGCTGCTGAAAGGTCTTCCTGCCTTCATTTTCTTCTTCATGACAACTCCTTTTCTATGTCTGCTAATTGATACTTTTCTAAAGCTCATATATGATCATATCACACCTAGCATTTCATGTCACAGAAAGTTTGTAAAAGCACACTCAAGACCCTTAGCCATCTGGTCTTGCCATTTTTATCTGGCCTCATCTTAGTAGCCTGAATCTCAGTAGGCTTCCAGTATCTCTGAAGATGCTACACTTTTGCATGCTATGTCTCTCCCCATTCTATTTCCAGTTTTCTCTGCTTACTCATCCTTCAGTGAGTTACCCGTGCATGAACCTTCCTTGCCAGCTAGATTGTGGACATGTTGTAAGGAGTGAGAGAGTATTTTATTCATTTCTATATCCATAGTCTTGATTCATAGAAAATCTGAGTAGTACTCTGAAGTTTTCTGATAGCCCACTTGAAAGCATAGATTTCTTGTCATCTCAACCCCACACTGCCAAATCAGATTTTGGGGTTTTTTATTGTTGTTGTTGTTTCTTTTTTTTTTTTTTTTTTTTTTTTTTTTGGTCTTTTGTAGCTTTATATGTCTTTTTTTTTTCCAGGGCTGAGAACCGAACCCAGGGCCTTGCATGCGCCAGGCGGGCGCCCTTCCGCTGAGCTAAACCCCCCAGCCCCTCATTTTTTTTTTATGCTGATCCTAGGCCTTGAACTCAGCCTCTGCTCAAGGCTAGTACTCTACCAACTTGAGCCACAGTGCCACTTCTGGCTTTTTTTGAGTAGTTTATTGGAGATAAGAGTCTCATGGACTTTCTTGCCTGGGCTGGCTTTGAACTGTGATCCTTAGATCTCAGCCTCCTGAGTAGTTAGGATTATAGGCGTGAGCCACTGGTGGCGCGCAGCTGAAATCAGATTTTTAAAGATAAACAGACACCAAAAACAGGTACACAAGATAGAGCCATGTTCTGTCTTCCCAGCACCACCTCAGAATTTCATTCATGATTTCACTTTTTAGTATAATACGTTGTAACATTACTTAATTGCCTTTCTAGTTCCTAGGAAATGAGTAGACTTGAGTAGAGATAGGAAGATAGAAGAGTTTGTGTCCCATAATGGCTGAGAAAAGGAGCTGACAGCTTTCCCTCAAATGAAAGTGGAAAGAATAGAAAATTACAATAATGACTCATCATCAGAGAAAGGTGATTCCAAGCCCTATGTCCTCTGCTTCAAAAGGAAATATATTCTGTGAAATAGTTCATAAACATTTTCTATTCAAAGTGATTGAGACAACCATAGCACCTAAAGAACTCACAGGAACTTTCTTAATTTATTTTGTGTGGAACAATGAATTTCTTAATGAGGCTAGATAATGGTTCTCTCACATCTCAGGCCTATTTATCACAAATAAAAAAATCTATTAGACGATTTCTTACTGTAACATACAAATTTATACTTGAAGTTGGCCCCCAGGTAAAGGTAATATAGGAGTTATTCACAGAAATATCTTAATGCAAGACATTTTAAAGTAATGATAATTGTTTTCTTTGTGTTCTATGCTATTTCTAATCTTGGTATAACCTGTGCCTTTGACTCATTTGTTCTTATTCCTTCTTATTTATCCATCTTCCTGTCATGGTATTTAGCTGCACAATTGAATAGTTTCTAGGAATATGTAGTCTCTAAAGTCTGTTATCTGGAGTCAGAATGTGAAGCTCATATATAAAATCAGTTGGAAAACACATAATTTTAGGATCAAATATTAAACTCTGGTATCTAAATTATGAGTGTGATATAAAATTCAGAGATGAGAAAGATTAATATGGGTAGAAATAAAACAAATATCATGAAGAATTCTGAAGTGGAATTGAAGTCTTTATAGGTGCAGCAAAGCTCTGTTTTCTCTTGGAAATGTAGTGTGGTTTCCACAATTGGCCCTTCGACCCAGCATCACCTGCTTATATAGTTCAGAAAGTTCTGAAGTTCCCTGTTGGCTTGCTTATTCTTGATCCTCACTGTGATTTGAACAGAAGTGGGCATATAACAGATGTATGATTAAATACTTGGATTAAAACTTGAAGAAAAAATAAAATACTATGACTTATTATATAAACATCTATAGCATAGTGTAACAACTTAATAAGCCATACTTTTGTGGCATATAAATAAAGACTAACAGGGCTTAATTTATCCATACTCAAACTTCTCCCTCTCCACAAGTGGTATCCCACCCACCTGACTCTCCGCCTCCCCCTCCCCTCTGCACCCCCCCCCCCCCCCACAGGTCTGGGTCCTCACCATGGAGCCTACACACTCTTCCCTGCAACACTGCTATTCCTCAAAAATATTTTTGGAACTTCTCTTTTGAGTTTTCTTCAAAGTCTGTGATTTATTCTTTTCATTATCCTCAGAATCTTATTTGGCTAAGAATAGATTTAATTTGGGGAAGCAAGGGTCACTTAGGGCTAGGTCTGGTGAGTAAAGTGGGAGATCAGCTGAGGAGTGCTATTTGGGGTTACTGTTATTACTGACCATAAGTAATGAGAGTATTTTCTAGCTGGATTCATAAAATAACCAAAAGTAATTATCTTTTTAAAGTGAGCTACAGGTTTTATTCTGTTAAAACCAAGTCTGATTGTCCTCGTAATTTTTCTGCCCCAGAATTAATCATGACCCCCTAACTCCAAAGCTGCCTTCCCTGGCTCTCAGATCCTTACCAGGCCTATCATTCTTGCTTGCTGTAATCTCTACTACAAAGCCTTCTTCTGAGACCCCCATCCTGTGGTGCGCTTACTTTTTCCACTTAGCATGGGAGGGCCTTCTCAGAGGTGTCCTCTCTTTTGAAAACCAGCCTAGCCCCTACTTCTGACAGGGAATCTGCTTTGTTCACTGAGTTTATAGCTAGGCTTCATTTTGAGCTATGAGTATCCATAAGTGCTGTGCCCAGGAAAACACACGAACATGCAGAATTTTGCACATGAGGACCTTGCTCATGGACTTCATTAAGCACCTCCCTTCTACTCTCCACCATCACACAGTGGAGCTTTATTGTACAAGGTATTGGGTCAGTCCTTCACTGTTCACCCTTCCAATTCATCTGTTTCCTAAGGGCAAGGAAACTATTTCTCAGCTCTCCTTTCTAGATCCACCAAGATGCTGATGATTATCCGATGGTAGCATTCTGTACATCCCAAGATTTAACAGATCTGTTCTGTTAACTTCCTGCCTTCCACAATGCTGTAACCATTTTTAAAAGCGGCAGAGTTCAAAAGGTTTTTTAAAAATGCCTGTAAGATAAAAGCATAGTGTAATCAGCATACATTACAGGGCATTCCGTAGCCCTAAATGACATCCCTGAAATGTACTTCTCAGTAGATAATTCTTACCATCTTATTTTGCCAGAGAAATAAATACAATAAGGCCCAGAATGCCATAGCTCCTATTAGATAGCAGAGAAGAGTTTATCCCTCTACACAAATGACACACATCTTCTTTCCTGCTGTTACACAGAAAAGTATATGCTGTTGGTTTCTGCTGCCAACATAATCACATTGTATTGTTAAATTGGCCAAGCTTGCATCATAACATAAGCGGCACCTTTTATATCAGACATGGGTTATTTTGAATCAAAAAATAAAAGAACTCCTTACTCAAAATATGTGGAGTAACAATATTTTGAATAATGTAATTTACTGTTTCACTAAGTGCTTAAAAATTTAGCCATTTTGTCTGGGCACTGTGGCTCCCGCCTGTAATTCTAGTTACTCAGGAGGCTGAGGTCTAAGGATCACAGTTTGAAGCCAGCCTAGGTAGAAAAGTGAGATACTTATCTCCAGTTAGCAACTCAAAAACTGGAAGTGGAATTGTGGCTCAAAGTGGTAGCACACTCACTTTGAGTGAAAAGATCTCAGGGACAGTGCCCAGGCGCCAAGTTCAAGTCCAACAACCGCCACAAAAAAGAAAAAAAAGCCACTTGGTATAGAGGATAGAACCACTAATTTAACTTTTATTTGATCTTGGGTAATCTTTCTAAGTAAAATCATGACTATTGCAACACTCCATCCCTGTTAAGTCAGAATGATATCCAGAAACATATTCTGACAGTGGTGCATTTGTTGTTGGCCTTTCTCTTTCTTTTTTTTCCCCCGGTACTCAAGGCCTCATGCTTGTTAGGTGGTTGCTCTGCCACTGAGCCATACCTCCAATCCATTTTTGCACTTTTAGGGGAGTCTACCGGAGCTAGAAGTCAGGAAATCCTGCTCTCACTCAGCTGTTTCATTCACAGCTGGCACTCTAACAATTGAACTGTCCTCCAGTCCAGTCTCTCATTTTTCTGATCAATTTGAGGTCGACTCACAGACTTTTCTTCCTGGACTAGCTTTAAACCACAATTCTCAGGTCTCAGCCTCCTGAGTAGCTAGGATTATAAATACAAGTTACCAGTGCCCAGCTGAGATGGAATTTTATTTTATTTTATTTTATTTTATTTTATTTTATTTTATTTTATTTTTGGGTCTAGTTGTGGGGCCTGAACTCTGGGCCTGGGCGCTGTCCCTCAGCTCTTCAGCTCAAGGCTAGTGCCCTACCACTTGAGCCACAGCGCCACTTCCAGCTTTTTTCTTTTTGCTTATGTGGTGCTGAGGAATTGAACCCAGGGCCTCGGGCATGCAAGGCAAGTGCTCTACCACTGAGCCACGTTCCCAGCCCTCAGATGGAATTTTAGATATTTCAGCTAGGGCTGGCCTAGAACTATAAGTCTCCCAATCGTGTGTGTGTGTGTCTGTGTGTCTGTGTGTCTGTGTCTGTGTCTATGTCTGTCTGTCTGTCTGTTGGTCGGTCAGTCCGTCCGTCAGCCGATTGGTCAGTTGTGCAGCTTGAACTCTGGGCCTGCGTGCTGTCCTTGAACTTTTCAACTCAAGGCGAGTGCTCTACCACTTGAGCCACAGTACCACTTCTGGTTTTCTAGTGGTTAATTGGAGATAAAAGTCTATGAGACTTTTATGAGTATCATAGACTTTTCTGCCCAAGCTGGCTTTGAACCTCGATCCTCAGATCTCAGCTCCCTGAGTAGCTAGGGTTACAAGCGTGAGCCACCAGGGCCTGGCTTAGTCTCCCAGTCTTGGCCCTCCCTCTTAGCTAGGAAGGACAGTTGTGAGCCAGTGTCATCCAGATGCCTTTATGCTTTTTAAAAATACATGTTACCAGCTCATTTTTCTTAAAGTACAATTTTTATTGTTTTGTTACAAATTCAAGTTCTTGTAAGGTGTGGCTTCTGGTTTCTTCAGGGAAAGGGTTTCTGTTTTAATTATTAAACCACACTTAGAAGATGATAGAATTTCCTGAAATAATTTATATTAAAACTCATTAGATTTTAATGTATTGTGGACAGCTTTACTATATTAACATTTTTGGGTTTTTTCCCTATGTCTAGTTAAAAAATCTAAGTTTAGAAGAGCTACAGATGCGGTTAAAAGCATTGGACCCCATGATGGAACGAGAAATAGAAGAACTTCATCAACGATACACTGCAAAAAGACAGCCCATTCTGGATGCAATGGATGCTAAGAAAAGACGGCAGCAAAATTTTTGAGTCTAATTTTTCTCTGTTTTTATAGCTACTCTCAAGACCAAGAAACCACTAAGAATTGAAGGAATATTTTGACTTTTTTAGTCCCTAAGATGTATGTTCTTCAACTAGGCAAAGGTCAAAAATTTATGATGGTACATACCTAGGTAATTTCCCAATGGATAGAATTTACAATCATACCCACTGTGCTTTCAGTTTTAAATGATGAGGACAATAGAAATGTGTTCTTCTTTTTTCTCTTTCAGCTATTATTCCAGCAATAAAACTAATCTAAAATGAAAGCTATATTAAAGAGACCTTGAAAATCCAAAGCTATTGTTTTACTTGTACAGCACTGAAGGGCTTTATGTTACAATATTCTTTATTCCCATCTAGAAGCCTATTTATTTTATCCCCTTAGCTAGATTTATTTATTTATGCTATTTCACTTTTTGTTTTTAAAAAGACAACATCAAGATAGCTTTGGTGAAGGTGGGAACATACTAATAGGTTATAATGCACAACCAAATTATGTAAGCAGGGGACTGTGAGTGCGTCCTTAGATTTCCAGGACAGCTTTTCAGTAGAAACTAATCAAAAATAGCAGTAGTACCCAAGTGGACTAGATACTTTTTATACCGAAGCAATAATTCCATTTTTACCTTTTGAAATTTTAAATTTTTGATTTTGATACAAACATATATATGTCAAACAGAAGTGTAATATTTAAAACCAAAGAAATCAGTGGCCTTGAAAAAATGTATGGTAAATATTTGAAGAAATGAAATCTTAAGACAAATGTGATTTGTTAACATTGTTTCATGTTTCATGTGTAAGTCTGATAGCTAAACCAAATCAAACTGTAATAAGCTCATCAAGTTTATTTCTGTGAAAATGTGCTCTAATATCACAGGCCTTTAGTTGGTTTCATTTATTTCCTGGGAATTGGTAAACACCATGTGCCTGAGATAACACAACAGCAAAAA
Organism: Dipodomys spectabilis; assembly: GCF_019054845.1. Classification (NCBI taxonomy): domain Eukaryota; kingdom Metazoa; phylum Chordata; class Mammalia; order Rodentia; family Heteromyidae; genus Dipodomys; species Dipodomys spectabilis. Next base: position 21,042,799 of record NW_024871460.1, read on the forward strand.
ACATTTGTATTGAGCTGTGCAAGCCTTGGGAACTAAAAAAAATGGAAAAAGATTAAAACCATTAAAAAGAAACTCATTTCTAGGCTGAATGAACATCTGCATAATTGTACTGGGACCAGTTGTTGCCTAAGCTGTATATGGCCATCTTGACAGTGTTTGTCCTTTTTTGTGTTTCATTACAATGTGTAAGTCAAAATGACAAATAAACTTTACTGTGCTACCCAGCACATTTCATCTCTGTATCATTTTTAAAACTTATGACCAGGACTCTTGTCTTTTCCAAGCAAGGAAGGTCTGTTTACCAGCACAGCATTACATGATGCATTCATAGCAACCCTAAAACTTCAGTGGCTTCACATAGCACAGGTCATTCCTCACTGGAACTCCAGGCACATCCCACGTTGGCAGGGCTTCTTCTCCACACCCAGGGGCACGCCAATGCAACAGTCATGCTCACCACAGCCAGGAACCTCCACCTGGTGAGTCAGCAGCAACTCATTAGTCAGCCACAGCTCTGTGTTCAAAACTGTTCTCATGACCACATCTAACTTGCAGGAAGCAGGAAGGTGCAACCTGACCATGTGACTAGAGTTGGCGTTCACTGTCTGTTATCCTCAGAAAGCTTTCCTTCTTTTCTAACATGGCATTTGGGTCCAAGCTTAGGCCCCTTGGTGGCACTTGTCTCTGTTCTTTTGAGTCCTAGTAAGTTGTATAGTATCTTATTGCATATAAATTTAAGCTTTTGAAAACAGTAATGAATAATAAATATATAAAGGTTATTAAAAATGACCCATGATTAAAAATAACAGCTAATCCTGCACCTAACAAAGCCTTGTTTAATGAGGTGTTTTGAATTTAGTGCCTAAGCTAAACATTCTTGGAGTCTGTTTGGGACAGTCAGATGAGTTAACTAACTAAAGCACTATCCTTTTTTTCTCCCTTAATTCTTTTTCCACTGGGTGCCAGTGGTTCACCCCTGTAATTCTAACTACTTGGGAGGCTGGAATTTGAGGATCATGGTTTGAAGTCAGCCTGTCTCCAGTTAAAAAGCTGGAAGAGAACTAACCATGAGCAGAAAAGCTCAGGGACAGTGCCCAAGTCCTGATTCAAGCCCCAGGATTAACACACGCACACATACAAAATTGTTTTTCCTTTTACCAGCTTATTACTTTGTCCTAATTTGATAGAATCAAATAATGATGTGCTATCATTTAAGCCACCTACATCAAATGGACAAAAAGTCTGAAGATGGTTTCTCTACAGAAAGTGGGGACTGCTAACCACTTTTCCAATCCAGTCTGAACAGCAGTCTTTCTTTTAATAAGTGTTTATGCTAGTAGACTTCATACCCTATTGTTACATCAGTCTAGTTAAATATATACAGATACATATATTTAAGAGAATTTAAAGCAATGAATAATTGTTTTATTTTAGAGCTGAATAAAGTCAAAATATTTGTACAATAATATATTTAAATTCTTTTCCTCCTCCTCACTCTGTCCCTACCAAAGAAAAGAACTTAAAGATATATTTTTGAAGAACCCCAAGCCATAAATAAAACCTTCAAGTTTAGTTAAGCCTTGAAAAATCATGACATTCAGGAAAGAAAACTTCATAGTTACTTTAATGAGTTTAAGAAGAAGCCTTTTATTTTGACCTTGGTTGCTGAGAACTTTCCAAAAATAAGTAAGCGTGCTTTCTGCACGCCTCCATCCTTTAATAGATCCAGTATTGTGAATGTAATTGAAGCTAATGAGTCAAGGTTTCATCTCACTGAAAAGCTACTGTTGTTGTATACCTTGTCCTATGGATAAGAAAGTTTTGTGTTTCCTTTTATGAACTTTGATGACTCATGTCTACAGGATTACAGTACTGTTGTTACACAGCTCATTTTTGCATGAGCACTTTTCTGTCCAAAATACAAGCTAATTTGGCTTAATACAAATTGGAAATGAAAATGCCTTTATTTAAATGATGTCAAAATAATGGCATCTGTTATTTGGGGATACCTACATGTCAGACACTACTAAACCACCTTACATGTATTACTTATGTGCTTCTATATTCTGTTTATTCACTGGATATGAAATACCTCTAGCTTTAACACTAGGCTTTATTCACTGACAGGAAGGTTTCCTACAAGACATTATATAATACCTTAATAAGATATTTAACTTAGTCACAGGAAATCCTCTCAAATTACCGACACATTGACATTCAATAAGCAGGCTATTTTTGCTTCTTATTCTATATGTTAAAGTTTAATCATTAAAATCAACCCTGCTGGCTCATGTCTCTAATCTCCTCAATATGAGCGGTAGAGACGGAAAGACACAGTTCGAGGCTAGCTTGGGCAAGAAGTTAGCAAGACTTTATCTCAAAAAATCGAGCTGGGTTTGATGGCATTGCCTATAATTATAGACAGGTAAAAGAGGATTGAGTCAGAGGCTAGCCCCAAGCAAAAATATGAAACTCTCCCTGAAAATGGGGATGGGGCTGTGGCTCCAGTGGTAGGGTGCCCCCTCCAGCAAACATGAAACCCTAAATTCATTCTAGTATCACGAAAAAAATGAAAATTGATCCTGAAAATACTGATATTCTACATAGAACTTTTAGAAAACAGGAAGATGGAGTTCCAGTATATTACTAAACTGTTATTGGGCACAGGCACTTAATTAGATATCAGCAAAATGTTACTTGGTAGAACAAGGTGGGGTTTCTTGGCGGGAGCTGGTTTGGTTTGGTTTTGTTGGAATAAGAGGCTAAGCATCAGGTCTAATGAGAACTGTTTTTCTTTGCTGATGGTGATGAGACCTGGACCTGGGAAACTTTTATATACCTTAGTTGTTTTGTCTTCAAGAAGTCAATTCAGCTTCGGTATGTTCCACTTTTGTCTGTTCTGTCTGTTCTTTTCTGTCTGGAAATAACGTTCAGGCTCAGCTATTCCTTCCTACTTCCTTTCTGGGTCATAAACAGATTGGGGGGGGGGGGGGGAAGCAACCATCTTGGAAACAATTCCAAGTTCCTCTTCTTCTAACAAGGGCCACACCATTAACCAGTCCCTGCCACTACTTTCTTCATTTGATTAAACAATCCAAACTTTTTAATTTTTATCTTTGCTCCTAACTTTTCTGCTATGAATTGAGAATGAACTCTGCTGCTTCCTGGTACTTAAGGCCTGCAGAGTGTCCCGCTAGCATCTGGGACCCTACCTCCATTATTGCTGTAGTGGAGACTTTTCCTCCACCAAATGACTACTTCCCCTCTATTTGCCTTCTTTCTGGGTTATAAAGTTCTTTTTGTGTGTGTGTGTGTGTGAAAATACCATACAGAGGGGTTACACAATTACATGAGCAAGGTAATGAATACATTTCTTATGGGTTGTTAAGTTCTTAAAAGCAGAGATGTTATTAATCTATCTTGTTTCCTGAGTGCTTTCCCTGTATATCAGATATAAGGTCTTAAAGTTTCATTGATAAAAGTTGCTACCATATCATTCAATTTGTGAGCATCCAACAAGTCATGTGCTTCTGAAGTATCTCAAAACTTTACAACAAGATGTTTGTTCCTTTTACTGGAAATGAAAAGGGAAGATTGAAAGGATTAGAGAGATTAGTTAATGTCACTGTGGGCTTTAAACTTCTATCTGTTTGTATTCAAAATCTGCTTTTACCACTAGACCGCATTACCTAATACATAGGAGGTCTGGTTTTAGAATGTGGGACAAGGTTACTAAGTCTGCCTGCTGAGCTATCGAAGAATGAGCTAATTAAAACTCAGGGATGGTTACTATTAGCTGATTTTACCTTTTTCACATTTCAGTGGAACCTACACTTTCCAAAATGGCATCCTTTCTTTCTGCATGTAGAGAAAAAAACGCAGGGTGGCTTTATTGAGTTTACAAGATCAGTTATACAAAAAGACGTCTTTATTAGGATACATGTGGAGTTTTTATCCTTTGAATTCTGTGCTTTTTTTTTTTTTTTGGTAAACTATAATGTATTCTATTCTTTCCCTTGCCAATTTTTCTTTGAGAATGAATACTTTTGAGAAACAATAAGCCTCAGAAGTCACGTGAGCTGCCAGGTGCCGGTGCCTCACATCTGTAATCCTAGCTACTCAGGAGGCTGAGATCTGAGGATGGCAATTCAAAGCCAGCCTGGGCAGCAAAGTCCATGAGACTTATTCCAATAAACCACTGAGAAAACCAGAAGTGGTGCTGTGGCTCAAGTGGTAGAATGCTTGCCTTGAGCTGAAGAACTGAGGGACATCACCCAGGCCCAGAGTTCAAGCCCCACAACTGACCCCCCCCCCCCAAAAAAAAAGTCACACGAGCTGGATTTGAATCCCAGTTCTTCCTTGGCTGTCCTGAACAAAACTCTTCAACCAATGTGCACTTCGGGTTTTGTTTGTTTTTTTTTAAATCTGCAGCAGTTAATGAAGCTCAAATGTTCTAGGACATGTAGAACATTTAATGAAGATCCTATTATAGGACACATGGAGATTGCTTACAAAATTTTAAACCATAGCTTGATGACTAATCCTAGTTACTTAGGAGGCTGAGATATGATGATTGTAGTTTCAAGACACTCTGGACAAAAAAAAAAAAGTGACAAACTATGTCTAATAATAAAACTAGGCGTGGTAAAAACACACTTGTGTTGCCAGCATAAGTAGGAGGACTGAGAGCCAAGACCAGACTGGGGGGAAAAAAGATTCTATCTGAAAAACAATGGCTAGATACAGAGCTCAAGTGGTAGAGCACTAGCCTAGCAGGCATGAGACCTTGAGTTCAAAGTCCAGTCCAGCCAATAAAGAAGTAAATATAGTTTGAATAAATATCACTTAATGCACTGGTACTAGGACTTGAATTCAGGGCATTGGGCTTTTTTTTTAGCTCACTCTGGCTCTCTGACTCAAGCTGTACCTCACTAGTCCAATTTTTCTGCAAGTTAATTGGACATAGAATCTCATGAATTTTTCTGCCCAAGCTAGCTTCAAACTGAGACCCTCAGACATCAGCCTCCTTACTTTTTTAAAAATTTTATTGTAAAGATGCTGTACAGAAGGGTTACAGTTACATGAGAAAGGTAATGAGTACATTTCTTGTCGAACATTGTTCCTCTTTTTTAAGGCTAGTTTTCTATTGTTGATTTGTGAAGACCATCAGGAAATTCCAAATTTATAATCTCCACGTGTGTTTTCACTAAAGTTTTGGTGTTCTTGGTCCTTAGAAATAAGGATCATGTAATTAATTCAGTCTCAATTCACTTTGGGTTCCAGGAAGCTCAAAATCAAGTTTATCTGTTCATAACCTTATAAGATTTGATAATATGCATGTCTACATTTCCCTGAACCTATATTTTTGAAAACTGAAAATAGTGTCAAAGAAACTGTCTAGAAGTATGATTTCTCACTATCCTCAACAGGAACTGGTTCTATACTGTGTGTAACCTTTACATTCTCTCATCGGTTTTCAAATTGTCATGTATAGTAATGTTGAGTCAAGGTGATTTCTTCATATAGGGAATGCAACATTTATGGTGGTGGGGAATCCAAGGGTATAAGGCTCCAGGAAGCTGAGATAACTCCTATACTGCCTTGTCTGGAAGGAACTAAGACAGGAAACACCATAATGCCCTGGGTCTTCGCTCCTTGTTCCTCCATGAGGATACCCTGAGTCCTAATGACCTCTTCACATCACATTTACACACACACACACACACACACACACAGATCAGCCTGACTAGGCAAGCACCTTCTAGCCACAGGTCAACCAATAGAATCAATCCCTTTAAAACAACAACAACAATGGTCTGTTCTTCAGTATTTTTCCATCTTTATTCTATTCATAAACTATCTCATATTAGTAGAGAGTATATGAAGAACCAAAAAGGAGGGCAAAAGGAAATGGGTGTTTTAGCCTAAAATGGATGATAATTTAAGCGAAAATTTACAAAATAGTGCCATACCCCCACCTTTCCTTTCTTTGAGAAAGTACTGAAAGAGAATGAGTTCTAAAAAAAATTTTAGTAGAAAAACCCAGTGCCCACCCAGGATAAGCCAAGCAACTAGCTGTCTTTTAAATCTTTATAGAACTTTCCAAGGTAGATTGTAATTAGTTGAGATTAGAATTCTCAGCTTTACATATTTTCTAACATTTCCAATATTCCTGTGTATACAGAGCATTCTGAAGGGGACAATCTTGCAGCTGTGCTTTTTTTCAGTCTTCCCATTTATTCCATGACAGCTTTCTTTCCTAGTTAAAAAGAAAATATTCTTGGCAAGAATATTCAAATGAGAAGACATAATAGCACTTGGAATAGAAAACTGATATAAAACACACTCACACAAGATACCCTGAGGAATCTGAAATGTAGAGCTGTTTCATTATTAATGAATCAGTGAGCAAATTCGTGAATTCATTCTCAGTTGACCTTTCAAAAAAACATGAAGTTTATTTTTAAAATATGCCAGCTCATGACAATAATCAGTTTACATGCATTGAATATGTTGTTTGGAAATCATGCCTGATAGCAGAGACTGACATTAATAGACTTGAGCCTAGACCCTTAAAAGTTTCTGTGAAGCTTTTCAATGCAAATTAATTGTTTCAGTAGTGATCTGGGGGATATAACAGGAGCTGGAATGTGGAAGTCAGTCATAAAAGTCCAAGCAAAATATGCTTAAAGTTCTTAGTGCAAAGTTATTTCCATTTCACACAAATCTAAAAGGCTGCTAGTTGTTTTTATTCTTCTTTGGTGAATTTTATTCTCTGCTTAGTTCCTTGATAATGACACAAAACAGGGATGGTAACTAACTGTATACAATATGTACAAAGATCCACAACACTTGTGCACATTTCTAACTTGAGAAGTCAAGTTAGAAAGACTTCTCACAGGAAAGATCTATACTTACCCTGCCCAATTTAAAGCAAATTCATTCCTTTAGTTCTTGAGGTTGTTCCAAAAGACAAGAAAGCTTATTTCTATTGCAGTTGGAGTTCCTCAAAAGGAAGGAGATATTGTTGACACTCACTGCTGATCTATTACAGGACTGGGTAAATTACTCAACGCCTCCTCTAGGACTATCCTTTAACAAATAGAGAAGACAACCTCTGAGAATTACAAAAGGTTAATGAGATACACAAGGAAGCCCTCAGAATACTACCCCACACCCAGTGTGGGGTACCAGTGTGCACCAGTGATTTGCACTTTCTTTATTCATCATCAACAGACATCTGGGAGCCCCAATCACGTGCCAACTAATTTGCTAAGTGCAGAGACAGGAAAGGAAAAAAGAAAAGACAAAGCTGGGCTCTAGTGGCACACCCTTGTTAATCCTAGCTTCTCAGGAAGCTAAGATCCAAGGATTGTAGTTCAAAGCCAGCTGGGGAAAGGAAGTTCCTGAGACTGTTATCTCCTGTGAACCACCGCTGGAAGCAGAGCTATGACTCATGTGGTAGACCACCAGCTTCGAGCAAAAAGACTAAGGGATAAGGGACAATGCCCAGATCCTGCATTCAAGCCCCTATTTAAAAAAAATAACCTGCTAGACAGCTGGACAGATAGAGCAGGCTTGGAGACAAAGTGTGGTCATTTCAGCAAACGAGAGAGACATAAACTAGCCCTGGGTAGTAAGAAAGCTTCCCTGAAGACATATTCACACTGAGTCTGGAAGCTTGGGAAGGCAGAGATGAAAAAAGAGCATTTTGGGCTGGACAAAATACATAGAAAGGCCCAGAGACACCATTCAGTGTCCAGGTTCATTACAAGGTAAACACTTTAGGAGAAAATGCACTGTGGATAATTTGTCTTTCTTTATCTTACAATTGAGGAAAAGTTATAGAATCATGTGTTCTGTTTGGAGTTTCATTTTTATCCCAACTCATTGTTTTCTAGATAAATTAATTCCAAAACATATCTGAACTATCCTGGTGCAAAGATCTACAGTTATACTCAGCTGTGCTTGTGTCTATTCTTTCATTTAATAAGAGCCTAGAGGGGCTGGGAAGGTGGCTCAGTGGTAGAGCGCATGCCTTGCATGCCTGGGTTCCATTCCTCAGCCGAAGCTGAGGGACAGCGCCCAAGCCCAGAGTTCAAGGCCCCACGACCATACCCCCCAAAAAAAGAAAGTAATAAGAGCCTAGAAATAATGACTTGTGCAGAGGCTTGTCTAGGTTAGGGGAAGCCAGCAGACGGGGGAGAAGGCTGGCCAAAGCACCTGAGGAAATAGGTTTAAATGTAGTTCTTTAAGTCCCTTGACTAGCTCTACCCTGGCTAAAAAGCTGCTTTCCTTAATATTAGCAGTTTCCAGCACTTTCTACTTTGGAGTAGAACCCAGGGATGGCCTCAATCATGGCTGATCATGTTAGGCAAATACTCTATAGCTAAGCTACACTCCCAACCCCATTTTCTTTTAATTAAAGCAATTTACAAAGGGGGGATGTATCAAGTATAACAAAGTAACATAAATTAAACCAAATGAGAAAATAGAAATGGAAAACAAATGTAGAAAGGCAATCTGGATTGTGGTTCATGGAAAACTGCTTACCATGAATTTGGTCTAAATCTTCCTAGAAGCCAAAATGAAGAAGAAAAACAGAGCCAGATTACATTGGCCGACAATGCTACCCAGGACAGCAGCCACCAGCACCTGAAATCTTGCTAGAACAAACTGATAATGGCCATGAGTATAAAACAAACTCATCTCCTTACAAGCCCTGTAAATATTCAGGCTTCCCTTCCTTTTCACTGTGGAATCCTATTCCCCACTGTGCATATACCATACACTTATAGCTATTAATCTACTACTGTCCAATAAAAAGATAAGAGGAAGTACAAATGTGAGCTATAGATGTAATTTTAAATTTCCTAGTAGCCACATTTTAAAAAGCAAAATTAATTTTGAGGTCAAAATGCCTCACTAAAATATCACACTAAGTATTATTTCAATAGGTAGTAAGTGTTAAAATTAAGGTACTTTGCATTTTTATACTGCCTTTGAAATAAAATGTGTATTTTACACTCACAGAACATTAATTAATGGTCCCTCCCCCACAGTATAACCCCTGCTTTCACTGTATTTGATGGTATAATTTGTGGAGGGGAAGGGGAAAAACAAGTCGTTTAAATAAGGATACAGGTGGACCCGTTGCAACAATGAGAAGTACAAGTTGTCATGTTGAAAACGAACTTTACAACTTTGGTGGGGGTGGGGGGGAGGATTGGGTGAGGGGGTGGGGGGGGGGGAGGCTAGGAAGGGATGGGAAGGGTAAACAAAGGAGGAAGCTACAATGCTTGATAAGAAATGTACTCACTATCTTGCCCATGTAATTGTAACCCCTCTGTACAGTATTTTCACAATAAAAAAAAGAAAGACAATTGCTTTTTTGCAATTCTTTTTTTTAAGAACATTAATTAATGAATGAAAAAGGAAAAAAAGAAATATAAAAAGATATTAAATATTGGTGAGGTATCAAGATGAGATATTTCTCATCTTGATACTAAAAATTGGGTTTTATGCTTTTATCTTTTGTTTTCTAAAGTTCAAAAGTACTTACCTTTATGATTTTAATGAGGCTAAATATAATGGATTCCTTCTTTAAAGTTTATAATTCAATGGTTTATAATATATTCAATTCAATGGGCTTTAGTGTATACACATAGTCATCACTACTGTCAATTTTAAAATAGCAATGTGCTATCAATATTTAGTTATAGGCAGGTACTGGTGGCTCATGCCTGTAATCTTAGCTACGCAGGAGGCTGAGATCTCAGGACAGAGGTTCAAAGCCAGCCCAGGCAGAAAAGTCGGTGAGACTCTTATTTCCAATTAACCACAAAAAGCCAAAAGTGGAGCTGTGGCTCAAGTAAGATGGTAGCCTTAAGCAAAAGGAGCTCAGGGACAGCTCTCAGGCCCCAGATTTAAGCCCCTGGACCTACACACACACACACACACACACACACACACACACAAATATCAGTATTGTCAATACTCAGTTATCAGAAGTCTCAGAGTGAACACATGGGTGGATCTGGCAAGTCTATCATTTAATATTTGCAACAGCCTCATGTTTGACTCAGTAAATATATGCTAATGGCTCCTAAAATCTTACCTTCAGCTCAGATTTTCTAAAATTAGGCATTCTCTGTGTGTGTGTGCATGTGCATGTGTGTGCACACATACTTGCACATCAGCTGTACTGGGGCTTTCAGGTCCACAATCTCTCACTTGAATTTTTTTGCTTAAAGCTGGTGCTTTACCACTTGAGCCATGCTCCTGAAGTCTAAATGATCATTCCTCTTCATCCTCTCAACTGATCTCAGGGTCATCTCCTCTGTACATACAGCTATGGGTCACTATTCTTACCTCCATGTTATCATATTTACTTATACCTCTGCCATCCCTGTGTACTGTACGCTGCCTGAAAGCTAGACCCACACCCACATTTTCCTCATGGCCACAGCCCTAGCACAGGCCCCAGCATGCTTAGTGTTTGCTGAATACTAGTTAAATTCAATTCTAGTTAAATTCAAACCACAGTTTGAGTTTAGGCAAATGATTAGAAGGCCTAGAACCCAATGATTAACTGCTAACAGCCCTACTTGCCATCAGGAAAACACAGATCATGCCTTCTTGCTCATCACTGAGCTTCCAATGTCATTTAGTACTTACTGCATAGGTGAGTAGGAAGATGAATGAATGAATGAAGAATGAATGGATGGATGGATGGAGATATAGGCAGAGACATGCCTTGAAAATAAACTGCTTGAATGGAAAGTAGCCAGTCCCAAAATTACATGTGTCATCTCTCCAATATAAATCAATCGGTGCCCAATAACCTGAAACCTAGAGGAACATTTCATTTTCCCTTGAACAAATGATTATCCATTTGGTCATGAATGATTAGATGACAAGTCTTGCTATATCCCCTGCACCCAACAGCACTGTAAGAACTGTAAGAATATACCCTGTTAGTAAAGGGATAGGCCCAGCTTCTTTATTGTGAACATACTCTGTCTCTGCCTTCTTTAGAAAGCATGTCTAGACTGATTCATATGAAGCAGACAGATGTGTTATATCTGCTTCACAAAATACAAAAAACACAAGTGAGGTCCTTTTTCGTTTAAGCTACAGGAGTTGATTTTGTTCTTAAAATTCTGTTGTCAATGGTGCAGCAAGCTGAATGAAAACTAGAAGATATCTCCATTTTCCAAATAGTCTCCATGCTTCTAGCTTTATGAGAAGCCAACACCAGTACCAAAAAGCACATTATAAAAATACATTATTAAATTAGTATGTAGAGAAAATAAAAACATAATTGCATGCAGTAAAGTTACAGCAGTAATATATAGCCACTGATTTTTTGGATATTTTAAAAGTATGTGTGTTTAACATGCAAAATCCAAGCATTAATAACAGATTGACAGTCACTACATGAAAATATTAAAAGTAATATTACCCATAATTCTCGTGCTAGATCAAGGAATAAGATTAATAGATTAAAAATAAATCTACAGCCAGAAATCCTGCTTGGTCTTCCTTTCTATTCCCTAAAACTATGAGGTAAAAGTTGAGTGAAAGTATCCTAATGGTTTCAGCTCATCCACTCAGCAACCAGTCATGGAAACCAGCTGTGTTCTAGAAATATTTAGATGTTTGGAACATGGTCCATGCTTCAATCTGAACTGCAGAGCACTGAGATGAGAGCTAATGGGAAAAAACAAGGTGTTCCAGCTTGTATCACCCGAAACAGGAATAAGTTCACTATAATGGGAGTGGGTTCAAGAGTAGGATAATAAGTTCAGAGTTGAGTGCATTGAACTTCAGCTGACTGTGAGATCTGAGAGGAAGTATCTTAGGAGCAGGTGGAAACCCAATTCTGGAGCTGTCTGGAATGGGTAGATCTGGAAATGGAGATTTCCATTGTCTGATAAAGACATGGATGAAAAAGATCACAGAAACTGGGCCACATGAAGGAGGAAAGATCAAGAATAAAATTGTAAGGGGTGAGCAGAACAAAGGGAATGGCCAGTGAATTTGACAACAAGCTAGGAGGTATGAGATGCAGCTGGAAGCAGAGAAGAGATACTTCAAGCAGTACCTGTTATAGCACATAATGGATACTCAATAAATCTGGGCAGAATAAACAACTGTGAAGGGTAACATCTGAGTTTCCATCATAAAGCAAAATACTTACAATAGTGTTCATTTTTATTCCAGTTGTTACAATGGTTGCCTTTGGAACCAAAGAGAAGTGGCTGGAGCTCACCTCTATCACTTCCCAGTGGGATAAACGACTTTTCACAAAGAGCAACGTCCTAAATAAAACTGTTTTGATCATTAGAGGATGGTAGCTAAACAAACTTTGGTCTAACTGCTCATTCAGTGCAGTTCAAAAGAACAAGGCTGATCTTCATAAACTGTCATGGGGAAAGAATATCTCCAGAAATGGATCCATCTTTATAGCCACTCAATAAAACTAAATATCATTCTCCAGGTATATAAAGATCTATGCCTTAAATTCATGAAGTGCTCTGGACAGAAGCACACGAATATATTAACAGCAGTCACGGAAGCTAAAGGAAGGAACTAACATTGGGAAACCATGGCATGCTGAGTAAGTTGGGTTTTTTTCTATGAAGTTTGAGTGTGTGTGTGTATGTGTGTGTGTGTGTGTGTGTGTGTGTGATAAATATATTCAACTATTAGTAGTGTAACTACAAATTAATGTATCTTGGAACTACATTTTAAGTATTATCTACCTTGTGGTGGTATGGCAAAGGCTAAAATAAGACCAGGACTGTTACACACATTGCCTGGCCTGAAGAATACTCTTGTCACATAGCCTATACCTGTTGATGACCCCCAAGAACAGCAGTGGAACCCTCATTTCTGAGCACTGCCTCCGTGTCTGCTGCTGGCTTAATCTTTTTTTTTGGGGGGGGGAAGGGGTGGTCATGGGGCCTGAACTCTGGGCCTGGGAACTGTCCCTCAGCTCTTCAGCTCAAGGCTAGCACTCTACCACTTGAGCCACAGTGCCACTTTTGGCTTTTTTCTTTTTGCTTATGTGGTGCTGAGGAATCGAACCCCAGGGCCTCAGGCATGCAAGACAAGCGCTCTACCACTGAGCCACCTTCCTAGTCCCTGCTGCTGGCTTTCTTGATAAGGGTCCTCTCTCTATAGAAGATGTTATGTGTGCCATTGGGCCAATTATTTAACTTCTGAGTGCCTCTGATTGCTCATCTATCAAGAATAAAAATGGAAACTATTTTGCAGGGTAGTATGGAAAGCTTAATACATGTAAAGCTCTTGGAACAAATATTAATAAATATTAAAATTATCATCCTTATACTTTAGCTGAGAAGACAAATATTCAAAATTAACCAAGTCTTCACTGCTAGCAAATGTATGCTCTAGAATTTTAATGGCAATCTGTGTAAGGTTGTGGGCTTTTTTGCACATACTATTGAATGGTGATACACACACACACACACACACACACATACAAATGTGCAAATATCATAAAATAATAGAAACAAAATACAGATCAGAAAGGAGAGGAGGGAATGAAGAATTGCTGTTTAAGGAGTACAGGGTTTTGTTTGGAATGATGAGAAAGTTTTGGAGGTGGTTTGCACAATACTATGAATGTACTTAATGCTACTGAATTGCACTCTTAAAATGGTAAATATTATGTTACCTATATCTTACCAAAACTAAAGACAAATGCCTTTAAAATACTGAAATAAAATAAGTTTGCTTTCATTTGTCAGCCTAAGAACAATAGTTTTCGCCTCAGATCCTTGTCTAGTTGGGGCTGTCAGCAACAGCCCTGGATCTCCACACTCACAATCTGAATTCTTGCATCTCAGCTCCCCACCATCTATCCATCCACCCATCCATCCGTACCTCCAAGTAGCCTCTCATCCACCCCTCGCAGCCTGAGTGTAGCCTGCCCCCTGAGCAGCTTTCAGACTAGCAGCAGTTCTCCCTAAGCCTATCACCCAGGCATCTGGACAAGTGATCTTCTTTCTGAAGGCCAGAAAGGTACCTGTCTTGCCCAACTCATCCCAGGCAGAGCAGAGCATGGCAGATGACAGAGACCCACTGGAAGTTGCTCTTCCCGCACCAGCAGCAGCCTTCTTCAGCTGTGAGCTACAGGGTGGAATCAGTATGCACACCGTGTTCTGCTTAGCTCACTACAAAGAGGAAACATTGAAATGAAGAGCTCAGATTTGGTTTTTGTGTTTTGGGTTTTTTTTTTGCTGGAGGATGAGCAATGAAATTTTAATGGATGTGAAGCCTGTCCCTAGCACAGAGTGACACTTGCTGTTCTAACTGTAGACGCCTCTGGCGACCACCCCTGGAAGCCTGACTTTAGTGCTTGTGGCTGGACCCTGCCCCAGCAGTGAGCTGCATCTGTGCCTATTCCTTCAGCAGTACTTACCATGAACTGGTAGTCGTTACCCGCCGCAGTAGCCTTCCTCAGTTCTGAAGCTCACTTAGACAAGTCTTGCTGGGAGGCTGTTGCTTATCATCTCATTGTTGGTGACATTCCCTGACCGGCTCATTCCAGTTCTGCACCCTGGGAGGGTTTGCTCAGGATACCAGAGCAGTGAAATTCCATCAAAGGGGCCTCCAGTCCTTACATAGGCCATGCTCAGGTCTGCTCCTCAGCAACATGGAATGCATCCGGCATCATGTCAGTGCAGGCCGGCCTGTCTTTGATTCACTTACTAGCCGTCAGTGTTCACTCAGGGCCAGGCACCATGTTTGGTTCTGGTGATAAATAGCCTAGCACTCTATGTGCTTACAGACCAGACAGAGACAGGCATTACTCAATCAAGACACATGACAGTAACAATGAAGCAGGAAAAGCATGAGATCGGGTGTATCCGCACAGTGAGAGACCTTGGGTGGTAAGAATCCTCATTTCAATGGAAGACAGTCCAGAGAAAGTCTGGGAAGAGTGTCTGAACAGGGGTCCTGGAGCACAGCTGCTTCATCCGCTTTCACAAAAGGGAGGGCTGCCCCTCTGCCATTACCCCATGGTATAGACACCCAGGGAGGCACAACCACACACATGTACTCAGCCTCATGGACACATGCAGAGATTCACACAGCCACTGAGGCCCATTATGGGTGCATACATACACCAACATGCGCATACAGATGCAAACAGGCACACACACATGCATGTGGCTGCGCCTAGAGGAAAGACAGAGGCAAGGCACATGGCCACACACACACATGGACACACTGATTCACAAACACCGGAGACATGATGATACAGGTACATTTACACACACACGTGGACACATACAGATCCCTTTGTGACATTTCAAACCTGCTCCTTTGGGGCTGTCAACACCCA
Organism: Dipodomys spectabilis; assembly: GCF_019054845.1. Taxonomy (NCBI): domain Eukaryota; kingdom Metazoa; phylum Chordata; class Mammalia; order Rodentia; family Heteromyidae; genus Dipodomys; species Dipodomys spectabilis. The sequence goes on from NW_024871460.1 coordinate 21,058,178, forward strand.
TATACAACACTGGGGCCAAAGGCCACAGGGAGAAGTCCTTCCCACTCTGCCCAGTGCAGGGCTTGTACCATATTCCTGTTCTGCACCCAGCTAACCAGTGACTCCTGCTAGATGTAGCACAGCCCCTTGGTTCCTCTCCTGGCACTTGTGTGTGAGGCCAACACTCCAGTCTCATGCATATGTGGCATTTGCATATCGCAGTTTCCAGGCATCAAACTCTTTCCTAGAACATCAGCACAAACGAGTCCCTTAGACTCCTCTCTACTTCTGAAGCTTTCACATACATCAGCATATTCCTTCGGAGAGGGAAAACAAAACTTCAGGCAAATGGGAAGCTGGGGATTTGGGGTTGACTGGAATTTTCCTTTTTTTCTCTCTCTCAGTGTGAGAAGACTTTAAACATACACATACACAAGGGATTTTTTTTAAATGGGAAAGCTACTGAATAATCAGTGATCTCATGTTTTAAAATTGGAAAAGCTCATGGCAATATATTTAAACACTGTGCATAAAACATCACTATGTTCCTTCTGAGCCTCACATCATTGTCTCCCAGTTCCCTAGCAGTATGAAGGTCAGCATGGAATTGGTTTACTTCCGGGGGCTGCATTGGATCCCACCAGCTCCTCCACCTAAAAGCAGCCCCCTCCCCGCCCAGTCTGAAATTACAGAGGCACAAAGAAAGCTGTCTGGCTTTTCTTTAGGAGCCAGTGGGAAAGCCTCGGGCCCCCTGGGCTCTGTGCTTTTCCTCCCACACTTTCCACAAAAAGCAATGCAGAATACAACCCTGTGAGGATGGCCTTTGTGATAACCAACCCCGAACTCCGCAGGTTACAATTCAGCTATTCCTGGTAGAGTCATCCCTGGCAGATTCACAAAGTTTGCCAGAAAAGTCGATAGAAGGCTGACAGATCAAAAGTGAGTCGTGCCAGCTCTCCTCTTAGAAAACAGTTAGACGAGTGTCTGACTGCTAACACCTCAGTTCTTTTCATAGTAGGTCTGAAAATAGCTCCGAATTCTTTAAATGTCTGGAGATGTAGGCGACGAAGAATTTGGAGTGCAAAAATCCTCCCCAAGTACCCCAGGTTCTGTTCCTACCACATCCCTTCAAGCTGCCTGCTCAAGCTGCATTCCTGGATGCTGGGATTGTAAATCAGTCCCCATGTCTCTTTTGGCAACATTATCTAGAACTTAGAACCAGCCATCCACAAAGGGGTGGCAACTCTGGCTATCTGCGTTCAGACCACCAGGTCACCTTTGTGTGCCTCTGTACTGGTCACGTGCCATGATCACACACACACACACACACACACACACACACACACCTCCCCATTAAATGGCAGATCCTTTGTCAAAGAGCTCTTTCTGCCTTCGTCCCTTCAGGGACTCGCATATTTTCATCTCTTTAGCTGTGGCCTTTCTTATCTTGGTTGCCAGAGTACTTGCCAAAAATGTCATCAATAGGCCTAAGACACTGGAAAGATGGGGTGGGGTGGGGGTGGGGAATGCAGAAAAGACAGATCCCTTGGGTAAGGCTTGGACTTGGGTCTGTTGGTAAATAATCAAAATGAGTTCACTGGGACTGAAAGGGCACTGAGAACCTTTAGAATGATTGCAATAGATAGGACTAGTGTGTGGCACTGAGGCAAGCTGATGGTTGATTGAGCACAGGGATGAGAGACCGTGCAGATGGCAAGGGCCTTCCCTAGGCAGTGGTGCTCCATGAGTGGAAACCCACCAGCATCAAAAACCACTGGGGATCCAGGCACCAGTGGCTCACGCCTGTAATCCTAGCTACTCAGGAGGCTGAGATCTAAGGATCACGGTTCGAAGCTATCCCAGGCAAGGAAAGTCTATGAGACTCTTCTCTCCAATTAACCACCAGAAAACTGGAAGTGGCACTGTGGCTCAAGTGGTAGAGCATGTGCCTTAAGCGAAAGAGCTCAGAGACAGCGCCCAGGCCCAGAGTTCAAGCCCGACAACAGCCCAAAAACAGCAACAACAAAAAAATCACCTGGGAGGGCTGGGTGAATCTCAGTGGTAGAGTATTTGACTAGTGAAAGTGATGTTCCACCCCCAGCACCACATGCCTCCAAGAAAATCTCCTTTTTACCTGCAAGCTTCTACCCCAAGAGCCTGATTCTATAGATGGATAAAGCCCAGAGAGCTACCTTACTACTTTGTTTAAAGCTCCCTGGATGATTTTGATGCAGAGGCTGGAAAAATCTATATGTCATCCATGATTATAAGTGATGCCCTTCCTGTTTATGTCTCTTAAATCTACTATGGTACTCGGCAATTAGCAAGCTGTTGGTATCATAAGCAAACTGAAAATTGAGGAGGAGCCAAAGGTGTCTACGCTTTCTCAGGTAAGGGTCTGGAAGTCATTTGGTTCCCTTACCAGAAATGAGAAAGAAGTCAGGAGGAAGTGTGGGGTGAAGTTGAGAGAACCCACTTTAGACACAGTGACTTCAAAATGCACTTGGGTAACAGGCCTAGGGCCCAGGGTGAGGTGGGGCCAGACAGGGTGGGGTGCAAGCAGTCTGCAGTCTCACTGAGCTGCAGCTTGGATGCACCTGCAGGCCACCAGAGAGGAAACTTGCCATGGAGAAGGTCAGGAGGAGGGTGAAGAAGCAGCTGGGTGAACAGTGTGTAATACTCAAAAATCAGATAGGGTTTGGGTGGTAACTTAGAGGAGGTCAAAGAACTTAGAGCTCAAAGACTGAGGGAAGGCCATTGAATTTATCTAAAAGAAAGCTCCTGACATTGAGAAAGCAGTTCCACAAAAGTGGCAGGAACAGAACCTCATGATGGAAACAGAATAGGGAAATGAGTAGAGAGGAAAGCTGAGGCCTCCAGTGGAGGTTAATGCCCACACATTTACCAGGGAAAGGAAACAGGCTGGTGGTTAATGCACCTGCTGAGAAGCATGTAGAGGTCTAGGGGCTCACTGATCCCTCTGACTGCCCCTCAAAGGCCAGAAGCCACCTTCCCTCTCTTGGGTCTCTACACCTCCCCGCACCTGTGGTAGCTGCTCTCATCTCAAAACTGACAGTTACTTGCCCCCCTGACTCCTTCACTGGTGTGTTCCACAAGCACTTGGACCATGTGGCTCCTCCTTAATGAGGTATCTGAGTGCCCCTGTGTCTCTTGATGGTACCACCATCCACCCAACCACCAACCCACCCAGAAACAAATCAGCCCCTCACTCTCACCCCTGTCCTGAGGAAGCCTGCAGTTGAACCCTCTGTGAGCTTGCTTTCCCCTTCCTCCTCATCCCACCCCTTAGCCAGGGTGCTAATCAGAATGTTTCACCCCAGGAAGAAAAAAGACAGCTCAAGCTCTTTAGATGGCTTTGCTCTGGCCTAGTTTTATACCTGCCTTCTCAGCCACACTGACTTGGATATTTTCCCACCTGTCAGCTGCTTTTGCCTTTTGAGCTTTTCTTGTATACATCTCTACTCCTGGAACAGGAGCTTCCTTTCCCTTTCTTTCCCTTCCCTTCTCTTCCTTTCTTTCATTCCAGCTCTCCATCCCTTTCTCCCAATAGTACTCCTTACAGGCCAGCACCTAGTTCTTTTCCTGTCAACAGCCCAGAAGGCCTATCTCCACAGAGGAGACGTTTATTCTTCCTCTCTCTGGATCCTCATTGCTCTCTTCATCCAAATGCATTAGTGCGTTCCATAGGATTCTACCACGCTAAGGAAGTCTCAGGTGACAAGGCAGGGGATAGAGATCCCAGAAGGGAAATGGGGTTCACTTGACTCTAGCAATAGTTACTCATGGTGTATGTGTATGTGTGCATGCGCATGCACATAGGCTGGGAACACCCTTTGTTCACAGAAACATCAAAACTCAATAGAAAACCTGAAGCATCCTCGTTAAACATGGCCTCTTTTGTTCTCCTTAAATTGATTCTCTGCTTCCTACTTCCTCTCCTCCATGCTTTTCCTTTATTCGCCATTTTCAGCTTTTTCTTTCTCCTCTTTCCCTCTTTCCCTGGCTTCTTCCTGTCCTGTTTGGTGAGTAGTTGTGGCTCTGAAGCAAACTGCTTCAGCTTGTCAGCTGCCTACCCAGTCATCTGCTTAGGAGAATCTAGCCAGAGGTTGTTAATGCTGACAAATGAGGTCATAGAAGGAGGACAGTTACAGCTTTTCAGATCTGCCGCATCAATGGGTTGCTAGACCCAAGTCAGGTCCTTGGGTAGAAATGCGAGTGAAAAGTACTGCAACTAAGAGGAGACAGATCACCATGTGCATGCAGTACTTCAGTTCTTCCCTCAACAGAGTGTTTGCTTTGTCTTACAAGAAAGACACAAAGCACCCTGGCCTCCAAATACCTTGACATCTGCTTGTACCCCTAATGGAGGGAGGAATCCAGCCATAGCCTACTTGACTGAAATGCAAGGATTCATGGTAAGGTTCCAGAGCCTTCTCTGTCTCTATGAGGACTCATGCAAAAGATGACACCTGCAGACTCCATTGTTCTGGAGGATGAGTTAAGTATGGGGCAGGACAATTTGTCTGTGTTATATACTTAGGGGCTCTGGGTACAGCCTGTTAACCTCAAGGGAAGGGGAAGGAAACTCGCCAGGCTTCACAAAGGCAAAAAAGAAACATGAGCAGTGCAGCCTTAAAGCCAAATGGGATCAATGCAATTTTTCTCTCTGCCTAGTGATTTTTAATAGCAGGAATCTGGATTACATGTAAGTGAATGCAAATAATTTAAAGCCCAAAGGAGACAATCACAACTGATGTTAAAACCCTATTCACTTGGAAGAGACATCACCCAAGCATTTCTCTGGTCCCCTTGCTCCTGAAACTGCCCTCTGTGGTGGCTGACTTCTGAGGGGAGGAAAGAAGCCATTAGAAGGCTATTTGTACGTAGCCCCTATGTGCTTACAAATAAATTAGGGATATCAGGATTTGTTCACTGCTATAACTGGGGTATAGGCAGGCAGGCAGACATTCTGTTTTTACAGCTGGGCAGGGATTTAAGGATTATCTAATCCAACTTCCTCATTTTGCAGTACTGAAAGTGAAGCCAGGCCAGGAGTTAAAGGCAAAACCAAGCAGAGACCAATGAGCCCAGTGCCCAGTGCCCTTTCTACTGATTCCCTATAATTTTCAGGTTGGGCTTAGGCTCTGAGTCTGGGGTAAGCAGAACTAACGACTGGCTTCATTAATTTCCCCCACTAGTATGCACATTGAGGCTACCTAGTGCCATCTGTACTGTCGGCAAGCTACTTTAGCAGCATGGATTGTAGGATGGGGCAGGAATGGCATTGGATCTCACTTGAAGTGCCAAGGAAGATGGCGAACAGGATAATCCTTCAGGGACCTTGGTCATGTGGGTTCCAAAGTTATATGCCCATTCATTCTACCAAGTACCCTACGAGACTTGTTTAAAATCGAGGGAGGGAAGAACTGATCAGTATCTGCCTACAGAGAAGAAACCACTTTTCCTTCTCAGCTGTTGCTCAGAAAACTTAGTCTCTCTCAGGAAATCTGTTCTCCAGCTTCATATGTCCTGGCATTCGCCACCCCATATGTAATTGAAGGGCCTCAAGGACGTGTAAATAATTGTTTCCTATTTGACCCACATACTTGTGAGGCTGAGTGTCAGCCATAAGCCTCATTCCCATGTCCAGGCTTGAGTTCAAGGGTAGCAATCAGACGAAATGGTTCAGTGGAGCCACATGGATTCTTGCACAGTAGTGTGTTAATGAGTGTTAAAACTGACATGGTAAATACAGCATTCCCAACGTTTAAAATTACAACTCTGTAACAAGTCATGCTGTTAAAACATACAAGAAATACCAGTTAAGCCTTCAAGTAGAGACCACACACAACCCGTACAGATCACCGCTATCCCAAAGTACATAACAGATCATTTTCATTGAAATGAGACAGGAATTAGCAGGTAGTACAGTGAGTTGAGTGCTAAGATAAGTAGAAATAATAAATCCAAATGTTAAACACCAATTACTACCCGATGAGCTACAAGCTGATTTGGCACTACAACATGCCCCTCCTCAGCAACACAGCTAGAAACGAGGAAATGGGGCAGTTTGGTGGCAAACACAAGCCTATGACCAATCAATGCGCAGCTACACAATAAAGGACATAAGCTGCTCATCCCATGGGATGTGAGAAAATCCCATATATGTGTCCCTGTGACTTTGAAAAGAACAGCTTCCAATGCTGGGAGAAAAGCCACTCTTAGCCAATGGCTGAAAGGAATATTGGTCTCTTCTGTCCTCCTAAAGGAGATCTGTGGGTCAGTCTGACAGCCTGGTAACCAGAGATGACACCTTCTATCTTTAACTCTTAAGAACAGGGCAGAAAATTAGGCTGACCGACCCTGATTAACTTCAGAGACTAGGTAGAAACTGCTTGACGAAGCTTTAATCTAACAAAGTTAACCAAAGACCCTGCCTCTGAGCCCGCACTTAGGAACTTCATACCTGGGTGGGACTTCAGGGGAAAGGCAGGCTGCCTGCATCACCGTTCAGTCTCCATCTTTTGTGGGATGTCACTGCAGGGTTGTTCTGGCCCCCAGCTCTCAGAAACCATCACTTGCAGAACTCAATGCTCTCCAGACATTCTCATGCTCACAAGTGACTGAAGGTCTTGATGGGCAAAGGAATATAGTTGTTTACAAGTATACATATGTACAAGAGATGTTAAAAAGACAGTCTCTAAAGCACTTTGGGATTTCCCCCAATGAAAGGCACCAGATAAATACAAGTCATTACCAAAAAGAAAAATCAAGTTCTCCAGCTTTCACACCTGCAAAGGTAACCATTGGAGACACCTCTTTTGGTAGTAAACCTGCTGGTTTAGAAAAATCCTCATGAGTGACTGGGTTATTCTGGGTTATTCTGCCTCCCTTCCACCTTCCTGTTTCCTCTTTGCATAACTTTTATGGTCTGTGACCATGGATACCACGCTTGGTGACCTCACGCCATCAAGCCTGGCAAACCTAACACTCCTCACGGGTTTGTACCATTACCTGTCTTGGGTGCAGCTGGGGATGATTCTGTACATCTTCTGACTACTAGGGCTGGAAACATCAGCCAAAGCTGAGTTCCATGTGCAAATTCTAGAAAAAGCTAAAACCCCCTATTCTTCTCACCTGCTGGGTTGCCTTTAAGTCCCCTCATTTTTCTGCTGCTTCTGACAAACAGGCATAGACACATAGGCACTAAGGGGTTGCCACTCCGCTGCCCCCATAAGACTCCAGTCTCATGGAAGGATTTGAACTGGAGGCTCAAGGATGTGAGTGGCCAGTGCATTTATCTAACAATTCACCCACACGCAGTAGCCATGGCAATTACAAGTACACAACGCCCTCTGAGAAGATCCTCTCCACAACCTCCTGAGGTATGGATTAACCAACTAAAACACAAAACAGACTTCTTACAGAAGCCCAAGCTTTGGATAAAAGCCTGCCTAACTCCATGCTTAGATCCCTGGATTCTACAGCCTTGCTAAATATTGAGTGATAAAGAAAGTCACCCGGAAAACCATAAGTTACCCCAAAAGATGGTGGGGAAAATGACCTTCCAAAGAGATCCAGGTTCCCCTTCAAAATATTATGTGCTGATTATCTAAAGAAGAGGACCAGGGGTTGATTTGGAGAAGGAAGCAATGGTCTCCTTCAACACAAACATCGGTGTTGAAAAACCTCTTAAATAGCTTTCAGCTTTTCAAGAAATTTACAATTATGACATTTTATGAAATAGCAGGTTTTTGTTTTATAACTCCTTTCTCCTGGCCTGGACTCCCCCTCCCCCAACAAACAGCAGTTGCAATGGAAATAAGAACTACCTTATTCTCATCCTGGGCACAATATAGCCTTCATGCACATCTGTATTTGGAGTACACACTTCTGCATCACCAGGTTTCCATATCATGGCAGGAACTCTGGGGCAATCAAAACATCATATATACCATACTGTATCCTAGAAGCAAAATTATCTGAGCAAATTCTGCTTGTAAATAAAAGAGCTCTCATTTTATGAGCTTTTAGAGCAAGCCACAAAACTATTTAAGCTACTATCCTTGCTAGCAACCTATCTATGCTCACCTCGGGAAGACAATACAACAGTCATCTCTTCTGGGTTGAGAAAGACAATACAACCTTACTCCTAAACATTTGTTTAAAAAAATAAAGATTTCAAACACATGCTAATACCAAAGACACAGCAAACTTTGGTCAAATAGCTTAGACTAGCAACCTCAGCCAGAAATAAATGTCTCTGTGAATCCCCTCGGAATGACAGAGGCCTGACCATGACTTGAAAAGGCTAAACCTGCACCAACTCCAAGTTAAACATCCATGGGAGTGGTGTGGGCTTAGCTGAAATCCTTGTCTCTAATTTATCTGTTTTTTTTTTGGGGGGGGGGGGGAGGGACTTCAGTCTTTACTACATGTTTAACAAAGTAACATTCTCTAAGGAGTGACATGAGATGAACATCAATATACATTTTTCTGAAAGTGTGCCCATGCAAGCCACAGAGCTAAAGATCATAGAACAATTCAGAGACTTGTGTCACCATTTGCATTCTCTGTTTTGTCATCAAAATTAAAGCAAAAGATAAAGAAATCGAGATTTGTTTGCCCACAATTGTGTGCAAAATCTTTTGCTATCCTTGCTGACCTCATAGATAGATACGTTCCTATTGGAAAAACTTGCTGGGTATTTTTTATATATATACAGATATCACAGGACAACCTTGGGAACAGGAACACAAACAACACACAGTACCAGGGCACAAGCACTGAATAGTGTACATAGCAGACAGAGAAACTGGCATTCTGGATACTCATCTGGCAGAAAGATGAACATTTTTTATACCCATGACGCAAACACCAGTGAATGCCATTTCACTGGAAGGTGCAAAGGTGTGGTGTCAGACACACCACTTTCTTAAAAAAAAAAAAAAGGATTCTCAACACTGTGAGAGCAACCTCCGCTGCAGATCCCATGCACCTCTCCCCTCTGGGGTTGGGCAGACTCCTTATGCCATAACCCTAAGCTGCCTGGACTGTGTCAGAGACACAAGTGGCAGCTCAGCAATGTGGGTTTGAGGATGACAAACCCTCCTGGCTAATGGAGGGAGTCACTTAAACTTAGTTCACTTGGTGAGCTCCTGCTCATGTTTGTTAAGCTTGCCATGAGGGATTTAACTTTATGGGCATAGTAGTCCCTTAAATTGACTGAAGGGACCTCCTTCATTCCATCTCCAAAGTCGCAGCTGCGCATGGCACTCTCAAGTTGTTTTTGGCGCCGGTAGAAGTGGGAGAACTTATTGAAGATCAAGGTGATGGGCAGTACCACCACCAGGATGCCTGCCAAGATGCAGGCAGAAGCAGTCAGCTTCCCTGCTGTGGTCCCTGGAACCACATCCCCATACCCTACGGTGGTCATGCTCACAGTGGCCCACCACCAACAGGCAGGGATGGTCGCCAGGCCCTCGTTTTCTTCCTTTTCAATGGTGTAGGCCACCACGGAGAAGATGGAAATCCCCACGGAAAGGTAGAGCAAGAGCAGCCCTACTTCTTTGTAGCTGTATTTTAAGGTCGCTCCCAAGGAGCGGAGGCCAGTGGAGTGTCTGGCCAGCTTTAAGATCCGGAAGATCCGCATCAATCTCAGGACCTGAGCCACTCTGCCCAAGTTGGCCAGCGTGGGTGAGCTCTCCACCACCAGGTTCACCACGAGAGTGATGTAGAAGGGGACGATGGACATGAGGTCGATCAGATTGAGCGCGTTCTTGAAAAACTTGAGGAAGTCAGGGGCCACGGCAAACCTGGCCACCAGCTCAAAGGTGAACCAGGCGATTCCAAAGTGTTCCACGATCTCGAACCTGGGGTCCTCCCCAGGGTTGCCCTGGCTGTCAGGAATTTGGAAGTCCGGCAGGCTGTTGAGGCACATGGTGATGATGGACCCCAACACCACCAGGATGGACAGGACACTGAAGACCCTGCTCAGGACTGAGTAGCCGGGATTGTCCAGCGCCAGCCACAGCTGCCTGCGGCAGTTGCCCAAGGGCTGCCCGTCAAATTTGGAGGCATCGTTGTAGAAGGCCAGGATCTCATCGAAGGAGGACGTGGTGCTCTCCTGGTCGCTCTGCTCGTCCCACTTCTCCTGCTCAGGCTCCACTTTGCGGCCGTGATAGCTGTAGCTGCAGCAGGAGTCAATGAAGAACTCGTTGATGCCCCAGTACTCAATCTCCTGGCTGAAGGAGAAGACGCACAGCTCGGCCATGACGTGGAGCTTGCCGGTGTGGTAGAAATGCAACACGTAAGGGAAGAGCTCGGGGTTGCGGTCGAAGTAGAACTCCCGCTGGACGTCGTCGTAGTCGTCGCAGAGCTCCAGGATGGCCTCGCGCGAGTGGCAGAGCAGCAGGCGGCCCAGGCGCGTCTCGGGGAAGCGCAGCAGGGTGTGGGAGCGCAGCCGCCTCTTGCAGCCGCCCACGTTGATGCGAATCTCCCCATCCTCGACGTTGCTGGCCTGGGACATGTCCCACAGGCTCTGGCCGGTCATGCCGGAGGTGCCCGGCCGGCCGCGCCGCCGCGCGGGGGCGCTACACCTAAAAGCGGAGGGAACCCCGTCAGCCTGGGCGCCCGGCTCTCCCGGCCCCAGCGCCCTTCTCTCCTGACCAGCCCCCCCCCTCGGCGCGCCCAGTCCCCCCCACTCTCCAGCAGGGGGTGGGAGGGTCTGGGTTCTGTAGGGCATTGGAGTGGGGGAACAGGCCCCCTTCCTAGGAAAGGCGGGGAGTCTAATTTCTTTTTTTGGCCTCTGCCCCCTCCCACCCTGTGTGTGGGGGGGGGGGGAGGGGGCTGGCGATGGCTTTTCGTGGGCCTGGGTCGCACCCCCGCGGCTCCGAGAGCTCCTGGGGGGGCCGCGTGCTGACCTTGCCCGTGGGCACACCAAGGAGACGCCCCCGCCCGCGCGCCGCAGACAGGCGGGACCTGAGCCGAGATACGCACCAGCACCGGCAGGGCTGGGCCGGGAGAGGGGCGCGCGGAGATTTGGGAGGGGGCGAGGAGATCCACTGCTCCGGTGCCTAAACCTGGGCCGGGGTCGGTGGGCGGAGGGGGAGGAAGGAGACAGATGGGTGTCCCCGGTGTCCAGCCTCCCCCCACACACACCCCCGCCCAGGACTGGAGCCCCCCAAAGCACCATTTTCCCCTCCCTGGGTTTCCCCCGCCCTCCTGGCGCGGTGCCCCGGGGCCGCGTGCGCGGCGCCTCACCCAGCGAAGCTGCCTGGGCTCGCCTGGCGCGTTCTGGAAGCGCTTACCTGGGAGCCCGAGCGCCCGCGGCCGAGGCCGGCGGGAAACTTCCCCGACCTGCTGGCGAGCATCGCCCCCGATCGTCGCTGCGGGCTGGCTGTGCGTGTGCGCGCGGGTGCGAGGATGTGTGCGCCTGTGTGTGCGCCCGGCCGGCCGGCGGGCGGGGTCCACCGAGCGTCTCCTGCGGTCTCCGGCCCCGCACGCCGCCGCCGCCGCCGCCCGCAGTTTCCAGAGGCTCACAGGTGGCTGCGTGGCTCCGACGTTCTTGGAGCCCCCCTTCTCCCGAGCGCGCGCCCCTCACCCGCCGACAGAGACGGGAGCCCACGCTGCAGAGGCCCGCGGAGCGGGAGCGGGAGCGGAGCCGGTGCGCCTGATCGCGGGCCCTGCGCTGGGGTGCGGCGCGGTGGTGCTGAACGGACAGCTCCCGCGCGCCTCGATCCCGGGGCCCGGCCGCCGCCCCTGCCTGGAAGATGCCGCCCCCAGCTCCGCTGCTCCGCGCTCCTCGCGCGCGTCACTGCGACCCCCTTGCGCCCCAAGCTCAACGCCGGCCGACACCTTTCCCTCCTCCCCCACGCCGCAGCCTCCGGTGGCAGCTGTTATTGCTACCACCCCCGGGGCACAGGCAGAGGGTGGCCTAGGGTGACCTTTCCCCACTGGTCTGGCAGAGGAAGGGCATTGCGTGTAGGGGGTAGGGCACACACACAGAGGATCTCCGGGTTTCCCCATTTAGGGACCCGAAGTAAAGTTTCCCCAAGACTGAGGTTGTTGGGGGGAAAGGAGGTGGCCTGGAGAAGAAGGGACAGGGAAGGAAGCCTGAGGCCCCGCTGCAGAAGGATGCGCCTCGAGAGGGGACGGGGCGCAGGCCCCGCTGGAGGGAACCGTGGAGATCACACCTCTGTGTGGGTACTGTGTGTGGACAGGCAGAGAAGTGTGGGTTGCAGAGGAGTGTATGGAACTCTGTGTGTGTGTGTGTGTGTGTGTGTGTGTGTGTGTGTGTGTGTGTGTGTGTTCTGAAGACAGTAAGCATTTTCAATGTCTATGTAGAACACTGATTTTAAAAAAGGGGGGTAGAGAGATGTATATAGTGTAGCAGTACAGGAGGATCCTGAGACACGAGTTGCTATGGGGTGTGTGTGCGCGCACGTGTGAAATATGAAATGTGCGGTGGTGTGCAGGCTGCTCTACACAGCATCGATGTGTTCAATACTGTATCCTCATTCCCAAGACTTGTGGAGATCTAAACTCTTGGTCTCCTAAGACTGGTCTTACAATCCTCCATCTGGGCTGGACTGAGCTGAGAAATGGCTCTGCATCTTCTGAGACTCATCTGTCTTCTGTCTCAGCCCTCTGCATGGTCTTTATTTGCAAAGACTGGTCGTGGGGTGGGCTGAGCTTCGCAGAGCGTTTTTTGTCCACATGCCTTGGGCAGGAGGTGTGGGAATGCATTTTCAGGGGGCTCTGGATGCATAGCGCAGCTGCAGCAGAAGCACATCCTCATTACCTGGCCCCCGCAATGCTATCCAGATAGAGATGTCCTGTGTATGGCTAGGTGCTTTGGATGGGAGGGGTGCCCAGTGGCAGAGACCCTGAGTTTTGAGCCTTAGCAGTACAAAAAAAAACACACAAAAATATGCTTTGTGCATCTTTGGAGAGTCTGGGGAGAATCCTTGATTTGGTCTCACATGGGGGCTTCTGGATCCTTGCCTGTGCTGCCACTCACCTCTGAGTATGTGTGTGACTGAGGGTGGGCTGCCTGGTGGAGCTCCACATCCATGTCCCTGCAGGACTCTGTGGGTGCGGGGGATCCCCGTGAGGCAGTCCTGTGTGGGCGGGAGAATGGAGTGGTGAGGGCCATGTGAGTGTCCTTTTCTTGTGTTTGATGCGAGTAGTGTATGCCTGTGTGCAAGTGTGTGTGTGTGAGAGAGAGAGAGAGAGAGAGAGATACAGAGAGAGAGATACAGAGAGAGGGGGGAGGGGGAAAGGAGTGGAGGAGAGGGAGAGAGGGGGAAGAGAGACCTTTGCAGCTGCTCTCTTTGTCTCCATGTCTGTTTCTACAGGAGACTGTTTTGGCGTAGGCTCACTCTGCCCTGTGTCTTGCTCTGCTGGATCTGTCATTTGACGTCTGTGGCTCCCCACACCACACCTTGCTGGGCTGCAGTCTGGAGGCCCCTGCGTCTCCCTCATCCCTACTGTAGGAATGCTGCCGACAGAGTCCCAGTCTTGCAGGAGGGTGTGTTTGGTGCATGTGTAAGCATGGGCTTGCAGCCTCTTTCACTCTTCAGTCCCCCCCACCCCCACATACCCTACTGCAGGATCCTTCGCAGCAGCCCCTGGAAGACAGCCTTCACAGCCCTGCCTCCCTCGCTGCCTCAGGTCACTCCACAGCTTGCAGCCCCCTGCAGCTTCCCTACCACACCCCCCTGCAGTTTGTGCTGCAGCCCTATTCCCAGCCACTCCCAATCCCCCAGCCTCAGAGCCCCCCCTGCCCCCCCCCCCCGCCCCACGCCTTGAGCCTTCTGTTGTATTTGGAGGGTCATCCCCTGGGAACACTTGGTTTCAAGGACTCTAAGGTTTTCCTCCCTCCTTGGTTTCTTTATCTGCCTCTTCCTTCTGTTCCTGGCTCTTTTTGTTTTGCTCAGTCCTTGTTTCTTTGTGGTTGTAGGAGACCTTGCCTAGGGAAGAAGAGCTCCTGTGCCTTCTGGCTCTTTGTCTCTCCACTGCCTACAACCACCCCACCCACGGCTCCAGGGACTCTGCCAGGCTTCTGGGGCTTTCACCCCTCTTATATCTCCATTAGGGGCCATGCCGTACCTCTCAAAGCTCTGCCTTCCTGACAACCCCATCCCACCTCGCACCCCGTCCCCTATCCTTTGCCATATCCCCAGCTACACGGATGCTCTTTATGTGTCCCTGCCCTCATTTCACTTTTCCTGTAAGGCTGGAGTCAGGGACAAGTCTCCTTGCTCACCTTTACTTAAATATCCAAGTGAACTAGGAGCCCATGGGGAGAAGCTGAAGTTTAGGGCACATCAGTTGTTTCTTGGAAAGGCTGAGGCAGATGTCTGTGGATCTGACAGATGCCTTTGCAGAGGGTTAAGTATATGTGACAGGCAGAGCCACTTGTTTATTTCCCAGTCTCTGAGGTGAAAAGAAACGGCGCTGTCTCTCTCCCTCTGTACCTAGGAAGCTGGTTTTGTTTGTGGTTTATTTAGAGGTCTGAACCCTGCTCTTAAAATATATCTGCCTGCTCCCCAGCAATACATGTCAAGGCCTGGGGAGATGGTGAGGTGGCAGAGAGCTGGGGAAGAGGCGTCCTGAGAAGGGGGTTTGAGGAGACTGTGGGTGGAGGACCAGATCTTACACCTGGGCAATGTCATTGTTGCTTCTGCTAATGCTGATCTGATCTGAGCCCACACAACTCAGACTCTGCTTTATCCCCTGACAGGTGAGGGGGCTGCTTCCGCGGCCACACTAAGTGAGCTGGGCTTCCTGACTTACATTTCCCACTGTGAGGAAGAGCTGAGTCCTGTTCTTCCCCTAGTCTGGGATTACAGGGCTGCCCATGACCCTACAGAGTGCGCTTCCCCCATGTCCATCCCACTGCCCCCCAGCCATTCTCCCACTGCAGGTCCAGTGCCTCTTTGTGTGTGTGGGGGGGAGGGTTGTGGGGCCTGAACTCTGGGCCTGGGAGCTCTTTAGCTCAAGGCTAGTTTCTACCACTTGAGCCACAGTGCCACTTCTGGCTTTTTTCTGTTTATATGGTGCTGAGGAATCAAACCCAGGGCCTCATGCATGCAAGGCAAGCGCTCTACCACAGAGCCACCTTCCCAGCCCCCCCAGTGCCTCTTAAAAGCACAATTGGGTCAGGTCCTTCCACCTTGGAAACCTTCCAGAGGTTTCTCATTGTGCTAAGAAGGAAAACCATTTGCCTACTTAGCACTGCTCCCTTCCCACCTCCACTTGCCCTATTTTCCATCTATTGTGCCTCAGCCACATGTCCCTTTGTACCCCATACAGGGTGCTGTTCTCTATGCCTGTCTTGGAAGCTTCACAGGGCAGGCTTTTTCTTGTCCCTCTAATCTTTGTTTAAATTCCATCACCTCAGAGAGCTGCTCAATCTAAATTGGACCCCTGGATGAGTTTTTACCAGTATCTTTACCTCATATTAAATCACTCTTAAATACATGATTGAACTATAAATGAACAAGATTTCAACTGCTATCTTATGTTATTTTGTGACAGCTCAAGTCTTGGCCCCAACTCTTCTTCCTGGTGGATTAAATACAGTCCTGGAGAGGGAGAATTTTGTACCTGGGGCTGAGGGGAGAAGTTGCCAGGCTCTGGCCTCTCTTCAGCAATCCAACAACCTAGTATTTCTCAATCCTACTACACATGAGAAGCACCTGTGAAGCTAGCCAATGCTCTAGATGCTGCGGGCCTCACCCCAGACCAAATTGAGTTAGTCTCTGTTGGAGGGCATATGAAATCAATGTGTTCTTTAAGCTCCCTAGATGAGTGGAGCCAAGGTTAAGAGTATGAGCCATCTGCCATTGGACACAGAACAGCTCTCCCATGAGCCAGTATGTGGTTGTCAGTACCAAGGACAGCAGCTGGGTCTCTGTTCTGGGGCTAGTGTCTGCCTTCAGATGCATCCCAGAGGCCCTAGGCTTTTGTCTATGCTTTTGGCAACTCTTGACTGAAGAAAGGTTCCCTGTGCCTCTCAGAATCCTTCACCTTGGAAATAATTATCTTGAAATAAGGAACACTCACATTTTCTTTTCACCTTTGAAAGGGGTCAGCTCCCGAGCCTTTAAGATGTTGACAGTGGGAATGAGGACTGAGGACAAGGTGACTAGCTGACCTTCTTGGGTAGAAAAAAAGCCAGAAAATCTGCTATGGATGGAGACAAGGTTGAGAGAGGGTAAGGGAAGCAGGGAAGAGAGGCCTCTAGGAGGCAGAAGCCAAGCCTGAGCCTGGGGCCGTAGGGAAGCCAGAGTGGGGGGAGGGTTGGATACAATATTGTAAGGAATGCATGTTGTGAAGGCAATTGCTCATTAGGTATTTTGTCAGGGGGCAAAAGTAAATTGCATTGTTTCTGATGTAAAACTAAGGCTTTGAAAATATCTGAGTCCTGGCCTACAGCATTTGGCTTTTTCCCTTCCCTACCGAATTATAGCCCTCTGGTGAGAGGGATGAAGAGTGTGGAGAAGATTGAGCTAGGTATGATGATGATGAGGGTTGCAGTAGAGGCAATCCATGCATCTGGCTCAGGTATGTGTCCTGGATCTAGACTGTTCCAATTCAGCTTCTTTAGCCATGTGTCCTTGGGCATAGTACTTACTCTCTCCATGCCTCAAGTACTTCATCTTTAAATCTGTGATAGCCCCTAATTCAGAAGACTATTGGGAGAATTGAAAGAAGCATTAAAGAACCCAAGGCCTCGTCCATCACAAATGCCGTGGATGTCTATCACGATTAGTGCCAACCATGAGCCTTATAGTGTGTCTGTCACTATTGTGCAAGCTCTTTCCTTACTTCTTGCCTTCACTTGGTTACAATTATTACTTTCCTTTTACTCATGTCCATTCCATTCTAATTAGACTCAAATGTATCTTCCTGTGCCTCTTCACTGTCTCAAAGAAGAACAAGACTTAAGTGGTAAGCTGATTTCTGTAACAAAGACCCACTGGTCTCAGAAGCATAACATACTGAAAAGATGATTTTTTCACTCTTGTTACAATCCTATGGGTGGAGCTTCCTACAGGGAGATTCTAGATTCCTTCTGTCCAGAGCTTTGCCAGCTCTCATGGCCTTTGGAGTCCTTCCCTAGCATCCTCTGCTGGAAGTTGAGGAGGAGCAAAGAGAGTGTGGAGGATGGCATGAGATGTTTTTGAGGCCAGGTCTAGAAGTAGGGGACTACACTTCTATATCCACACTGTTTGGCCAGAACTCAATCACATGGCCTTATATAACATGGGGTGGGTGTGGATGTTATAGAAAGATGAGGAAGATCACAGAAATTGGGGCACCAGCATGCTCTGAGGCAGATGGATGAGCAGAAGCTGGTAGACATCCCTTGTTCCTTTCTCCTAAGATGGGATGAAGGCACACAGCAAAGCCCCCAGTGGCCACCAAAAGCTGGAAGGCCTTCATTGTGGAACTCAGGCCAGGAGGCTCCTGAATTGTCACCAAGGGACGGTTCGAGCCTTGGATAGGACTTGGTTTTACTTTTCTCACAGCAGTGTCTTTCACTCTGAATGTATCCCCACTACCCATGTAAAGAAGAGGTTTGTTTCGTCCAGCCTCTGGATTGAAGCAGCAGGGAGTTAGGCAGAAGATAAAAGTGATAGAGGGTATCAGGTAGGCCATAGACTCTGGTGGCCAGACTTGGAAGCTACACAGCCAGGACATGCATGCGGTTGGTTGCAGGTTGCTCCAGTTCCACAGAGTGCCAGGTGCAGCACTGGGTGGCCTGAATGGTAGAGGTGCTTGGCTGGACTGGCTTGAACAACACTCCAGTGTTGGCAGGCTAGAACACAGAACAGTGGCTGGGAAAGCTTGGAGGGAGTGGGTGCAGAAATCTAAGTGGGAAATCTAGATGAGGCAGATCTCACCAAGATATGGGGGTGACCGTAAAGTCTACCCTAAAATCTCTTTTCTTTACTCCTCCCTTGACTTCCACTCTATCTCTAGGCAGGGAAATTGGAAGAAATCACTCAGGGAAATACTCCCTCTCCCAACCTCTTTGTCCTTTATTATACCCAACTGTACACCAGGGGCCCAGTCCCAGCGCTTCAAACTTCCCCCCAGCTCAGAGGTGCTCATTGCTACTGCCCCCAGCTTTTACCCTTCTGCTATGAAAGTGACATCCACCCACCCTTTTACCCATCCATCGCCCATCGATCCATCCACCCACCCACCCATCCCACACCCTGGATGCCTCTGTGGGCTCCTGTTTCCATGGTTACTTCCAGGGCCTGAGTCTGCTCTGGGTTTGCTGAAAGATTCTCCAGCTATGGGCTGTTCCCCATGACAGCCTTGCTGCTGGACCCAAATATGGCTTGTTTCTAGGGTCCTACTTGCTTAGAGCTCTCCCAAAGCTCTGATCTGACATTACCTGAGCACTGGTCCCTAAAGCCGAGCTGCTTCTTTAATCGAAAATACAACTAAACACTCTCTAGTGTTTGAACAGTGAGCCCCACTGGAAGAGTGTCTGGGAGACTGCCATCAGAAGCAAGTGGGATACCAGAAGTAGAGAGGTACTGGGGAGGAAGAGTCCCTTTGTAATAGTTACAAAGCTAGCCTTTGTGGGGTGCTTATTATAATCCAGGCACAATTCTCCGCATACTCATGCAGGAACAAGATTACTCCACATCCCTAACCCCATGGCATGTGCACTGTGATTATCTGAGATTGGAAAGCTTGATTTCTGTCTGTACCCCTGACAATGGTCAAGGTTACAGAGTTACCCAGTGCCAGAACTGGATTCAAAGCAAAACATGCTCACTCCAGAAGCTGTGTTCCAAAACACTGTGTTCACAGCCTCTCGACAGCCATTCCTCCCACCTAGGGATTCTGGAAGTTTCCCTGAGTCAGTTTTTGAAGACAGGAGGTTCCTGAACACTCCCCAGCACTCAGCTCGGCTCTGAGGGTGACAAGCACCCATATGTGAGATGCACTCTTTTGTACTCTAGGCCCACTTGGGAACAGCTGTCTTACCCAGGAGCCGGGGTGGACCCCAGCTCCTCCTGAGAGGAGGAGCTTCCTACCCCCTGTCTCCAGAGCTGGTTTGTCTGTGGATTCTAGAGCTTTCTCCCAGACAGAGCTAGGCTACAGCTTGTCCTCAGAGGCCTTCAGGAGGGTGGGAAGAAGCAACCCCATCAGAGAAACCCAGCTGAGGGAAGACACAAGATGTTCCCCACAAGTGACAGAAAACCAATTCACACTCTTCCCTGCAGCCAAAAAAAATTAAGCTAATTTTTCATTTCTCTGCTTACGTGCAACTCAACTAAACATAGGCATCTAGGAATGCAAACAATGACTAGAATTTCTTAATTTAGGGCAGTTTTAATTAGATCTTGCTAAAATGACAGAGACTCGGATATTTTTATCACAGTAAGAAGCTATGTGATTTGGGGAAATAAAGGAAGGGAACACAATGTTAGACGCAACTCCACCCTTAACCGTCTCCTACCTTCAACTGACCACCCCTTCCAGGCCAGGCTCCCCAAGAGAGCCTCTCTTGGGAGAAGCAACAGCCTTTTTTCGAGTTCTTATTTCCTTTGCTCTGGTTTATATGAAAAGAAACTAGTTCCCCTCATTGCATTTATTCCAACTAGCTGGGGCTGGAACAAAAATAACTTGGTGGAAAAGTTTAAATTACACAATTACTTTTGAGAACAATTTGGACTTAGTAGATGTTCATAGCATAAATGTTAAGAGACCAAAATCCAAGATGTCAGAGGGAGATCTTCTAGCCCTGACTACTCACTCATAATAAGGTCTCACTTTCCCTTGAGCATATGGAAGGATTTACTTTCCCAGCTCCCTCCAAGTCTGCAGGTACCAGGTGGCTTGCTCTGGGCAATGAGCTGTGACTGGAGGTGATATGTCATGTATGGGCCAGCACATTTGATGGCCTGGGTTCAAGTTCCCAGGCTCTGCGGTGGATACCTTCACCTCAGAGCCATCCTGGAACCAAAGCCGCCTGGATCCCTGAGCTACCCCATGGAGCCCAGCAGCCCTGGCTTCCCCAGAATCTGAAGCAGATGGCAGTGTATTGAAAGGCAAACCAGGATTTGGTTTTATCACTGAGAGCTGAGGAGGACTGTCCCTCTGACCCCAATGTATACAATAAATAAGGCTTTCTGCAGTAATCATTGTATAAGAATGCCACCTTATTCTAATTATTTTATATTAGATTATTTTGGAATTTCAAAGTCCAGTTTCATCTGAAATAGGGAGACGTTTGCTTTTGCTAGGGCTAAATAAAACTATTGGAGAACATATGTAACTTATTAAAACAAAACTTACATGTCAGCGGGAAATCTTTGAAAGTTACCAAAATGTCATGGTTGGGATAAAGGCATCCTCTAAAAAGAACAGTGGCTGGAATGGGAGACAGATTACACATTTTAGGGAACTATGGCTGCAGGCAGGATCTGGAGGGAAGTACAGACTTTGAGAAGAGGATAGATGGTTTGGAAGATGTTGGTGAGAAGTTGGGGGAAAAGTTGTCTAAAGAATTTTCAGAGTTTTTTCTGGAACTGAGGATATAGCTCAGTGGTCGGGAGCTTGCCTAATACGTGTAAGGAAGACCCCGGTTGGACCCCTCACATGGCACCATAAAACTAGTAAACAACCCACCTGCAGATCTCAATTTTTCTGTGTGATTTGCTGCTGCATCAAGAAAATCCTCATTATGATGTAGTAGTTAAAGTGCTATAATAAGTGTAATACGGATCAAATATAAACTTTACTAATTGTTTTCTTTTTTCTTTTATTTATTTTTATTGCAAAGGTGATATACAGAGGGACTGCAGTTATATAGATCAGGTGATGAATATCTTTCTTTTTGAACAGTGTCACCTCTTCCCTCATTTTCTCCCAGGTTTTTCCCTCCCAACTGTCCTCTCTCACAAGTTGTATAGATCATTTTCAACATAGTGTCCAGTGAGTATCATGGCGGAATTAGTTCATCCTTTGTTCCACCATTTCTGTGCTTTCCCTTACCTTCCCCCAAGCAGATAAACTTTCGTACAAGACAAAAGGTACAGAAATCAAAACCACAAAAGGGGAAAAACAAAAACAAAACAAATAACAACACAAAATGAAAATGAACTTGACTTCTTATTCTCATAGAATACAAAGTGTTTCTTCTAAATTGGTGGGTTAGTCTAGAAGTAGTGCTCTGGGAGGGTGGTCTCCTTTCTTTCTCCATACACTTCCACTGTCTTGGAGCTCCTCCACATCAAGCCTGAGGAAGGGAAAGAAGGTGGAGGGATTGTTTCTTTTTTGGGCGGGAAGGGGAACAGGGGCTTAAACTCAGGGCCGTTCCACCACTCCAGCCACACCTCCACACTGGGATGTTCCTGTTTAGAAATGGTGCACACCATTTCTACTGGCATTTTATTGGTCAGTCACATGATCATTCCTAATTGGTCAGGAGGCTGGAAAATATAATCTAGCTATGCAGACAGGAAGAGGAGGAGGAGGAAGAACCTGGTTTGGTGAAGAGCTAGCCAGTTTGCACCACAAACAGTTCACCATTCTTTCAAAATTTAGTTTACAGTGAAACCACAAGTAGAAAGGGTCACAAACTGACGTTGGTCTGTAGAGTTTGCAATTGGGAAATTGCTAAGTGGGACATTGCCTAAGGCATGGCTTTCTGGAGTTTTACATTTTTTTAATTACCTTGAAGTAGTTGTACAAAGGGATTTTCATTCAATATGTCAGTCTGAGTACAGTGCATCTTGATCAATGTCACGACTTCCATTGTTTTCCCCCATCTCTCTCAACTTCACCCCCCTCCTTACCTGGTTCCATTTGGGTTAAGATAATATTTATAGACTTGAGCCGCACATATGTCTTCTTAGATTATTAAATTGTTGGGCTTATAACTCAAACAAATTCAGGTAAATCAGATAAAAATCGGGGAAAAGTGAAATGGTAGAAACTAGTGTGACATCAGAATTACTGTTTTATAGAACAATATGTTTTCAGCACAGGACGTTAAAATTACTATTTTAGAAAAGAATATGGTATTCAGATCCCAGTAACTTGCAGAGAATCAGACAGATGCAGGGCCTTGTACCTCATTTGCAATTGGTTGGGTAGACGATGCCTATAAAAATTCTTTCTTGTAAAGTAGGTATCAAGTAATTAATTAATTAATCCAATTCCTATAGGTAGCCCAACACTGTTTAAAGACATGGGAGATTTTTAGGGAGTAAGTCAATGATAAGCACACTTGGACCATTGCAAGTCTTTGTTCTGTTCTAGCTGGGACCAGCTACCCTGGAGCAGGGCTGCTACTGTGAGGCTTGCAATCAAGTTGGCTTTGAAACTGTTTATACAAGCTGATTGCTACAAGAAATGCAAGAAATTTGCAGGAAGTTCCATGCAAGGAACCAGGGAAAAGGGCTTTGAGTCTTGTTAGTGGTTCCATTGGAAGATTTCAGAGATGACTGAGAAAAGCCATGAGGTAGTAAGTATTGCAGATTATTTGCAATCTAAAGCAATGTCTGATTTGGTGGCTGCCTACCTTACTGCCCTAGAGGGAGTAGAGGGCAGAGTGGAGGGGAGATCATATTTCTATAGTGAATCTATAACTAGGAATGCATGACTGCGTTGCACTAGGAGCTGCTATAGCAAGGCATCCCCAAGGGAGCAATAGAAGCTAGCTTGGATAATGAGAAGCATTTGGACCAATCTTTGTGGGAGAAGGATCAGCAACTTTTGGCAAAGAATGGCTGCGCAATTTGAGATCTGAGTTTAAACTGAAAAGGACTCCTAAGATTCCTCCACTGGTGTGACTAACCAAGGCTGAGGAATAGAAAATAAGTGATTTGGCACCTTTATTGAGCGAGGTTGAATAATGGAGTTCAAATTAAGGAAGATCAGGTGGTCTTGGGGGCCAGTGGACCTCAAAATGAGAAGCAAAATGAATGAGAGAGCAGTGTCTCTGGTCCCATTGACAAATCTAAGTCCAGGACTTAGATTGCTGTTTATTTCAAACATCCCAAGTGGTAATTGTTTTGTTATTGTGGTGGTGGTTGTTTTCTGTATGTTTGCATCATGGTTACACACCACCAGAGCTAAACTGTCCTTCCATGTTTTATTTTCAGTGCCTCATTTGCAATTACTATTCTCCTTTGAGTAAGTAGTAGTCTTTAATAAAATAAGTGTTATATGGGTTACAAACACGGGAAACCATGACAGTAGAACTGAGGGGCCCACTAAGTAACTAACGGGCAGGCAACACATACAGTGTGGATACACTGGACAAAGAGTGATTCCAAGTAGGATGAATCAGGACAAACTGAGATCTGATCAAGCACCTTAGAATGGTGCTCAGTTTTAAAACTCTTGAGTGGTTAATTTTTGGAACGTTCTACATATTTTCCCACTGCAATTGGCTGTGGGCAACTGAAACCACCACAAGTTGAATCTGAAGAAAAATGGGAGCTACTGTCAGCCTTATCTAAGCCTGGAAGCAATAAGTATAACTTTCTTGGGGGGGAGGGGAATGTATTATCTTATTAGCATGCAATTCATTGTAATAAAATGTTGTAAAAAGTACACTGCTGGAACTTTGTATTTCCAGCCATAGGACCTCAATAGGTAATGAATTACATATTCTTAGGGAAAATTATTAAGCAAAGAAGCATTTGGAACCCATTCTTCACCTTTCTCCTTTCTCATAGTACCTGTGCTATCTGTGAATGGTTTTGTTTCAGTAGATGTATGTGTGTGTGTGTGTGTGTGTGTGTGTGTGTGTATGTGTGTGTGTGTGTGTGTGTGTGTGTGTGTATGCATGTGCATCTTTGAGCTGTACAGAGTTTGAGTCAGAGAAGGCTTTCTGAGATCTATTTAATTGTCTGGTTTTTAATGCAACAACCACCAAGATATTCCATTATCTCCAGATTGGTGGTTTTTAATTTCCTCCTTTCTAACAACCCAAATCAGAAATAATGTGGAAACATTTAAGAAACACAAGTGCAGAAGAAAAAAAGTGCAACTGGTTCAATGGCCTTGTAAATAAAATCTGATCATTGGACCTTGACTTGGGTCAGTTCTTCTTTCCTCTTGGATATCTGTCACTCTCTGGCCAAGAAGGAGACCACTGGAGGTATTGAGGGAGGATACAGGCTTTCTCGCTAGCATCCAGCCTAGCCTAGAAGACGTTTGGCAGGGAAGGTGTAGGAGATTGCCCTGACTCGAAGACAGCTGAGAATGAGTCAGAAGGAACTTAAGGGCAGTACAAGGCCCAGAGTCATGTTGATCACATTTTTCAAGCCCTAAAGTTGAAACATATGGTTTGGCACATGGATTCGAACAGGACAGAACAATCTGGGATTAGAAACTGTGCATTGCAAATGTTGTAGTTGGGCCCATGGTGAGATTTGGACATTAGCTGTTGGTTGAATGGATAGCACATTTGGACAGCCCTGAGCACCTGTTTACATGAAGTTCAGACACAAGGCTTTTGATGGTTCAACAGCATGGAAAAAGTTGGTAGTAAAATTGCCTGGGGTGGAGAGAGGGAAAGGATGAGGATGGAGGGAATGGTAGTTAGTCCCTCACGAGCCTCTTAATGCAGACTGTGAACTTACAAGGAAAACCAAGGGGGTTATTTTCATGAGCAAGGCGAGGACACTCTGAGTACAAGTTGGGTGGTTTTGGGGCTCACAGACACAACATAAGACACTCAAACTCATTCTTCTCTCTTTGCATGGAACCCAACACTGCTCTTCCATTTTAAGGATGTCTCTTCCCCAACCCCTACCAAAGAATACCTCACTATCACCCAAAATAATTAGCACTTTTCAAAGGGCATCAACAGCAGAATTCCCAGAAAGATTTGGCAGAGTGGCCAGATCGTGAAAGCAACTCAGGAATGAGAAGACTCAAGTGAGAGGAAAGACGGATAGAATTCCAGGTCATTGATGTTTCTGGGGCTTTGACATGGAAGCTGATTTAAAAAGATGGTAAAGTCCACATAGAAGAAGATTTTTTTTTCCAAACTCAAAATTGGGTCATATGGTGGGCGATGTAGTTGGATAATAAGGGAGTACCTAAATTTAGGGCTGGCCCAGAAAAATTGCTACAGCAGAGTCAGATTAACTTGATTGAAGGTTTTATTTGATTAGATGTCTGATTATGCATGCTTATTTACCCAGCCCATTGTCTAAGCAAACCAGAAACCCACCTTCAACTTCATGAAATCAACAGGAGCTTTGCCAACTAGCCTCCGGCTTTGGATTTTTTTTTTGTTTAATGATCTAACATTTAGAGGTGGTTGTGTCAGTGAGACCTATTTAGAATATAAATAACTGCTTAAACTGCCTTAAAGGGTTTAAGAATATATTTTAATCATCAAGTCTTCTCCTAGGCCCAGCCTAGTATTCATGAATAAATTGTTGTGCCTTTGATTCAAAAGGAATTGGATAGACTTCCTGAATTAATGAACTTTTTTCTTCTTCTGGTCCTTTTCATGGCTGTGGCAATGTGCATTTCTGAGAGCTTTGTGAAATGTAGATGCAGTATAATTTTCCTCAAATTGATCTGTTCTACATCACTGAATTTTAGCTATTTACATTTTTCTGTCAGAATCAAATTTAGCTTATTATTATTGTGGTGGAAAATAATTATAATCCTTTAATTTTTATGGTACTTGACAATTTAAAAAATTCATAAATGTTAGTTAATTCCATCCTCACTACAGCACTGAGGATTATGATCTGGGCTTCCAGTTCCTAAGAACCCTCTTTTCCAGATGTTCAACTGAGATTCACATAGGTTCTAAGACTTGCCTTGGCCATGCAGAAGCTGTGGAGATAGGAATGGAAGCCAACAAAGCCCAGACTGCCCATCCTAAGCCCTAGCCTTGGCAAGCTCTCAAAGTCTCAAGATTTTTATTATTTTCACCCTCCAGCTGACTGTGAGAATGATAGATATGGGCACAGCACCTGATGAAGGTGGCTACTTAGCAGTTCCCTTCCTTCCCATTTCCAAGTGGTTGCAAAGTGCTTTGGGGGGGTCCTGAAACCCACTGGGGCTAAGATGTAACAGCATAAACTCTCCTCTCAATCAGCCTAACGTCAGAGGCCACCATTCATGCTGCACAGACACACATATAGACACACACACAGATGTATGGGTATGCACATGCAGGTGCACATGCAAATACACATACACATGCTGCATGTATTAGCAGGTAAGCTAATACTCTCTGGATTCCGGATCTCTGATAGGTTGAGAGGAAGCTATCTCTTTCCCATCTGCTACTATTTTGGTCACTACAATCCATAAATACTCCCCTTGCTAAAGTTTGTGGCAATCTCCACTTTAGGCTTTCATTTGCAGTCAGCCCTTACCCCGGTCTGCTGCCTTTTGGCTTCCTCCAGTTCCCAAGCCCCTGAGGGCTGTGTCCTCACTCCCTTCTGGTCCAGTGGCCCATTTTCCCATAGATGAGTGAAAGATGTAACATAGCCTGAGAGAGTCTCTGCTGGAGCCTCACACACCCTGGCAAGCTCCTCTGCAGGGGTCAGGGTGGGCATTGGATGTCACTGCTGTGGTCTTCTTCCAAATCAGACTCCAGGACTGAAATGAAACTCTGCTGTCACCCTGGTCAACTTTGTTCTTTCATAGAGGAGGAATTCCAAGCTTAATTCTGGACTTGAGCTACTTAGGCAAGATGTTTTGGTTCATTTGTGATAGCATAACTAGATGGACAATTTACCCATTTGCAGGCTCCTCTGGAAAGAATCAGAGGTACCCAGTGGATTTCAGTAAGGAATGACATCATCATATTGCAAATAACAATGACTTAGCTTCAGCCTTTGCAACAAACAACCCGGAGGCAGATGTCTGGCTGAGCCAAGTACCTCAAGGCTAGCTCACCAGTAGCAGTCTTTTCCTCAAGCTCCTAGCTCATGTTCTCAAGAGGGGGAATATAACCTCCAGGAAGAAGGAAAGAGGAAAGAATAATGCAAGCAAACTTTTCACATTTCCCACATGACTTCTGACTGCAAGGGATGTTGGGAAAAAAGAACATTTTAGCTTCTCTAGACTCTAGACACAGATAAAAGGAAAAGGGTCTAAAATTGGATGTTGGTGAATCAATGTACAAGACAATTCTCAGTCAGGCATGTGAGAGCTAGAGCCAGACTTTGAGTTAGAAGGAAACAAACAAACAAACATTTCTTTCATCTGGATGGAATGAAGAAAATCTGTGCCTTTTATATAGGTAATGAGCATTTAAGTCTCTACCGTGGGCCAGGTAGCATGCTAGATATTAAAATGTATGAACAGACGAGTAGCCAAATATTCATCAGACACCTCCTATAGGTTTACTCTGTGTCACACTGCAGGTTCCAAGGATGAGCATACATCCTCAGTTGCACACCATCCATGTTGGAAACAAGAGCAGCAGGCCATGGAAACATAGAGGGTTCCAAATTTAGATAGAAATGAAGGTTTCCGGTGGGGAGGGGGGGGCAAAGGGGGGGAAGATGGGAAGAGGAAACAAAGGAGGAGGCTACAATGCTTGATAAGAAATGTACTCATTATCTTGCCCATGTAATTGTAACCCCTCTGTACAGTATTTTTCACAATAAAAAAAAAAGAAATGAAGATTTCCTTGTGGAGGTGACACTGAATGAAGTCATCCTCTTATCACCACCTTTGTGGTGAGCATCTGTCTGCATGTTTTAACAGGTTCTAGAGTGTCTAGCTTCTAGGCCACAGCTCAGGGCACCTTTCAAATGAAGTTGAATTCCACATACAATGGAAATATCTCTGCTATGCTGCTTGCAACCAAGAGAAGAAAGAAAATATAGACATAATAGTAATAGTCATAGTAATAATCTATGGCTCACACTGTAATCCTAGCTACTCAGGAGGCTGAGATCTGAGGATTGAAGTTCGAAGACAGCCAGGGAAGCAAAGTCCATAAGACTTTTACCTCCAATTAACCAGATGTGGAGCTGTGATTCAAAGTGATAGAGTGCTAGCCTTGGGCAAAAAAAAAGCTCAGTTACAGTGCCCAGGCCCTGAGTTCAAGCCCCACAACCAACAAAAATTAATTAATTAATTACAAAATAAGCATAACATAACATCACAACTGCCATTTATCAAGGTCATACAATAGCCTGTCAAGTTCTAGAGATTTTATGTATTCTGTAATCCTCAGGACAATCTTGAATTATGCCTTCTCCGGTGCCATCCGCAATGGATTCTCAGAAAGTTTAAGCTGAGAGGGAGAGGATAAGATAAGGTTATGAGGATCAGCAGATTTTCCAGGAACAAATGGTCCAGTATGAGAAAACTGGGCCAAGCAAAGAAACTTTGGGTTATAGCTATCTATGATCCTGTTACATTACAAAAACAATAAAATTCTACTTAGCAACAAAGGTCATGTGTTAAGCTCCAAAACTAGAAATTTTGTCAGGTGGTCAGAAATACAGTTAAATACATCTAACTATCCTGAACTCAGAACTGGTCCTTGACTTAATCTTAGGTCTTATTGATTGGTTCTTTTCAGCCTAGATGTGTGTGTGTGTGTGTGTGTGTGTGTGTGTATGTGTGTGTGTGTGTGTCTTTTTTTACCCATCATCTAAGCAGAGTAGAAACCTCTCATCAACTTTCAAAGAGCCTGCAGGAGCAGTTGTTGCAGTATCTTTGCTGTGCAATGGAGAATGGCCAACCCTTTGGGAGAAAAACCCTACTCCTTACTGTAAGAGGACAGAGCTTGAGGCAATTGTAATTACTATAAACAGAGGGAATGGATGTGAAAAGTACAATCAGAACCCTGAATTCAACATGTAAACTCTGTCCGAGTCTCTGTCTGATCCCTCAAGGACACACATACAGGGATCTGAGCTACCACCCAGTGACAGATGCGCACACAGTTCAACCATGATCACTACTAGCTAAACAAACTCTGCATCTATCCACACAGCTATTCAGACAGGAGCTGTTGTTCTTCATTTCAGAGGTGGTTGTTGAAAAGGCTATGGGAAACTAGATGGGAGGGAGGGACTGGGAGAGAGTAAGGGAACAGAAGACTGTACGAAAGGAAATATACTTATCACTTGACTTGTGTAATTGTAATCCTCTGTACTCCATCTTTATAATAATAAAATAAAATAATTAAAAATGGAAAAAAGAAAGGACTATAGGCACCCTGCCACGTCCCCCCTGACCCTTACTATTGTTCATCTGTATTTGCCACAGTTCCTACCAGTGGTTCTGCCTAAGGGCTTTTTCTACCTGCAGGAGCCCTGCTCTACCTGTGCATGGAGCAGGCCACAATGGTGACCCACAATACCTTATCCAGCAGCAGCTCTCAACCAGTGATGTAGGGGAATTCATGGCTTAGTGCCCAACTAGAGGTTCAGGTTCACTGGCTTGCTCTTGAGGTCACCTCCCAATGAAACTACTTGTCCTGCAATCCATACCCTGAGGAGTTGTTTCAATGAAGACGATGGAGGCCCTCTAGGCTCAAAAAAGTAAAGCAAGGCAGGGCTGCCAAGTCAAATGTGGGCAGCCAGGGCTAGACCCGGGGACTGATGTATTTCAAGACCGACTCCTTACCTCCTACTCTGAGCCACATTGGGCCTCTGGAGTCAAAAACAAGGCCTATCTTTAGGTGAGGAGCTGTATGGTTGTATGGTGAGGGGGAGCTGGCTGTTCTTCAAGCTACTGCTTGCAAGTGTCTGCAGCTGAGAGACAGGTCTGATGACTCAGTGGTGGATTCTCCTTCATAATAAGCTCAAGGCTCAAGGAAGTCATCAACGGAAAGGTCAGAGCCTCCTTAATATAGTTCACCCAGTGTGAATCTCCTACCTCAGGCTTTCAAAGGGGCCTGAGCAGATGCTGGTGTCCAAGGGTACCATGGCTCATCCATGGAAAAAATAGCTCATCAGTGTAGGTTGACAGATAATTCTGTGCATGATCCTTCCAAGGGAAGACTGAAGTTCTACCTGGTGAACTTTCCTCTAGGGCAGAGAAGACAACCCCATCCATAGCATGTCTTCCTTAATCAGCTGGCCCCACACAGATGTGGCCCTCAGGACTTAGGATAAACACTCCCACAGACACATGCTAAATTCATCGGAGGCCACCGCCACCAGCCTTCCAAGAAAGCAGAGCCCACTTGATCCAGTAGCTCCGACTTAGCTTTGCTCTGCCCACCAGAGACACAGAACCTTTTGTGTCCTTTCTACAGGGCCTGGACCTTCCCTTCCTCTCAGAAATTTAGCTCTACCATGCAATTGAGCCAGTCTCAGATGCCAGAGAGTTCTGATCCTTTGACTTTCTGCAGGAGAAGAGAATGGCAGGGTACCAGATCTGGTTCAAGATGTGCAGTGCCTGGAGAGTTCTCTCACTCTTAGTTTGGATACCTTCCAGCTATGGTTGAATGATTCAGTGGGAGGAGTCCAGGCCTTGGAGTTGGGTGGGCCTGGTTTCAGATCCCAGCTCTGCTTCTCATCAAGATCCCATAAGAAGCCAGAAGTGTTAGTGCTAGTGGCTCACACCTGAAGTCCTAGCTATTCAGGAGGCTGAGACTGGAGAATCAGTATATGAAGCCAAAACTGGGTAGACATATCTATGAGACTCTTATCTCCAACTGACCAGCAAAAAGCTGGAAAGGAGGTGTGGCTCAGGTGGTAGAATGTGAATGAAAAAAGCCAAGCAAGAGCATAAGGATTTAAGTTCAAACCCTAGTACAGAAAAAGAAAGAAAGGGACAGAGAGAGAGAGAGAGAGAGAGAGAGAGAGAGAGAGAGAGAGGGGGGGGGAACATCCCTTAGGAAAAAGAAATCAATGATAATAAATAGTGATTACTCCAAGGTGTGGTAAGTGTGATGGTTAATTTTGATTGACAGCTCAAATGAGTTGAGAGATGGGTAGGTTGTTAGCAAATCACACTTCTAGATGTGTCTGTGAGGGTGTTTTCAGAGATGATTGGCATGTGTGACAGCAACTGGGGAGGGAAGACCTCTTCTGAATGTGGGCAGGACCATCCAATAGGCCTGGATAGAACAAAAGCAGAAGGAAGAAGCCACCAGTACAAGCTCACTTCTCTTTTCCTCAGCCACCAGTACAAGCTCACTTCTCTTTTCCTCAGCTGCCATGAGGTGAGCAACCTCCTGGGTTCATGCTCTATGCATCAAGATGTTCTGCTTCACCCTAGGCCCAAAGCAATGGAGCCAGATGATCTTGAAAGCTCTGAAACTGTGACTCTAAGGAAATATTTTCTCTTTAGAAGTGTTTATATCAGATATTTTGCCACAGTGGGTAAAAAAGGTAAGGATTAGATGATTCTACATTTATGCAACTCCTCTATACTTGCTGATGCTAAATAGATGACAAAGCCATTGGTAATACTAAAATGATACCCGAGGACAGTCTAGAATAAATGGATAGTGTGATCCTGTGTATTTAAAAGTGGTGGTGTACTGATAGGATGCTTATCAAATGCTAATCATAGTTTTCTCTGAATAATGGGACTTAGGGACAATTTTCACTTTCTTCTTTAGTTGTTCTTTGTATTCTTTGAATTTCTTTTCACAATGTGCTTAAGAACCATTGCCCACCTGCAATCTTCAAAGGCTAAATTCTTAATGTGCTTAACTCTGGAGGCCTTGGATGAGGAGTTTGGGGAAGCCAAATTGCTCATCATAATAGAATAAGAGTTTGGCTTCCCAGAGCAACCTGAGAGAGGCTGAGACTGGAAAGAGGTGGGTAATGAAAAAGCAAGTAACAAGATCCCATGTGCTCACAACTAACCTTAAATTTTACATGGCGTGTACTATACTACTCACCCAGATGCTTGCTTCCAGACTTCTCAGGAGGGTCCTGAAATTTTGGGATCCCCAGTTTAAGGAGCGAATGTTTGAAGCACATGAAGGTATATAAGCCGGAAGTGAAGAATCCATCCTAATCTTGCAGGAATCAATAGAAATTTGGGGATGTCTTTTGTCTTCCGAATGGCACAGAATTGTTGGAGCTTAAAACAAATGCTCCCCATTATTTGTTGCTGCACAGCAAACCATCCCCAAGGCAATCACATAAGACAATAATAGCCATTTGTTATTACCTTTTCAGGTTGGGGGGTTGGTGGGGCTCAGCTGGGTGGCTCTTCCCTGTGGTCCTGTGGTGCAGTTAGGTGGCTGCTGCAGCTGGAGCCATGGCAAAATCTTCCCCATTCACACGTCTGGATCTGAGCTAAAGGCACTCAGACAGCACAGGATGGAACAGCTGCAGCACCTCTGGAAACCTCTATCTCTTCGTTGGCTGTCCTTGTGCTGTTTCCAGCAGGGCATCTTTAGGGGCTGGACTTACGTTCATGGCTCCAAAGGCATGTATGTGTTGAGAGAGAGAGAGAGAGAGAGCGCCAGGTAGAAGCTGGAAGCTGGACTGCTTTCCCACCAGCTTTTTAGAAGTCATGCAGAGTGACTTCCATGGTATTCTATTAGTCAAACTAGTCCAAAGGCCCACCCAAGTTCAAGGGGAGATGACCCAGCCTCCATCTCCTGATGGAATAGTCACAAAGCTCTGGAATGAGTGTGTGGGATTGAAAACATTGCTGTGGCCATTTTTGGAAAGAACAATCTGCCATCAGACATTTCACAGATGTTGAAGGCAGGGCCTGTCCTCAGCTGATATCTGAGCTACACTCAGGCAAAACAACAAAATGGTTTTTTTCTTTCTTTTTTAACAACAAGATATTCATGGATATAGTCTTTGAATCAAACCTAAGATCATTTAGAGGAACACTGCTGATAAGCTGGGACTTTATTATAGTAGATTTACTAGAGTTGGCTGTGAAAACCATCATGAACATGAAGACACCAGAAAGAAAACGAATGTTTCTTTCTTGTTTGAAACTCTTCCTGGATGGCTCCGGCAGTGCTAGAAATTGAACTGGAAAAACCTGGAAGAGGGCCTGGGGTCACAGGGTCAGCCTTAGCTGTTGGCAGGCACTGCACTCCGTAGAGACGGTTGAGATGAGGCATCAGGCAGAGCTTAGGCTGGGAGGCAGGATGAGCCTCAGTGGCTGTTTCTACATGTCACCCACGTCCACGTTCATCTTCCCTCGAGGGTCATCCAGTTAGGCCATGAAATTGGGACCCTTCTGCTTTATGTAAGCCAAGGGTTTTACAGACCTTGGCCTTGTTTCATCTTGGAATCTTTGGATTTCGACCTTAGGGACCAGCTTCTGCAAATGAGGGCTCTTCACTGCAAGGTACTGGTTTCCTCTGCCATTGCTCTGTCTTTTGCTGACTGCATTGAACCCTTTTAATCAGACCCAGAGTCTCCGATTCTGGATCTAGAGTGAACCTCTGGTTTATTCAGGTAGGAAAGCAAGAAAGCTGCCCTCTCTCACCATCCCAGGTCTTCTAGGCTTGGGTGGGATACAGGGGCCTCCATGTGGAAGAGAAGCAGTGGCAACTGAGAGACAATCATGGTGCACACTGGAAAATGCATTCGTTGTAGGCAGCAAGATGAGAGCAAACCTCTCCACGCACTTTGGCCAACTGCCCTTTTCCTCCTAGATTCTCAGGACTAGCATTCCATGGCCTCCTAAGTTTACCCTGCCTTCTGTGAGCCACACCCCCATCTCCCACACCTCTGTCCATTACTGATTTCTGTGGGTGACATTTTGGGCAATTCTTGTTTGGGATTCTTTGGAGCTGGACAAGAGCAGATCGGCACTTTCTAGTTTGTCTATAACTAATTTGTCCCCCTGATCTTCTTTTGTAAACTCATAAAAAGCAAGCCCTACAAGAACCTTACACATCGTCTAGTTCTACCTCCTCATTTTACAAGTCAAGACACTGAGGGCTAGGAAGGAGGAAAATGGATTTTCCTGCCAGTCTCTCCATAAGCATCTCAAACAAAGCTTGTGCAGGAGGCCTGCTCTGGGCATGGTGCAGACCTCCTTCTTCCTTGCCAATCTTCTCTGAGCCCCCTTCCTGGCTGTGGGCAGATCATGCCAAGAGTGTCAAACAGGAACGCATCCTCCTTCTTGAAATACATTGTGGAGCTGCAGGGCAGGCCCCTCAAGACCCCAGCACTGCAGCTTGCTCAGAGCTCAGCACACAGTAACCCAGAAACATATGTGGTGAGCAATAACAGTCATAAATTTTATGAGATTATGTGTTCCTAATGTGAGATTTCAGGCTGATCTGTTTGTTGAGCTATGCCAAGCTTCAGCGTGATTCAATCAAGTTGTGCTTAATCTTCCCTTATTTACTCTGGGTGAGGGTGAGTCATGGAGCATGTCTCTGGTCCAGTCTCCTGAACTAATTTAGCCTAAGGATTTTGATGGACTGGTGTTTTGGTTTTTTTGGTTGTTTTTTTCCCCTCTGCATGTTCAGAGCTTATTTATTTATGTTATTAGATGGTTCTAGACTACATGCAGTGAAAGTCTTCAGGGGTACTGAGGATAATGGCCCCTCCAAAGAGCAAGGGAGCACCTTGAAGTCATCATGGCTTCCTTTCCATCCAACTTGAATCCTCCACAATGCTTTCTTACCTGTGATTTCACTCACAGGACTTAACTTCATGACTACTTTAGCACAGAGAAAGGTACTTGGGCCCCAGGCTGTGTGAATCTTAGATGAAAGAAGAATCTTGCCCTCTCATCTGAAGATGTAAAAGCCTGGAAAATATATCCAAGGCTGGATGGAACTCCAGTCCCTGAGCAGCTCCAGCTTGTGTCCAGTCTCTCCTCTGGGGAGATGGGAACATGGAGACAGAGTTTGGAACTTTGTGTCCTCAACTGTCTTGTCTCAGTACAATAGCGGTGAAGAAGACCAGACTGTGAACCAACAGTGAAGGGCTTGGAGACCTTCTGGCTTCCACGGGATAGGAGAAATGTGGTTTTCTAGGCTTTAGGTAAAAAGAGTCACCTTGAGTCTTACTTTGATCAATGGGCAAACTGTCCCAGGATTCCTGGGTCTGAGGAAACTCCTGGAATGTGGGCCTTTCAGTGCTAAAAAGTGGGAATTTCCAGACAAGTTTGTCACCGTAACTGCGATGACCTTTGTCCTTTGATTTTGGCAAGTTAGACCTCAAAAATGTAGCCAGAGCTTTGGGTAAGGGTGGCAGAACCTCTTTTTCTCCCTCTTTTCCTCTCAGTCTCTGTGTCTCTGTCTGTCTGTCTGTCTGTCTCTCTCCTTCTCCTTTTCCCTTTCCCTCTCCCTCTCTTCTTTTCCTCTCCCCTCCCCCCTTAGAAGAAAGATTGCTGCTTTGAATATCTGTCTTTTCTGAAACTCAGATTGAGATCTTTGTTTTAAATAGTGTCTCACCTTGTGCCTGAGATGACCTGTACTGCAATCCTCCTATTCACACTTCCTGCCGGATGTAGCTGGGATGACAGGCACATACCATCACACCCAACTTTTTTTTTTAAATCAAGTTGGGGTATTTCACAAACTCTTTTGCCCTGTATGACCATGAACCTCAATCCTCCTAATTTCATCCTCCTAAGTAGCTAGGATTACACACATGAGTTATAAGTGCCTAACCTTTAGGTCGAGATTTCATTGTCATTGCAACAATGTCAAGATTGGGGTCTCTAAGAAGTGACCAGTGTCTGGGAGCACTACTCTCATGGATGGATTAAGGCATTAGTAGCCTTAACCCAGGCTAGTTGCTGAGAACCTATTTACAGAGCAAGTCCTAACCTTCCTGCTTTCTTTCATATGTACTCTATGCCCTTCCACTCCTCCACAGGGCACTGACACAACACAAAGGCTCTTGCCAGATGCCTTGCCATGCTCTTGGACTTTCTAGTTTCCATAACTAAAGCAAAGATTTCTTGATAAATGACCCACAAAGATATTCTGTTACAGCAAAAGAAAATGGACTGACAGCCTCTATCCCCCTTGGTGAGAGTGAAGGTCTACCTGCAGCCTGGTCAGTCACTCCAGGCAGCTCACTTTCTATTGCAGGGCAGCAGCCTTTCCTGCCAGTGTGGAGTATTGGCAGGCTCCATGCTTGCCCTAAGGGTAGAAAAACTCACAATCTCCGTGGGAAGGCAGATAAGCAGAAGCAGCTGCCATGGGGAAGGAAGATGGTGTGACCCTTCTGGGAGGGATGTCAACATTTCTGAAACCATAATGATCTGAAGTGGTTTCAAGCTGGCAGCAGGTTTTAGATTCATTTCTGGTGTGTGTGTGTGTGTGTGTGTGTGTTGTTTTTAGGAATAAAACTCAGAGTGCATCATGCTGAACTCTGGTTATAAAGGATAACATCCATATTCTATTGCACCTCAGAGTATGGACTCTGGAACCAGACGCCACCATTTAATTTGGCCTTCATTAATTAGTGTCATCTCTTTGGGCCTCAGTTTTCTAATCTGTAAAATGGACATAATGACAGTATAACTACCAGGATTTAATTAATATTCACAAACAACTTCCAATAAGGCTTGGTACATCATACTTAAAATATTACCTATGGTGCTGGTGCTGGTGGCTCATGCTTGTAATCATAGCTATTCAGGAGGCTGAGATTCCAAAGATGGATGTTAAAAGGCAGCCTGGGCAGGAAACATTTCATGAAACACTTATCTCCAATTAACCAACAAAATACTGGGAGTAGAGCTGCTGCTGCTCAAGTGGTATAGTGTATGTCAGCCTTGAGTGAATAAGCTAACACACACACACACATATACACACACACACACACACACAGAGTAAAGCAAAGTCACACATGTTAAGATACTTGGCAAAGTCACTTCAGTTGTCATCAAATTGTACACCAAGGGGAGCTCTGCTCTAAGGGTTGTAGTCACTTGTCATTTCTGCCAGCTGTTCTCAGCTGTTCTCCCAGTCACTTTTGCTGCATAGTTACTGCCTCCCAGAATGGGGTGGCCATGCTGTACTTCTTGCTTCAAATCTGGACCTAAATGGTGACTGTGGAGTTTGGCAGGTTTTGCTGAAAAGCCCTGTGTTGACAGAAGGTAGAAAAAGAAGATTCTTGGATCTCAAGGGCAAGAACTCTTCCCAAAGGGCCCAGCCTGGCTGGTCTGCTTATCGTGACACCAGGCATGGCTCACCATCCTCTACCCAAAGCCCAGATCCCAGTGACTTCTCAGC
Organism: Dipodomys spectabilis; assembly: GCF_019054845.1. Taxonomy (NCBI): domain Eukaryota; kingdom Metazoa; phylum Chordata; class Mammalia; order Rodentia; family Heteromyidae; genus Dipodomys; species Dipodomys spectabilis. Next base: position 21,095,316 of record NW_024871460.1, read on the forward strand.
TCCAGCCAGAGCCAACTCTCCAACTTGCACCAATCTTCCAGCACCCAAGGACCTTCGACATACAACTTCCTTGGCTGCTTCCTAAGGCCATACATTGAAATTCAGATTCTGTATTATTTTGGTTCAATATAGCATTAATATAACTTAAAACAGCTTGCCAAATTACTTCTGAGCAAATAAATTTAATAGTGGATGTTTTGGAAAGCTTACCTTTGGCTTGAATTTATGATGTATGTCTTTATTAATACACCAAAGTGTTCTCAAAAAGAATAATAGTCTTTAATTTGTAGTTTTTATTGCCATAATGGCATAAACTCAGCTTTCCCATCATGCATTTCAAAATGTTTCAAATTTATGTTTGGTAAATATGTATTTAATGTACATCTCACTGAAACTGAAAAGCATTTATACAAATCTTGAATGGCAGAAAAGAAAAAAAACTGTTGGTGTCAGAGGAGATTTTTGCTGTACCATTCACTACCAAGATTAAAATATCCACAGTCATGGAATTATTTCTGAGAATCATCTATTTTAATCTATGTGTTTTCCACACATATTTGCACTGTTCTGATAGCCATGGCCCCATAACTTATTTCATTCTTGATTATTTAGTCAAGTGATCTACTAACACTGTTTATAATCCTTTTCCAATTGTGTCATTTAGTGGAAAAAATACACAATATATTTATATATAGAAATATTTTCATTTGGGGATTCACGAATCTAACAAAAAATGTTCTAATGTGTCTACCAGGAATTGTGTGGCACATACATCATCCAGGTTGTAGCCAAGATTATGAGTAATATTTAGCTCTTTTTACCTTATTCAGATTGATTTCATTCATTGCATCTGCTGCATTTTTAATTATCTCGTTTTGTATTTCATTCCTTAAACAGGCACGGTATTATTTGGTGTCGATATTTATATTATGCATAAATGTTCTGCCATAATATTATCAAATTTTGCTCTGGCTTCTGCCACATGGATAGAATTTCTATTATCATGTTCATGCTCATAAAGTATTTTGGATCTTTCTCTGACCAGAAGATCTTGCTTGCCAAAAATTAAACCATGTATAATCGGCATTCAACAACAGCACAACAATTTTTTCCCTCATGATTATAATGCATTTAATTGTACTGATAATTAAAAAAAATCAGATATCAGTTTTTAATACTGGTATTCGTGAGATGAGATGACAAGATATTTTAACAAGCAAGGTCTTAGGTAGCAACAAAAGCAAACGAGTTACATTTGTGCAGAGAAGGTCTAGGCAACTTCCCTCCGTAGCCTGGCACAGTGGCCCAGGAAAACACCCTGCCTCCCTGCTTCTGTGCCATCTGGAACCCACAGCCTCCTAGTCAACGTGGCAGACCAGAGTGGGAGATGGTCTCCAAGAACGATATGTTAGGCCTCAGAAATGATAAGGTTGCCAGTCACCACACATTGACCAGAACTAGTCATATGGCATCTCCCAAGGTTGAGCAGAGCAGATAAGCAATCTGCATGCTTGGAAGGCGAAGAGAGCCAAATATGAGTGAGTGCCAGACCCTGCCACAATAACTTGATATGGTGCTGGTTTTTTGTTTATAATGAACATGTGATAGAGGCTGCCGGTTGTTGAATCTAATTCTCAATTTGTATTCTTTGTATCCCCCCAAAGAATTGGCAAAAAAAATAAAATAAAATAAAGAATCCTTTGAGGAAGAATAAACACAATCCAATGAAGACAATCCAATAAGATTGTAAAATATTCCTATTTCTAATACTTTCTGGAAAGCTAACTTTCTTATGTAAAGTTAAAAATAATTCAACCAGAATATCATCACCTGTAATATGAAAAATCTGACTCTAACCATATCCATTCTGTTGGATCTTAAGCTTCGTCCAGTTTCCCTTGAGTTTTTCTGGGAATCCTCAGACATAGCTTTACATGAGCTCCTCCAGCTGGTCTTGCACGCTCCTGTTTATTCTGCTATTTTTTTTCCTGGTTGTGAGGCTTGAACTCAGGTCCTGGGTGCTGCCCCTAAGCTTTTTCACTCAAGGCGAGGGCTTTACCACTTTAAGCCATAGCTCCACTTCTGGTTTTCTAGTGGTTATTTGGAAATAAGAGTCTCATGGACTTTCCCTCCCAGTCTGGCTTTGAACCGTGATATTCAGATCTCAGACTCCTGAATAGCTAGGATTACAGGCATGAACCACCCATGCCTGGGATGTTTATTTGGCTTTTCTGCTCTGGATGCTCTAGTTCCTTGAGAATACAGAACAGCAGCAATGTCCCCAAGGACATAAACTTACACTGAGCTCACCACCGCAGCATCCTTTCCTGCCTCCATCTGTGGCTGCCATGAAAACCTCAACAAATGATAGAGAAATCACTCTTTCAGTGCTCATTCTTTGAAGTGGCTAACTAGTGTTCCACCACAACCTATCTCAAATTTCAGTAGTTTAGAACACTGAGTGTTCATTTTGTTCATGATTCATGTAGGTTGACAATTTAGGCTGGGATTTGATGGTCTTCCTCTTGTGCCTGTGGTCAGCTGTGGGTCAACTTTGTTAAGCTTGACTATGTTCTTTCACATACTGAAGGTCATTGAGGTAATGGGACTGACTGACTCTGAGTCACATGTTCTCTGTTCATTGGTGTGGAAGAGGCAGGGGCCCAAGAGAAAGAGCAGAAATGTGTATGGCCTGGGTTCAAAACTGGCAAATGTCTCTTAATCCAGATTCCACTGGCCAAAGTAAGGTACACATCACTCAAGAATCAAGAAGATGATAAAGAGACTTCCTATCCACTTCTTGATGTGAGGAACAACAAAGTTGTAAGCAAGGGGTAGGAATACAGGAGAAGTGAAGGGCTCTTGTCATGTCTCTCCACAGCAACTCCTTGTGGGTGAACTGGGAATCCATGGACATTGGGCTAGGCGATATCAGAATGACAAGCCTAGGCTTACTCTGAATCACCTCTGCTCCTAGTACTTGTCTGTTGACCTTGATTATATTCATATATGCCAGCAGCATGGAAGTGAACATAGCCCAAGTATAGGATGTATTTATAGGATGTAACAAAATCCAATATTTCATGACAAAATAATCAAAATTTCCAGGGCAGAATTGATGTGACAGAGGGAAGAGCCAGTGGATTAAAAGACAGATCTATAGAAATTATCTAATCTATCTGAATTACAAAGAGAAAAATGTCAGAAAAAATGGATACAGACTAAGAGCAAATTGTCTGCCATTTAAGTTATCAGAGTTCCAGATAAGGAAGAAGAGTATAGTACTGGAAAAAAGTGCTTGAAGAAATGATTCCTTTAAAAAATCCTTACATATGGATTAAAGACATAAACCTACAGATCTAAGCCAGGCGCCAGTGGCTCACGCCTGTAATCCTAGCTACTCAGGAGGCTGAGATCTGAGGATTGTGGTTCAAAGCCAGCCTGGGCAGGAAAGTCTGTGAGACTCTTATCTCCAATAAACCACTCAAAAACCGAAAGTGGCGCTGTGGCTCAAGTGGTAGAGCGCTTGCTTTGAGCTGAAGAGCTGAGGGACAGTGCCCAGGCCCAGAGTTCAAGCCCCATGACTGACCAAACAAACAAACAACAAAAAAAAAAAACCCAAAACCTACAGATCTAAGAATGAACACCAAATAAGATAAATCCAAGGAAATCTATGACTCGCCATTTTAGAATCCAACTTCAAGCAAACTAAAAGAAAGAAAAATCTTGAAAATACCAAGTGATTAGGAATTCATAATGCTTGGAATAACAATTCAAAAGAAACCTCAGCAGCCAAAGAAAATGGCACAACATTAAAAAAAAAAAAAAAAAAAAAACAATGAAAAAAAGAAGCTCTGTCCAAGAAGTTTGTGTCTCAGGCAAACATACTTTGAGAACAAAAGTGGAATAAAGACAGCCTCAGAATAAAGAAAAAGAAGAGAATCTGGGGCAGTTGCTCATTGTTAAGGATATTCATTCTCTAGAAAGATGAAAAATGACATAAGTTGGAAACTTAGAACATCAACAATGAAGAAATGGCAACAGAAGTGACCAATGACTTGAAAATGTTTCCGTGAAAATGCAAAGACATTCCAATTTCAGCCCTTAGGGTCCCCCAAGACATGATATAAATAGCAGTTCTAAAAATCAGTGCTGTGAGAGTCATGGGGCAAATTGTTAGAGATAATATCAAATTACATTCCTCCTCTGCTCAGAAGTATCCCACATCCCATCAGATGACCCCTTCTCACCCAGAACTTCCCTTGAGTCTTCTATTTCCAAAGTGAAAACCCTTCCTACACTGTCACTATCTATCACTATGTTTATTTTTCTCCATAGAACTTGTCTACATTATTTCATACTATGTGTTTACTTTCTTGTGTATTTATGGCCTGTTAGGTCCCACTTAATGAAGACAGAGATGTTTGTCTTCTTTTTCACTGCTTTATGCCTTGCACAGGGCCTGGTATCTATGTTAGATTCAATGCCCAGCTGTTCTCCATGGCTTAATAAATGTTACAGTTTGTAGGAGTGAGCAGTTAAGTATTTCTTAGTAAACTAGAATAGCCATTGTGTCAAGTGACTCACACACTAGACATATTATTGATCCATAGAACAGTACTTCATAGTTTAGCTGTTGAGCTCCTCTTCCTCCTTCTGGTAGCAGCTGGCTGGTTTAGGGAGACAACTATTCCTTTCCTTATCTCTAACATGTGATCCCAATAAGAGCTCCATCTCACTTCCTGGCTTTGGTGGTTGGCCAGGAGGGAGGAACCACATCAAGCCAGGCCAATCACAGTCCTTCCCTGGGATCTTGGAACTTTAGGACAGGGAGTTGTCCAGAATTGTGCTTGATGCTATATGGAAAGGGAAAATGAGAAAGGCCTACACATCCAAGACATTGAGATGACAGTCAGCAGCACTTCATGTTCGGTCTTCCATAGCCGTCCACTGCCATCCATGCCCTTCTTGTAATTTGGTTATGTGGACCAGTTAACCTATTTTTGCTTAAGATTTATCAAGCTGGGTTTCTGTCACTGCAAAAAGAGTTCGGAATCATAGAATTGTATTTGACTCTTTAGCTATTGCCCGTCATTAGACACATTTTTGCACGTGTCAACCCTGAACCGAGAGATGTAGATAAATGACACAGAAACTCTGTTGTCAAGAGTCCTTCAGTTTAGTCCAGAAGACAGACCCAGAAATGTCATTTCAGTATGCCAAGTATACATTACAGATAACATGGGCAATGAAAAGGAGAGGGAACAAATTACTACAGGCTGAAGTGGTTGGAAAAGATTTCATGGAAAAAGTAAAACTTGGGCTGGAGGTTTAAGGAAGAGTGGGACATGGGGAAGATTGCTTGGGAACTTGTTTGAACAAGGACTCGGTTCTGCATGAGGAAACTGCAAAGGATGGACATGGGAGGTAGCTTCCAACGCGCCTTCACATTCATTAGCTCCTTTTCCAGAAACCAGAGAAAATGGTACATTATGATCTTTCCCACTTCATAGATGGTTTTTAGTCTTTCAATTCTTCCTCAAGGATGCATAGCCTAGTAAGTGGCAGATCTAGAACTTAAGCAAAATCTTTTCCTTTTTTGTGCAAAGAACTGAATTCCAGGTCAGAGAGTAGGGTTCTATCATGTGGCAAATGATACCCACTAATATTCAACAATTTCTCCATGTCAATAATCAACCAGAAGTTTTTTTTGTCTTTTTGTTTAAATAGGCATTTGAGTCAAGAGCCAACAAAATTCAAAAATCAAAGTTGATTGGTACATTTTATAAGTCTCTTAAAAATGTGTAGGTTTGCCTAGTGCCAGTGGCTCACACCTGTAATCCTAGCTAATCAGGAGGATGAGATCTGAGAATCATGGTTCAAAGCCAGCCTGAGTAGGAAAGTCCATGAGACTCTTATCTCCAATAAACCACCGGAAAACTGAAAGTGGTAGCTCAAGTGGTAGAGTGTTAGCCTTGAGCAAAAAGAACTCAAGGACAGCACCCAGGCCCCAACTTCAAGCCCCACGGCTGACAAATAAATAAATAAATAAATAAAATAGAAATTATATATAGTTTTCCTTCACTTTTTTATATTCCTTTGTAATTATTTTGGTAGCATTCTGGATTTTATTAGACTTTACTCAGTGGTATCCATTAACATGTACTTTGTCCCTTGCATTGGAAACAGTGGTTAGATCTCGAGGTTTGATTAGATTTAGGTTTATCTTTGGAAAGCTACGTCATAAGTGATAGTATGTGTGTCTAGATGGGGCACATCAGGAGACAAGCTGTCTTGTCATCTTCCTGTCATCACTGGTTTCAAGTTGCATCAACCTAATCTATTCATTATCATGGTCTCTGTTCCGCTCCTAATGGTTTTGGCAGCAATTGCTACAACTGCTTTCCTAACATTGGGTAATAAAATGGCGACATTCTTGTTCTACCATTCTTTCTTAATTTATAAGCTTGAATATAAAGATCATTCACATGTCAACTTTTGGCTATCCATTTCAATGGTCTCCCAAAGCCGTATGTTGAAGTTTTAGTCCCCAGTGTAGTGTTTACAGGTACTGGGCCTGTGGGAAGTGATCAGGTCATGAGTGCTTTGACCTCATCAATGTATTAATCCATGGGCCAATCATAGCTTAATAGTGTATTTGAGGTGTGGAAAATTTAAGAGGCAGGCCCTAGGTAGAGATAATAGGTCACTAATGGCATGCTCTTGAAGATATTTTGCCCCTGGTTCCTTCCTCTCTCTTCTTCTTGGCTTCCCAGTTGTCTTGAGGTGAGCAGCTTCTTCCATCAAGCAACAGGGCCAACCATGGACTGAAAGCTCTGAAACCATGAGCCAAGCCTTCTTCCTTTTAAGGTGGTTTTTAAAGAGAAAAACACTAGCTCATTCTGAGGTTTCCCACTCAAATTTAAAACCCAATGCTTTCTCTTAACTTCTATGATTTTATGTTTGTATCTCTTCTCTCATTTTGAAAATCTTATTTCTTAGAATTACGTATTTGTTTTATCCTAGTATATTTGTTTTATCCTAATACATCTCTGGTTTAAAATACAATAGTAGTGGGACTAGGAGAATGGCTCAAGTGGCAGAGCACCAGCCTGGAAAAGCACAAGGCCCTAAGTTCCAAGTACACACAGAATAGAAAGAATATAATAAGAATATTAGTATTAAAAACAGCTTAATGTTTAGGTACTGTATTGTATTGATTATTATGATATATGTCACTAGGGTTATATATTCAAGTTACTGGGCTTTAAAGATACTTGAAATTATTCTTATGTAGGTAGGCTTAACTGTCAGAATTATTTTCCACTTTTAAGTAATCCCTATTGGTTTAATTTTTTATAGTTGTGTAAAACACCGACCTTGCTTGAGGTTTTAAAACTCTGTATAATGAGGTAAGTTTCAATGCCTGTAATCCCAGCTACACAGGAGGTTGTGATCTGTGGATTGCAGTTTGAAGCCAGCTTGGGTAGGAAAGTCCATGAGACTTATATCCAATTAAGCACCAAAAAACAGCTAGAAGTAGTGTTGTGGCTCAAGTGGTAGAGTGCTAGCCTGAAGCAAAAAAGCTAAGGAACAGGGACCAGGCCTTTAGTCCTTCTATGACTGACACACACTAATCTATATAATGAAATACATTCATCTTCCAACCCAGTCCTGTATTTTTTTTAGTTCTTTCATATAGAAGTAACCATTATTATGTTTCGTTTTCCTGCATTTAAAATATAGAAAAATCTATCTGTATCAAATAATCTCCCATTTTCCAGAAATCTACTGTACTATATATACATGCAACACATAGTATTCTGTACCATTTTCCACTTTCTATGCCTTTAAGGTCATTCTACCATACCACATAGAATACTTCCTATTCCTTTTTTCAGCTGTATGGTAACTATCAGTTGCCCTGACAGGCACTGGTGTTGTTTCCAGTTCTTCACTGCTGCTATGAATACTCTTCTACACACATTGCTTCATGCTTTTGTCCATGTTCCTCTGGTGTAAAGTCTTACAAGTAAGATAGATTACTCAGAGGGCATATGCACATGTAATTTTGATAGATAATTGCTAAATTTCCTTCCACAGGGACTTTCATTGCCACTTGCAATGCATTAAATGCCTGCTTCCCCACTGCCTCCCTAACAGAATATGTTGTCAAACTTTTGGATTTTTGCTTGAAAAATGATTCCTCCATGCAGTGCTATTCTACTTTGTTCTTATTACAATTCAAGTTAAGGTTAATCCCCTAACACAGCTTCTGACTCATTGAAGCCATTCAATAATTATTTGCCCATTCCATGAAAGCCTGAAGTGGTATTTCTGGAAGATTAATGGAGCTACAGAATATAGAAAGCCAGAGGGAGCAGAGTCAAGGGCCACTTAGAATTTTCAGAACATAAACTTGTCATAAGAAATGTAACTTTAGTTTTCTTTAACCATTCTTACTTTCTCTTCTTGGGGGCAGGGGTATAAACTTCTGCCAATTCAGATTTTTGCCCCACTCTTCTGCACCTACAATTGTGTGTGACTTCCGATGTCTTCAGAGTAGGGTGCTAGAGGTGGCACTGGGAGGTGAAGTGGGATGTTGAGCACCACATGCCCTTCCTCCTGACAGACCCTCAGTCATGGGAGGCAGAGGTTGCATTGTTTGTATGGCCTCCACAGGTTTAGCTAGGGTCCTTTTTGGTTGAACAAACCTTCCACATCTTCCCCATTGCCCAGTTTAGGGAATGTATCTCTCCTGGGGCAGAGACTTGGAGGGAAAACTTGGAATAAATCTTAGTGCTCAGGCCTGATCACTAGCTTTTGAACTTGAGTATTTTATTTAGATGTAATTCCCTCCCTTAAGCAATGGATAGGTGCCTTATAGTCTAGTTTGAATAGCTTAGATGTATCACAGGGCGGGGGAAAAAAAGGAAGCATGTGGGATGGGAGGGGACCTCAGTTAATGTTTCCAAACACAAATCCAGTTATAGCAGTTAACAGCATATAGCAGTGGGCCAGGTATGTCGTGATGAGAGGTGGACTAAGGCACTGGCTGAGGGTTTGGGACTGATTGATGAAGGAGAGGAGAAATGATTGGAGAATGGGATTCAGTACTACCCAAGCCAAAGAAGGAGAGCACAAGGGACTGAAATGGGGCCAGCTGGAAGTAGGCACGCCAATCCTGGAAGAAATATCATGAACTTGGCTTTAGACTTGAGGGAGGTGTAGTGATGATAGTGAAATCCAGGAGAGGAGCTGAGATCCCAGATAGTCGCTGAGGTTCCAGGCCCAAGTCTGGGATGTTTCCACACGAGAGAGTTCAGGAGAACAAGATGACAGACGGTTCAGAGAGGCCAGGCCCTGTAGGGCCCAACAATGTGCCACCGTGTTTTAATTAGGATTTGATCTCACCTGGATTTTTAAGAGCATTCATTTCAGAGCTTTTCATAAAATACACAAGCCTGAGCTGAATGGGTATGGGATGGGTCCTTTTACAGCTCCAGCAGTCAACATAGGGTTGAGGTATTTAAGCTGGACATACTTTGCTATAGCCAAGGTTCTACATTATTTTTCCTAGCCTTACAACTCCTCCCTGAAGTAAAGTTGGTTTGTCTTTCAGTGAGTGGAACAAATGTTCATTTTATAGTTAATATGCACAGGGCCCACTGCAGCGGGGCAGAATTTACAAACTGCTAGTCATGGCGGATCCGACCACCACAGTGGTACTTTTTTTAAGTGTTTGATGTGATTTGCCTCATAACTCATTGATGAAATATAAAAATCAGGATGCTTCACCTAAGAGGAGGGGGAGAGAACACAGGTTTTTTTTTTTTAATCCATTTGGCCGGAGTGGGCCTCAATTTCCCTTTGGCAAAATGAGTGACGTGGAGAAGTACCTGCTCCCTCGGAAGGACTTGTATTTTCTGTGATTCATCCTGCTTGCTCCAGATCTCTCAGTTACACCATGTCCTGACACCTGTGGGCCTCGTGTTTGAAACCTCTGGCTGGGGGAAAGACAAGTCCCTAACTTGATTAACCACTGGTGGCTTTGAGCAAGTTATTTTACCTCTGAAGCCTCAGTCTCCCCAACTATAAAATGGCAATGATAATAATTGCCAGGGCATGGAGCAAATAAAAGACATAGAAATTGCTTAGCAAGTAGTAGCTAGTGCTGTTAAAGATGAGTGATACAGATTCTGTTTATTATATGCTAACCCTCCACAATAATGGTCTCTGGCAATATTGTATTACTCTAACAAAACACCCGTGGCTGTCTATTTTACAAAGAAAAGAGATTTATTTAGCTCAGCATTTGGAAGCTGAAAGTCCAAGGAGATCCTACTTGTTTTGTCTCTGGTAAGATGCTGCCCCACTCCCAGTCTGTGTCATAATATGTCAGGAAAACAGAACAGGAACTTCTGCATACAGAAGGAGCCAGGGCTGTGGGGTAGCCTCACTCTACATCTTGCTCTTGTGAGAACTCTCATCTTGAGACCAGAGTTAATCCCATCCAAAGGTGGTACTCTTAGAGATTCACAGTTCTCAGGACCAAGCTCTAGCGGCAGGGAAGGGATATAATCAAACATAGCCATTGCGATCCAAGGCGGATGGGCCCAGAGAGCAGGGAGCCTGGGAGCAGACCGAGCCCCTCAGGCTGTGGTACAAGGAAACCTCCCGGGATAAGCCAGAGACCTTGGGCCTGGATTTCTTTCCTTTTCTTGGGAGAGAGGCAGCCCAGCTGGGCCTGTCTGGACTTTGAACTTGTGCCATGCAGGAAAGAACCCAAGCCCTAGGAAGGCTGGTCCCCACCCCTGCCTGCCGCCTCTCTGCTGCAATTCCAGGAACTAGGCCCTATCAGTTGGGCCCAGGTTCAGGAGTCAAGTTTCTTGCCATTTCCCCTCAGTCATGTGGCTGCTGGACTGGACAACACAGGCAGATGGAATGTGATGAGCTCTCAGGCAGTACTTTGTGTGGGGACAGGGAGGGGGGAACCTCAGATGGGAGATGGGTAGGATGTGAATGAGGAACTTGAGAGCCCCAGGGAAGCAGCCTAGACAGGTTAGTCAACTCAGACAGCTGAAAAGCAGCTGAAAGTTTCCCACCCAAGCTGCAATCCCTCCATCCCTAGAAACCACCACTTCCAGGATGACTTGCCCTCTGCTGGAGGAGGCCCCTCCCTCCAGAGGCCTTGACCTCACATGCTAAAGGCCTGGCCTTTAGCCAGGTATTTGAAAGAGGTATTTGTTTTCAAGGCTAGCACTCTACCACTTGACCCACACCTCCACTGCCAGCTTTTATATGTGTGGTTAATTGGAGATAAGAGTCTCGCTGGCTTTCCTGTTAGGGCTGGCTTCAAACAGTAACCCTCAGATCTCAACCTCCTGAATAGCTAAGATTATTACAGGCATGAGCCACCAATGGCCAGCGGGAAGTGTGTGTGTATGTGTGTGTGTGTGTGTGTGTGTGTGTGTAAGCAAAATGCTCTATGCACTGTGATCACTGCACATGCCTATTGCTTGCTCACCTAAGAACCTAAGAATTTAAAAATGGATGCAATGATAGGGTAGACATTCTCCTAACGACCGCCCCTGCTGCTCCACACTCATTTTCCACGCCTGGTTGGGAGGCAGGGAGAAGCCTATCTGCTACTGACTGACCCAGACACCCATAAGGGCCAAGCTAGCTGCCAGAGCCCCCTCAGCCGTATCCCAGCGGGCTCCTGCTGCTCTGTGCTGCTCACAATGCCACAATACCAGGTCCCATCTGAACCTGAGGTAGGTAAATCACTCACTTGGACATAACATTTAACATTCAAGATAAATAATTTAATCTTTTAATGCAGTGCATTTTTTGTCAGTCTGGGGGCCTGAACTCTGGGCCTGAGCACTTTTCCTAATGCAATGCATTTTTAATTATTTAGTTGTACAAAGTTTTTACAATTCCGAAGGTCAATTATGAGTACATAATTGTACATAATTGATCTATGTCACCCCTCAAAGCAATACATTTTTTTAAAAAATCAAAATGAATGTTAAAAAAATTCAAGATGTACACAATATCAGACTTCTGTTTTCTGGCAGTACTGTTGTTTGGACTCAAAGCCTTGGTTTTTGCTTTTGCTTTTTGTTGTTGGTCACATTGAACTCATGGCCGGCCTGGGTGCTGTCCCTGAGCTTTATTTGCTCAAGGCTAGTGCTCTACCACTTTGAGCCACAGTACCACTTCCAGTTTTCTGGTGGTTAGTTGGAGATAAACGTCTCAAAGACTTTGGTGCCAGGCTGGATTTGAATTGCAATCCTTAGATTTCAGCCATGAGTAACAAGGATTACAGGCCACCTGCGCCCAGCTCAGGGTCTTATTTTTGCCAGTTGAACCATACTCTCAGCCCTTTTTGCTTTAGTATTTAGATACTATCTAATGCTTTTTGGTTCTTCTACCTCAGACCAAGATCCTCCAATCTATGTCTCACTCATAGCTGAAATTGCAGATGTAGGCCAGTGTGCCTAACTCTCAAGTTTCTGGATGAAGGTAGGGGTCAACTTGTATTTATATGACTCACTTCCTCTGCCCCAGTCCAGCTTATGGTCTTGGTCCCCACAGTCTTGTAAAGTGGTAGGAAGTATTGGATCCCATTCTGACATCTACCAGTGATTGACTCTTTATTGAAATGACCAAGTGCTTTGAGTCTCTATGTACTCATCTGTAAAATGGAGCAATAATTCCTGCCTCAAAAGTTGTTCTGAGGTTTAAATAGGGAATAATCAATAAAATGGTCCCCACACAGCAATAGCTAGGCTTACCACAAGCTTGGATCCTTTTGGGTTTCTATAGGCTTTTTCTCCTAAGCTTCAAAAGGGACATTGTAAACTAGAAAAAATGTGTTTAGCACCTAACCCAAGTTCCTGTACACAGAAGATGAGCTATGGATATCTGTGAAGTACTTGGGTTGAATATGGGAAAGGCAGTTGATCCAGTAATGAATTGAAGGGTAAAGCAAATGTGCAGGTGGTAATAGAAGAAGTGAGGACCCTATCAGAGGCTGGAAATGCAGATCCCAGGAGCCCTGGAACTGAAAAGGGGGGGGGGGAATCCACAAGAACAGTAAAATAAAACTATGACCAACACTGAGAAAAGTATATACCACCTATGTAATGAGCAGAAATTGATGTCCTTGTTGTATATTATTCTTTCATGCATCTATAAGAAAAAGATGAAGAATACCTACTAGGAAAATGAATGGCAGATTTAAACAGGTAATTTTACAAATAAAACATACAAATGATCAAGAATCCAAGAAAAACATGTTCAACCTTACCAATACTCAAAGGAATGCAAAACCCTCATGTACCAACCCATAACTTTAAAACTTGCAATTCCTGCAAGTGGTTCAAATTTTTAATCCTAGCTCCTCAGGAGGCTGAGGATTGCAGTTCAAAGCCAGCTCAAGCAGGAAATGTCTGTGAGACTCTTATTTCAAATTAATTATAAAATGCAGGAAGTAGAGCTGTGGCTCAAGTGATAAGAGTGCCAGCTTTGAGCAAAAAAACCTCAGGGGCAACATCCAGGCCCTGAGTTCAGGCTTCAGGACTGGCACACACACACACACACACACACACACACACACACACACACACACATACACACACACTACAATTTCTGGCCCCAGGGAGGGTCAGAAGAAATAGGTAACCCCATACATTGCTGAAAGGAGAGAAAATAGATTTTTGTAGAATGTCATTGAATAAAAAGCTCTAAAAAATGGACCAGCACTCTAGCTCAGCAATAACCTTCCTTGAAATTACCTAAGTTACAACCTGAGTTGGGAGCTTACATGATAGTGACAACCAAGAACTGTTTAGTAGGACACTGGCCATAACTTCTCTGTGCTTCAAGAGAAGATTATTATTCTTTTAACTTTACACAGATAGTTGCACAGAATCAAAGTATTGCTGGGTGATAAGATGTGAATTTCATTCTCTTCTTTTTTATAAACAAATTCTTTTGTAAGAGCATATAACATGAGCTTGACCCTCTTAATAGTGTTTAATAGTAGATCATTGTTGATTCAGTAGTGTACAGCACATCTCTAGAGCTTATTCGTCTTGTTGTGAGCCTCCCTATGATCTTCCTTACCCCCCTCCACCTTCCTCAGTCCATAGTAATCACTATTTTTTTTTGCCAGTCCAGGGGCTTGAGCTCTGGGCATGGGCACTGTCCTTGAGCTTCTTTTGCTCCAGGCAACCGCTCTACCACTTGAGCCACAGTGCCACTTCTGGCATTTTGAGTAGTTTATTGGAGATAAAAGCCTCACAGAGTTTGCTGCTGGGGTTGGCATCCAACCACAATCCTCAGATCTCAGCCGTAGGATTACAGGTGTGAGCCCTGACAGCCAGCTACTATTATATTCTTTGACTCTAGAAAGAGGGATCAGGTAGTATTTGTCCTTCTGTGATTGTCTGATTTCAGTTAGTCTGATATCTTTTTTGTCTGAGTAGTATCCCTTTCTCTGTTCATCGATTGGTTAACACCTAGGATTTTTTTAATACCTTGGCTGTTGTGAGCATGGAGTTCTAATATCTCTCTGAACTTCTACTTGCGTTTCTTTTGGATAAAAACAAATAATCAAGAAGTGAGATTGCAGGGTCATAAGGTAGTTCTTGCTTCTCTGAATATTTCCAGTTCTCTCCAATGAATATATTGACTTTTATAATAATGCTGTTGGTTCTCCTGGTGAGCAGGGGAGTGTGGTAATGGGTAGCTCACATCTTCACTTTTGGAGCTGTTGGGTCACTTCTCCAGTTCTGGGGCACTGAAGGAGGAATAGAGGAGGAGGTTGATGGGCCAAGTGGCCAGTGCTGGGAGAGAAGGCCAGTGCCTGTTTCTGTGGCCTATGGCTGACTTGCAATAAAAGCAAACAACAAAGCTTTTGAGTGGAATGACTGCATTATCTAATACAACAGAGCCTGAAAGGAAACCTGCTAATAATTGTTTAAAGCTAATTGTTCTATAAAGGCCACAGAGTGCTTGTGTACCTTAGTGGCTTCATTGGGAAATTATGTAAACAGATCCATCCATTGCTTGGCGACTAGCAAATTGATTTTTGAGTTTACCATATTTTCACAAAGGTTATTTTTCTTTGTACGAGCATCTCAGTGGCTGAGAATCCAGACCTTCTAATGATATTGGAGCTCTCTCAGATGTTAACTCTTGAACTCCTTGACCCCTAACTGAACAAGGTGAGAAGCAGGTCATCTGAACCAGAAACACAAATCTGGGCCATCAATGCCTTCAGCAGCCAGAGCTTATAGCCACCTAGGACCCTGGTTATACTCCCACCTACCTCCCCCACCTACTCCACACCCCTCCCCAAATGCCACAGACTTCTTAGTGGATGTGTGCCTATATCTGAGCCTTGCAATGGAGCAGATTAAAGCCTGCTTGGTAAAGACATGCCTCATCTTGGGAGGCCTACATGGATTGTTGATCTTGTTCAACTGAACTGATATTTGTAGGTGGTATTCAGCGAGTGGTTTAGTCCCATCCTGGGCCCTTTCAATGCTAAATAAGCCACAGAAGAGAGTAGAGTCCTAAATCAATAATTATCATGATGACGATCAGAAAGGGGGAGGAACAGGGTGGGGAGGATCGGTAAAGACAATTACCATTTATTGCTGTATTCACTATGTATTGGGCAGTCAGTTAAAGTCAGTCAGGTATACAGTACCTTTCTGAGTGTGGGGGAGTGTCTGAGGCTGAATACAGGGAGCATTGACCTAGTTCATGACTCCACTGATTCCCCAGGGTCCAGGAGCTGGAATTGCTTCCTACCTGCAGCTCTCAGGACAGTGGCCTTAGGAACCTGCAAGATGACTTGCTGTAAACACTTTCCAATGCTCACCATGCCTGTGAGCAAAACAGCATACATGGTCCATGAGGTGTTTTGTTTCAACCTATTTTACTTTTTCATTCTAGTTACATTTTTAAATACTTAACCTATAAGTACATGTATTATGAAAAGTTAGAATATGCTTATCTTTTTTTATTAGATACTTACTATTCAAAGACCAATAATAACTCAATAATTCAGAACATTTATAACATTTAGAACCTCATGGTACATAGACATGGATGTATTTTAAAAAAAAAAATCTCTGTTTTGTTGCCAAAAAATATTTGCATAGTTAAGACAAAAACTTCCACACATAAAGCAAACAATTTGTTATGGTTTGTTATGTTATCGGAAGTATTCATGGGTTAATGGCTTGGTCCCAATGAACCTGTGTTCTGAGGCGGGGCTTCTAAAAGGGGATTGGGCCATGAGTATTTTAACCTCATCAGCAAATTAACCCATTGAATTAACCTTTTGAATTCATAATTTGATTGTGTTACTGGGCTGCAGTGGGCCTAATTGAGGGAAGTAGGTCTTTGTGAGTGTGTTTTAGGGGCTACATTTTCATTGCTCTCTTGCTCCCTGCTTCCTGGCTGTCAGGATGTTCCTTACTCTACCACAAGCAAAATAGTTTGAGGGTCAGTGCAAGGTATCTATGCCGGGTTCCTGGACATCATTACACACACACGTCTTAAACTCCCCAAATCAACTGCGGATTGGATGTTACACATGTATTTCCCTCTTTAAGTTACAGACATGTACTTTGCATCAAACTCTAAAGGTCTTCCCTACTTTGTAGAAGTTAAGCTATGAGGATTCTTTTTTCCCTATAAGATTCTCTCATGTTTAAAATATTCCACTCCTATGAATATTTAAAATAACATCAGAATAAATATTAGACTCTCATGTGGCTGTGTTTCATCCTTGATTAGTTTTGTAAATGTAAATTTTGACTAGGCACTGCATTCTTATGATATGTAAATATCAATATGGGGAGTTCTAGTTCCATAGAAGATGAAGTAACCTCATTTCATTCTTTCTCTCCCAGTGAGCACAAGCACAAAACCTGAAGAGAACACATGCAGGCCTATGTGAAGACTATGAAAGGAAAATCACAGCAGGCAGACTGAGGAAGAATTCAAAATAGCATTGGTGGGCTGGGAAGGTGGCTCAGTGTGGTAGGCCTTGGGTTTGATTCCTCAGCACCGCATAAACAGAGAAGTCCGGAAGTGGCACTGAGGCTCAAGTGGTAGAGTGCTAACCAAGAGCTGAAGAGCTCAGGGACAGCACCCAGGTCCTGAGTTGAAGCCCCACAACCAACCAAAAAATAAATAAAATCAAAATAGCATTGGTGTTGAGTTCACTACGGCTTTCCTTTACAGTATCACATGACCAAAACCATCTAGAGCCTTAACGTTATCACTGTCAAGTAAAGTTTCAAGAGGATTCCAGTTCTGCTTCAAGAACTGGGTAAAGAAACTGCTAATGATCCACGAAAAAAGGAAATGTCACCATTTAATTTTCCCCTATCTTTGCCTGTGACCCAGTTACCAGGTAATCTGGAGACTACAGTGGCAGTGGCAGCTAGAGAACACACAAGAGCCAATATTCTAAGGTAAGTGAAACTTCCGCTCTGTAGTTCCAAGAGGATGGAGCAAACCCTTTTTACCCTTTTCTTTCCTCCCTCCAGGTGGGCTAGGATATGAATCCAAAGAAGAATGTGACAAAATGTTCTCTGGTCAGAGAACCAAAAGGAGAGCCTCAGGAAACAGAACAGTGTGTGGAAGAGTGTGGAGAAGGGGAAATCTTGGGGGAAAAATCACCCTATAAGAGTGCTGATAAACACAGGGGTTCATCTTCAAACTGCACAAGTGTGGATCTGATCATAGTCGGCAAACAAAAGACTTTAAAAACTGAACCTAACATACCTGTCATGGTCCCAGACTCCAGTGGGTGGTGTATATTCAGGACTGAGCAAGAACTAGAACTGAAGTGATTATGAGAACTATTGTCTAGGGAAGGTAGATTGAAAATTCAATTTAAAATGAAACTCATTGAATAGGCTGATTGGAAAAATGGAGATGACAGACAAAACAGCTAATGAAATTGAAGATAGGTTAATAGAAATTATTCATCTGAACAATAGGGAGAAAATAAAAGGAAAAAATGACCAGAAACATCATGATCTGTGGTACATTGCCCAAAGTCTAACATAGAAAGAGAACAATGCTTAAAAATATGTGAAGAAATAATAGTTGAAAATTTCCTAAATTAAGTGTAATATAAACCCACAACCTGATTTTTAAAAGTCCCTTGAGTTGACATTGGACTTAGTAGTAGAAGATTGCATTCTCCCCTCTTGAGATGAAAACAAGAGAAGGATATCTATCCTCACCCCTCTTTTAGCATATACTAGAAGTCTTAGCCAGTACAACAAGGCAAGAAAAATAAATATAATAACTACAGTTTGAGAGCATAGAAAATAAATCCTACTTAGAAACTTCAAGGAGTATATGCACATATGTGCATGTACACAATACACACACATATGCACATACACTTTCTTAAATGAACAAGATAGCATATATAAAGTTAACACTAAACAATCGTAGCAGCTGAACTCCAGTGGTTCATTCCTGTAATCCTAGCTACTCAGGAGGCTAAGATCTGAGGATTGTGGTTCAAAGCCAGCCTGGGTAGAAAGGTCTGTGAGACACTTATCCCCGATTAACCACCAGAAACCCAGAAGTGGCACTGTGGCTCAAGTGGCAGAGCACTCACCTTGAGCTGAAGAGCTCAGGGATAAGCACCCAGGCCCAGAGTTCAAGTCCCACGACCAAAAACAAAACAAAACAAACAACAAAAAACAAACAACAGCAATACAAAAACATTATATAATTAGAAAACAATACTACATTTAAAATAGCTTCAATAAATTAAATGCTTATGTATGTGTAAGACTTCTCTACTGAAACTAAATGCTGATGTAAAAGATCAAAGAAAACCTAAGTAAGTGGGAAGACATATGCCATCTTCATGTATTAGATGACTCAATATAGTAAATATACATATCTTATGTAATTGATCTATAGATTTAATGCAGTTCCAACAAAAATCCCAGATGAATTTTATAGCTGATTTTAAAGTTTAAATAGAAGAACAAAACATATGGACTAGCTAAACAATTTTGAAAGGAAAAATAAAGGATGGATTTCACTATTTGCTTCTGAGGCTTACTATCCAGTAAGCAGTATTTACAACAATGTAGTATTGGTAAAGGGATAGATGAAGAGACAAATGCTGAAAAATATAACATCCAAAAATAGACTCACACATGTATAGTCAAATGATTATTAAAGGATGGAGTTATGGCTCAGTTGGTAGAGTGCCAGCCAATGAGCAAAAGTGTCAGGTACCAAGTTCAAGTCAAGGTCTTAGACCAAAAAAAGGTGATTTTTTAAATAAAAGTGTGAAATCAATTCAGTGGTGAAAATGGAAGAATTGAATAACCATATACAAAAACTGAACTCACACCTCAATTTCAGGGTTTAAACAAGAACTAATTCAAAATAGACTTAGAGTATAAGTGTCATATATAAAGCTATAAAACTTATAGAAGAAAACTAAGAATAGATATGTCACTTTGTTTGTCAATAAATCCTTAGAATAGCATCAAAAACATAGTCTTTTTGAAAGATGAATGAGCCCTCATCAAAATTTAAAGTTTAGTCTCTGAGAAAGATACTACTAAGAGAATGAAAAAGAGAATATCTGAAAATTATAAGCCTAACAAGGCGTTTTATCTAGACATCTAGATAGAGAGTATCATTTTGGGGGTTTTTGTATGTGTATCCCAGTCCTGGAGCTTGAACCTGGGCCTGGCTGCTGTCCCTGTGCTTCTTTTGCTTCAGGCTAGCATATTACCATTTGAGCCACATCTCCACTTCCTGCATTTTTTGATTAATTTGAAATAAGAGCCTCACAGGCATTTCTAGCCTGGGCTGGCTTTGAACCATAATCTTCAGATCTCAGATAGCTGAGTAGCTAGGATTACAGGTGTGAGTAACTATCGCTAAGCTTAGAACTTACCTTCAAAACATTTTCAGAATCAACATAAGAAGGTGGTGTGTGTCTCAGTAAGACCAGCATTAAACTTCTGTCATGGCAGAGAGACTCAGCACCTTCCACTAGGCCCCTCCTCTTAAAGATCCCCACCGCCTTTTAACATGGCCATATTTGGGGACTAGGCTTCCACCTATGAACCTATTGGGACAAGATGACAAACTGAATTAACCACAGGCTGAGAATGGATGAGTGGCTGCCAGGGAAGGCTGTGACTATAAAGAAACAGCACAGGGCAACTTTTAGGGGTAATAGAACTGGTCGATTGCAACTTTGGATTTGGTTTAGTTGATGGTATTTACATATTGCATGCAAAATCCTGAAGAACTGGCTCTTTAAGACTGCCTGAACCAGAGGGGGAGGGAGGGGCTATTTATTGGAGTGTTCAGCCAGGTACAACTCACAGCCTACTGCCATGTGTGAGGCTAAGTCACTGCCAGAAATCAGTGTTCAAGTTTAAACTGTGATTGTCCCAGACCGCCTGGCTTATCAGATAAATATTTATAGAATAAATGGCTTCAACTCAGCATGGGTTGGATGGAAACTCCTACACATCCATCCAATTCCTGGGCTCTGGCTGTCTATTCTATAAAGCCACCAGATACCAAAGACCAGTGCCTGCAGTTTTGTATTATACAGATGGGCCCTTTCCAACCAGGACATCTTCACCCTCCAGCCACCCCGGATGAAGCCATCAGCAAACATAGTCTGAATGTCTCCCCCATGCTTCTCCCAGGATGCTTTTGAATCTCAGTTCTGCACCTATGTAGATCCACAACCATCTGTCCTTCCTTCCTTCTTTGCTTCATTCCTTTGTCCTTTGCTTCCTTGCTTCTTTCCTTCCTTCCTTCTTTCCTTCCTTCCTTCCTTCCTCCCTTCCTTCCTTCCTTCCTTCCTTCCTTCCTTCTTTCCTTCCTTCCTTCCTTCCTTCCTTCCTCCCTTCCTTCCTTCTCTTTGGTAGTACTAGGGTTTGAACTCAGGGCCTTGTGCTTGGTAGGCAGGCACTATATCACTTGAGGCACACTGTCCACCCTTTTCGGGTTGACTATTTTGGAGATAGGGTCTTGTGTTTATGTCTGAGCCAACTTAGTTTATAATTCTCCTGTTTATGCTTCCCACATAGCTGTGTTGACAAAGGTATACCTCCACACCCAGATTTTTATTGAGATGAGGGTATCACAGACTTTTCCTTCCTAGGCTGGGCTTGAATGTTGATCCTCCTGATCTCCATCTCCCAAATAGCTAGGATCACCACATCCTACCTGAAAAAAAAGAAACTGAAAAATTAAGGTCTGGATGTGTGTGACTCAAATGATAGAACATTTGCCTAGCAAATACAAAACTATATTTTCAAACCCTATATGGTAAAAAAATTAAATTAAAAAAAAACCTGCCATGAAAACAATACCTATGTATAGAGTTGTGATGATTCAATAAGATAATGACTGATGCCCAGCATGCACTAAGTGCTCAACACATACTGTCAGGAACGCAAAAGAATAAGCTATCCCATAAGCCTCTGTCCACATCAGATCTGATGACATACCACTGGCCAAAATGGGTTCTAAAGAAAGCATATGGGGCTCAAGGCAGGCTGAAATATGCTTTACAAGGAAAAGGGTGTGGCCATCCACATCTCATCACAAGGCCATCCAATACCACAGCTGCTGGCAGGGGCACAGAGGAGCTGTTAAGGGCATGAATATAAACTCAAAACAGCACAATAAAAAAATTAATATAAAAACTCCCATTTATGGAGCACCTACTATGGTAGGAGGAACTGTTCTTAGAAAATAGGGGAATGAGACCGGAGGAAGATGGCAGAGGAGAAGTTGGAAGCTAAACAAACTCTTGCATAGAAAGCAGTTTTAGTGTTCCAGTGAACAGTCTTAGGCTAGAGAATTAAACCAAGTGTGCCATCACAGTACTGAGAGTTTGGCCAGAGAGGGAAAATCCAGGCAGCTTGGTCAAGGAGATAGATCTGAGCACTTGCTGGTAGCCGTGTCTGCAGCAACTGTGGCAGCAGCCACTATACCAACAGAGAAAGTCCGGGACAAAGGCACCAGATGCGGCGTGGAAGCGGATTCTACTCACTACGAGCAAGAACTGACAAGGAGCAGAAATCTTCATCCTGCAGATCGCAGACCAGAGAAGGACCAGGAACCAAAAGTCTGGCATGAGTAGAACTCTGACATCCTCACTCCTTCTCACAGAGGCTCAGTGGGAAGACAGCTCCTCCCTCACAACCGGAGAAGATCTCCATCTTCTCCAGGCCAATCAGCTAGCTAAAACCTGGGCCTTGGAAGGAAACAATTGGAGACATTAGCAGGTCACAGGAACCTGACCTGACCTGCCAGTCTCAGCTCCCACCCAGGGGAAAGTCACCCCGCCCAGGCAGAGATAACTCTGCCCCCATAGGAGTGACTTTCTTCATTGGGTAAACAGAGCCAGAAGTTACCCCTCCTTATGGCAGAAACTCAGTAAACATAAACCCTGAGAATAGCTCCAGGCTGGGCTCTGTGAGTGTCTCAGGAGCTAACCCCTCAGGGAAAAGCTACAGTTCGCTGAAAGGCCTCAACTCTACCCAGAACCTAGCCTCATCACAGTATCTCCAAACTAGAGGAAACAGCTATGTCCCTCTTTTGTGATACTCAAAGCAGATCTCCTTCCCACTGAACTAGCCTGGGAAGAGGATCACAAAGTCCTGGGTAAGGCAGAGCTGTCTGCTCAAACAAGCTGACTTAAGAAACCAATCAAGCCATAGGAAAACCAAACACCACAAGCAGACCAGAGACTCCACCGAGACTGTTAGAGACACAGGAGAAATACAAGATCTTCCTCACCCCCCAAGAAAAAAAAAAGAATTCTTTTTTCTACCTATTTATTATTTTAAAAATTGTTTTCTATTATTTTTTCTTTTTTTCTTTCATAATTTTTAGTTTAGGAGTGTATGTGTGTGTGCTTTTAAAAAAAACCTCTTGACCTTTCGGTCCTTTTTTATCTTTTTTTCTTTTCTCTTTCTTTCTTTTTGTGTGTGACTTAATTGCCGTTCTTCTCATCCCCAGATATACCTGTCAGTGATTATTAGACCTTATCCCTCATTGTGTACATACTTAATCCAGAAACATTACTCAATTCACAACCTCTTAGGCTTAACTTCTTTAATAGTAGTATTATTTCTTTATACCTATATAACTTTCAAGTATTCCAATTTTAAGAATTTTTATTTTTAATTTTTTAATTTTTCCTTTTTATCTTTCCCCTCCTCTCATCCTATCCTTTTCTTCTCTCGATATCATTTCTTTATACTTACATAATTTTTAAGCATTTCATTTTTTAAATTTAAATTTTTGTTTTTCCATTTTTTTCTTGTTTTTTTTTTTTTAATCTCTCTCCCATTATTCTGTTCTATCCATTTCCCTCTCTGAGATTAGGATTTGGTTAGATTCACTCTCCTTTTACCACTCCACATCCTTCTAATTATATTTTCCCCACAATTCTCCCTAAACCTAATAATTTCTGGTTTGCTGAATCCCTCTTGAATGTTCTTAGACCATTAATCCATAATTGTTTGATGTTGAATAGATTGTATCCGTTGAACTAGATTGTATCTACAGCCATTTTGACTGTGTAACTACAGGACTCTTATTGATGCTTGTCTTAATATAGTGTTCTAACACAAAATTGGTGTTAGAACAAGCCGGAGAAACACAAGAAAAATGACAAGTCTGGATAGCTCAGCTCCCACTGAGGATAATCAGGTGACAGAACAGTTAATGACTAATCCAGAGGAGAATTCCCAAAAAGCTCTACAAACACTCTGGTAAACATGGTGAATGAAAAGACTGAAAACCTGCAAAGGACTCAGTGTGAGGGTGATAGGGAGCAAGACGAGGAAAACCAAAGATTAATACAGGAAGCTCATGAGCATGTTGAGGCTAACCAAAACTTACTACAGGAATCTCATGAGCATGAGGAAAGCACTCAAAGATTAATACGGGAATTGCATGAGCAGGCTGAGAACAGTCACAAAGAGAAAGACAGGAATTGCATGAGTAGGCTGAGAAAGTCAAAGAGAACTACAGGAATTGCATGAATGTGAGGAAGCTAATCAAAGAGAATACAGGAATTGAGAGAGCAGGATGAGAATAGACAAAGATCAATAGAGGCTTTCATGGAATCCATAAACAGACAGCTGAAGGAATCCAGGAAGACTACAAAGGGAATGCTGAATGGAGCCCATCAGAAGGAAAGTGAGTCCAAGGAAACACTGAACACCAAATTAAGGAAGTAGAGAAGTTCATACGAGATCTAAAACAAAGCTCCAACAAAGAATTTGATGCCATCAAAGCCGACCAATTAGAAGGAAGGGAAATAAAAACCAAAGTAGAAAGTCTTGACAGTAGGTTAGACATATGCAGAAGATCGAATCTTGGGGATTGAAGACAGTCTAGATATTATGGATAAAGACTATACAACTATCCAAGACAAATCCAAGACATATGATAGATCTAGTCAACATTTGGAAGACACCATCAGAGGCCTAATCTGAGGATAATGGGTGTAGAAGAGCACCTAGAGACAAAAGTTAATGGTCTAGGAAATTTATTTAACAGGATCCTAGCAGAGAATTTCCAAAACATGCAAAAAGATAGGCCTATTCAGATACAAGAAGCCTTTAGAACCCCAAAGAGACCAGACCAGAACAGGACATCCCACCATCACATTATAATCCACACAGGATCAATTCAGACCAAGGAAAGGATCCTTAAAGCTGTCAAGGAGAAAAGATCAATCACTTATAAATGGAAACCAATTAGAATCACCTCAGATTTCTCAGCAGAGACAATTAAAGCAAGAAGAGCCTGGAATGATGTATGCCATGCCCTAAAGACAAACAACTATCAACAAGAATACTGTACCCAGCTAAACTCTCCTTCATAACAGAAAGTCACATAAAAATCTCCCATAGCAAAGAAAAACTGAAACAATATATCTCCACCAAACCAGCCCTACAAAAGATACTTACAGATGTCCTACATATAGAAAACCAACAAGACTAAATAAAAATTAAAAAGAAAAAGAAAAAGAAAACGAACAAGACCACAATAAAGGCCAAGAAACTTCACCCAAACTGAGAATCCAAGAACCATAGGAAGAACCCACCTGTCGCAGCCTCCAAGAAAGTGGATAACATGGCAGGAACTACCAAACACCTCACATTAATGGACTAAACTCTCAACATTAATGGGCTAAACTCTCCAATTAAGCGACATAGACTGTGTAGTTGGATTAAAAAGCAAGATCCTTCTATCTGCTGCCTTCAAGAATCACACCTTGCCCATAAAAAAAAATTCTGAAAGTGAAAGGCTGGAATAAAATCTACCAAGCAAATGGCCCCCATAAACAGGCAAGAGTTGCAATTCTAATATCAGATAAAATAAATTTCAAATTAAAATTAGTGAGAAGAGATAAAAAAAAAGGTCGCTACATACTAATTAAGAGATCTCTCCTTCAGGAAGATATTACAATTCTAAATATCTATTCACCAAACAACGGAACACCCAAATTCATCCAAGAAACACTACTTTCCCTCAAATCTTACATAGATCCAAAGACATTAATTGTTGGGGACTTTAACATATCACTATCCCCACTAGATATATCAACTCAGCAAAAACTCAACAGAGAAACCACAGATCTAAACAACTGCATAGATCAACTATATTTAACAGACATCTACCAAATATTTCATCCAACAGCATCAGAATATACATTTTTCTCGGCAGCACACAGAACATTTTCCAAAATAGACCACATTTTAGGTCACAAAACCAACTTGTCCAAATTCAGAAACATTGAAGTTATGCCCTGCATTCTTTCAGACCACAAGGGAATAAAATTAGAACTCAACAACACCAAAAGCCACCAAAGAAAGTCCTGTAACACATGGAGGCTGAACAACACACTGTTGAATCACCAGTGGGTCATGGAAGAGATTAGAAAGGAAATTCAAATTCATGATATTCAACAAAAATGAACACACATATTACCAGCTCCTCTGGGACACAGCAAAGGCAGTACTCAGAGGCAAGTTTATAGCTCTGAGTTCCTACATCAACAAATTGGAGAAATCTGAAACCAACAATTAATGAGACATCTGAACCTCCTTAAAAAAAGAGCAGCAAGCTAAACCCCAATCCAGTAGCCAGAAAGAAATACTTAAAATTAAACCAGAATTAAACGAATTAGAATAAAAAAAAAAACCATAGAAAGAATCAACAGAACAGAGTTGGTTCTTCGAAAAAAATTAACAAAATTGACAGACACTTAGCAAAAAAGAAGAGAAAGAAGAGAACACACCCAAATAAACAAACTCAGAGATGAGAATGGAAACATCACCAAATAAACAACCATGAGCCAGAAAATTATAAGGGAATACTTCTCAAACCTTTATGCTAATAAGTTTGAGAACCTGGAAGAAATGGACGATTTCCTAGCAAATATCAACATGCCAAAACTAAACTAAGATGAGTTAAATGAACTTAACAGGCCCATATCAAGCATTGAAATAGAAACAGCAATAAGAGACCTCCCATCTAAGAAAACCCAGGACCAGATGGATTTTTTTTTAATTTTTTTATTGTAAAGATCCTATACAGAGGGTTACAGTTGACCAGATGGATTTATAGCAGAATTCTACAAGGCCTTCAAAGCAGAACTCACACCATTACTCCTTCACCTCTTCAATGAAATTGAAAGAGAAAGTTCACTATCAAACTCTTTCTATGAAGCCACCATAACCCTCATCCCAAAACCAGGCAGGGACTCATCAAAGAAAGAGAACTATAGACCCATTTCTTTGATGAACATTGATACAAAACTTCTCAACAAAATTTTGGCCAATCAACTTCAACAATTCATACAAAAAATGATACACCACAATCAAACAGGATTCATTTCAAGGATGCAAAGCTGGTTCGATATACGCAAGTCAATTAAGATAATTCATCACATCAACAAAAGCAAGGATAAGAACCACATGGTTATCTCAATAGATCCAGAAAAAGCATTTGACAAGATCCAACACCCCTTTATGATGAAGGCTCTGGAAAAATTAGGAATCCATGGAACATTCCTCAATACAATAAAGGCTGTATATGACAAACCTACAGCCAGCATTATACTTAATGGTGGAAAACTAAAGCCATTTCCTCTTAACTCAGGAATGAGATAAGGATGTCCACTCTCTCCACTTCTCTTCAATTTAGTATTAGAATGCCTAGCTACAGCAATAAGACAAGATACAAACATAAAGGGAATCCAAATACGGAAAGATGAAGTAAAACTCTCACTCTTTGCAGATGACATGATCTTGTATTTAAAGAATCCCAGACTCCATTCCCAAATTACTCGAGCTGATTCAAAACTTTGGCAAAGTAGCAGGGTATAAAATTAACCCTAAAAAAATCAATGAATTTTCTATATGCCAACAATGAGAACAGCCCGGCTGAAGTCAAGAAAGCAACTCCATTTGTAATAGCCCCACAAAAAATAAAATACTTAGGAATCAACTTAACCAAAGAAGTGAAGGACCTCTATGATGAGAACTTTAAAAACCTGAAAAAAGGAATCAAAACAGAACTTAGAAAGTGAAAAATCTCCCATGTTCCTGGATTGGAAGGATCAGCATCATGAAAATGGCAATACTTCCCAAGGTTATCTACAAATTCAATGTGATACCTATCGATATTCCAACCTCATTCCTCAAGGAAATAGAAGAGGCAATCCAAAAATTCATATGGAACAATAAAAGACCCCAAATAGCAAAAACGATCCTTAACAGAAAGAACGGTGCTGGAGGAATATCAATATCAAATTTCAAACTCTACTACAAAGCCATAGTAATCAAAACAGCTTGGTACTGGCACAAGAACAGACCTCAGGACCAATGGAATAGAACTGAAAACCCAGAAATGAACCCATAGACCTATAGCCACCTAATCTTTGATAAGGGAGCTAAAAAAAATAGAATGGAAGAAATACAGCCTTTTCAGTAAATGGTGCTGGCAAAATATGTTAATAAAAAAAATAGAATGGAAGAAATACAGCCTTTTCAGTAAATGGTGCTGGCAAAATATGTTAATCACTTGTAGAAACTAAAGCTAGATCCTTCTATATCACCTTGCACCAGAATCAACTCCAAATGGATCAAAGACCTTGGAGTCAAAGCAGACACCCTGAAAACATTACAGGATGGAATAGGATAAACCCTAGATCTCCTTGGCACAGGCTGAAATTTTCTTAATAGACACCCAGAAAGACAACAAATCAAGGAAAGGTTGGACAAGTGGGATTGCATGAAGTTGCAGAGCTTCTGCATGGCAAAGGTCCTAGCTAGCAAGATCAATAGAAAGCCCACAGATTGGGAGAAGATCTTCACTAGCCATACAACGGACAAGGGTCTCATATCTAAAATATACCTGGAACTCAAAAAATTAAATCCCCCAACAATAAATCCTCAAAGAAACAACTGCCCAATAAATAAGTGGGAGAAAGACTTAAAGAGAAACTTCTCTGAAGAGGAAATAAGAATGGCCAATAGAAACATGAAGAAATGCTCAACCTCTCTAGCCATAAAAGAAATGCAAATCAAAACAACATTGAGATACCACCTCACCCCAGTTAGAATGACTATAATCAAGAACTCTAATAACAACAGATGCTGGAGAGGATGCTGACAGAAAGGAACCCTACTGCATTGTTGGTGGGAGTGTAAAGTTGTTCAACCACTTTGGAAAGTAGTATGGAGGTTCCTCAAAGGACTCCACATAGAGCTCCCCTATGACCCAGCAATCCCACTTTTGGGCATTTACCCAAATGATCACAAACAAGACCATACTAAAGCTCCCAGCACAACTAGATTTACTGCAGCATTATTTACCATAGCTAAGCTATGGAACCAACCCGGATGCCCCTCAGTAGATGAATGGATCAAGAAAATGTGGTATATATACACAATGGAATTCTATGCCTCCCTCAGAAAGAATGATGTTGCCCTATTTGTTAGGAAATGGAAAGACTTGGAAAAAATTATATTAAGTGAAGTAAGCCAGGAGCAAAGAAACATACGTCCCATGGTGTCCCTTATTTACAATAACTAATATATACCTGAGACAAGCAGAAAAGGTCAGATAAGGTGATGTTAAGCGAAATGAACCCCAAGATAAGGACACAAGGTTTTTTTCTTGCTTGCTATTGTTTCTAATATATTTATAAGGTACCACCTGATTTTTTTGTTGCTTTGTATGTTCCTCCCCCCACAGTATAACTCCTGTTTTCACTGTATTTGATGTTGGTATAATTTGGGGAGCGGAAGGGAAAGAACAAATTGTTTAAGCAGGGATACAGGTTGACCCATTGCAACAATGAGATGTATAAGACGCTATGTTGAAAAACAAACTTTACAATTTAGTGAGCGGGTGTGTTCTGGGGGGGAATGTAGTTGTGGAGATGGGAGGAAAGGGATGGTAGGGAAAAAACAAAGGAGGAGACCATAATGCTTGATAAGAAATGTACTCATTACCTTGCTCATGTGAGTGTAACCCCTCTGTACAGTATTTTCACAATAAAAAACTTATTAAAAGAAAATAGGGGAATACGCCAGGCAAGAAACAAATTTCCCCTCTCTATGTCTTTCTCCTCATATTATGCTGTAATTCATGGTGTGCGCTGTCCCATTTCAGGGAAGTTAAAAATAATGATAATATAAGTATTAGTGATCATGAACATATTCGCTTCTATGTGCCAGGTCAAGCACACTATCTCACTCAATTCTTATAAATCACTCAATAGTATGGTGTTAATTTTCTCATTGTGGACAAGTGCACTAGGGCTTAGAGCAAGTGGCTTTCCCACAGTCCCTGCTGCAAGGGAGAAGAGCTAACCTATTCAAGTCCAAATGCTGTGCTCTTCTCATGATCCCACCTTCTCTCTTCCCTGTGCCTGAAACAAGGTCTCAAGTGCCTCTGTTCCCCCAAATAAAGTCAAGTAAGTGTTCTAAGACCTTCCGCCTATGCTCAAGGACCATATAAATAGCACCAAGGATATTGGTGCTCATGCTTACAGAGAGTTGGGATTGAGGAAGTACAGATTCACCTGGGAGATGGGTAGGGAGGGGATGAGAGCTGTATTCTGCTAGTTTCCCATGAACTGGAACTGGCCAAGGGGGCCGAGCTGGGGAGCCTTTGGCTGATGGAATCCGTGGGTTTTGTCTAGCAGATGGTTGGGGCACCAGGCTCAGGAACTTGGAGGCTGCTCAGAAGAGCCCTCTGCATTTATTTCCCAGACTGGCTTAACTAAGTACTACAAACTGGTTGGCTGCAAACAATAGTTCTGGAAGCTAAAAGTCCCAAATCCAGGTGTCGGTGGCTATGGTCCCTCTGAGGTACTGCGTAGAATCTTCCTTGCTGCTTCCCAGCTTCCATTGGTGGCTGCCATACGCTTGCAGCTGCCGACTCTCCGTGCACAGTCTATTTCCCAATGGTATTCTTTTTGTTTGAAATGTTAGTCCTGAGGCTTGAACTCTGGGTCTGGGCACTGTCCCTGAGCTCTTCAGCTCAAGGAGAGTGCTCTACCACTTGAGCTACAGCGCCACTTCCAGTTTTCTGGTGGTTAATTGGAGGTAAGAGTCTCACAGACTTTCCTGCCTGGGCCGGCTTTGAGCCATGATACTCAGATCTCAGCCTCCCGAGTAGCTGGGATTACAGGCGTGAGCCACCAGTGCCCAGCTCCAGTGGTATTCTTTCTGCATGGATATCTGTTTAGCTTCCCCTCACCTCAAAAGGACACAAATCATATTTGATTAGGTACCCATCCTCACTCACTACGACCACATCTTAACTTGATGACATGCAAATACACATTTCTGATTTCCTAATAAGATTGCTGCCCAAAGGTATTATCTGTTAGGACTTGAGCATGTGTTTTGGGCGAGGGGCAGGGGGACACAGTTTAACCCATAATCCACTGGGACCTAAGAAAGACTAAGGGAGAAAAAGTACTGTCTCCTATGGTGTCACAGCCCTCAGGGCAGCCAAGACACATCCTAGTGGAGATCTTTGGACATATTACAAAGTGTAATCAGGGCTGGTGGTGTGGCTCAAATGGTAGCATGCTTGCCTAGCAAGGACATGGCCCAGAGTTCAAACACCTTCCTACCATTCCCCCCAAAAAACATGAGAGAGGTTAGCTTATAAAGTTCTATCCTTCTGCGGGTGTTGGAACCACCCTTCACTTGTTGACTGCAGACTTCCCAGGTCCTGCAAACAGCTGAGTGGCATTTTTGTAGAAAAGAGTTGGATGTCTGCAGAAAACATCAGAGGGACTGTCTGCTGGCTCCCCTCTGCCTTGCTGCCCTGGCCCCGCCTCCTACCATGCTTATGATTTGGCAGGTAAGAGAGGACTTGGGTATTTAGGTGAAAGTCTAGCTCCATCATTCACTAGTTCTCTCAACTTAGGAGTATTAGTTCAAACCCCTTAGAGCCTCCTTTTTGTCGTCTGTCAAAATGGAGTGATCTGTCCTTACTTGGTTTGTGAGGTGACATAATAGAATCCCCTGGGAAGCACATCTCACCCGTATTCAGTATGTGCTGTGTCCTGCTAGAGCAAACCAGAGGGATGGACACAGCACACCATGTGTCACAATCAGTTTGATAAACATTTGCTAAACACACCCTGTAAACTTAGCTTTGTGCTGAAGATGTGGCACACATGCCCAGGGGCCTCCTCTGGGCTCCTCGACTTTCTAAGAACCTTTGGAGTCTGGTGATCTGAGATTTAGGGAGCTCCCTTTCTATTGAGTGCTTACTCTACGCAGCCCTACTTCTTACACTGTTCTGCTAGCATCCTGGTTGTGCAGGTGAGGGAACTGAGGCTCAGATGGGAAGAGTACACAGATGAGATTTCACTGGCCTGTTTGGCGGCACCCACGGGGGCACCCTCTTGGTTCAGTTCTGTTCCCACACTGGGTCACAGGTATTTGATGAGTAGCTGTATGATGGTGGACCTTGCCTTTGGAGTTGCCATCCTGACCTTTTAACACATCAAAAATGAGCCAGTTCTGGTTAAGAGGCTCAGTCAATCCATTATGCAAGACTGAAATTTGGGGTCTGTTCTTCATATACATATGTACCCTTCCCCTCACCTTCCCCTACATCAGGTCTGGCATTATCTAGAATCAGAAAGCACTTTCACAGTCTTCTCTAGTTCATAAAGAATGGAAGTTTCCTGTTCCACTGGCCTCAGAAGG
Organism: Dipodomys spectabilis; assembly: GCF_019054845.1. Lineage (NCBI taxonomy): Eukaryota > Metazoa > Chordata > Mammalia > Rodentia > Heteromyidae > Dipodomys > Dipodomys spectabilis. The sequence continues at coordinate 21,127,640 of NW_024871460.1, forward strand.
CTAAGGTCACCTCAATGTACACTTAGCACTAAGGGCCTGGGGGACCTAGCTACCTGGGAGCTAGCAGTGATGGGGAGGGTCATCATAGGCTTTGGAGACCAGTAGGGTCTATAGCAGCCTCCCATTGTAAAGACCATCAAAAAACTCATTGTCGACATTTGACTGCAGATATTCAAACCCCATCTCTTCCTTCCCCTTCTGCCCACACCTGAGTGGCTGAGAAGAAAGCTCAGGTGCATGTGTCTTTAGAAGGAAATTCAAGTCCCTAGGGGGGCCCACAAAAATCCTCTCCCCATGAAACCCCAACCATTCTCAGATCTGCTTGGGAGCCCACCTACTCTCCGGAGAAAACCTAGTTATAGTTATAAGGTTTTGTTGTTGGTGATGATGTTGTTGTTGTTTTAGTATTCTGTGGGTGCCTGTTCTCTTAGTGCCTGGGTGGTATCAGTTGTCTTAACATCTGAACTGAATTTCAGATGGGGGGACATCCCATCACTATGGAATAACTCAGCCTAACCTCCTGTTTTATCTCTAGTCCTGTGTCTGGAATCCCTTTTGCTGATTTCTTTATTGGACTCCTCCCCTTCCCTGCAGAGGAGTTTTCCTGGCAGGCAGGCCCTCACCAAAATTATAGAGCACATGAAGTTTATTTCCTGAAGTTCCAAGCCTATCTTTCCCTCCCAGCCCCCTTCAGGAACTTCTTGCATATCCTTCAAGCTACTAAGATCCTGAGCCTATGTACGAACGTTAGTTCCATGGCTTTAAGTATATGTATGAGATGCATATGCGTATGCATGAAACTTTAAATAGGAGTTAGTTGCGCAAAGGTCAGGGTAAGGATGCAAAGGGTTCCATTATGAAGGTGCCTCCATTTGGTTAGAACTGGCCCAAAGATTTTTTGTTTTGATTTTTAACTTCTAGGAAAAATTGTAACTGCAAACTGGCCACTAAGAACTCCCAAGAATGAGTAACTATGGGAGGGAGGACAGGACTTCTGGATGTCTCAGTTTCCACATTCTTCCCCTGCAGCTAACCTGTCCCACCTGGACACCTGTGTGATGTGCATAGAAACATTGCCTGCCATGTATTTGGGGTGTGTATGGTGGCATTGTGGTACTATAAGGGCAGGTCAAGAAGTGGGGGTTCCAAAGAAGGATATTCTTAGGAGAGGTACACAAAGGTGCAATGCCTATGTGCATCTGATCATATCAAATAACATTGGTCAAAATGAACTCCAGAAAATGGAAGCAGGAGACTTTTTCTTTGTTGCTGTTTTTCTTTTCTTTTCTTTTTCTCATGTTTGTTCATTTATCTGTCTTTGGGAGGGTAAGGGGCAGCACAGAAATGGAGGGACAAAGGATGAACAAATGCAGCAGTGGTACTCACTAGGCACTATGTTGAAAATGAACTGGGGACAGGAGGCAAAAGTGGAAGATAGCAAGGGAAGGGTTGACATTGTTAAAAAAAAAAAATGTACTCTTACCTGGACTCTGATGACACATGCCCATAATTGTAGCTACCCAGGAAGCTGAGATCTGAGGATCACAATTTGAAGCCAACCAGGGCAGGAAAGTCCAGAAGAATCTTATCTCCAATAAACTACTCAGAAAAAGCTGAAAAGTACCCGGGCATGGTGGCTTATGCTTGAAATCTTAGCTATTCAGGTGGCTGAGATCTGAGGATCATGGTTCAAAGCCAGCCCAGGCAAGAAAGTCCGTAAGTCCGTGAGACTCTTATCTCCAATAAACCACTCAGAAAACAGAAGTGGTGCTGTGGCTCAAGTGGTAGAACACTCTCCTTGAGCTGAAGAGCTCAGGGACAGAGACCACACCCAGAGTTCAAACCCCAGAACCAGCAAAAAAGAAAAAAGAAGAAGAAGAAGTAAATATACTCTTACCCTAACTTATTAACTGTAACCCATCTGTACATCACCTTTATAATAACAATTTTTAAAGATATATATATATTCTAAAGAAAGAATAGGGGTTTTCTTTGTATCCCTCTAATGGCCTGTGTCTCCTTCAGATTTCTGTAATCTTAAAAGTTGAGTGTTACTCCTTCTTTTCAACTATACAGGAAGGCTACAGGGCCGCGGGTCTCCGCCCCTACCCGCTTCTTGGTTTGGGTACACCATAAGGATTGTTGTTTAAGGGCAAAAGCCTGCCCTTTCCAAGCCAGTCACCTTTCAGAGGAGTCCTAGGGCCATGAGCAGCCGCCTCAGTACTGTCCGCCAGACCCCAGCAACAGAATATAGGCCAAATGAAGCCCATTTGGGTTTCTTTCTCTGTAACCTAATTTTCACCTCTTTTAAGGTCCCAGCAAATTGCTTTTTGCAAGGCTCAGAAAGAATTTCCAAGTCAAACAAGGGAGAGGGTGTGCTGTTCTCCTCATAGCTGTTTCTCTGTTATTCTGACCCCTACAGAGAGCCCTGGGGCCACGGCTGGAGCTGTCAGTGACACAGTGCAGATGTGAGTGGAGGAGAAAAGCAAGCCAGTTACCATAGCACAGAGCCCTCTGCTTCTGAAATAGAATCACCATGGAAGGACATAGGTTTGTGCATGTTGTGTGTGTGTGTGTGTGTGTGTGTGTGTGTGTGTGTGCTTTTGCTTTTCCTATGAAAACTTAAATTAGCAAGAAAATTGCGAGTGATCATATCCTCTAGTATTAAAGGCAGTGTGCATGCTAGCGATGGATTTTTTGTGTCAGTCAGCTTCCTTCATCAATGTGGTTCTCATTAGCCAGAGAGCTGCCCGGAAAGGCTGTCTTGTTTCACCTGCCTCTTCAGAGGGAGGCCTCTAGCTGCCATGTTGCCATGGCAGTCACTAAAGGGAAGGGGATTCCAAGCACTGCCAGAGCCCAGGAAACCCACACAGGGAGGACAATCTTCCTGCAGCTCTGGACGCCTGCAGATGGGAAATCTGGGTCATGTTGGCCATTGGGTAGTCAGGCTCGCTGGGCAAATCCAGAGCTGCCAAGCAGCTGTTGACCCTTCGCCCTTGCGGTTAGCAAGGAAGAAGTAAGATTTCCAAGGGCTTCGCATTCTTGCAAGCTTTCCCATATTGTGTCTTCCTGGAGACCCTCGAAGCAGAGGAAGCAGAGTGGAAGGGGTTATCCAAAGACTGTGCTGATAGTCTCATATTCCCATGCACACACTCTCTCCTGGGGGATATGAAAGCCAGTATAAGTGGCCAGTATAAGTGAGTACTGATTATGAGCTAGGCATTATGTCAAGTGCTTTGATATGTAACACAGTACTTAAGGACAACAGAGTAAGGGAGCGATTTATACTCAGCTTACTGATGGAACAATTGTGGAGGTCTTGAACCAGAAAATAGAGATGAGGTGCCACCAACACTCTGAGATGGGTAAAGCTTGGCTTCCAGCTCCTGCTTTGTCTTGTACTGACTGTGGGACATGGGCAAGTTACTTAATTTCTTAGCCTCTGGGTCTTGATTGGCAAGAGAAATATTGCCTCTAGGATTGTGAGGAATCAATGAGTAATGCATGTGTGGTTAGCACACTGCCTAGCTTACAGTCGACGTTCAACAAATAAGGTCTAGTAGATGTGTGCTGGGCAAAGCAGACACAAGATGGAGATGGGAAGTTGAGATGGGAGGCTAAAGGTTTTATTTCATATTCTTAACAGAAGTAGATCAATAAGATAGAATAGAAAGCCCAGAAATAAATCCAACATTAGAGCTTAGTGTATGATAGCAGAAGCATCATAAACTTAAGTTAGTGGAGAAATAAAGTTACTAGAGAAATTACAAACGCTTCAGGACGTACGGTCCCTTTCTATGTGAAAAAAGTGAGCTCCTTTACCTCATACCATGCCCCCAAATAAACTCCAGATGGTCCTAAGACCTAACTGTTCAAGGAAATGATTTTTATGGCATGGAAATAGGAAAGATTTATTTATAAGACATTAAAATCAGAAATCATACAAGAAAAAGCTAAAATATAGATTTTTTTAAAGTAAAAGGTGCATCATAAAAGGAATTAGTACTGAAAATACATGAAGAAGTTCTTTAAGTCAAAGAACCCAGCTGAAAAACAAGTGAGCCAGTTATTCACATAAGAACCTTAACGTGTTCAATATAAAAAAATCTCACCACTCAGTAGGAGTATTATTCAATTTAAACAAGGAAATTCAATCATACATTTTTTAGCTTGTTAAAAATAGAAAATTATGACAAATCAGAGTTCTGGTTAGGAACCCAGCGGATAGATAAAAACCATTTTGGGGAACAGTTTTGTCAAAAATCTAATAAAATTACAAGTACATACACCCAAATGACTTAACTCAACATCAGTAGCTTATATCTGGAAAAACTCCTAGAAGCTTCATACACATTGCTCGTGAAACCAGGAAGCATAAAGAATGAATACCACAAAATGCCTACTGCTGAGGGTATAAATTGTGGAGAATCACATGATGAGATACTGTGCAATAACTAGAAAGTTGGAATTATGCGCATGTATCAGAACAACTAGATCATCTTTTTTATGTGTGTGCAGTCCTGGGGTTTGAACTCAGGGCCAGAGTGCTTTCCCTGAACTTTTATATGCTCCATGCTAGTGGTCTATCACTTGTAACACAGCTCCACTTCCAGCATTTTGCTGGTTAATTGGAGTTTCATGGACTTTCCTGCCTGGGCTAGCTGTGAACTATGTTTGTCAGATCCCGGCCTCTTAAGTAGCTAGATACAGCTAGATCTTTAAAACCAATGTTGAGCAAGAAAAAATGTTACAAAGTAAAATTATAGCATAATACCATTTTACACACATGAAACAAAAGCCATATAATATCAGTACACGTGTGTTACAAAAATATAAAGGCCTAGGCTGAGACATACAGAATCTGTCACAGTTGCTTTAAGGCCTGAGGTACAGAGGGGAACAGGAGGATCAGAACTGGTGTAAGGATATGGGATATTTTAACTCTGTAAAATGTTCTTTTTTGAAAGATCTGAAATAGAATTTTAAAAGGAAGCATTTATTCGTTTGGAGTGGCAGACATATGAAATCTTTGCAGAAGTTTTTTCTCCTTAAAAATAAATCAACTTGAGGTCATTCTGTATCACTCTTTTCTTCCAGAGCCTGGCTCTCATTCATTCTTTTTTATCAAAGTAGAAGAATCGGAGACATCTCCTTGCTGTTTGAGATAACTTTTATCTTACCCTTGAGAGAATATCGTTTCTTCCTGTGGCTCATTCGCTTTATCAAGGCATTTAGACTGTCTAGAGTTGTTTGTCTTTTTCTAGAACTTTTAGTGGGCATGATATTAAAAGCAAAGCATCGGCTCTAGTGTTCTTAGGGGAAACGTTTAGGTAGCTTCTTTTTTAAGGTAATTTATTAATTTATCTATTTACTGTAAAGGTGATATACAGAAGGTTTACAGTTACAAAGGTCAGGTAACAGGTACATTTCTTTTTGAATGGTGTCACCTCTTCCCTCCTTTTCTCCAATTTTACCCTCCTGACCCAATCCCAAGTTGTATAGTTCATTTTCAACTAGGTAACTTCTAAAGTGCAGTGACTCAAACCCTGAAATAAAAGCTAGCTATTGAATAAGTGTGGTCATAACAGGAAACAGAATTTGCTCTGAGACATGATTGAAATGCCTGTTTACAAAGATGTGGGCAAAGTTATGGAGCATACAGGGATGGCGGAACACCAGGAGACCAGCAAGAGACACCCTAAGGCCAAAGACAAGAGGGGCAGGAATACTAACTGTAGCATCAACTAACACCAAACCCCACATCAAAGCAAACACATGTTGGGAACAGGTGAGATTCCCAATGGGAATCTCTTGGGTGCCTTTCATTGGCTAAAACCAACAGGAAACTTGAAACAAGGTATCCTGGGAGATATAGTCCACAGAAATAACTTGCTCTAACCCCAACAGAAATGGATCTGGCAAGGATATGCCTGGGGGGTGGGTATGTGTGTGTGTGTGTGTGGAATAAACAGCCCAAAGCTAAAAGAATCTAAGTCATCGAGTTAAGTGAGCAATAACCACACAGTTGTGATTGAAAGAAGCAGAGAGTTTTGGGCCACCCTGTTACAAATATGGAAACCAGAGAGGAAACAGGAATATAGCTTGAAATGTGGGCTTTTGCTGAGAGTCTGGGGAAAGAAGCTTGCAGGCCCCATGAGATCCCCTGTGGGATTCCATGTGAAGGGTGTAAGTGTGCCATGGAGCTTCAAAGTTGAACCATAAGAAGTGGTAGCCAGTGGCTAAAAAGCCCTATGTGTTTCCTCCAAGTGGGAGTTGTAGATAGCCATGGTTGCAGAATGCACAGATGTGGAAAGGAGCAGACAGCTGATGGAAAGCAGGCCAGTGGGAGGGAGAAGCACTGTGGGTGAGATTTAGCATCTGTAGGCTCCTACCGCCAAGACCACCCTTCAGCTTGAGGCTGTCTAAGGCCCCACAGGGAGCTGGTTGTCCCCCCTAACCAGGCTCCAGGCTGTCTGAAGATGCCTCTGGGTGGGCTAGAAATACGTCTAGGAACCCGAGGCCTACCAGCAGGCAAAATGGCACTTATTACGATTCCTTTCAGCTCTAGGCTTTGCTGAGATCTACTTGGCCTGACTGAGACATAGATAATACTGCTAAGCAATAGCTCAGGCCAGGTCCTCCAGATGATGGCTTCTTTGCATTCCTCCAGTGTGGCCATTGGCATGGTTCTAGTGCCTTAGTGGTGTGTGTGCCTTAGTTTAGTAATGGTGGGTAGCAGAAAAGGAAGAATCCACTGGCCATCTTTTGTCTGTGACCTTTCTGTTGAGACATTACACCCAACTCAAGTCAAGGAGGACTTACATGAATCCCAGAGCCTCAGCTGAGTCTGCAAGTTCCTGGAAAACTACAGCTGACTCCCCCCCCACCCCCACCCTTATCCTTTTTCACTTTCAGAGCACATTGCCCCACATATGTCTGGCACTCAGTGACTTCAATGTAGTCTAGCTCCTTCCCTTCAGAGACAAGAGACAAAAGACCCTATGGAGGTAGATACACTTCCTAGGGGAGCCCAAGGGCTGTACCAGAGTCAGGATCCCTTTGTCCTTGTCCATTGCTCCTTCTACTTGGGCAGCCTCTCTGTTCTTGTTTTCTGCTAAGTGGCTTTGGCAAAAAGAGTGCCTCCATCAGGTGAAGAACATAGCATTTGGCCTCACAGGTTTTCACACTGCTGATTCCCCACCAGACACAGATGGCTCTTCCTGGCATTGAGTTGGGTGCCATGGAAAGCACTGAACTCATTTTTTATAGGAAAATGTACGCTGCCAAGTTGGGCTCCCCAGGGGACTTTTTATCTGTATGACTCATGGGGTATTTAGAGATTCAGCTCCCTTTAAGGGTGATCTATTTACACGCATGTGTAGGGTTTTTAGGATTTTATAGTTGTTTGTGGTAAGGGTGGAGTATATACTCAGAATTGTATATGCCTCTTAGAGCATAAACAAAATTGTGTGTATGTGTGTGAGTGAGTGAGAGAGAGAGAGAGAGAGTAAGAAGAGAGAGCAAGACTGAAAAAGACTGTATAGGAGCTTTCTGGAAACAAATAGCTAGCTCCAAGTCAGATCTAAGATGATTTTTCTGCAAAAAGAATTTTCTGACCCAAATTAGATCTGCAGTGCATCCATTTTGCTTGGTGGTTGTTGTGACAGCTGAGGGAGCAGACACAGGAAAAGGATGTGGCTAGAAAGGTGAGCAGAGTCGTATCTTGTGATTGTGTGATTGGAATTCAGGTGGGAGCATCACACTTTTGTTCCATTTTATCCCCACTTCTAAAGCAGTGTGGCAGGAGCCTGTGGGAAGCAGAAGAAGCAGACACTCCGCTCTTTCCACAGCCTTTGTTTCCATCAGTGTCACCTCAGGAATTCACCTCAAGAAGCAGCTAGGTGGGACACGGACCTCAATGAAAGGTCCCCCAATATGTTTCCATCACCTTGCATCATCTAAAGGGAAGTGAGCTGTTTTGACCTCTGGAACAGGAACTGTGATGCATGGAATGAGAGCAGGAAAGCAGTCACAACATCCCCAAACTAGCTCAGCCTAGGCAAGGAGTAGGCAAACAGGGCATTAGCAACCATCTGGGTTGCTCAAAAAGAACAACAGAAACCTTAAAGCCATTCATTCTGGAGACTATTCTGTGGTCTCTACTTATGGCCAAGATGTCCATGATTCCTGACAGTGCTTGTTCCATTGAAGACCCCCAACCTGTGTATCAATTCCTTCCTGACCCAGCTACCTGTGTGGAGCTGCAGCTCTGTACTCCCTCCAACAGCTGTTGACTGTTATGGGGGGGAGGGGTCAGAATCCTTCATACACACCACCCTCCCCTGCTCTCTTCCGGGGACATCTTTCCCAGGGTCAACCTACCTTCCTGTGTGTTGAGGAAGAAACACTTTTGTACAATCCTTCCCGGAGGAACATTTGCCACCTGGACTGCAACCAAATTGACTGCCAGGAGTCTGTGCAGCGTCCATAAAGTCAGTTTACAGAGGACTCTGGCTGGCAGCAAGGACTGAGCTGAGATCACCAAACCCTTGGGACTGGCTTGAGTTCAAGATGTTGTGTGACCTGAGCCAAGGAGCAACAGAACTCATTTGTGGTTCCCTTGTCCTGACCCCACAGAGCCAAATTCTGAACGTCTGTCCCCCCACAGGCTCACTCCAGCCTGATCAGATCAGAAATGCCCTTTATATCGAGGCCCCTTCTAGAAGCCACCAGATTGTTCCAGCATCTCCAATATCACCTTTTACATAGGCGTGCTGCTTTGCCATTGTCAACAACACAGCCAGTGCGCTAGACATGGGCACATGAACTCCTCTGACTTTAAGATAACCCAAGTCAATATTAAAGTCTGCCTTTTTTGTTAAGATCATGAAGAGAACTCACACATTATAAGATTTACCTTCTGTGAGGCACTCTTCTAAACACTTTATTAGTGTTTAATTTAATCTTCTCAGTGACTCTGAGGTGTACATATTGTTACTATCTCCATTCTTCAGATGAGGAAACTGAGGCACTGATAGTTTGAGTAACTCTCCAAAGTCCACAAAAATAGGAAGTGGCAGACAGCTGAACACTAGAGCCTGGGCCTTCAGCCACACTACCATGAATACACATGGGGATCTATTTATTCATTCTTTTATTTGTTTAGCCCATCCTGGGGCTTGAACTCAGGGCCTGGGTGTTGTCTCTAAACTTTTTTTGTGTTCAAGGCTATTGTTCTACCACCTGAGCCACAGAGCTACTTCTGAATAGCATATTGGAGATAAAGTCTCATGGACTTTTCTGCCTGGGCTTGCTCTAAACTATGATCCTCAGATCTAAGCTTCCTGAGTAGCTAGGATTACAGGTAAGAGCCACTGGCACTTGGCATGCCACATCTTTAAAAGAAATACTACATCTTTTTTCCTGCCTCTCTGTGAGCAGGAGAGAGGGCTTGGACTGCAGAATGGTGGGCTTTGAAATTGAAGGAAGTGGTGCTTCGCCTCCATGGGTGATGGTCATCTCTGAGCAGTCATTCAAGCCAGAAAGTTAGAGAGGCAATCTCTCTGTTACCCACTCTGTTTGGGAATGGGATGTTCAGTGCAATCTAATACCTTAGTTGGACCCATCTTGCGGATTTTTGAGTCTACACAAATTGACACTAGCAGATAATCTGATTAAAAGACTCAAGTTATTTTTCAGACCAAGCCTTATTATGTAGCCCCAGTATGTCAGTCAGGCTTGGCTTTGACCTTCCAATCTCTTGCCTCTGCCTCCCATTTGATGGGATTATAGGTGTCCACCCAATGTACAAGGTCTGATTTGGGCCATGTTCTTATTCACTTTCCTGCCGGCATTTGGGTCCTATAGATATGAATATTTAGGGGCCTTCTGACATCCCTGGAAAGAGCAATCTCTGTTCTCTGTTTACCTTGTTGTGCATAAAAGTAGTCGGGAACATGTATTCACATAGCCTCAGCCCAACTGGCTTTTAGCAAAGCATTCTAATTTCTAAGTGCCAAGTGAACCACTGGCCTTGACTACTCTACTTTGGCAGCCAGTTAAACAGAGATGATGCCTTTATACCTTGGAAAACAGCTCTGCATCATAAAATATTAAAATAATGAATGTGTCTGTGAGAGGCAGCTCTCAAGGAAGGAAAAATATTCCTTACAGTACAAACAAGGCAGCCAGCTGCATCTGACAATGAATGTACCATTCACAGGCCGAATTGTGGCCTCATTCATAATAGATCAAACCCCCATCAGGAAAAAAAGGGTCCAAAAAGATAGTCTGGATATTCTAGAGGAAGGAATATGTTCATTTGGAAAGTGTTAAGGCCCTACAGGTGAGAGGTACTGGATTCAGCATGGGGACATAGGTAGGGAAGAAGGTCCCTCTTTGTGGAGATCACAGTTTAGAAGGGCCAATGAACTGACTATCAATTAGTTAGACACTGTGCAAATTGTACAAGAGGAATAAGCACAGGTTGATATAGAGATAGGGAGCTAGGGTGTCCATTGTGGTGTCAGGAAAGGCTTCTGTAATTAAAAAGTCAACATTCAAAGGCTAAACTAGAAGGAGAGTGAGGGAGATGGAAAGAGAGCCCCCAGATGCATGAAAACACCCAGGGGGAGCATAAGAGCCATGGGACAAAGCCAAGAGGAGGAAGAAGAGGGCACGTTTTCCCCTCAAAGATACAAGTATGGCAACATCTATTCAATAGTAAGAGAAAAGTAATTTACAGTGTCCCAAGACCATTCCATTTAGGGAGCTACAAGATTTTCAGAAGGGCTAGAACAGAAAGGACAAGACCAAGGAGGGACAAGAGTTAGGGTCTATCTTGAGGGCACACCATGCATGGGGGAGCCATGAAGGATTTTAAGTGGATCAGATTAGGAAGACCCTCCTGACTACACTATGGCAGTGAGGTGTAGTGGTGGTTTGGGGGGATCAAGAGCAGAGGTTGGAGAGTGAGGAGTTGATTGCAGTCAGTTTGGAAGGAGAGCACAATGGCACAATTCTGGTATAAAGTATTCAGGAAGACACTCATCTCTCCCCTTCTCCCACTCTCCCTTGGGTTCTTCTGCCTGTTCAGAGGCTCTAAAGTCAGACAAGTGCCTGAACCATCAACTCTGAGCAGCAGTGCAAGAACAGGGCCCAGTTGTTGCCCCAGAGAATTCATATCCTACTGAAAGAAGATCGTGACTTTGTTGCTCAACACAGAAAGGAAATGCCATTTCCCCAATTCTTTCTTCAGAGAAGTCACTCTTCATTTGCTTCTGTGTGCTTGCTGGTCTCTGGACAGTGTTTGGATTCCATGCATGCATTGTGTGCACACTGTGGTCCAGCTCAGGGGTGGCTCTGCTTTTCTTAGTTTCCTGGATGCCGATGAACTTTAAACAGTGTGCTTTCCTCCCGATGCTTATCTGCAACCCCCTTTCAGAATGTCCTGTGAATTTACTCTCTCACTGCACCATTTTCAATGCCAAACTGCTTGTCTCAAGACCTAGGGCCCCAAGGGAGCATAAAACCATAGCATTTCTACTTTCACCCCCTCTCTCCCCAGTGAAGCAAAACTACCCACTTATAAAAACACCCTCCTAAGCTTGAACCTGTCCTTGGTCCCTACAAAGTGCTTGGTTCATAAATCCTTACTGTGTTTTAAGGAGAGCTGGGAAAGAAATGACATTGCCAAAAATGGGTTCCTCAGAGGTCAAAGCCACTGAGCAAAGACAGGATGTCTCAAAACATAGCCACACATCTCAGAATTCTTCAGTGGATCCCCATTGCTCTTAGGATAAATCACAAAACATATATACACTCACAATTACTCTCTGTATCTATGTTTTTTGAACAGCTTATTTTTTTATGTCATGGCTTTCTTTTTCTTTTTTAAATTGAGTATTGGAGAGGACCCCTGGAGACCTGGGATAACTATCTGAACCGAGGGGCGAGCTCCCCCTGCTGGCGGGCAAGTCTGCTGCACTTTAGTCATGGTTGCCTGTGTACCTTGCTTTATGCTTAGAGTGTGTTCTTGAAGATTTTTCGTGTTAAATCGAATCATATGGAGAGGGTTCTTGGGGTGTGCACTTTAAAAAGGAAATCCATGGCAAATCATTTTTGTGAAGCAAGAAATCCTTTTGTGATGGAGGAATAATCACCAGTCATTTTTATCCTTTTGCTGGTATTGCAAATTGTCAGGGAGAGGTATTGACGGGGTTCTCTTCAATCTTGCATTCTTGCTCAGGATCCTGAGCATAGTTCCTAGGGGAGGGTCGCAGTAGTTGAGTCTGAGTCCCAGATGCACACATTTAGCATTCCCATGGTTTGCTGAGGTTCCTGGTAACCTGAGAAGTGGTTGGTGTTTCTGAAGCCTGATTGGGGGGCGGGGGGTTGTCAGCAGCCCTCCACTGGCAGATTTAGCTGGACCAACGCACACATTTGGAAATGGGTCAACTCCTCCTGTGGGCCTTGGCTCCAGAATGATCAAGAGGGAGAGGGTAAGAGAGGGCAAAGAGAAACGCCCCCTCCATCAGAAGGGTATCAACCATGTTACCCAAAGGGATTGTGTCTGTCACAATTAGAGTTGTTTTCTCTCCTCCAGATGTTATGTGTTACCAAATCACTTGTTGGTAAGCACACACATGACCTCCCCAGCAACTGCCAGCTCCAGTCCTACAGCTTCAACAGTGAAGGCTACAGTCAAGCATGAACTATGATATGCCATGCACTGAGGTACCCATGCTGTGCGGCTGAAGTGTCACATTAAAACAGAGACCTCCAACTCACTTTATGAACTGGTAGGATGAGGTTCTTATTAGGCCTGGAGACTTGGCCCAAGGGAATGGGATTGAGATTCAAGCTTTATCTCTATTGTGATTTAAGTCCTTGCCATGAAAGCCCATGTATAAACCCAGCATGCCCAAGATGATGGGACCTGGGTACTTTCCAGGCTAGACTTCAAGAGAGGTAGAGTCTGGAGGAACCAACCTACTCTCAGCAGTTGGGTGGTGTGCTTTAGCACCCAGGATACTGTCCTGTGAGATCCCTGTTCACCTCCATTTAATGGAGGTGAACTTGAAAATTACGTTCACAGCCCCTTGAGCTTGGGGGATGAAGGGAAACCCAGAGTAATGGCTACAAAGACATTTGCCGCCTTCAATCAAGAGGGCAGACTACATGCATTTGAAATTGGTTACACGCACCAGGCCCACCAACTACAATTTAGGAGGTCTTATTTGTAATCTGTCCAGTCCCAGGTATTTTAATTCTATGTTGCAAGAAGTAAGTGCCAGCTGGCTGCTGACCGACCACGCTCAGGGTTCAGTTCTAAACAGCACTGTTTGGGAAAAGCTCAATCTAAAACAGACAGCTCTGGATGTGTTTAGGTTTTGCTTTCTTTCCACTTTTAAATATTAAAAATTGACTCCAGCTGTGGGGTAGAAAGTAACGCCTAACCTATAAAAACATTGACAAATAAATCACAATGCAATTTGCCGCGCATTTTTGTGAGGTCTAAACACCAGTTCTTGAAAGGAATTTTCCATTATTGCATCTTGGGAAGATAACTTCTTCATGAAAAATTCATTTGACTTTTATATTTCATAAAATCATCACATAGCATTCCCACATTTGGGATCTGCATGTGCTGGAGCAACCAAGGCTTGTAGCTTGGTTTTTCAGAGTCCTAAGCCTCCTTTCCATGACTTTAACAAGAACAGAGACAGCCTTAGAATCCTTACCTGCCAGGTTGGACACACGCTTCAGCCCCTGCTCTGGGTTCTGGTCTCTCTGAAAACCAGGTTGAGGTGTAACAAAAAAGAACAGTTCTTTCTGAATCTGGAATAAGCTCCAAATTCCTGTAACGAAACTGTGTCCAGCATACCTTAGGCATCAGCTCTATCCAAGCAAGAAAGAAGGTCCCAGCTGTGTTCTTCCTTGTTACCTCACTACTTGAAAATAGCACTTTCCTAACTTAGGTCTAGACAAAGAACTCATAGGGGACCCAAAAGAGAGGAAGAAAGAGAAATCTGTGTAGAACTTGGTGTTGTGAGTTCGTCTTCAAGTGTCTTTTGCCACAAGTGTCGCTGACCTCTGCCATAATCGTAGGTGTGTGATAACACCTAACAGATACTTGAGGTCTAAGAGACTGCTTTCTGCTTACAGTGCATTTCTATCCCAGGTCCACTGCATTGTAATATTTACAGCATAATGCAGCAGGTGGAGAAATCACCATCTGAAAACATTGCCACGGATCACGGCAGAAGAAGGCCTTTCATCCAGTAATTAGTGCTCACAGTTCATTGGCAAGAACTGGTCATATGATACTACTCAGAGGCCAGGAAATGAAATCCTACCTTTCCAGAAGACAGCTGAAGAGACTTGAAGGACAGAACTGAGAGATATTATGCCCATCATATCCTCCTAAATATGAGGATCTTTCTGCAGTATCTGTCCTTCTTGGCACGGTAAGATCACAGGCTTGGGCTATAGGCATGGAATCAAGAAGTCTGTTTGTATCTACTGTCATCAGGCTTGTACCAGATTCCCTCTTGGGGTATCCAGTTCCTGAGCTTCTCTGAGTGTTACACCCATACTATTTCTGAATAGGGGTGGCCTCAGAATTACTATCATATCATGTATACAGAGTCTTCACCTGCTCTGATGGAATCAAGTGAAATGCACTTAACTAAAGCTAAGTCAATAACCTTCTCTCATAAAATGTACTGTGGTTCAGAAACAGCTACTCTGTAGGCTGCATGTAAATTTGGTAACTCTGGCAAAGCCATTTTCTGCCATATGCCATGAGAAACTAAGAAAATTGAACAGCAGGGCAAGAATAACAAGCCAAGCATACAGCAGAAGAAGCCATGTGGAGAGTGAGAGAGAATCTTCATCTCACCTTAACCCAATGGCACTTGATACCAGAACAAAAGGGGCATGCTATGCATAAGAGGGAGTCAATATTACATGGGCACTGACTTAAATCAAAGGCGTTGCACGCCTGGAAGATTCTTGTTAACATATTGATACTCCTAAAAAAAGTTAACATCAGTGACTCGGAGCAGTATTTGCTACTTTTTGATGAATATGTTTATTGGGTAAGGCACTTGATGATGTCTTTAGGGAAAGCCCAGGATTAGTCTATTTGATAGATTGGAAGGTATGGAGATTGACATAAGGAAGAAAATATTTAATTGCTTATAGCAGAAAATATTCCCCAAATATCAGTGACTTATTTCTCTCACACAAAAACAGTCTAGAAGTGGGTTGTCCAATGCTGACAGAGCAGTCCAACAAAATCCTCGGCGGTACACCTCCTCACCCCCAGTGCCCATCTCTGCCTCCCCTCAGACTTATCCTCAAGTCTCATTATAGCTGCAGGAGAACTACCATGCTCTTATTCTTGGCTGCTGATGGAGGAAGGGGAGAAGGCTGTGCCCTCTTTTAAGATCTGTGCCAGATCTTAGTCATTAGATGAGTAAGGCAGAAAAATTTGCTCCAAGAGCCTCTGCCTACATGGAGTTGCCCAGATAACAACTAGATGCTTCCAATGAATTAGCTCTATTGGTTTCAACAAATTAGATTAGGAACCAGAGCCTAAGTCAAGACAATCCTGTATAGACTACACATAAAGAAAAGCTATCTCAACTGAATTGGTTTTCTGTCCAGTAAGACTTGCTGGTAATAATGATGCCATAAAAAAACATCAACAAAAAGTAATCAGAGCCCAGTGCTGGTAGCTCATGCCTATAATCCTGTAATCAGGAGGCTGAGATCTGAGCATCACAATTTAAAGCTAGCCCCCAGGCAGGAAATTCTGTGAGACTCTTCTCTCCAATTACCCACCAAAAAACTGGAAGTCGCACTGTGGCTAGCCTTAAGTGAAAAAGCTTAAGGACAGTGCCCAGGTCCTGAGTTCAATCCTCATGACTCTCTCTCTCTCTCTCTCTCTCTCTCTCTCTCTCTCTCACACACACACACACACACACACACACACACACCAGATCCACCTTGCAGCAGATATCTCACAGGAAAAGGAGTCACACAAGCTCAGGCTCTGCCCCAAAATGGTACTGAGCTGTTTATTGCTCCATCTGTGTATGTTTTTTGATGTATATCCATAACCAAAATTCTGGAATCACTGGGAGATAGCATTTTAGAAGTCCTATCACTGTAGTAAACTTACCAAATGTTATATAAGAGTTTTCTGGGTTCCTCATCAAACCTGAAAGAGCTTGACCAATTTAGGAATTATGATTGAATTTATCCTGATTATAATTAATCTCAGAGTTTCTGGAAAGGCAGAGCACCAGGAAGGAGTAGGGAAAGCGAACGATGCCAAGATCCTAACTAAATGGTTTCATTGCTTTACCTTTAACTAGTCTAGGCATACGGATAGGCCTGGTGGTATCATTTCAGCCTGCCTACAGAGATGTATCTTTGCCATGGTCCTCTTGGTTTTATTCCTATAGTTACCTGTAATTGTTCTTTCATTAGGAGTTACAAATTGGTTATATTCTAATTTTCATGTATTATTTGTTGAAATATTTTTGTGAAGAGGCTATTGTTCTTATGTATTATTTAGTTACTCAGAGATGTAGCTCAAAGGTACCAGAAAAGCAAGTTAAATAATGAGTCCTTAAAAAAAATGCCATCATGAATGAATTTAAACATAGGCAATTAGCATCGATCCACTGAAATAACTATCATTATGGAGGCTAAAATTTTCCTGTCTTTTATTAAGGAATATTCTGTAAGTGAGCTTCTTGTTATAACTCTAATAGTTTTGATAGAGTCCTTGCTAATGGATGCGACAAATTGGTCATTGTGTATATTTCCTCCTTTGAGTTTTGAAGCAGCCATTTCTTTAAGGAGCTTTGTTTCTTTCAAGTAAGATAGGGTTTTCCATTGCTCCTGGAATACTCAGTGTTTCTAGACCTATTCAGTGGACAGATCTGGATGTTGGGGAAGGAGAACACATACACAATGGAGAAAACATATTTGATGACAGAACCTTTATTAACCTCTTTAACCTCTATTTATTTTATTCCATACCAAAAATTGTTGTTCTCAAGGACAGAGTATGCTAAAATTAGAATAACCTCAATTTCTTTGTTTTAGCCCCCTATTACCGCCCAGCAGATACAGAAGATGACCGAAGACCATTTTAGAATATTTTTATGTACGACTTTTCCATTTTTCCCCATTTGAAACTATAGTTTCACTATATCTACAGTGTCAGGAAATAGAGACATTATGTACTTTCCTCTCCCTTCAGCTTCATGTGGTCTTAATTTTACAAGTGACTACATATTTAATGTTCCTCACAAACGTCTCTCTAGTCATTTTGATTGCCCAGCATTGGTCCTCTGAAAGACTCAGGAAGGGCTTACAGGACTTGTCTCCCTAAATCACCAATCACATTATATCTGTACCCACTGTACTTGAAAGTCATTTTTGTCAAACACACAATCCTTGACTCACATTTTCTTTTCTTGTGTACTGTGAGCACACTCCATTTTCTTCTGGCATGAACTATTACTGTCACAAAGGGTGAGAATAATCTAATGTTCCTTCTCTTTTTATGCCACAGACTCTTTTATTTTTCTAGATGTTCAAAGTGTTGTCTTCTTTCCTTTAAAGCCCTGAAATTTTATTAAAATGTATCTTAGAGTTGTCATTCTGATCAATATCTCCAGGTACATGATGTTTCTTTTCCTTCTGAAGAACTGACCTTATCGATCATCACAAAACAGCCTTGTTTGTCTCTGGTAATTTCTTTTGTTCAGAAATCTACATTATCTGATATTAATGCATTCACCTAGCTCGATTTGATTAGTGTCACTATCTCTTTTTGATTTAAAAAAAAAAGAGGCAATTTTTTTTAAGACCTTGTAGTTTCACAGGAAAATTGAGCAGATTCCCACACGTCCTTTGCTTGCATATATTGAATTCTCTCCCAATGTCAACATCCCATACCAGAGTGGTACATTTATTACAATTGATGAACTTCTGTGGACATATAATTACCCTCCCACATACCACCCTCCCCACTCACACACCAAGTCCATAGTTTGCCTTGAGTTTTGTTCTTGGTATTTTGTACCTTCTATGGGTTTCTGAAATATCTTGCTATCCAACATTACAGTATCATAAACAGTAGTTTTCACTGCTCTAAAAATCATTTATGCTTCTCCTATTTATCTGTCTTTCCTTGGACTCTGACAGCTATTGCTTGTTCTTTACCATCTTCATAATTTGCCTTTCTAGAATATCATAGTGCCAGCATCCTATGATATACCATCTTTTTGGATTGACTTCTTCCTTTGGTAATGTGGAATTAAGGCTTTTCCATGTTACTTCATGTCTTGGTAGTCCATTTTCTGTTTAGCACTGGATAATATTCCATTGTCTAGCTGTTTATACCAGAGTTAATGTTTTAATTCACCTACTTAAAGACATCATGGTTGCTTCCAAATTTGGGCAATATAAATGAAGTTGATATAAGTTATCTGTTTAGATCTGAGTGTTCAAATCCTTTGGGATTTTTCAACTCTGCTTCCCTTGGTCATAGGAACGTAAAGGTATATGTGGTTTTGGAAGGAATTGCCAAAGTGCCTCCTGAGGGGCGGTGCCATTTACATTCTCACCAGCAACGAATAATGCCTGTTGTTCCACATGCGCGCCAGCACTTAGGATTGCCAGAGATTTAGGTTTTGACTAATCCATGTACAGGCTATCTCCTTGTTTTGATTTGCACATCTCGAATGGCACATAAGGTGGGGCGTCTTTTTAGATTCTTATTCCCATCCATTTATCTTCTCTGGTGAGGTGTCTGTTCAGATCTTTTGCCCATTTTTAAATTGGGTTGTTTGTGTTTTTTTTAATGGTTAGTTAAAAAAGTTCTCTGTATATTTTGGATGACTCTTCTTTATCAGATAAGTCTTTTGCAAATATTTTCATTACAGCTGTGTTTTCCTTGACTTTGCATGCCTGGTCAGAAGAGGCACTATTTCCAACCCCGTGGAGCATGAGACACAGTTCCCTCTAATCTTTTTAAAGGATTCCCCTTTTCAGCCTTCAGGTAGTTTCTTTAGTTGTTTCCCTTCCCTTCCCTAGCCACTGCATCACCTCCACCATTTCCCCCAAATCCCAGGTCTAGTGTTCAATATTTTGTAAATAGCTCTTCCTTATTTTTTTTTCTTTTCTCTTCCCCATTAGCAAAGCCCCAGTGTAACAAAAGCAGGAAAAGGAGGTGGAGAGAAAAGAGGAAAAGTACCAGGTACTAGGTATTTGTTTTTGTTTTCTTTACTAGTACTGAGTACCCGAGGCAATTGGTGTAGGTTCTGAATGTAAAGGACTGGAGGTGGGATTGGAGGAATGAGCTACTTCATTCTACACACAAAGTGTGAGGTCAGTTTTCCATGATCAGTATCAAGAGCATCTGTAGTCATTTGGACAATACATTGAGAGATACAGCATGTGTAGATGTGAAATCACTTCAGGCTCAGTAACTTGCAAAATTGGTTTCTTGTTTTGTTTGATACCAGGACATACTGGTTCTACATTCTCACATTTCTCTGGGACTTTCAGCTCTAATATTTTGTTTAGAAACAAATGAAACATTCAATAGGGCTTTTATTTTATCCTTACTTTACATCTCTAGAGATGAAATTCAGGGGTTCAATTGCCCTGCAACACCACTATGGGTAATGGGAACTAGGTCCTAGAGTGCAGACTTCCTTCTCAGGCTCCTGTCCCAGCTGAGTTTCTCTCTCCCACTCTTGAAATAAACCCAAGCCATTCATCAAGGGCACTCCAAGGCACTGAGTACTGAGAGGATTTAACTATGCTCAGTACTGTACCCCTTCTTTCTCCTTCCTATGTTTTGGGGCTTTCCTGGATGTCCGGCCTTGTGGGAATTCTCCAAGTGTCCACTATAGTTAATATTCATGTTTCTTTTAAAAAATATTTTTATTGTTATTATAAAGATGATGTACAAAGGGGTCATGTTTCTTTTGAATCGGATACGGACAGCCAAGGAAGGAAGTGAGATTTCCAGATGAGAGGGGACTGTGGCATTGGAAAACTTGGTGGAATTTGGGGAAACTTTATTTCCAGATGGAAACAGTGCCCTCCTAAGGACTTGTCAGATGATGGTTTGCAAAAACAATTGTGTTCTCCAGGGGCCTGGGACAGGGTCCAAATGGGGTTTTTATGGTTCTAGAGTTCCACATGACCCAGGCTTTTTTCAAAACTTACATTCGAAGAAAATACATTTAAAAAATTAAAAGCAGTTTCCAAAACACGCTTGTATCTCTTAAAGTTGAAGATGCAATTTGTAGTCTTAGCCAACGCAGGGTACAATCAGGGTTTGACTCTTCTCCGGTTCCTTCATACTCCAAGGCTACCCTAGCATCTACCTCTTTCAGTCATTTCCAAAACTTTTCCTGACATCCTTCCTGGGGTCTTTCCTCACACACAATTCTCTCCTCCCTCATCATTACTCTCTGTCTTGCTTCCCTGCCAGAAACACAAGGAATACCACACCTAGGCTGTGCTAGGAAGGCTGAGAGTTTTTAAAGTTCCATATTCCTTTGTCTTCCTCTGCTCCCCATGAAGGGAATCTACTCAAGACCCTTGCTTTGAATACTTTCTTACAAGTCAGTCTGAGGGAGATTTATTAATGATGGATAACACACTCTTTATATACTTAATCCATGATGGAAAATGTGTTTGAGAATGCTATCAAACGAGCCCCTGGAGTCAGAGATCGTGATGAGAAGTTTGCCTAAGAGGCTTGGCAAGATAATGAATTGCCAATCCAGAGCGTGGGCATAGCTTCTCAAAGGCAGATAGATCTCCAAGGGAATACTGAAGAATGTCTCTGATTACAGCAGAAGTATAAATGTGAGGCCCAGGATCTCTTAGGAAAATTCAAGTTTGTTTGTATGTTTTGGGGGGAGGGAGATGTTTCTTCTTTTTAAGTGTTTCACCACTTGGAGTAGTTTAAACCAATAGGACAGTTGGGACAGGTTGAGAAGAAATTACCCAGGAGTTAGGTATAAACCAAAGCTTATGGGTGGGCATAGAAGAGGAGAGGGTGAAGGTCAGAGAGAGATTGTATGGATGGTAACCAGGTGGTCACCAACAGGGGCAAAAGAAACTGACACATATCTACACATCTAGAAGGTATTGGAAGGCTCACCCAGTAGCTGGGGTTTATGGTCAGTACAGGCAAAATCCAGGTACATTTTTTTTTATCCTAGAGAAATGGAGGTCTGGGGCATGACAGACACCCTACTCAGAATTAACTAAGGACACATTTGCCAGTGAGGAAACAAAATAAGGAGACAGATCACAGGGGACAAGTTAGAGCCTAAGTGCTCAAATCATGAGACAAGATCAGAATTGGAGTAGGAGAATTAAATGCAACTCCACCCCTGAAGTACAAGTATCCTAAATGTTTGATAGGCAATGTTGCTTGATAATAGCTAAAGCATGGGCCAGGTTTAAAATCTTGGCTCTTTGACGTCCCCTCTAATAACTGGGAGTAAGTTGCATAATTTGTCCAAGCCCAGCTTTCTTATCTCCAAAAGGATGCTAGTAGTTCCTAGTTGTAGAATATTTGTAAAATATTAAATGGTAGGTAAAACATTAAATGATAGGATAATTTCAAGCTAATTGATATTATGAGTAGGGTTGTTAAAGAGAAATTTTTAGGCTGGGAATGTGCCTAGCATGCATGAAGCCCTGGGTTCAATTCCTCAATACCACATAAACAGAAAACACCAGAAGTGGCACTATGCCTCAAGTGGTAGAGTGCTAGCCTGGAGCAAAAGAAGTCCAGGGACAATGTTCAGGCCCCGAGTTCAAGCCCCAGGACTGGCACAAAAAAAAGAGAGGAAACAGAACTTTAGACATACTAAATTCAATACAATCCAATGAAGAAAGAAACAATTCCTCAGTCAAGCAGCCTCCAGAACCAGAATCAGTTCAGAGTAGCTCCAGGGCAGCCATGTGACTGGGTATTTCTTACAGATGGAGAAAGGACAGCAATGTATGAAACACTGAAGTGAAGCACAAAGTTGATTCATTAACAACTGCTGTGTCCTTATTTGAACCCAGTCTGATTAGTTGGCTGCCTTTGCTCATCAGCTGTGATTGGATGAGACTCAGCTATTCTTGTAAAAGTGAGTTAAAGTCTTTATACATCAAGTTAGGTTTCAGTGCACTATGTATGGAGGGACTGTTAGGCCAAAGTTAAGGGTAACAAGGCCCCACCCACTCAAATCAGGCAAGTCCCAGAGCCTGGATACTGATAAGAATTAGAGAGTTCAAGACACAGAATGCACAAACAGGGATAAATAATGTAGCCATGACTTGCTCAAGTTTATAAGTCAATCATTTGGCACTAGGAATCTACATCCAGCAAAAGCTAGTCTGTGCTATAAGCTGGCCCATCATACCTCCTTGTAGTGTGTGTGTGTGTGTGTGTGTGTGTGTGTGTGTGTGTGTGTGTGTGTGTGTGTGTGTGTGTGTGTGTGTGCATGTGTGCATGCATGTGCTGCAGCTTAAATTCAGAGCACTCTTCCTTAGCTTTTTCCCTCAAGACTCACATTCTACCACTTGAACCACACATCCATTTCCCCACCCTACCTTCTTACAAAAAAAGAAAAAAAAAAAAAAGGGATGCCAGGTGCCAGTGGCTTACCCTTGTAATCCTAGCTACTCAGGAGGCTGAGATCTGAGGATCAGGATTCAAAGCCAGCCTGGGCAGGAAAGTCTGTGAGACTCTTATTTCCAATAAACCACTAGAAAACCAGAAGTGGTACTGTGGCTCAAGCGGTAGAGCGCTTACCTTGAGCTGAAGAGCATAGGGACAGTGCCCAAGCCCAGAGTTCAAGCCTCATGACTGACCAAAAAAAAAAAAAAAGGGTAGTGTCAGCATGTGGTGGAGCCTCGTTCTTAATTCCTGCTTTTAGGACTGAACTCTAAAGGGGAAATAGTTGCGCTCAAACTTGAGGCTAAGCTCTGGAAGACCACAAAAGGGCTCTCCCATGCCATATCCCTACCCAGCTCCTGATAAGTAGCACAAGCAACCCAGCATGCAAGTGCAGCTATCCCAGGGCTGAGAGTTGGAGCAAATGGGGTCTCTGGACCTTTCCCGCTGGTATCTGTTATCTTCTTCCTTCTGCAGTGCTCCTGTGGAAGCTACTTCACTGAGTAGGAGCATCTGTTCCTGCCATTTGCCAGCTGTTAGAAGAGAATTAAAAGTTTCATCCGAAGCTGTGATAATTTAATGATGAGCCTGTGAATTAGGGCATAACAGTGGAATTGCTGCCTCATTTTCGGGCTGAGTTTATCCTGCCTGGCCAGGCAATGAGCCATGCACTGCAGCTCTGTGGAGAGGCCTTTGGGATTCTTTAGGAAGAGGAGGAAGGGTAACATCAAAACGTGATCTGGTGGTCGGAGGAAGGGCAACAGAAAGGCTGCTGCTCAGATCAAGTGGGAACTGAAGCAGTATTTAACTCATCCCAAATTGTTGGAGAATGAGGAGCTCTAAATTAATGCATTTTTAGACAACCGAAAGCAAATGCTTTTCCCCAAAAATGGAAACTTTGAAAACCACATTTATCATTATTCCATGCTGTAATAGATTTATGTCCTGAGAAAGCATGTACAGCCATTTGCTCTAGCAGCACTAACTGACCCTCAGCTAATGTGTTTTCTATTTGGGCTCTCTTTGTGCCTGTGTCTCTGCCTGTCTCTTTGTCTCATTGTCTTTTTGTCTCTGTCTCTGTCTCTGTCTCCCCCCTTTTGCTGTCTCTCTGTCTCTGTCTCTGTCTCTGTCTCTCTGTCTGTCTGTCTCTCTCTCTCTCTGTCTCTCTCTCTCTCTTCCTCCCTCTTCCTCTTTCTGCAAGCACCACTTCTGAGTGGGTCATTTCCCAGCATCTGCCACTCTGCTTGCTTAACTCTGAAGAAACTGAAGAAAAACAGATAATCAATCCGTAAGATCAGTAACCTTACCCTTCATTTAACTCTAAGGCAATAGAATCAAGGATTTAAGTGGTTCTTTCTCCTTATTTGCTTTTTATTTCTTTCCTCTCTATTGGTCATTGCTGCTACTTTCATCTCCCAAATGCATGCACACCCATGCCTGTGGGCACACACACACACACACACACACACACACACACACACACACAAACACACACAATCATGGAAGACCAAGGTCCTGACTCACAGCCTTTCTCTCCATCTCAGCCTCTGCCATTGTGAGTCTTATACACGATCCATGAAAGCTTCCCACTTTTTGAAGTATTAGAAAATCCCATTGTTAGAAAATCTCGATGTCCAAAGAATAAGGAGTCCAAGGGCCAAGAGAAAGGCCTCACAGGATACCATGTCTTCTAAGACCATATTCTGGGTGCGTAGAACCCATAGGGCACCTGCTGAAATGGCCCAAAGCCCACTTCCAAGTCAATGTGTCTGTCCTCCAGAGGACAGCAGTGCTGATTAGAGGCAGCCATTTGCTATTGGTGGCGGAATGTGGGTGGAGCTTGAATATGCCAAAGTCACACAAATGTGAGGGAAATCTAACTGCATCCTATGCTGTTCTTCCTGCTTAATGTCTCAGGATGGAACAGGGCTGGGCTTGGAGGAGAGAGTAGGCTCTGCTATTTGTACTTTTGCCAAGGCTGCACACATCCTGACAATAGGCTGAATTCTTTATTCTGGGACATTTTGATGGCTTTATGGATAGCCTATCCAATAAACTACTTAGCGATTATCTTGGCATTGTCCTGAACATCAGGAATATTCCAAGTTCACTGGTATTTGGCACGCCAAGTTCAGCTCACTAACTCAGACCATCCATTCCCAGGCTCTGCTACTTAAGGTTGTCCTGTGATACAACCCTGCTATTACCCTCCTTCTAAAGGTTAAGCAGGCATCCCTCTGCTGGTTTCCTACAGAACTGGTTAAGCCTATGTCTCAGAATGTACAACATTGCCTTGAAATTATCCATTATGTCTTTATTTGACTTTGGGGGTCTTGAGAGGAGCAAATGAGTCTTTTTACCACTGTGTCCTGTCCTAAACTCATTCACTACATTAGGCAGTGAGATTGTGTTTATAAACAGATCTGAATTGGGAAGAACATGCCATTTCCTTCCTCACTAATGACTCACTCAAATACAGAGACCCTCCTACAGGTCTGTTTGCTCATTTCTAGGTTCCCTGTGGTGGCGGCTGCTGCTGGAAGTTTCACTACGAGTTTATCTATTTTAATCAGTTAATGATACCATATTTATTGAGCATCTCTAAATGAGTCAAATGATACCCGTAGGTACAAAACATAGTCCCTGCCTTTAAGGAAATTATAATCTTCACCTTTTTTTTTAGAATTTAAAGTAACACCATTTATAACAGAAGCAACATGAGCAACTTCTCTTTTCCCTTTTAGTGTCTGAAAGTGTTTGATTATTCCCTGAGGTTCCCAAGCCACAGGGGCACTAAGTTTTGTTTAGTAACTGTGGTCTTCCCAAGAGGACAGAGAAAGAGAAAATGTTAAGAAGAAATGTATGTTTGGGGCAATAAAAAGACTATAGAAGTATAAATGAGATCTAAAAAACAAATAAGGAATTCTTCCTCCCCCTTTGGAAAAAAAGTTATAGTGACCTACTTGAGAGTTCTTTTAGAACACATTTGTTCCCGAGATACAGTTGGATATGCCTTAATCCAAGCACTCAGGAAGCTGGGTGGGAAGTTGTAAGTTCAAGACCAGCCTGAGCTACATATTGACACAGTCCTTGTCTCAATCACAACCCTGACAACAACATAAAGAACAGAACAAGTTTGTAATGATTTTGTGGAGTCTATGCCAGTAGTTCTAAATACAGGTGATTTTAAACCCCACAGGGGACGTTTGGCTGTGTCTAGAGACATTTTGTTGGTCCCAACCTGTGAAGGGGCAGAGATCAGAAATGCTGTACAACATACTGTAATGGGCAGGACAACCCCATAGTAAGGAACCACACAGCCCCAAATATCAGCAGTGCCATGTTCAGAATCCATGCCCTGAGGGATGGAATGGGGTCGACTCTGAACTGAATTAGAAAGTTCTACAGAAATAACCAAGTGTGATAATGGTTCTTAATAGTCACAAGTTTGACCCCTGGGTGGCTCTGACTCATGCACAAGGACAAAGTTAGTACTGTGACAGAAGTCAGAACAGAGCTCTTAGATGATTTTAGGTTTTCTATACTCTTACACACACACACCCCTACTCTCCTCCGGTCTCAGCTGTCTTTTCTTTATAAAAGGAAATTAAACAGGAACAACCTCCCCCTTACCTTTTTTTTTTAATCATTGACTTTCTCCCCTATTTCTTTTGCTGATGAAGCAAAATACAATCCAGTGAAGTAAAACACAGCACATCAGCAAATGTTGCTTCTAAGGACTGAAAGCAGCTCATGGGTCACAGCACAGCACAAGAAATCTTCGCTCATGTGAGCTGCTCAGAGAGGAAAAACGCAAAAACCTCAAACGTAGACGAGAAGTTCAGAGGGAATATGGTTGTCATAGTTTGTTCATTGAGCTTTCTGGCTTATTTACTTAAACACAGTGATATATGTTTGGAGTAATGCTTCCCTAATCCATATTGTTCTCTTTTCTCCTGAGAGGAGCATACTTCATTTGCCAAGAACAGACTCTGTTTTCCTGGAACTCCAAATTACAAATTTCCTAAGAGGAAAATGCCCATTTCCCTGAATATCTTCAGTCTACATAATCTGCCAAAGACTGGAGCAAAAGTAAGAGGTTCAAGAATAGGGAATCCCTCCCTCTGTGGAAGTAAGTAAACAAACAGGAAGAAACAAGATGGCAGAAGCTAAATTCTGAAGAAGGTTTAAATATATTCCACAAATCTTGAGAATAGCCTTGATCCATGATTGAAGCTCCTTGCCCAAGTATCCCTACAAACTGCAGCCAGAACTTGTTCCACGGACTTGTTTCGTGATGAGTGTATGTGTGGTGGGAGTATGTATGGGATGGAGCACTATAGCTCTAGAAAATGCTCATCCACATAGGCCACAATGGCCAAACCCTTCCATGATGGTGAATGGTGACAAAATCTTTTCACCATTCTGTGATGGCTTTGGTCTCTTGTCAATACTGTCAAACATCTCTGATCTCACCTCACCCAGTGTCTTCTTCTCCCTATCAGGCTTATTTGCAGCTAGTTACCTGGAATACCCCATACTAGCACTTGCGTTTACATTTCAACATCCTTGTGCATAAGGCCTCCTTGATCTGAAACTATTTTCTTACTTGTCACTACCTGGGAGAACACATACACTAAGATAGAAAATCTGTAAATATTTTCCTGTTCAACAATGCCCTTACACACACACACACACACACACACACACACACACACACACACACACACTGTGTTTCTGTGTCCAAAACAAGTACTCTTGAGGCCTCCTCTACCTGGGTATGAGTGCACAGCTCTTGCACATGTTTATGGCTTTATTTCCCAAGCATTTGTATCTTGATAACTTTTGTTGACCACAAGAGCATGTCATCACCACATGAGGTAAGGTACCAGAGAGTTCATGTCTCTGAAGTACCCTTCACCTATGAGGGACAGAAATCAACTGATATTCCAAAGAGTGTTGACTCAGTGTCTCAGAGGCTCCCAGCAAGACAGTTTCATTCATCTGTAGCATTACCACTTTTTCATGCACTCATGCCTAGCACGGCCTTCTCTATTTCACTCTCACCCCATCATTGTGCTTCTTTAGATCATTTCCCAAGTAAACAAATGGCATCTACATTTTTATTGCAAGGTCTACATGGGAGAGGGGGTATCCTGTAAAAACTTCCATTAATTGTTTCATGTGATGTATGTTTCTGTACATCCAAGATCTGTGTACTCTTTGGAGGACAGGCACTATTTGCTATTTATTTTTATTCATCTCCAATGTCTAAAATATAATGGACCTCCCTCAGTAGTACATGAAGGGGAGAAGTAAGAAGCTTAAGACACCACTTGCAGAGGACCCAGAAGGGTAAACTAGTGGGCATAAGAATGAAGAAGAGAAGCCAGAAGTGGTGCTGTGGCTCAAGTGGTAGAGCGCTTGCCTTGAGCTGAATTGCTGAGCAACAGCACCCAGGCCCAGAGTTCAGGCCCCACAACTGACCAAAAAGTAAAGAAAGAAAGAAGAATGAAGAAGAGAAGGAATTGGGTTATGAGGAAAAGCCTGATTGATGAGTAAGAACTGAAGAATTCTCAGAAATGTGTCTAGGCAGACAAACTTTAGCGTGGGATAGCGTCCATCTTAGCATTGGCATGGCCAAGCAGAACATTCCATCAGGACCAAACGTACAGAAGGTACAGAATAGAATCAGGGTGACAGGGTTGACAAAGTTCCTTGGGATGGTGAAATCCTAGATTGATGCGTCAGAGGGCATCAAGATTTAGCTTGAGCTTGCCAGTTGCTTGTGTAGTTTCTGCTCTGTGGACATGGTGGGAAGGAATGGCCTTTGCTCTTTGAGTGGATGATCAGGTGCTGGCTCAACGTTCCATGGGAGATACAAGATAGAGAAGAACTATGCTTTGAGACAATATGCCTCAGTGTCCAGGTATAGGAAGCAGAGAACCCCAGAAACAAATCATTGGGCTTTTGTGGGTATTATGCATTATCTCTTCACAGTCCTACATCTTTCCTGAGTATTTTCTCATAGTATCTTCTCTTTCATTTGTGATGATGTAATCCTAATAGAATATCTCAACTGATATGAATGTACAGTACTTAGTTTGATTGGTGTTTCTTGACTATCTCCTTCATGCTAGCCCTGGGCCAAGGCTTAATCCTGAAGTGGATAAAAATGTAATCCTACCTTCAAAGAGCTTTCAACTCAGCAGAGAATACAGCAGGACTGTATTCTCAGTCATATAGACATACTATATGTACAATAGCATGTTTTGAAGGGAGTAGCAAAGGGTACTGTTAATTGCAGGGTGGAACAGGTCAATACAGCTTTAGAGAAGAGCTGGGCCATTTTTGTACAGGTCCTGGGGCTTGAACTCAGAGCCTGGGAACTATCCCTGAGCTTCTTTTGCTCAAGATTAGCACTCTACCATGTGAGCCGTAGCACCATTTCTGGCTTTTTGGTAGTTTGGGATAAAACTCTCATGTATTTTCCTGCCCGGACTGGCATCAAAACATGACCTTAAGATCTCAGGCTCTTGAGTAACCAGCATTACAGGTGTGAGCCACCAGCACCCTAGTGGCACTGTCTTTTTAAGCAATAAAAATGTGTTTCACTAAGTGGGCTTCCATTTGTTTGCTTTCTGTCTTTGTTGGGTATTTATTGAGTTCCTAGTATATGGTAGACATTGGGAAAATGATAGTAAGATGACAATCCTGCCAGTTAAGGAATGTGAAGTCCAGGGCTAGAAAGTGGCAAGAAATGGGCCGTGGCCACTCACTGGGACAAGGACAAAACTGAATAATAACTCTGTTGTCCACTTAAGAACATACTGGATATGGGCAAGACTTGTAGTGTTCTAGAGGATGTAATCTTCCAGGTGAGACCTGAAGCTTAAGTAGGTCTTGTCCAGGTGAGGACCAAGGGAGAATTCCCTGGGCAAAAAGGCCTAGGGTTGAAAGGGCCAGTTTGGGATAGTAAGAGATGGGCTAGAAAGGTAAGCCAATGGAGACTGAGAAGGACCCCTGAAGGACTTTGGACTTTTTATTGAGAGGACTGAATAACATGACATGTTCAGGTTCTCATTTTAGAAAGGCCATTGTAACCCCTGAGTAGAGAACGGGCAGGAGGAGGGAAGTAAAGGACAGGAAGACAGGTTGGAGGGTGGGTGCAGTAATTCAGATGAGAGTCTCTTTTTGTTTGTCTCAGAGCAGTGGGAGGTAGGAAAGCCAGTTGCTTTACTTTGAAATATGAGATGATTAAGCAAGACGGGCAGGTGGTGAAAATTATTTGAAAGGCTTTAAACTCCTATATCTGAATATCCTAAAAAATATTTTTAAATACACAGACTATATTATCAGTACAAATATTTGCAAAGGTTGGTTGTTTCTATCTAGCCTAGATCCTTTTGTTATATGGTTAATTCAGAGCTTACCCTATATAAGTGAATGAAACATCAATTGGTTTATTTTTTTCTTTATCTATACACAGACATATGCTCATCCTAAAAACAGGTGAGATGTTCATGCTTGAAATCTCTGACAACTTAGGGTGTTCTCTGACAGCAACTGACTTTAGCCCTTCCATTGTTACTGTGGAACCCCAAGTCTATCAGAGGGATGCAAGGTCTGTGATCCAAGCTTTAGGTCTCTCCCAACCAAAAGTCCCATAAAGAAATGAGTCAGAGTAAGCCCTCTTCTCCCAACCCAGAAAAAGCATCACATAAGAATGTGAGCTGCTTTTCCATTGGGTCAGAACAACTGGTAGTTTTACAAGACCACTTGTAAGGTCATGGCTGGGAGAAGTGTTAAATACATCCCCTCCCCAGAGTAAATGGATTATGAACACCCCCCCCCCCCCCCGCCCTGGTCAAGATGGAGTCTTCAATTCCATGAACTTCCCCGGTGGGTAACAAAGCAATAAGAAATACTTGTGCAGCCCTGTGAAGTTATTTTCCTTTCCACTCTTGTGGTTATTCATGGTCTCCAAGGACCCATGAGCAAAATGGCCATTAGGCTGTGTTTAGTCAGCAAATGCTAGTGTCCTTAGGAACCTTGTTTGCCAATTTTCTGGCTCCACATTGGATCCAGGAAGAATATTATTGCTGTTCTAAAACACTGGGGATCATCACTTAGACACAAAGGTAGAAATGGCCTTAATCATCCAGTTAAAAGTGAACAGAGTAACCTGGTTAGGAAGGAGTTTTATTTCCCACTGCTTCCACTCTATTGAGGTTGGTGGAAGAATTCAACATAGCCTGAGCCTATTGAGATCCATGTTGAATAGGTAAGACTGAATTTTAGTCCAGTTTTGACCCTCAACTCATTAATGCATTACTTTTTTAAAAAATTTTATTGTACAAAGGAGCGACTGTTACATAAGGCAGGTAAAGGGTACATTTCTTTTGGGACAGTGTCACCCTTTCCTTTGCTCTCTCTCATGGATGCAATTTCAACCTCACATAATTGATACTAAAACCATATAGGTATACACACTCTGGATTTTTTTCTTCTTTATTTCCTCTTCTGATGGCTTTAAACTAGAGATGAGAAATGAAGGAAAGATGAGCAATGAAATGAAAACAGGACGTTTGGAGTAGTGAACCAATATGATGTTGCCATGATCCTGTCTCTTCTTCATTCCCCCTTTGACCTGATTCATGGGACCTGCAGAAATCTGCTGACCATATCCATGATTTTCTCTGTGGTTAAAACCACAGTTTGGATAGAAATTTCTTTACCTTTTATTTCTTCAATGATTTATGGACTGACCTTCTCAAGGTGAGTTACATGTTTCAAGAGAAAGCCAATCTGTAATCATTTAAGATATTGAGTATGTGGAATGAATCAGGACTTACAATAAAGAGGGGGAAATGTTGGTTGCTGAGTAGGAATTGATTGTTGGGCTTTATTGTTAAGATTCTGTTCAAACATAATCTAGGGTATTGGCACTGAGTTTTGAGTTCAATTCTATTATCTCTCTCATCATGTAATTTTGGATAAGTCCCTTAAACAGAAACATCTTAGACTGGATGAAGCATAGTTTCTGGAGTCAGGCAAATTTGAGTTTAAATCTTTGCTCTGCTGCTCAAATAGATAGTAACCTTCAGCACATTAACCAATTTGAGCCAGTTTCCTCATTGTTACAATGAAAGGGTCACCCTTACCTCATCAGGCTAATGAAGAATAAATTAGATGGCATGTAGGAAATATCTTCTACTTCCTTCTTATACTCGCCATCTACTTGTCTGAAAGCCTGTTGGGAAGATTAGTTATTGTGTAGAAACCAGTTTTAGTGAGTAAAATAAATTAATTCACAATAGAACTATATTGCTAAGACAAAAGTAATACAAATGTCCCGGGGCCTGAGGAGTGGGTGGTATTCTCCGTATTATATGAAATGCAATTTATAGGTAAAGTTTCAAAAACAATAGTCGTTTTGTGGCATCTGCTTTCAGTTACTAGGCAATTTTTTCTGTTTGCAAAGGTTTTATGATGGTACATGAGTACAAATATTCAAATACAATGACTTTGGGTGGGGGGGTCTGTGTCATAAAGCATATGTTATCAAGTTAAAATTCCCAATTTGATCTCATCCAATACAGAGAGAATCCTTAACCATTTGGCTAGCTTTATAAGCCAAAGAAATAATATATATGCATGTGCATTTGGGGAAAGAGGGAACTTTGTCTCTAAATTTCACAAACATTTTGAAGTTAGATAAACTTCCTAAGTTTATTCAACATTATCTTTTCACAAACACAATTGTAGGAATATTAATTTTTTGTACGTAGATTCCAAAAAAGCTTGCAGACTAAGACTATAACTATTTTTCTTCCCCTAAGGATTAATATTTCAAAAGTCTCCTCTTCAAGTGTAAATCTTACAGTAATAGCAACTTTTAGAATTAAGGAGACCCTTTATAAAAGGTTCATAGTTCATTATGTACCAGGAAGCCTGGATCTGGAGAAGTCCTTCAGAAAGTCTTTACAATGTTAAGTTCCAACAGGAACTTTGTTCAGGAAAAGTTCATTTTTTTCATGAAAACTGGCAAAGTGCCAAGAACTTTGAACATCTATAGAACTTATAGTTATTAAAATGCACAATACATCACAATTAAAGGCATACTGTTAAATAACATTTTCAATTCTATTCCTACTAATTCTTAAAAAGGATCCTAGATTTACACTTTAAAATGGCCCAATTACTACTTAAAAAATAAAACCTTCAAAATCTTGTGAAGTTTACTAAGACTCAATTGTTTTGCCCCTCACCTAACTTTTGTTAATTGAAATGGAAACTCTGGGAAAGAATTCTGTGCTAATAATCAAGTTTAAGTTCTTTGTTAGTTTTGTCTCCTCTGTTTGAATAAAATCTCCACTATCTAGCTGATAATTCTTTTGGCTTAAATGCCAAATGCCAATTAGACTTCTATAAGAAATTTGAGATCAGTTTGCACAATGGGTCCTAGGAACAGAGGTCTAATACTGATGGAAGCTGAGTTCAAGTTCATGTGCCTCACGTGTTCCTTGAGCTCATGGCTACGAGTTTTTTAGAATATGGTACCTGTTTTCAAGAACCTTAGTGCTGAGGCTTATTGGGAAGTTGAGGATGTGCATCTCAACTGAGAGGTCTGTACCTTAACGTGCCCCATGGAATAATCTAATTTAGAATCTTCTAGAGGTCTTAATTGTTTGGCTATTACAACATTTTCACTAATTACAATGAAAATTGGACTGTTTTGAGAACTCCATCATACTCATACAGGATATACTGACATCTGGTGGCATTGATTAAGCAGACACTTATGAATGACTAGGCAGCATTACGATTTACATTATTAATAACATTTTTTAAATATTCATAACTCTTGCAACACCTTTCCAAACCCTATTTTAAAAGGTTTTTATTTTCCTCCTATAATATCGATCATCTGGCCTAATCCATTTACTTAAGCACACAGTAAAAATGTATATTTTAATTCAAGATTAATTCAGTCTAGATTGATAATGATAGGTGTAAGCTGTTAGTTAATTTAGAACTTCAATTTTAATAATGCAATGATAATCAATTTTTATGGAGGGATTTTTTCTTGTTTTGTTTTCAAAGAACACTTTAACAAGGAATTAATGTGATTCTTCTGGTTTCCAGCTTAGAAGCCAAGAGTGGAGAGCTGCCTGCAGTAACAATGGAGGTTGGCGTGTACCGTTTCATGCTACTAAATCATTTGACTTTTCAAAAAAAGAAATACATCTAATCAATCTAGGAGCAAAATATCACTGTCTTTGTATTAGCATGACTCTCTCTATAGTTGTCCATCCAGAGAAGGGAAACAATACTTTCTGTCCAGCTTTCCTGAAGGAAAAATGAAGACAGATTTTTTTTTTTTTACTTCTCTAGAGTCAGCATCAAGTCCATGAACAGAATTCGGGAGTTGCTAACCCTTGCTTCTTGCCACCTTTGATGTGTGTTTCCATTTAAGATGAATGGCATGCAGTCAGTTGTCAGGGTTTTTAAAAAGATCTTTGTAAAGTCTGGCTTTTGCATCAAATCCTGGACTAAAATTATGTTTAAATTTTATTTCCTCTCATCTTTTCCTGGTTTTGATTATTTTTTTTAAGAGTAGTTGATGGTCTCATGACACAAGCCTTGTATTCTAGACTTCGCATCTTGTGTTTTGAATTTTATGTGAAATTGTGGGTTTGATCTTTGACCTCTGTTTACTATAATACTGATTTGCCACTAATTTGATAGCAAGCCATAGGGATCTACTGTAAACATGCTGCTCACTTTACAGAGCTCTGTTTTACTCTTTAAGTGAAGAAATATGTGTGTAGAATATAATTGAGTGGCTCTTGTAGAAGTAATAAAAACCACACAAGTTTTCAACTTCCCAGGTAGCACTCAGATTAATATAATCACTTACAATGATGGAAGGGTCTAGTAAATTGAGAGGAAGTCATCAATGTAAATAGGCATTACTTAGCATTTCATTTTAGCTTGGTAAACATACTCATCCAAAAACATGGAAATAGGGTGTAGACCACACAGCTCTGCCTAAGCTGGCTGGGGCTCTGAACCCACACAACTCGGATTATCAGTGTGTTCTGAGTAGGAGGCCAAAGCAGTCCTGAATCATTTCATATGCTGATCCCCAAGAGTCAGGGCAACTGGAGGGAAAACCCAGAGCTCAAGAGTGCCTGAAAGTAGGCATCAGGCATGTGTAGATGACCCTGCCCTGCAAGAGATACCCAACTTACAAGATGATGCTTCCGGGATCTTTATTTCTCACTTAGCAAATCGCCGAAGAGAGATGAGAGGACCTTGGAGAAGTCCTAGGCAGGATTCGCCTTGCCATCGCTGTACCTCTTGGCAAAAGCCAGGAAAACATGGAGAACACTGACCTCAAGAAGATGGAATGTGGCCAGCCCGGCATGTAGAGAGGAAAATTTGGTCTTTTTCTTTCTGTGATGCCAACTGCCTGTGAGTTGCTGGCCTGAAAAGCACAAGATACCAAGGAATTATCCATATGTATTCCAAGTCTTAATTTCTTATGGGCTGGTTTATGTTATGCCCAGTTTAAGATTGGTCAGTTTCTATGATTTTGGGCTCCAGCTAAACATGGAGCATTGGTTGTTGCCCTTGGAACACTTTGATTCAATAGAAAAGAATGTGCTATTAAAAACACATTTGTCATATTCAACCTGGTCCACTTTTTTCAGTTTCATCTAATTTCTCTTAATCATGCTCAGAGATAACAGAAGAATGAAATCATTTGTTTATCCCCCAAATATTTATTGAATCCTCACTTTCTTTATGCACTATGCGAGACATGATGAAGGAGAAAAGAAATAGCTGGTATGTAAACACTTCCCCCAAAGAGCTGCATTTCAGCTGGAAGTATGGGACATACACATGTGCAAAATTAAAGAGCAATTTGAGGATTTCACTGTGCCATTCAAATATTCAATAAGGCAAGAGATGCTACAAATATGGGGATTATGCTAAAGAAAAAGAGTGAAGTCAACAAAAAAATGCACGGCTTTAGACCAGGAGTGAGTGGTAAAAATGGGAACTCAAAATGAGTTTGCTAGTGAGACTTGTTTGATTTTAAACTTGAAAAATACTATCTCACATGAAGAAGAGGGAAATTAGCCAGCCTAATTTAGAGGAAAAGCTATATGAACTCATTATATGGGTGCAGGAGACATGAGTTTGAGTTCTAACTCAGCCTCTTATAATTCTGCTACATTTAGCCAGTGTACTCAATCAGCTATACCAAAGCTTGCATATTGGTCCAATGTGGGTATTAACAGATTCTCTGGTTGCATTAAAAGCATTGTACTGATCAAATGAGACAATGGACATAAAAATACTCTGTGACACCAAAATAAGGGACAGATTGGAATGCACCAGATACACCAACCCAGGTTTGACTTTAATTCTTTAAGTAATAGGAAATCATTAAAGATCTTTGAAGAAGAGAGTGAATGACATGATGAACAAGGTGTGAGGAACTTGATTCCATTCTCCAACTCCCTCCCCTGACTTGGCAATCAGTTTTCCTTCTCTGCTGACATTTCCCTGTGATGTCAATTCAATATCTCCTGCAGACACTGGGAGGAAATCCATCCCAGCTTAGGGGAAGGGCTGTGTGAGCCTTGAAGTAATCATGCTATGTAAATCAAAGACTGTGCTACAGCTCCATCCTCCCATTCACTGGAGTGTATCTATTGTCTTTGGAACTTCTTCCAATTTATTCACAGTTCAAGATGCCTCATACCGCATAGAGCATTCTTGTACTCTATCACCAGAAAGCGTCCTTGTTTTATGATGTGCTGTCTTTGGCTAGGCAACCTTAAAGATCATCAGCCCCTTTCCTCATCATTCTGCCTTGTTAAATTCAAACACACTCCTAAGCCCCTATAATCCTCTAATGTTCTTCACCTTTTGAGATGAATGCTCTTCTAAATATATTTATTTCTTATATTTGAACTTTTCTGTGATCATTGAAGCACTAAATGTATGATTTTACACATATTATGGAGCTTAACTTAGTGATGAGGCATTTTGCTGCAACAAGTTGGGACACTTATTCAACTTTCAAAATCTCTGTCAAATATAGCTTACAGTCGAATACCTTTTAAAAGATATTTTCTATCTTTGTTGGTGTTTTCTTTATTTGAAACAATTGAAAGGCTTGGGAAAAAAACTGAAGTCAACACTTACAGCCTTTATAACTCCAAAAGCATTTCTAGGTTTCTTAATTCTTATTGGACTAAGTGAAAGGATGAATGGGTTGAACTAACTAGATCTGGAGAAGTGACTTTCTTTTTATGGTACTCACCTAGTTAAGAAGTAAGCAATTTTTTTTCTATAAAGCATTATGAAGTAATTTTTTTCATTCATGGCCATCCAAGTCTTTGTCCTAACTACTTAACTCTGCCTTTGTAGTGTAAACACAGCTATATAGTTCAAAATTGATAAGGTGGAGCTACACTCCAATAGAACATTATTTACAAAAACAATCCAGGTGGAGATGAGCGTGTTTGACCTTGTTCTCAAAGTTTTATATATATCCAAATTACTTAAGCAACTTGTACCCCAAATGATAGCAAACTCGTTTCTGGTTTTACAGGTTTCAATTAGGGCTGGGGTCCTCAAATTATTCTGATACAACAAAGTTTGAGAAGAATTAAATAAAAAGGAAAGAGGAATATAAATAAAAAAAGAATATAAATTTAAAGTCTTATATCAACAGTTGAATTTTTGATAAGATCATAAAAGGCAGGTTTAGTAAAGAGAATCAAAGTTGGGCCAATGAAAATTAGCGTATTTTTAAAAGAAAAAATAATTACTATATTTTCCAAAAATTTTAGGACCCAATAATTTTGCTTATTCATTCTAGCTAGCATCAGTTTCTGTAAGTCATCTAAATAGCAATGTTTAAATAAATCACAGAACTATAGCTGTAGCCAAATCATATATTTTTATTTAGTCCCTAAGGTGTACACTAAATTTAAATAATCCCAACTGATTTTTAAAGGTCTATGAGCTTTCCAACCCCTAGAGTACTTTACTACTGTTATTATTAAAATCATCATAACCAAAAAATTACTTAATAATAAGAGCTTTACAGCCCATAAAATGCCCACATTGTTTTAGCATCGCATCAGTTGATACTTTATAAATCTGGGTCCAGACATTTTTCCAAAAGCTTGTTGAAAGCTACTCAGCAAAGCAATGAGAAGATAGAAAATATTTTTTTCCATATAGAAATAGAGAGGCGAGTGGGTCCCACCCTGTACAAAAGCATTTCTCATACCAAGAAAAGACATTCAAATTATAAACAGATGGATAATCACATGGCATTCAATTAAAATATATCAGGTGAGGTCTGGTTCCAAATTTGAATTCCATTCTGTTGGCTAACTCTAACAGTGGGATGTACTGCTACATGGAAACATAAGCTGTGGTCCACTCTCTGTGCTCCCCTCTCCCCTCCCACTGGCAGGGATGAAAACTGCTGCCTAAGCAGAGAACTTGGCATCTAACGCCCCTTATATTACTCCTCAACCCATCTGCCAGCTGCTGGTGGTGGGCGTGAACTACAGCCCTTTCTGGCTAGTGGAGGAATTTCCATTTGGAACTCCTTTGCTTTTCAATTCATAGCCAATAATTTTTACCTTTTACTATTATCCTTCTTTTCTCTGAGCAGCACAATGCTTGCCTGGCACACAGTACCCATACAGAGTAAGTTTGAAAATTCAGAGCTTAATTATTAATTTTTTTAAACAGTAAATGGTCAAATATAGATGCATGAATTACTTCATTTCCCTGCAATTGAATTTTTCAACAAATGGAAAAATAACACTCTGGTTTATTTAATTAGGAGACAAACAGGTTAATCTTGGCTGTAAGGCAATTGGACATGGGAACAGAGAAAATTTAATAATCTGCGTTTTAAATTGATTTTGTTAAGTGATACAAAGCTGTTTTAAATATGTGGTTAATGATGCAAGACTTCAATGGCTGTATAATTAACAAATGATTTTTTTAAATATTTGCATTTGGCCAATATAAACTAACTTATAACTGAATACTTAATAACTTAATATCATAATAATGATTCTTGTATATGTCCAAATCTTCTTAAAATCCAGAGTGGCAACGCCCAGTGATGACATATTTAGTACCTCTTAGTTTTATTTGGCAAAACTGCTCATTTCCAGCTTGTCCTCATGAATGTGAACACTGTGAGCTCATTGCTTTCATTTAAAGCAAGGTAATCCACACCCAGACCGTGTGAAGCCACCAATGATGCCTAATAAAAACATTTTCCATGGCACACGACTATCCACACACACCGAAGCTGCTAATATTATTCCCATGGGTGATCAGCAATGCTTCTACTATTCTGGAACTTATTCTCACAGGTCACACTTGTAACTGTATCTTCCCCCAAAAGTAAAAAGGATCAAATGCCTTTATGCTGATTTGGTTCCATTTTCTTTTTCCCCAGAAGGACCAGCCAAGTAATGGTGGCTCACATGTGTAAATCCTAATCAGGGGACTGAGGTCTAAAATCAGGCAAGCAATCTATGAGACTCTTATCTCCAATTAGCCACCAAAAAGCTGGAAGTAGATCTGTGGCTCAAGTATTAGAGCATAATACTTGAGGGGAAAGCCCGAAGGACAATACCCAGAATCCAAATTCAAGCCCCAGGACCAGCACCAAATAAAAACTACTGTTCTCAAGGGAACTTATGCCTATGTGCTTTCTGGATGAGGAATCATTATTCTCTAAGATAACTTAGAAAATGATCCATAGAGTTCTCCTCCATCCACTCTTGCGACCTAAGTCCTTTGATGACCAGCTCACGTTTTTCGTCCTTCAACTAATTCAACCCAGTTATGTTCTTTCTGAGTTGCTATCTTTTTGACAACCTGTTACACATATTAGCCTTCCATTGTCTCATACTTGTATGGCTTATCCAAAACCATAGAACTAGTAAGCAGTTCGGTGGAAATAAAAACCATGGCTGCTGGCTGCAAATTCTGTGATCTGTCTCTTCATATCAGGCCACTCCCTGAGCATTGCTCTATTAATTTTTGCTTAGAAGGAGGACAGGATTGTTCTTTCCACAAAGGTCTGTAATTTAATATTTTGTGTGCTTCCAAACTACTTTGTCTCTGTGTAAGTTCATTTCTCTTACTGGTTTTCCTCCTCCATAGATCTCTCCTTGTTTGTCTCCCCCATTGGCTTTTCCTGCTCTTATGGCTCTTTCTGTTTCTAAGCCCCGCAGTGTATCAGCAGTTTTTTTTATTTATTTTGTGTTCTTGGCATTTATGGGTGACCTCATTTATACCCCTGAGTTCAACAGTAGCTTTAACAGAGACTAAATTGTTCACATCTCAAGCTCAGATTCAACTGTGATGGAACTTGGTGCCTGCCTTAATATCCTACAATACATTTAGAAAACATTTTTCCTGTAGCAGTTCCTCCTCCTGCCTCACCGGGTTCATTCAAGCTAGATCCTCTAAAGTATCTTTTTCCCCCTCTTCCTGCATCCCTACTCCAGACACTCATTAATCATCTTATGAGTTTGTCTCTCCATTCCTAGTGGCATCTCCTTAACTCAGGTCATCTTTATTTATCTTCTGAACAGCTGTTATAGATGACCAGTCATTTTTTTTTACTTCCAGCTGGTCTACTCCACCAATACATCATGCTCATTACTTGAAGCCAGGAGAATAAATGATGGCATACCAGAGGAGGCAGGGCTGGGAAGGTACCTTTACCTTAAGTATTAGGACACTAAAGTTTAAGGATTGAAGCAGAGATGAATTCTACTTTCTTGTGGCCTATTAGCTTCTTGTCAACAACAATAAGTAACACTTTAAAGCAAAAGAAAAAAATAGTCATTTCACTTTGGCTTTTACAAATAATCATAATAATGATTTTCAAATGATTGGAGAGTAAGAACTTAAACAAACACACTAAATAGAATATAAATGTAGATCTTGAGAATGTGTTAAAGCTTTTATGAGAACAATTACTATAGAACCAGTAAGATTTTATTATGTATCTATTCATAATGCTAAAGGAAAAGCATAAGGTTCTATAAACCTCAGATAAACATTTAGACTTCTTAGAGAAAATAAAACTGGAACAATATTTTGTGTAATAATATACACATTACATTCCTAATACAAAATGTTTCTCCTTTGACCATACTTTAAAGTTATCGCAACTGAGTTAAGAAATGGGAAAATGAACGATTAAAATTTCTTAGGTAGATTTAGTTTCAAACTGAAGGTAATAGCACTTAGGAGGGCTTATATATTAATATATAAAAGTATCTTTACTTAGAATGGCTTTTAGTTTTGTTTTGTTGTTTGCCAAGCTGTAGTTTCCAACCCGTTAGTAAACTGGGAAATTAAGTTAGCATATCACAACCAATATTTCTAAATAAAGAAAAATAAAAAATTGAAAGGAAAACTATTCTATAAAATGTTAACTCAGTAAAGTATACTTTATCACGAGGTAAGTGATATGTCTTTGTGTGTTGTAGCCAAAAAAAAGTTTGAAAAACTAGTGGCATTGTGGCTCAAGTGGTAGAGTGCTAGCCTTGAGCAAAAAAGCACTCAGGGACAGTGCTCTGGTCCTGAGTTCAAGCCCCAGGACTGGCAAAATAAAAAGTTTGAAAAACTACACACACACACACACACACACACACACACACACACACACATTGATATGTGTGTATATATCCCTGCTGTTTAAATTATATTACCTTACACTATCCTACCTGGAGCTGAGTTTCTTTAAAATATGTCAGCCTTTTCCTCTGTTCCACATTCAAGGCATTTCTTATGTCAGTGAGCCTCAAAAGCACCATCCATGTGTCCTTGGACATCACCAAGATCCTTTCAAGGGAGTTTACAAGGCAAAAGAAGACTTAGGATGTTGCTTAATTTCTCACTGTGTTTATATTGTCACTGGTAGAACAAATAACTCAAACTCCTGGCTAACTTGGATAAAACTTGGCTCCAAGAGAGCGTGAAGGGATGCAGTCAAATTCAATGTAAAAATGGAACTAGGTAACTTGAGGGGATAGGTAGGATTGGAAGAGATCAGGAAGAATGATGACCTTGATAGAGAAGCATTGTACTTACAAACTGACATGCTGCATTGAAACCCCATGTACAAATACAGATAAAAGAAATAAATAAAAACAGAAAACAAAACTAATTCATTTAATTTAACTTAAAAAATACTCAGCTCCAACTGAGACCCAGGCAAAAACTTTTACTAACAAGCCAGTGTGTGTTGATGTCAGACACCATGAATTTTTCTTCATGGATCAGTTAAATTAACAAAAACATTAATTAAAAACAACAAAAGAGTATTTATTTTATTAAATGTTGACCCCTGAGCACATATCATTTTGATTTTTTGTATTGAGGAAATAAGAAATTCTCATCAAGGCTTCAAAGCACACTGCTTATGATTTTGTCTCAAAAAAAAAGTCATGTGTGTGGTTGCTTGAGTTGGAATTCCATTTTTACTTGAAAATAAACTATGGCTATTCGGATATGAGTATTTGGCAGACATTTTCCTTAAAGTGAACCAAGTGAGACTATCACTTCAAGGAAAACAATTGCACATATTTATTGCCAGTAATAAAATTCCAGCTTTCAAGTGAAAATGAGAATCTGAGAAACACCAGTCCTTAAAGAATTTATGATGAAATCCGCAGTGATACTAATGAAAGTGGTTATTTCATACTGAAATGTGTCAACATTTGGAAGTTCTGCATAACTCAGTGAATTGATATTTTCCAAATGGCCAATGTTTGATACCAGTACAAAATACACCAATGAACTTTAATGCAAAAGAGGACAAAATTTATCCATATGATTTCAGAAAATAACCTTTAAGAAACTACTACTTGTCAGGTTTTGCGTCAAACTGAAAAGGAATCATCACAATTATCTAAAAAAGGTGTTAAAATACTCCTCCCTGTTCCAGATTTTTATAAATGGCCAAAATTTCTTTATCTTCTGCATCCAAAACAAGATCTCTGATTGGACACAGAAGCAGACATGGACCACAGCTGCTTTCCATTAAGCCAGATAATAAAGAAACAAAAATGTACACCATTGCCACTCATTTCATTGTTCTGTTTATTAAAAGTATCTTCAGCATATAAAGAGTTTGTGATTTTCAAAAGGAAAGAAAATGTAGTCTTATCCTTACCTTTATTTTAAATATAACAAACATTGAATAAATACAACTATATTTTTAAAAAGCTCTTTATACTCTTCAAAAGGCTCTGTATACCCTTTTTTTTCTTTTTTTTGGTCGGTCATGGGACTTGAATTCTGGGCCTGAGCACTATCCCTGAGCTCTTCAGCTCAAGGCAAGCACTCTACTACTTGAGCCACAGAGCCACTTCTGGTTTTCTGGTGGTTTATTGGAGATAAGAGTTTCACAGACTTTCCTGCCAGGGCTGGCTTTGCTCCGTGATCCTCAGATCTCAGCCTCCTGAGTAGCTAGGATTACAGGTGTGAGCCACTGGTGTCTGGCTGTATACTCTTATTTTTAAGAGTAGTAAAGGGTCCTAACAAGAAAATGTTCCAAAAATAATTTCCTAGGCCTTGTTTGAGTCCTCTTTCAAAGATCACCAGTCTAACACGATGAATTTCATACTTGAACCTCTGAATTAACTTTTTGTTGGTGGTGGTAGTGGTCATTGGTCTGAACTCTAGGGCTGGGTGCTGTCCCTGAGGCAAGCACTCTACCACTTGAGCCACAGCACCATTTCTACCACTGAGCCACCCTCCCAGCCCTGAATCAACTTTTAATTGTGCTAAGAAAAGTTTACTAAAAGGCTGGGAAGGTGGCTTTCATGCATGAGGACCTGGGTTCGATTTTTCAGCACCACATCCACACAAAAAAAGCTGAAAGTGGGTGCTGTGGCTCAAGTGGTAGAGCACTATCCTTGCGCTGAAGAGCTCAGGGGTAGGACAGTGCCCAGGCCCAGAGTTCAAGCCCTACAACCAACCAAATTAAAAAAAAAAAGCTTACTGGGCACTGGTGGCTTGTGCCTGTAATCCTAGCTACTTGAGATGCTGAAAATAGGAGGATCATGGTTTCAGGCCAGTCTGGGTGGAAAAGTTTGTGAGATCTCTTCTCAACTCATAGTTGGGTACAGTGATATAAATTGAAATACCTGTCATCTCAAGTTCATGAGAAGCTAAAACTAGGAACATTGTAGCAAAAGCTCAGACCATCAGAAAAGTCCACAAGAGTCCATCTCCACAGAAGGAAAGCTGGATTTGGCAGTGTATGCCTATGATCGAAGCAATAACATGAAGCTTAAAAGCAGGCAGATGGAGGCTCAGGTGTGCACCCTGGTTGGATGTGAGACCCTACTCTAAAAAAAAAAAAAAAAGTGAAAGACAAGGCTGGAAGCATGGCTCAACAGAAGAGTACCAATCTAGTGAGACCCTGAGTTCAAGTCCCTAGAAGAGTACCAATCTAGTGAGACCCTGAGTTCAAGTCCCTAGTACCATGGAGGGGTGGGGGGAGGAAGAAGGAAGGAACAAATGAAGGAAGCAAGGAAGGAAGGAAGGAAGGAAGCAAGGAAGGAAGAAAGGAAGGAAGAGAGGGATGGAGGGAGGGAGGGAGGGAGGGAGGAACAAACAAATGAAAGAAAGGAAAGAAGGAAAAGCTGTGTACTAATAGGGATTGCTTGAGGATATTTGAAGCCATTTCTGAGTTTAAAAACAAACAAATTTTCTAATGGAAGAACACTTAATGCAGACATTACATGGTAGACAAGGATGGCTTAGGGCCTCCCAAAAGACCCCTAATGTTTTCTGCTGATTTTGAGGTTAAATCACTACACCATCAAGGTGGATGTACTGTGCAGACAGAACCTTTATTCATCAATAGAAGCCACAGTTCTGACACTGTAAATGCCTCATGCCTCATCCTGCCTGAAATGCATACCCAGAATGCAAACTGCCTACCACCAAGAGCTCTTCCTGATAAAAAAAAAAGACAGAGACAGAGCCCAGACACTGGTCCTCACAACCCTTCCTGAACAGACCCTGCCCTGCAGCAAAAATTCTTATGAAATCAACATGACTTAATTGCATTCATCACACTGAAAATCAAGTCCTATACCAATGATACATGGCACTTGGAGCTTATTTTACAAACATTAACTAAT
Source organism: Dipodomys spectabilis (assembly GCF_019054845.1). Lineage (NCBI taxonomy): Eukaryota > Metazoa > Chordata > Mammalia > Rodentia > Heteromyidae > Dipodomys > Dipodomys spectabilis. The sequence continues at coordinate 21,172,607 of NW_024871460.1, forward strand.
TAATCTGCAAAACATCCCTGAGAGACAAGGCATAATGATAGATGAACTGACAACGTAATTATGTCAAATTATTCATAAGATTTCCCCCTTCCAAGTGCTTTCTATTGCCAGTTCAGGGAAGTAATTGGGCCTGCTAATTTCTTAAATCCAATGTGAAAATGGACAATCTTTTATTCTATCCGGAAATCCTTTGCTACAGAGCACTGACACTTTCTGTATTGTTTTCCACAGCTCTAAAGCCCCCCTAAACTTCATCTAGTGTTGTATACAGTCTTTGCTACTTGTTTTCTTCCAAGTAATTTCACTAACTCCTATTTCTTTGACCAATCTTGCTCGACTTGCTCCTCTTTCTAGAATATCTTTCCAATATAAAGATGGACCCAGAGAGTTTCTTGCCTCCAAATTTTATAATCAAAAGGCCAGAGTTGCTTTCTTTATGCTTTCCTTCTTTCTGTCTTTCTCTCTTGAGCCCTTAAGTTTCCTCATGCTCTCAGCATTGTCTTATTTCTCATTCCATATCAAACTTAATTTTGTTTCAACTTCAGTCCATTTTGACTTCTAAATGTTCTCTTTTGTGGCAGAGTGGATCTTGAAAATGCATGCCATGTGTTATTTATTTATTTATTTTACTATGTAGATCAGGCTGACCTCAAACTTGTGATCTTCCTACCTCAGCCTCTGAGTAAATTTTCACTCATGTGAATGTTGTATGCTTAAAAGTATGCTAAAAGACATACTGCTAAATGGGATGTTACCATTTGTGAAAATGTAAAGTATTATACAATTATACTTTAAAATGCATGATTATGTACAAAGTGCAACAATTCTTAAGAGAACTGTATTAGTTAAGGCATTCTGAAAAAACAAAACCAATAAGGTCTGGTGTAGAGGGGGAAGAGACTGTTTTGTTTGAGGCAGTACTGGGGTTTGAACTCAGAGCATCAGTTATAGGAGAGGTTGATTTTAAAGAATTGGCCTCATAGTCTAAAATCTGCAGGACAAAACAGGAGGCTGGAAATTCTAGACGTTGTAGATGTTGCAGTCTTCAGTCTGAAGGTAGACTGGAGGCAGAACCCCTTCTTCCTGGGGAATCCTCAATCCTTACTCTCAGGGCCTTTGTCTAATAATAGACCCACCCACACTATGGATGGTTATCAGCTTTATTCAAAGTCCAATGAATCAAATATTACTCTCATCTAGAAGCAATACTATTGCAGCAACATCTAAACTGGTGTTCAACCACATAACTGGGTACCATAGTCTAGCCACGGTGACAAACAAAATTTGCTGCTGTAAAAGCCTGCCTTGTTTGAGAAAACACTTAAGGTGACTATTTTATTTTTCTATTTTTGTAATCCTCCCAGCTAACAAAATACTTCCTCTACTTGGTGTTCTCCTACTGTTTACTCAGTGTGCACTAAGCTTGTATTTCCAAAACAAGAAACTTGAGGAACAATATTTCTCTTGCATTTTCCGTAACTATGGCAATCATATAACCCAGCTTTTCCAGGGTAGTACCAATTTCAAGTGCTCTGTCCTATTGGAATACCGCAGGGCCTGCTTTTTAGTTTATGCAAACATGGTCAACATACCTCTAATAAACAGTTACAGACTGAACACAGCCCATAAATCTCAATAAATACTTACTAACTGAAGTGGAATTTCCATCCAGTGGATATTTTGTTTAAAATATGACCAAATACAACTGGGGAAAATGATCGTTTATTCCTGAGGCACAAAATACAATCTGGTCTTGTGTTTTAAATTTTCCATGTCCAGTTTTCAGGGTGTGGTTATTATGAATCACTGAACCAATGTGAAGTCAGATGTTCAGAATCGAGGACGAGCTTCAACAGCATGTAAGCTCTTTTTAGGGGGAGTGAACCTGCAGGGAATGAATCCAGGGAAGGGTTTATCTAGAAAGGAAGCAACACGCTTACAACAATTAAAAACCCTTGTTTCTATGTTATCTTTATAAATAATAAAAAGTTATGACTCAGAGGAAAGTTGACGAAGTCTTTACCAAATTAAATATATATTTATATGAATAAATACAAGAATAAGAATTGTTTTTATTCCAATAAAAATTACTTGGGGATTTTATGGACCAATGATTAGTGAGCTCATAATCTGATGATAAGACTTTTTTTAACTTCTTGGTTTGTTTAAAATGTCATTGCCAAGGAGCACAAGTTATAACAATTGGGATTTCAATAGTCCTGGTGAAAATTTAAAGTTATTATAAAAATGAGTAATGAATTATCTTCAGGGAAGCCAGAAAGGGCCTGAACCAAAAGCTTTCAGATGCTCAGTTAAAAAAAAAATAGCAAGATTTAGTGACAGCTTGGACATAGCAAGTGAAGATACGGGAGGGATGAAACATGCCTTAGTTGTGGGTAAGAGACTTGAATTATGCTGATCTCATTATTAAAGGCAGAAAACCAGCATAGAGAAACGGTTTGAAATATTTATAGAGGAGTGAAGGTGCTGAGTGATTAGTGCACATGTTGAGTTTAATTGAAACATGGTGATATCCTGTGGAGCAGTCAGCAATACAGAAAAATGCAGGTAAAAAGAAATCACCACCAAAGCTAGGTTTCCAAGATCTTTCATTCTAGAACTCCAAGTTTAATCTACTAACCATAATTGCTCCTGCCATCTTCATATCCCCTCCCCAGTCATGGATTAACCCTTTCTGGAATCCAGCATGATGGCGTGATTTGCAGTCCTTTTCTGTGACATGCACACAATCTCATACAGCATACTTTTCCCCTCTACCCGACACCCCAAACATACAACCCCGACTTGAGCTCAATCTTCAAGTCTCACCTTAGATGCTGATTCCCTGATTGCCCCATGCATGCCTGCAAATTCAAGTGTGCATCTGCATACAAACTCCTGTGCATGGTTAGTCACCCTCCAGGGAGCTTCCAGAAAACCTAATATTAATCTTGTTCTTAGCCAAAAGGCTGAGAAGTGACTGGAATACCTAGCATTTCTTTCCCCCATTACACTGTGTTATAAAATCCTGAATATTCTTCTGCCCATCTCACTTGAGTTTAAGGTTCCCTAGGGTAGAGATTAAATTCTGCCCTGTGCATTATTGTTTTTATAACTTTATTACACATAGTAATCACTCAATAAATTGAGTGAACAAATGGATTAAGGGTTGAATCATAGAGGTTAAAGCTCTCCAAAAGCATGCCACAAAAAGAACAGTGATAGTTTTCTACTTCACATACAAAATAAAGTGTTTGGAAATGTTAATTCCTAGATAGATACACAGATACATAGATACATACATACATACACACACACACACATATATACCTGCATGCACAGAGAAACAGACAGTTAAAAAAGATAGACATCCTGGGGGCTGGAAAGGTGGCTCAGTGGTAGAGTGTTTGCCTTGCATGCATGAGGCCCTGGGTTCGATTCCCCAGCACCACATAAGCAAAAAGAAAAAAAAGCCGGAAGTGGCACTGTGGCTAAAGTGGTAAAGCGCTAGCCTTGAGCTGAAGAGCTGAGGGACAGCGCCCAGGCCCAGAGTTCAGGCCCCACGACTGGACCCCCCCCCCCAAAAAAAAAAAAAAAAAAAAAACAGATAGACGACATCCTGTGGAATGAATATTGGGGTTTTGCTGTTGCATTCTGACATGGTTTTTCCTGGTGAGATGAATAAGGTGAAGCTCATGTGGATGTGGACATGTTTTCCAAAAACCTAGAAGGTATTCTCCAGGATTGCCAACTGGGAAGTAAAGAAACAGGTTCTTGGACAGGAAGTGAGGGGTGAGCTGAAGAGCAGGTTCAAGCTGTATTTCTTGATCCAGAGCTGCGTTTTCCCACAGAGCAGCCACTCGTTGGTTGGGGCTCTTGAGTACTTGTATGTGCAGGTCTAGGGCTGAGGGTATAGTGCTAGAGCACATACCTGAAATGCCAAGGCCTTGGGTTCCATTCTAGTCCCACAAAAGTTATTTATTTATTTTTATATATAAAAAATGCTGAATTAAGATTATTATTAATCATTTGGATGTCCAATGTAATGGTACATACTGATAATCTCAGCTATTTTGGAAACAGAGATAGGAAGATTGTGGTTTGAGGCTAGACCAGACAAAAATATGAGACCCTATCTAAAAAACAAACTCAAGTATGTCTTGCAGCACTTGCCTATCAAGCTTGCAGTCCTGAGTTCAATCCCCAAAACCCCTCATGAAAAGTTTTTTATGTTGGTTATATATTAAAATGATAATATTTTAGATGCAAAGGGTAAAATAAAATTCATTATTAAAATTATTTTCACCCATTTATTTCTTCATCTTTTTTTTGTACTGTATATTGAACCCAGGGCTTCACACTTTCTAGACCAGTACTATATGCGCCCAGCCCTTATTTCAAAATTCTATTTTGCCTTTTGTACATGGCTACTAAAACATTTAAAATTCCATGTGTGGAATTTCAAGTGAACTGCACCGGTGTAGACTTAAGAGGAGGTCTATGCATGCCTGAATGGCTTCCTCAGTGAATATGTCAGATATGGAGCGACCAGGTCTGAAAGCCTGAGAACATGCCATTTCTTATTAAGGTAGAATGATTCATGAGCAGCTCTATCTTGTTTGCACCATTGGGAAAGGCTTTCTTTCTAATGCTCTGTGCTGGACAGGGTTGCTAAGTTCAGGGGCTGCAGGCAGGATAAGTCAGGTGGCGATGGTCTTACCCTCATTGAACCTTTCTTTTCACTACGGCCGTTACTAGAGGAAAAGACAGGGGACAGGAAACAAAACACACATAATTTGCTATAGTTTGAATCCTAAGTATCTCCTAATGGTTCATTTATGAAAGTTCTTATCCTTAGGATGGTGCTACCTTTAAAAGATGGTAGAGTCTCCTGGGAGGTAGAGTCTCCTGGGAGGCTTTTAGAACATTATGTTTTGCTACTGGCAACTTGGAACAGTGCTATGGGATACTGAAGCTGAAGAAATGAGAATAGAGAGAGAGGAAAAGCAAGTAGTGGTGCAGGGGGCCAAGGCTCACCACCAGCTCTTGAACCCCGAGCTCTGAGCTCCCGTAAGCAAGGCTGTTTATTTAGTTCAATACTGGGGAGGTTAGTACAGGTACATGCAGAAAACAAGGTACCAATCTATCTTGTGGTTACAATCATGAACATGAGACATAGTTTGTATACATAGTAATAATTGACTCCCTGATTGTTTGGGAGCAGAGTGAAGCAGAGAACATTTAACCATAACACAAACATTCATCTTGTTCCCAACATCTCAAGCTTTATAGGATCCAAACAACTCTAACTCAAACATCATAGGGTGCAGTTAATAGTGATTTACACATTTGTTTGCCTTGTCTGTTTCCACCTTTCCAGGGTCCAGTTCTCAGCCTTCTGAGTACTGAGAAGGCAATCTTCCAACCTCTTGACCCTTTCCTGGTCTCACAGCTTGGTATGAGAGTTCCCTACAATTGTGTCACCAATTAGCTAAGGTTCTTATGTGCTGTTCAGATGAAAATCGTGAAAAGGAAAATGCAGTTCCTTTGTCGTCAGCATCTCTGAGACTAGAAGGGAGCAGGAGCCTCTGATTTTAAATCTATTCTCCTTTAAGTGCTGGTGGCCTAGCACCCAGCAGCTAGTGTTACAGCTCTGAGCTTGGGGTATTAGAGCTCTCAGTTCTTTGCACAGCTCTGAGCACTGTCTGGACCCTTAGCACTCAACCACTCTAGGTAGATCCTCAGCAACCAGAGCTAGTAATTCTTGGCACCTTTATGGAAGGCCTCCGGCAGCCTGGGCTTACAATGCTGCAGCAATATCGTCTCTGCAAACTTTCCTCTTTTGCAGCCTCAGCTCTCTACCACTTTGCAGTTTCTCTGCCCTTCCATAGTTCTTCCTAGTCTCATCTCTTCACTGTCTCTTCTCTGAGTCATTCACTCTGAGAGTTCTTCATCTACTTTCTAGTTACTGTTGTTGGTGTGCCTAAGGCTGATGCCCTGGGCATTGTCTGCTCGTTGGATTACCAGCTCAGCCCACTCTATCCATGAAAAAGAGCATGAGAAGGCAGTAAAGCATGGGAGAAGCTTTAATGGGGCATAAGCTGACAGTGCCAGGGATGTAGTTGCCCAGCAAGGAGGTCTCCCAGAGGAACAAAGGGTGAACAAATGCAACAGTGAAACTCACTAGACACCATATTGAAAATGAACCATACAACTTCTGGGTGGTGATGGGAGGGGGAAAACTGGGAGAGAACGAGGGAAGGAGTGACACTTTTCAAAAAGAAATGTACTCACTACCTGACATATGTAGCTCTAGCCCTCTGTATATCGCCTATATAATAACAATTTTTTTAATTAAGAAATAAAGGTCTCCCAGATTTCTCCATGTGAGTGAGAGGAAGAAAGTCTGCTTAGAGAGCCAGTCACACCTATGCACAGCATCCCTTCCACTAATCACAAACTTTCCACTTAGTCGTAACTGTCTGCTGAGACACAGTAGGCCTGCCCGCTCCAGCTGTCAGGGGCAGGACCGGTGTTCCTCCTTAGTAGATGCAGGGACATCCAAAGGGGCTATTGTTGAAGCTGTCATCTAAGGCTCATGTGAAGTGGCCATAGCTAAAGTAAACCTCCTAGAGCCTTGCAGCATGTCCGGAGCTGCCACGACAGAAGTAAAGCCTGTCAGAACAGAAACCAGCACTTCAGCAGCAGCCATGACAGGTATAGTGGTTCACAGAACTGGAATGAGGGGTTCTTGGGGTGTTTTGGCTGGATTTTAGCCTCACTGAGAAGCTGTGAGATGGCTAAAACAACCTCAGTGGTCATATTGACGGCTCGAAGAATCTTGAAGAAGTGGCTATTTGATTGACAGTTCTGGTGGACCCTGCAGATGTGGTAGGGCCGAAGTTGCTGTTGCCATCACCTCAGTGGAATTTGAAGAGCAACCACTGTATCATTCACATCCTGTGAGACACAGGAACCTCAAAGATGGGAGTCGTGGTCCCTGTCTGATCTGGGTCTCTATCTAACCTAGAGTCGTCATTTCGTTAGGGTCTGAGGCAGCTGTCACTGTGCAGGCAATCAAGCAGCTGAAATGCCCACACTTGACAGCTTCAGTTATTTAAAAGGGGAAAAAATAACATTAAAGGGTGCTGACAGCAAACATCTACCATGAAGTTAACATACTTCTTCCATGAATTTCATGTAATGTTGCCTAATCCCTAACCAAATATCCTTAGAAAGGGGTTGATGTTTCCATCAGGGTGTGTGCTCCTAAAAGGAACCCTGAGATTCCAGTTCTTTCTTTCTCTTTGTTCCCTAGCTCATGACAGAAGTAGTTGTGCTCTGACAGAGCTGCCAGCAGGTGCTCTCTTACCACAGGCTTAAACCCCCCACAGGCTTAATCATAGACTGGAAACCCCAAAACTATGAGCCAAAATCAACCTTGTCTGTAAGTTAATTTTCTCCGTTGTTTTATTCAAGTAACAGAAAACTAGAAAACACATTATTTTCTATTTTTTGAATTGTGATTAAATGTATATTCGTTTTGTGTTCAGTCATGGCTAAGAACTTTCGATTCCTTGCCTGTGGAGCCCTTGTGATTACCTACAAAAACAGGAGCTATTATTTTTCCTATAAACTGGAGGAAAGTCCGGGCTTAAGGAAGGAAAATAACTTGCCAAAGGCCACACAGCTGGTCAGAGACGAGACACAGGTTGAGACCCAGATCTGGCTGACATCTCTGTGCCACAGCTACCCAGCAACCCTTGCAAATATTAATAGGGATATTCTAGTTGGTTGGAATTCAGTACCTTCTAGAGCCTTCTTTTCTTTACCCAAGTAGCCAGAGAAGAAGAAAAGTGTTAGTTGCAGTATGAAGAAGCTAGATTCCTTGTAGACCCACTCCTACAGAGTTGGAAAGTCTCTGAATGATGACCTAATCCAATGTTCTCTTCTCCCAGATGAGAAAACAAGGCTTGTGGAAGTAGAGGGCCTTGTCCAAGTTCACACAGCTGGTTAGTGGTAGAACCAGAACTAAGACATGTGTAGCTTCTCATAGCATGTGATCATCTTTATAACCCGTCCTGCCTCTGAGAACTGAAAAGGAGGAATTTCAGGAAAGCAAGTGGTAAGGAAGTATGGGGTGGAAGGCCACCCTATTGGCTGACAGAAGGCAAAGTGTACTCTGCCTCATCCCAAGTGCAGCTTCCATCATGGTTCCAACTCGTGAAAAACCCAAAAGCCACAGCCCTGAGCTGGGGCCCTGCAGAGAAAACTGTAGAAGCTTCCTGCTATCTTTACCACCTAAGACACACCACCCTGACTGCAAATAAGCAGGACAAACAAGATCCAAAGGGCATCTGCCTCCGTGCATGAAGACAAAGAGAGGCTTTTTCTTTCCTTGTTTGCATTTTTTAATGCACATGCAAATCCAGGAGAGGAGTTTTTATGGAGCATGTGTGAGTGGGTGGAGCAGCCATGGTGTTTGGTGTTTGACGAGATAGGCAGGCTTGAGAAGCTGTGTTTAGGAGGGAAAGAAGCCGATGACACTCCATGCTGATCCTGGAAAATTTTACACATAGGGAAAAATTCTAATTAGCAATCTGGGCCTAAAGCTGTTCCTGGAGGCTGTGCTCCAGGCATCAAGATGTTTGGCAGTACGGGTGTCAACCAAGACACAGCTCATTGTCCCTGCATACACATTTTGCACTTTCTACTTCCATCTAGGGCATTCTATATTTCTGTCATTTTCTCTCCATCCAGACACTTGTTTTAGTCACATCGTTTCCTCAACCCCTGCCCAAGGCCCTGCTTTTGTCTCCTTTCAAGGACATGTCCAGCCTGTCAATTACACCTTTTCCTGGACTTTATGAATAATATCCTTCTTTCTTTAATTATCTTGTTCGTACTTACTTTATGCATGTTGGTTGTTAGCAAAATAAGCTCCCTTCCCATAGTTTAGTCCACTCCCTCCCCTCTCCACAGCTTAGCAGGCTCCCTTCCTCTTCAACACCAGGCCCATGTAGTAAAGGCAGTAAATAATCAGCCTCCAGCCTCCTTTACCTTGGGATGGCACTTCTCTGGGGCTGCTACCACCATATAAGGCAGCAAGAGCCCCTTAGAGTGACCTTTAGGTCTGGGCAGTTGCAGGATCCCTTATCTACTATTTGGACAGGAGCCATAAATCGTAGTCCACCACGATGAAGCCTCTGGCCCACATGTCCACACCAGGGTCTCTGCCTCCTAGCCCCTTCTAGCCCCATTCTAAACCTTTTAGGTTATATAGGTCACCTCAGACAAAAGTCAGCGCTTCTTCTCACTTTTCCCTTGTGAGAAGGGGTCTTGCCAGCACCTTTCCTGGCAATAAACCTTTCTTTGTTCTCTGTGCCTGGATGTCTGCGTGGTTCTCTGGCACAGTCTAATTTAACCTATCATTGGTATTGAGGAGCTGGGTTTTCTTTTTTTAAAAACAAGTCTCACTATTTGACCCAAGCTAGTTTTGAACTCACTATGAGTATGAGGCTACTCAAACTCATGATTCTCTTGTTTCTGCTTCCTGAAATAATAGGCATGCAACACCACACCCAGCCATACTTGTTCTTTTCTGTACACATTCACTCTGCTAAACTGGATTGAAGCCACTTTGAGCAAATGACAGATCTACTTTCTTCCCTGATGTCCAAATTTCTTTCAGGTACAGAGCCATGAGCAACTGGCATTCAAGGAAACTTAGATGTTGACGATGATAACAATGATGATAATGAAGGAGAATAGAAGAGGAGAAAACAAATTCTATTCCAGAAAATAAATTCTATTCGTGTAGAATGGTCATGGAAACCTAGAGTCTAAACTGGATTACTACAGAGATCAAAGTCCAAACCAAACAAAAATGGAGGAAATTTTCAAATAAATGTCTCCACAACTTCTGCTTGCCACACTTTTCTCATCTAGTTTCCAAGACCATTTTCATCAGTACTAAATGCAATACTGGATTATTTATTTCATTCCCTTTCTTGAGGAGTATACAGTGATGGTTAATTTTACACAGCAACCTGACTGGGCCATAAGGTACCCAGGCATTTGCTCAAAAATTATTCTAGGATGAGATTTGAACATTTAAATATAGACTCAAATAAGAAGCCCACCCTTCCTAATACAAGTGGGTTGCATTCATCAATTGAAGAACAAATAGAACAAACAGAGGAACTCTTCCTGTCTAACTTCATTCAGGACACTGGTCTTCTCTTGTCCTCAGACTTGAGCTGAAAAATTAGTTCTATTTCAAGCCTCACTGTTCAGTGGGAACTTACACCAGCTCTCCTAGGTCTTATGAAAGTACATTGACTCTATTGGGTCTCCCAGTTGCCATTCTTAGACTTCTCACCCTATATAATCCTGTGAGCTAGTTACTTATAATAAATGCATTTGTGCATAAGTATTAATCTGTCTATCTATCCATCTATCTATCTAGCATCTATCTATCATCTATCTATCTATCAATCATTTACTTGGCTATTTTATTTGCTCTGTTTCTCTGGAGAACCTTGGCTGTTCCACTAACTTTCATAGATTGCCTCAATAGATCAGTGGAAATCTTGACTCCACCATAAATCTAGCTTTTTTAGTTCAACTTTCTGCTGCTTTAGAGTACAAATTTAAAAATGCTTTGTAAGCCAGGCACTGAGATCTCACTCCTGTAGTCCCACTACTCAGTAGAGATTTGGAGGATTTGAAGCCAGCCCAGGCAAGAGGTTGGTAAGGCCCCCATTTCAACCAATGATTGGGTGTGATGGTATGTACCTGTAATCCCAGCTACATAGGAAGCATAAATAGGAGGTTTAGGCTGGCCCGAGCATAAATGCAAGACCCAATCCAAAAATAAAGCAAAAAAAGCTGAATAGGTGAGTTCAAGTAGTAGAATTTCTGCCTGATGAGAACAAGGCCCTCAGTTCAATTTCTAGCACCACCCAAAAAACCCCACACTTTAAAAAAAATGCAAATGCTTTACATATTTTACACAGCTTGAAATAGAAGACCTTGTGTGCTTTTAGATTATAAACTGGAGGTGAGATACTGCACTTTGTATGATGTGGTATGGTATATACATTTTTAGGTCCTCTATTTTTTTTTTTTTTTTTTGGGTCCGGTCATGGGGCCTGAACTCTGGGCCTGGACGCTGTCCCTCAGCTCTTCAGCTCAAGGCTAGTGCTCTACCACTTGAGCCACATCCCACTTCCGGTTTTTTTTTTTTTTTCTTTTTGCTTATGTGGTGCTGAGGAATCCAACCCAGGGCTTCATTCATGCAAGGCAAGTGCTCTACCACTGAGCCACATCCCACTTCCAGCTTTTTTTTTTTTCTTTTTGCTTATGTGGTGCTGAGGAATCGAACCCAGGGCTTCATTCATGCAAGGCAAGTACTCTACCACTGAGCCATCTTCCCAGCCCGTAGGTCCTCTATTTTTGCACCAGAGTGCGTTTTTATTTCAAATCAGAATTTGTTATCAACTCCAATTAAACATCTTATTTTTACAATTAAAGTTTATAGCTATGTAACTGTACATCATCTTTACAAATATATAAACTATATATATAGCATATATATATATTATAGTATATATATATTTATATATATAGTATATAACTCACTTTCCTAGTACTTTCTCCAGCTTAGAACGAGTCTTATCAGTACCAAACCCATTTTAGCATAGCAATAAAGAGTAATTATGCCTCCTGCTACTTCCAATCTCCCTTTCTGGTTTTGTTTTGCTTTGCTTTACTTTTTAAGACAGGGTCTCACTATATTGCCCAGTTTGAGCAACTCAAAATCATAATCCTCCTGGCTCATCTTCCTGAACATTGGGAATACAGGCGTGCACCACCACGCCCAGCCTCCCAAATTCTTACCATGACAGAGACTCTTCTTTGGGTTAAGAACTGTTCACAGGAGAATCTACTTAGAAAGCAAATATCAAGAGGAGAAGATTGATTACATTAATACCTTGGCATGGATGCTTTCCCAGATGTCTCTGAGAGCAAACAAATGAGAAATGAGATAGTGTGATTGAAGATGAGGAGAAGGGAGAGAGGTTGGAATCCTGTCTGGGTGGGATGCAGTCTGGAGAAGCATTCAGGGTTCAGAAGTCACTTAAGGAAGGTGGGAAGGGTGTGGGAGGGCTGGACTGGGGAAGGATTAGGAAAGAGACTTGGGGGTGGCGCGGGGAAGGCTGAAGGAAGTCAGAGTCTTAAAGGGAGGGGTGGGCACTTGATTACATTTTGTCCATTGAATACTTAGGTTCAGGGTTGGCTCTGTTCTTGTTTCCCTAGGCCTGGGACCAGATACTCTTATCAGTTCTCTCCTCCCATCCTACCACCCTCTAATAATCCTTCACTAAACCCTGATGTTTTAAATTCCACATTGCTTGGATATTGCTTTCCAGTCTCACTCCCTAAAACTCAATTTTGCCGCAGGCCTTGAGGGTCATAGCAGGACTTAGCTTGGCCACTCAGCTGTGGTTCCACCCTAAGGGCTCTTCCTCACTGTGAGAATCTGCCTCAAGAATGGCCTGAGCCCAACATTCCACTTCCCAGAAGCCTCCCACGGCTTCAAAATGATATTCAGATAAATAAAACTGCTGGCTCTACCCTATCTGATTCTTAAACTACTCCTTATCTAAGGGCTTTGTTAGTAGCAACTAACATTTCTGTAGTGCCTTAAAGTTTTTTGAAATAATACAATTATCTGTAATCAATTGGTCAGCCTAACACTCAACTAAAACTGCTCAGGAAAAGGTTATCAATGGTCCCCTCTCTCCACCCTCCACCCTCCCCTCCGCCTCCCCCTGAAAAAGCCAATAAAACAGGTTTCATTAACTGCTTCATTATCCTCCTTACAGCCAATGAGGATAATAATGCAGGCATTACTCAACACACCCATGGCTACTCTACACTGACTTTCTTCAATATTGGCATTGCTTTTGTCTGCTCCGCATCCCCTCTCCCTGCCTGGGTAGTGTTCCCATTGTCCTAAATAGAATGGGCACATGATCCCGGTGGACCAATCATAGTACTAAATCTCTCAGTCCTTGGTGATTGTCTCTAGGAGGGGGTCACATGTCCCAAACAGGTCACTCAACTGTTTTTCACCTCGACCTTTCTAACTGAAACTGGCTTTAAAAAAATACCTTTAAACAATTAGTCTTGCTGACTAATACACATTCCCAAAATCTCAGAAGCTTGAGAATATGTAGGACAGATTTGGAGTATATGAAGACAGTATCTGTTAAGTTAGCAGTTAGACATGAATAGTAGCTCTATTTTGCCTTCCCAGGTGTTAATTATGACTTCATGAATTTCCCTTTAAATTGAGATCTTGTCAATCATATGGCATGAACCCTAGCAAGTATATTCTCTTTACCTTTAAAGTGGGCTTTGTTGGTCTTGTTCTCCATGCCTGGCTCTTTCTCTAGGAGTTGGCAAACAATGGCCTCTGAGACAAATCCAGTCAGCCTCCTGTGTCTATAAATAAAGTTTTATTGGAACAGAGTCACATCCATTTATTTACATGATGTCTGCGGGTGCTTTCACACTACAGCGACAGAGCTGAGTAGTAGTGACAGAGACCATATGGCCCACAAAACTTAAAATATTTACTATCTAGCAGGGCTAGATACAACCACTGTTCTAAAAGAAGTCAACTATATGTTCTGTCTGGCCATTGTCAGCTACCTGCATACTGTGACTCGCCAATCTCTTTCCCAGGCCTTGCTTTCAACTCTGAGCCTTTGGGTAGTCTGCACATCTTTTCCTGTAGAAAAGCTCCTTAAATTCACTAAGGATCAAACTCAAACTGAAGGTATCCTTTCTCTGCAAAGTAGCTCCACTTTCTCAACAAATGGAGCTGATTTTGCACCTAGTAGCCCCAACTAGAACTAGACTCTTCTTTCTCCCTTCCCCTTTTTACCCCCCAATTAGTAGGTTACGCCCATTGCTTTTCAAAGCATTTCTTAAATCTCTCCTCACAAGCCTTTTTCTCATATATTCACTTAACTTGTCTCCCCATATCTAAGCCACACCTGACCTCTAGCGAAGGATCTTCTACCACACTATTCCATTCCTGCTGCTTCCTTACCAACAGTGCTTCCATACTTCCCCACTGAGTCAAGTCCACTTGACAATCCAACACGTAAGATCCTTGATTTCTTGGCCTTGCTCTTTGTCCTTATTTTAGAGCATTCTTGCCTTTAAAATATACTTAGCCACATCCTTTTTTTAAGTTTACATTTTATTGTAAAGATGATGTACAGAGGGGTTACAGTTACGTAAGTAAGGTAATGAGTATATTTCTTTTCTCCCATTTCTCCCTCAACTACTCTTCCCCCTAAGCTATATGGTTCATTTCCAACATAGTGTTTAGTATCACTGTGGAACTGGTTTGCCCTTTGTCTCACTGTGTCTGTGATTTCCTTTCCCTTCCTCAAATCAGGTAAATTTATATCCAAGACAAAGGTACAGAAATTTAAAAAGTGACAACAGAGAATAAACCAAAGGGGAAAAAAAGAAAGAAAAAAGAAATAACTGCAAACAATATAACAAAAAAAACTCTTGTTTCCATTTCTTGGAGTTCATTTCAATAAGCATCTTTGTGTGTGTGTTTGTGTGTGTGTGTGTGTGTGTGTGTGTGTGTGTGTGTGTGTGAGTCCTGAGACTTGAACTCTGTGCCTGGGCTCTGTCCCTCAGCTCTTCAGCTCAAGGCTAGTGCTCTACCACTTGAAGCACAGTGCCACTTTCAGTTTTCTGAGTGGTTTATTAGAGATACAAGTCTCACAGACTAGAATGGCTTTGAACCACAATCCTCAGATCTCAGCCTCCTGAGTAGCTAGGATTACAGGCATGAGCCCCTGGCACCTTGCTTAATAAGCATCATTTTATATGGTCATATGCACATAGCTATTAAGCCACTGTGATACTCTGCTAAGAATATCCTAGACATACTCTAGTTATTACAAATGAGGGAAAACATGCAGCCTATGTTTGAGTCTGGCTTACTTCACTAAAAATAATTTTTTCCAAGTCTTTCCATTTTCTTATGAATGGAGCAATGTCATTCTCTCCAATGGAAGCATAGAATTCCATTGTGATGTATACCACATTTTCTTGATCCATTCATCTACATAGAGACATCTGGTTTCATTCCACATCTTAGCTACGGTGAATAATGTTGCAATGAGCATGGTTGTGCTGGTAGCTTATGTGTGGCCTTGTTTGTGGTCATTTGGGTAAATGCCCAAGAGTGGGATTGCTGGGTCATAAGAATAGTGTATGTTTAGTCTTTTGAGGGACCTCCATACTGCTTTCCAGATTGGTTGAACAAGTGTACATTCCCACCAATAGTGTAGTAGGGTTCCCTTTTAGCCACATGCCCACCAGCATCTGTTATTATTCATTTTCTTGATAATGACCATTCTAACTGGTATGAGGTGGAACCTCAATGTTGTTTTGATTTGTATTTCTTTTATGGCCAGAGATGGTGAACATTTCTTCATGTGTCTATTAGCCACTTTTATTTCTTTATATACGTGAACTCAACCAACTGTAGACAGACAATCTTTGGTGAGCTGAGCATGCACAGACTTTTTCTGGTCATCTCAGAACAATAGAGTTTAACAACTATTTATATAGCACATATATTGTTCTAGGTATTATATGCAATGTAGAAGTCAAATAAAGTACATGGGAGAATATGTGTAGATTATATGTAAATATTGTGCCATTTAATAGAAGAATGTTGAATATCTTTGCAGTTTGGAGATTGGTCCTAGAACCAATCAATCCCTTGTGAATACTGAAGGACACCAGTATCTTGTCTCACACAAGGCCATTATGGAATTGATTTATGTAGACTTTATATGGATTGGCATAGACTGTGTGTGTGTGTATGTGTGTGAGAGAGAGAGAGAGAGAGAGAGAGAGAGAGAGAGAGAGAGAGAGAGAAAGTGACAGAGAGAGACAGAGAAACAGAGAGACACAGAGAGAGTGTGTGTACTCAGGACCTGGGTGCTGTCCCTGAACTTTTTTGCTCAAGGTTAGCACTCTACCACTTGAGCCACAGCTTTACTTCCAGCTTCTTGTAGTTCATTGGAGATGTAAGTTTCATAGTCTTTCCTGCTGGCTTGGACTTGCAGTCCTCAGATCTTAGCATCCCAAGTACCTAGGATTACAGGCATAAGCCTTGGACACCTAACAACTACATTGTTTCTTCCTCCACCTTCCCCTCCCACCCCCCCCCACTCCCCCACCCCCCACCCCCACCCAGGTCGTGGGACTTGAACTCTGGGCCTGGCTGGGCCTGGCCCTCCTCTCTTCAGCTCAAGGCTAGTGCTCTACCACTTGAGCCACAGCACCACTTGGTTTTCTGGTGGTTAATTGTAGGTAAGAGTCTCATGGACTCTTTTGCTTGGGCTGGCTTTGAACCATGATCTTCAGATCTCAGTCTCCTGAGTTGCTAGGATTACAGGTGAGAGCCACCAGCGCCCACTAGCACCAGCTACATTGTTTCTTGTTCCTCTGCCTCCCTTCTTGCTTTGGCTCACTCATTTTTTCTTGGTAACTTTCCCAGAGACACCAGCTTTCCCAACCTGAGCTGGCTGCACTTCCCACTCTGATCCCAAAGTTAATGTGTAACCTCAAGACTACTTGTTTGCTTGGTTCTTGAGGGTGAGGCCCACATTTATGAGACTTCCTGTCCAGGATCTTGGAACAAGGTAGGCCTTTGATGAACTGAGCTGAGTTCCAAAGCATTCTTTATTCACTTTATCTATTACTTAATGTTCACAACAGCCTCAGAGATGAATAGTTTATCTATCTATCATTTATGAAGTTATGAAACTGAACCTCAGGGAATTTGCCTAAAGTCATAGAGTTGATAAGGAGCAGAACAAGCACTTAAATCCAGGCCCACCAATCTGGAACTTCCAGCCAAATAACTTTGTGTTTTTTTTCTGGGTTGGTCTTTTGTAATAGTTATGAAAAATAGCTACAAAAGAACATACATGGCTTAAAAGTACAATAATGATGATGATGATGATGATGATGATGATGCTGATGATAATGCTGCTGCTACTGCTGCTGCTACTGCTGACAAATGAGTTCCCAGTAACTGATCACTTTAGGAAACATAACATTGCCAATTCCACTAGCTCAGGTTTATATTGCCATCTCTTGCTGTTCTTTAGGTTTCCTTCATGTAGATGCACTTCTAAGCAATGTACTGTCTAATTTTGCATGCATTTTAATCATTCTGTATAGAACCCATGAGTTTGCTTTACTAAGCCCTATATATTACATTTGTGGCTTCATGTACATGGATATGGATACTGGGTATCTGAGGTTCAGGCAATTTTATTGCTGTATAGTATTACATTGTATAAATGTGTCAAAACTTGGATGTTAGATCTAAAATACACCGAGACATGATAAATCATACAGGAACTCTAGGCATTTACACGCAGTGAGACCATAAAAGGATATTCTTAAGGGAGGAACACAAAGAGGTAATGCCTGTGTCCCTCTGGTCATATAAAAGAATACTTAACAAAATGAACTCCAGGAAATGGAAAGAAAAAAATGTGTCAAGACTCATTTCCCTCCTATTCCTGTTGCTAGACATTTGAGCTGTTTCTTGTTATATTTTTGCTTTGCTATTACAAAAGTGTTCGTTTTTCTTGTATACCTTTTCTGTTGTCTACATACAACCATTTCTCTGTGGATATACTCAAGGACACTAACAGGCACTTTTCTATTCTAACTAAACAAGAGAGAGGCTCCTGGGGGGGGGATTCTAAAAATAATTTTCCTTTCTAAAGGAACCAGGCCAATATGCTAAACTTTTTCCAATGTCAATAGCACCAGCATTCAATAAGAATTTCTGATGCTCCATGTCCTTACCAATAGATGTCATATAAATTTCTAAAACTTTATTTTTTGCCAACCAGCAGGTAGAAAATGGTCCCTCTTGGAATTTTAATTTGCTTTATTTTCTGTCTACTGATGAGATACAAGTATTTCGTATGATTATTAGCCATTTCTATTGCTTTCCCTATGAAAAGTGCCTGTTTACATTTTTGCCTTATTTTCCTTTGGGTTGTCTGATATTCTTTTTTCCTACTGACTGGTAGGAGTTACATCTATATTCTGAATGTAGAATTTGTCAGTCATAAGTGTGACAGAGAAGGGCTCTCAGATTGTTTTTAGTTTTTCATACTTCATGGTGCCTGTTTATATCTTTTGTTTGTTTATTAGCCACAGCTCCACTTCTATTTTTTTTTTGAGGGGTTATTTGGAGATAGGAGTGTCACAGGGACTATTCTGCCTGAGCTGGCTTCAAACTTCAATCCTCCAATCACAGCCTGAGTAGCTAGGATTACAGCCATGGGCCACTGGCTCCCAGATGATATATCTTTTCATTGTAATTGTTTTATCAATCCTTTCTTCTGTGGTTTGTATTTTCATACTTGTTTAAGGAACTCTTTGCTATTCTAATATTATAAACTGTAACAGCCAGCATCAAATACTTTCTATGTTCCCTACTCATTATCTCCCTTACTCCTTATCTCTCTGAATGAAAAATGAGAAATTAAGCAATTAAATGATATTCACACAGCAAACAAACAGTGGATTCAAGATTTGAGCCTAGGTACCATCTGTCCTTTAACAACTACCAAAATGCTATTTGAAGAGATTGACTCCTATGGTATTCTAAAAACTGAAAGGATTGCCTTTATCAGTAAAGTCTCTGACCTGGAGTTGATTTTTTTATATTTTCTGAGACACCTGAATTAAGCTGCACTTCAGGCTCTTGCACACTTATCATTCATGATCACTTGACACTGTGTGACACTGATGTGGATTGATCCTTGCTAACATTTTTTAAAGTCCCTTTAATGTTCCAAATGGATGATTCTAAGCAAAACCCTACTAGGCAAAACCCTACTCTCCAAATTTGTGGTGAAGTCTTGCTTCAAATGGTATGGCATCAGAATGAGATTCTTGGAATTAACCTGCAGAACTGGGAACAGGAAGTTGATCATACATTCTCAATATCTTGCCAAGGAACTCAATAGCTTCAGAAGTAGCGCCCAAGAGGCGAAGGCCACAGAAAGCACAGAACAATCTCCATGGCTCCACCTACACTTCTGAGACCAAAATAGTTCACACAGGCATTCCTGCCGCCTCCTAGTGAACGGAGTGGGAAGGGACTTCGGTCACGAATTCTTCATTCTAGCCACCCCCACACACTAGGACAGCAGCAGCAAGGGTAGCAGCATCTTGGAATCTGCTGCCAACAACACAACGTAGGCCTACACATGACATCTTTTCTGTACCCAAGCACCGTCTTCCTCCACTATGAGAGGTTTAAAATCAACATAAAGAAGCTGGGAGACAAAGTAAGTGGAGCAGAGTATGGGGATGGGATACGCTAGGTTTAAAACACGAATTTTATAGGGTCAGAGGGGAGGATTTAAGGCATTTGAAAAAGAACAGTAACGTGATGTTGCTTGTTAGAGACTATGACTACTCACAATCTGGCTGATAGAAATACTAAAGAGGAATGGTGCCAGGCTATGCGGGCTCCCACTGCCACTCTCACACTCCATCCTTGTTTTTTCTGCTGGTAGAGTTCACTTCCCACTCTCCAAGCTGAAAATGCTCAAGAATCATTTTCCCAGCCTCCCTTGCAGGGCACATGACCCAGTCTCAGCCAATGAGATGGGGGAGAGTCCTGGGGGAATTCTGAAAACAGTTTTCTTCCTAAAGGAATCAGGCCAAAAATGTCAGGCACCACAGAGCAGAAAAATGTAAGTGACATTACACTAGAACGACATAGAGAAACATTCCCTCTGAGACAACAGAGCTTGTTATTTAAGGAACTTGATTCTGTAACTTGTACTCTAAAAGAATTTCAGGAGAAAGAAGCATTTAATAAGGTCAGCACAAATTAATGTAATGTTTTAAGAAATAGAGCAACTCTTCAGCTTTTGTTCATCATCGTGGTTACTGTGCCTTCCAGATCGTCTCATCATGTCTGCTCACAAGACTTTCAGAATCAAGAGGTTTCTGGTCAAGAAACAAAAGCAAAATCGCCCCATTCCCCAGTGGATTCGGATGAAAACTGGTAACAAAATCAGGTACAACTCCAAGAGAAGACGCTGGAGGAGAACCAAGCTGGGTCTGTAAGGAATTGCTTCAGATGCCCACATATTTATGCTCTACCATGAACCAGTCAAGCTGAAAAGTCAATACTGCCTGGACTGACAGTTGGGCATTTTTTTAATTGATTTTTCTTTGGTTATTTTAATAATGGGCACAGTAATAAACATGTAATAAACATTACATTTGAAAAAAAAAGAAATAGAGCAATGGATACCTGTTTTCTTCAGCTATTTATTGGAAATAAATAAGCCTCTTAAAAATGGGAATCGTTTGCCTGGTGCTGGTGGCTCACACCTACCTACTTTGAAGGTTGACTTCAGAGGATCAAGGTTTGAAGGAAACTTTGGCAGGAAAATCTGTGAATCTTATCTCTAATTAACCAGCAAAAAGCCATAAGTGGAGCTAAGTGGAGCTATGGCTTAAGTGGTAGAATGCCATTCTTCAGGGGAAAATGCTAAGGGAAAGCAGCAAGGCCCGGAGTTCAAGCCCCAGTCCCAGTACCCCCCAAAAAGTGTGGGGGGGGGATAGTTAACTACCATTATTAACTGCTCATGGAACATTTTAGTTGCTCAATAAACTACAGTTTCTGAGATAACTTGTTTGGTTTCTCTTCTCTCCCTTGCCCGCATTTCCCTCAAAAAGCGATCACAGTCTCCTCCCTGTACCCTGCTAGGCAGCACCTGTCTTTTCTTGAAGTCTCTTCAGGAAGTCATGGAGGTTAGGGCTTATTGTTTAGGAAGAATCTCAGTACTGTGTAGACAGCAACAGCCATAGCATCAGAATTCTCAAAGTGAGAGATAATCTCACAGACCATATATGATGACACAGAATTGGAAAACAGGCAAAACCAGAATATCTGGTTAGAGTCCTTATGATTCATAACACGTGTCTCCCATCCGAATACTTTATATACAGTAGCTGTCATCTTTTCAGTGATTTCTTGGGGTTTTATTGAAGGAAACCCCATCCTGTCACCAAATATATTTTGGGGAGAGGGGAGGAATCCTCCGCTACCACAGGGTGGTAGCTGGGGGAAATTCTTTCTTATATTCCATGAATAGTTCCTGAGAATCCAAGTGCTGGCACTGAGATATAACTGCTGGGATCTTTACTCCCTTGTCGCTCACAATATTTTTGGCTAACTCATGACTTCGCCATACGCAAAAATAAAATAAGTCTACATCTATTAAGATCTCAAAACGGGTGATAGAGATGTGGAATTGTCAGGAAGAGATGCGTGCTGGTGGTGGCTTTGGGTCACCTCGTTGCTCGGATCTCCCATTCACTGGGCTCCCTAAGAGATCAGGAAAGGTTGGGCGATTATCTGATTCTCCTACAGACAGGTGGGGACAGCGGGCTTTGGAGGGCGCAGGGATTGGCCCGGGCGGTGTGGCCCGCGGACACGCGAGGGCAGGGCCGGGGCAGCGCGGGGCAGGGCCGGGCGCGCGGGGGCGGGAGCCAGGTGGCCGCGGCGCGCAGGGCTGGGCGCGCACCCGCAGGAAGTGGCTGCGGCGCGGCGGCCGGGCGGGGAGGCGGCCGCAGCCCGAAGCGAGCGCGTGGAGCAAGACCTAATGGCGGCGCCGGTGCCCAGGGGCCCCGGGGACGACGCCTCGGCCGTCCTGGACGAGCTGTCCCGGAACTTCTCGTACTGGGTACCGGGCGCGGGCAATGGCTCGCTGTCGGGCGCGTGGTACCGCAGGAACCAGGTAAGGGCTGCTGTTCCTTGCGGGCCCCACCGCCCGGGGGGCCAGGCGGGGGCCTCCGCAGCCCTGGGCCGCACGCCCGGCCGCTCGCTGACGTTGCCACACTTGGTCCTGACCCGTTCCCCCACATGGAATAGTAGGGGTTCCCCCCCCAGCTTCCCCTGGGCCTCGGGGAAGGGCACCCCGAAGCCTCGGCGCCAGTCCCCCCTCCCTGCCTCCCCACGCCCGAGCCCGCCCTCTTCTCCCGGGAGGATTCCAGGGGTGTCGGGAGAATCTCCACTGCGTGTCGCCCCAGAATCCTTTCACCGTTTTTTTGTTTGGTTTTAAAGAAAGAAAGAAAAAAATAAACCAAAGCGCCCCGGTTCCCAGAAGCTGGAAACTCATTAAGAACAGCCGAAGGTCCGCCGGGTGCGGAGGCTCGGCGTGTGCGTCCCCGGCGTCTCCGCCCAGCGCGCGCGTTTCCGCGCCAGGACGCTGAGGTTCTCAGGTTGCAGCTGCCTGGCGCTGGCAGCGCGCGTCCGGGCCCGCTGGGGAACAAGGTCCGCCTCCGCAGAGCCGTGTGCGCGGGGGTGTACGTTTGAGGGGATCCAGGGGGCTTGGAGCTGTCCCTTTGGTTTTGGCTAGGCTTAACAGTCTTTAATCTGGACAGTTCTGTCTCTAGCGACATTTATATTCTTGCCAGTGCGGACAAACGAGCTTCACGCAGTGGATTTGGTCTTAACTCCTGTTTTTATAAGTGTTACTTTGTTCTTGCTCTTGAACAAACCCATGGCTCTTCTTTATTTTACATGAATATCATCATGACATATTTGTTGCTGTTGGTCTAAGTAGGAAATTTTAACCAGTAATCAAAGGACTCGATTCCTTTTATGCTTGAAGTGTCTTGACTCTTGGTTTCTGAACTCAGATGGCAATTTATTTGTAGAAGGAATAAATAAGCGTGTCCCCCTTATTAGTTTCAAACAAAGGGGGAGATTATTGCTCTGTTTTAGCCTACAATTTTTTGAAAAGCAGAGGAGGTAGGAACCTATCCCATTTCTCTTTCCACCCACAGGAATGTCTTCTAGCACATATGTTACGCTATACTAGACATATTCCCAATATAAGTTTAAGAATGAATTATTCTCTCAGTAAAAATATTAGAGAATTAGTAGATGTGGCCTACCATGGCATCATTCAAAATAGAGGTAAACACTGTTTTCACAATGAAAACCTCTGCAGGCATTCGTTTTCTTCCATGTTTCCTGGAATTGTTCATTGTCTTGGCTTTCCCAAACATAAGATGATCGTGTGACATAAATTCGAGGCAAATAATGCTGGCAAAACATAACTTGCTTTGACTGAGCAACTCTGTGCAGGTTAGGAAGGGTGTATCCAAAATAAGCTAATTGGATTTTCTGCTGGCACAGAGCTATTGCTATAATTGTGCAAATTTAAGCTATCTTATGGGACTGAGGTATTTTATCCTTCCACTTCATTCTTCAAAGGTTAATTTCTTTTGTTTCAAACAAAGCCAAGACGATTTTTTTTAATATTATACAGGTGATGTACAGAGGGGTTGCAGTTTCAGAGGTCAGGTAATGAGTACGGTTCTTTTTCAACAATGTCACCCCTTCCTTTGCTCTCTCCCAGTTTTTCCCTCCTGTCCTCATCTATAAGTTGTATAGTTCATTTTCAACATCATGTCTAGTGAATATCACTGCTGCATTTGTTCACTCTTTGTCCCTCCATTTCTGTACTTCCCTAACGCTTCCCCCCAAAGACAGATAAATGAACAACCAAGACAAAAAGAAAAACAAAACCTTTTGCTTCCATTTCCTGGAATTCATTGAGATAAATATCATTTTATCTGAGACACATAGGCATTGTACCTTTGTGTTCCTCCCCCAAAACTTGATTTTAAAATCCATTCAACAAACATTGCTAGTGCCCTAGCATTTGGAATCCAACTTTTCTAACACTAAATGAATAGAGATTGCCTGACAAGAGATGACAAAAGAAAAAGAGAAAGAGAGAGAAAAGAAAAGAAAGTGTACTCAGTACTAAGTTTGGACTCCTACAATCATAAAAATTGCCTTGGTTGCCGATAGGGTTTAATGGTACTTGTTTATTTACATCAGTTTTATCACATCTGAAATATTTGCACAGTGCGTTAATAGCTCAACTCTGTGTGCCTTTTGGAGTGATTACAATCAGATGTGAGCAGTTAACCTCACTCTATCAATGAAGACTGTCTCTCTTGAAATGTTTTCATGTGATGGGTATATACTTAACAATCCAAGGCCACTTTGAAGCTATGTTGTCTAAGGCAGAAATGTGAGCGCTCCCAGAGGAGAAAATCTCCCACCAGAGGAGGAAGTCTAAAAGCAAGTAGAAAGAAACTCACTCAGTGGGAAGAAATCTTGGAGAGCTGCTGCCCTTTTATACTGGGGAACCTTACCCTACTTGGTAAGAGCTCTGGTATACAATTTTAGATGTGGCCCATAAAGTTTTGCAAGGCTATTTTCTTTGTTAGATCCCCAAGTATTCAGTACAAAAGGATAATGTTCCCATGATATTTATTGAACGTACCACTATATACAAAGCACTGTAGGGGTTTTTAATATAGTCCAAGACCCAAACTTGGCCTTCCAGGAATGTTATTAGGTACCTAAGAAGATATAAGCAACCCCAAATCAAGGAGTATGTGGTGACATGTGAATGATATAATGTTCTGGGGAAATTCAGAGCAACGTGGCTTTCAGCCAGGGCCATTGGAGATGTGTTCATGGAGAGTAGTGTTTGAGCTGAACATTTGAAGATGCGAAGGTCTGGCTTCATGTTAGGGATACCAAGGTAGAAATCATTCCAGAAAAGGGAGTAGCCTGGGACCAAGAAGCAGCCCTCCTGACCTCAGCAAATGTCTTCCCAAACATTTCAATACCATAATCCAAGTAAGTAGTGGTATGGCTCTCCTGGAAAATGGAGACCAATTGTTTGATAGAAATAGGACTTGGGCCATGGTTGTGGTTCTAGAGTTGCCTTCAAGGACTGGTGAGAAAGTTTGTTGTAGACACTTGGAAACCATTGAAGGTTGTTTTTGTTTGTTTGGAGTTTTTTGGATCAGAGAGCACAAGAATCAAAACAAATGAGAGAAGTTGAAATGAGAATTAGTAGGAAATATTCTGAGAAGGTCTTTATTGATGCTTCTTTAAATAAATTTAAAGATGTGTTTGGCTAAATAATTAAATTCACAAGGATGTTATTAAAAAGGGTCATTCTTCTTCATAAGGTGAAGACCTAGTTTTTTTTTTGTTGCTGTTAACCTGTATTTTTAAAGTCAGCATATTTAAAAGAGAATTGATACATATTGGCAGACAAAGTGAAGAGACTGACAATTGTTTTACATTTACTTTATGATACTTATAGCTGTTGTCTCATTTGAACATTTCAACTACTTTGTTGTAAGGTACACATTACCCTTACTGTTCATATAAGGATATTTGTGTTGAATAACTTGCCCCAAGATCTTATATAGTAAGTAGATTTTAACGGCAAAGCTATTTTTATCCTGTGCCTGAAGGCCATTGCTAGAGACTGAGGCTTAAAAAGGATTTGGTGGCTAGAGTTCATACAAAGGGAGAAATGAATATAGTTTGTCTTGCTGTGCTTAAGAAAAGTCACAGTGAGTTTTTAATTTCCCTTTTATTGATTTTGATTCATTATCATCTCTCTCTTTTTTGGCAATAGACTCATAGGACTCTCCTAAAGAAAAAAGTGTCAAACCTTCCAAATAATAAAAGAGTTAGGTAGACGTTGCTGGTTATTTCTACCTCCTTCCTAAGAAAAGTAATTTATTTTGTTTTGTGTATGCTTGTTGGGTTTTTCAAAAAATTTATTGTCATTTTATAAAGGTGATATACAAAGGGGCTACAGTTACATAGGTCAGGTAGTGAGTACATTTCTTTATGGACAATATCACTCATTCCCTCACTCCCAGTTTTTTCCCTCCTGTCCCCACCCACAAATTGTATAGTTCATTTTCCACTTAGTGTCTAGTGAGTACCACTGCTACATTTGTTCACACTTTGTCCCTCAATTTCTGTGCCCCTTACCCTCCCAAAGACTGATAAACATTTTCATTTCCTGAAGTTCATTTTGATAAATACCCTTTTATATGATCAGATGCATCTAGGCATGCACCTTTATGTTCCTCTCCTAAAAGTATCCTCCTTTAGTCTCACTGTGTGCTGTGTTTGTGGGTTTCATTTCTTTTCATTTTCTTGTCTTCCTCACCTTGTCATTGGCCTGGGTCATGATTACTCACAGTGCAGTGTTCTGTCCTCATTGGCACAAGCCAGGAAGTACAGACAATCCCTACTATAAATGTAGGCACATATATGTTTATTCACTCAGCAACTCACTGAGGGTTCCATTTAGTTGTGTGATTCCTTCAAAGATCACCCTGACCTCAGTAGATCATACCTCAGCACTAGTTCATAATTCTCAAGACCTTACCTCTTTACAATTATCAATTTTTTTCCTTCATAAAAGAACGTTGAAGCTTGACTCAAGTTCTTTAGCTTTCAAGAGTAGTCTGTCTCTCTTCTGGCTTTTGAACTAACCTTCCCTATCAAAAAGAATGCTTTGATAATTGAGAGGATTTTGCATAATGGTTATTTTTCATTTGGATGAAGTAAGAAGCTAAAAGAAATCTGGATTTAGGCAAGTCTTGATTCGGGGGCTGTAATGATAGGTATTTGGTATTGTATTTTCAATGTTTGTTCCTCAGGTCTCACCTTTAGCAGGCTCCTCTTTCTGACTACATACTTAGCTTCAAGAGGGAAGAGCTTGATTTTTTTTTCAACCTGCTAATGAGTAAACAGGTGCTCTAGTCTGACTGGTTAAGGTTCAGTCCAAGACCTGATTGACTAGGCTTTGGAAGATCTGAATTTCTTCTGAAATAGGGGGTCTTATAACCAAAAGAAGGGGATGCTGTGTGATACAAACAGCAGTTCCTACTAGCAGGACTCAAGTTTTCCTCCTGTGAGTTACTATCTTAATGGGCAGCCATCAAGCTAATGCTCTGCTCAGGTTTTCCAGATCCTTCTTTATCAGTATCCCAATTCACTTGTGTGTGTGCATATGCGCACACACATTCACATACCCCTTCCCATTTAATCTGCTTTGTCTTGATGGGTGAGACCTAAATTTTAATCTCCTTAAGATATTATAGAATTAATTTGTGAAGCATCTTCCTTAGCATCATCTTTTAGCAGTGACGTGTGTGTGTGTGTGTGTGTGTGTGTGTGTGTGTGTGTGTGTGTGTGTGTGTGTGTGTGTGTGTGTTGGTTTTAAGGCTTGAACTCAAGGTCTGGGAGCTGTCTCAGCTTTCTTGCTTAAGGCTAGGATTCTACTATTTGATCAACACCACCACTTCTGGCTTTTTGCTGGATGATTGGAGATGAGTCTCATGGACTTCCTGGCTCCACACGCTTCAAACTGAGCTCATCAGCTCTCAGCCTTGTGAGTAGCTGGGATACAGGAGTGAGCTACCAACACTTGGCTAAGCAGTGATTTATTTCTAAGTTCTAAGTTCTAGATTTTCCTCTTCCCTGCCATGAAAATTATCAAAAGACATCTGTTCTTTCTATTGATGGAAAAATCAAATGGAGAACTCTGGATTGGTTAACAAACAAGGGCCTGATTTTGCAACCAGCAGTCCCTGATAAAAACCATGAGCAGAAACCAGAAAACCCTTCTCAAAAGGTCAGTGTTGACATAACTATATCAATGAAATCTGAAAACATGGGCTGTGTCTTTAAAATGTAGCTGAATTTTGTGATGTGTATATGTATATGTGCATGAGACAGAGAGTGAGCCTTAGCAATACTTCCTTAAAAAAAACAATGTCTTTAAGATGTAGCTGCATTTTGTGATATGTATATGTGTGTGTGTGATATTTGAAATGTTAGAGTAATTTGCATTCCTGTGTTCATTGTAGCACTATTCATAATAGCCAAGTTATGGAATCATCCCAAGTGTCCATTGACAGATGACTGGATAATAAAACTGTATTAAGCCTTAAAAGGGAAGAAAATTCTAAAATTTTCAGCAACATAGAATTAGGAAAGGTTATACTCAGATAAATACCACATGTTCTCACTTACATGTGGAATCTAAAACAATAGAACTCATAGATGCAGAGTGCAGGATTGTTGTTATACAGATTGAGAGATGGAAGGACTGGGGAGATGATAATGTTCAAAAAATACAAAGTCTCGGGAAGAATAAGGTACGGTTTTTCTTAGATCTGTTGCACCGGTAGTAAATATAGTTAATACACAATTGTGTATTGTACATTTCAAATTGCTAAGAATAAACTTCAGATGTTCTCATCATAAAAAATGATAATCTTTGAGATGATATATATCTTACATATTAGCTGATTTAATTATTTCAGTGTATTCATAAATTGTTACTTTTACTCCATAAAATATATTGTTAACTTACAATAAATTGTTAATTTAAGTAATTTAAGTTAATTTACAATAATTTTTTAATTAAAAAAACTTGAAGAACCACATTTGAAGGAGTGGTTTCATGTGAAGTCACTCTTGCTTATGTTATCTGATGAATTCTTTACATTTACCTTCCAGGACTAACAGTACTTATGTGAGTATAGGTGAGTGAGCCAAAGAGAAGAGGAAACATTGTGCTATATTTGTGCTGTGCAGAACTGACTGTGTCACCATAGTGAAGAAATGAACATTTCTTTGTAAAATCCCAGTAGACCTCCTGTTAGGAAGAGCTGCCATGGCCATAAAGTAGAGGCTGATAGTGATTTACATGGAGAACCTTTGATGAATTTTTTGAGCCAAATAGCAATGACCATTGATGAGTCCTGTGGTTGTCATGGTTGTGTTGACCAGGTGATTTCTTGGGATCTGGCTATTGGACCAGTGGGATGAGAAAATTTGGCCAGGACATAGACGGTATAGTAGACTTAAGTCACAATATCCATCGATGTGTAACAAATTTGAACTTATTTCCTGACTTGATTGTAGAAAGATCTGGTCTTGTGGGTGACAAGGGCCTCAGGAGTCTCTGGCAGAGATCAGTCAGTGAATGGCAATGTCATGATACCTAAAACCAAGAAAGACATTTATCTGGTAGCTAGTGCCTCATAGAGACAATAGAATTTGATGATCAGGAAGAAGTTGCTGGCAAACTACCACTGGAGTTCAAGGCATGCCCTGTTCCCCAAGAAGAGTATACTCTGGAAACTCAAACAGGGGTGGAAGAAAGCCTTGAAGCTAAGTGAGCTCCTAGCATCTAGCTTTAGGGTGGCAGGCTATTCTAAACCCTGGGCTTGGCCTGCAAAAGGCAGCCCACAACCCTGCTCCTTCAGAAGTGAAGAATTATAGGTTTTTAAATTATGATTATAAATACATTTTTGCAGAAAGAGAAAGTTATAGAATCCTCTATTGATCTGGGGGTAAATAATAGCATTGGTCGTTTTCAGGATCTATTCTCCCTAACTTCCTCCTTGTTTCAAAAATTTCCTTCACAAAATTGTTTTGTAATAGAATCATGTTTAAAGACTCCCTTAACTAGAATCTCACCTTTTCTTGACAATTGTTGTTCTCTAACTTTTAACCAAGTGTTAAACTCCCCCAAGTGATATATTATTAAATATACTCATTTCTCATAAATTTATCCTGATGAAAGTTAAATTTCTCAGCAGCATAAAACCATGGTGGCTTCCAAGTAAAACTAACTAAAGCTTATCTTTAAGAGAGTTCAGTTTTTAAAAATGAATAACACAATTATGTAAGTAAATGTGTTCCCTAGTAAAAGACAAAATGTAATAGCTCTTAATTGTATGTGAAGGCAGTATGTTGGGCTTTTCTGACTAGGTTTTTAGGGTGATTAGAAATTGGCATGGAACAGCTTATAGACTAGCAACAATGTACAGTGTTATAAAACCCTAACCTTTTTCTTGTTGGCTTTTAATAACCAGATTTGTATGCAATGTCATGAGACTTTCTCAGGATTGGAATAGTCTTATAGCATGTGATAACTAAGATATCAAATTAAAAATCTTTTCCTCACTGAAAATTTTCTTTCTCCTTTGCCATATGTAGGATTGCAGTTTCAACTCTGGATTAGTACTATGGACAACTCAGTTTTCTCATAGCATGATGCAGATTAGCAATAAGAACAGTCCATCCATCTAATCATCTAAATACATTACTATATTTCTAACAGTGTTCACTGTTAGAAGTGTTCTTTAAGGCCCTGTTGTAATTAATTAATTTAATTTCTCCTATTTCTGGTCTAAAGTAGTCTCTTAAATGGGCTTCCTACACCTGAGTCTCCCTCCTTGCCACCTTATCCTATATATTAGAAATAGTTTGAATCTCAACTGTTCCCTCAGAGACTCACATGTTGATGGCTTGGTCCCCAGCCTGTTTCCCTTTTGGGAGGTGGTAGGACCTTTAGAAGATGGGGCCTAGTAGAAGGAAATTAGTTTATTGGCCAGGTGTCCTTGGGAGAGGGGGGGATTATAGGACCCTAACCCCTCCTCTTCCACAGACTTCTACTGTGACCTACTGTGCTGTCACAGGCCCAAAGCAAAAGATCTAAGTGACCATAGACTGACTTCTCTGAAACTATAATCCCAAATTAACCTTTCTTCTTTTTAAGTTTATTGTCTTAAGTATTTTGCCACAGTGGTAGAAAGCTGACTAATGGAACATTGCAGGAAAATGAGTTATTTTAAAGCCTACTCTTGTCTGGTTTATAGTTATTTGTGCCTTTTAGCCCTGCTTATGGATTCTTGGCACATAAAAACTACTACCTGCCTCTCCAGTCACATCTTCTGTGATCCTCTGCTTCAGGATACCTGAAGATTTACTGCACCTTGGACCATTGTACCATTTTACTGCTGTTGGCCAGAATGCACTTACTTTGGTGTGTGAGTTGGTGAGACTTCCCTATGATGCTCCCTGAGTTAGGCTGAATAATGGCACCCTGCCACACACCAACATATTCACACTTTAATCCCACATCAGCTGTGAATGTTGCTTTGTATCAATCATAGTTTTGCAGATGTGATTAAGGAAAAGATCTTGAGATGGAGAGATTATCCTGGATTCCACAGGCAAACCCTGTATGTCTTTACCTGTATTCTTATAAAATGGTATGGCAGGGGCTGGGAAGTTGGCTCAGTGGTAGAGTGCTTGCCTTGCATGCTCGAGGCCCTGGGTTCGATTCCTCAGCACCATATAAGCAAAAAGAAAAAAGCCGGAAGTGGCGCTGTGGCTCAAGTGGTAGAGCACTAGCCTTGAGCTGAAGAGCTGAGGGACAGTGCCCAGGCCCAGGCCCAGACTTCAGGCCCCACGACCGGACCAAAAAAAAAAAAAAAAAAAAAATGGTATGGCACAGGGAAATTTCATACAGGAGGGAAAAGCAAAGTGGTCATGGAGCCATAGATTAAAGTGGTGCAGCCACAATCCAAGGAAGCCAAGAGCCAGCAGAAGTTAGAAGAGGCAAGGAATGAGTTCTCCAGAAGGATCTTAGTTTTCCCAACCTTATATTCGCCCAGCAAAACTGACTTCAAACATCTGGCCTCCAGAACTCTGAGAAGATAGATAAACGTTGTTGTTTTAAGCCACTGGTACAGAAATGAATGCATTATGAATACATTCCCCCAACAGAGGCTTATTTGTCCTCTGTCCTTTAATCCCGCAGGTTCTGTGGGACATATCTCTATTACAGATTTGACAGGTTGTGGTCTGTTTCTTTCCTCTTTCTCTGTTCTTCATGAAGATACGTGGCGTCCTTAATTCCAGACATAGGACCTAATATTTAGCAGTTGCTGAATGAATCCTGACTAGATGCATGACTAAATGAATAGCATCTGATGTGAGTTTCCTTGAGCTGTGAACCATTACCTACCACCTTCTCTCTGATCATCTCATATTCTTTTCCTCCACATTGTGTGGTGTTTTTTTAAAGCAGAGTCTGCATGTGGTTTTAAGTTGTGCAGTGGTTTTATTTTTCTCTTTGACATCTTTTCTTGGTTCTACCAGCTTCCTTTTCATTCCTTTTTCTATTATCACCTCCACTTTTAACTATTTTAAGTGGACCCATATTCTCTTTAATTTTATTGATCCCGCTTTTGCAAGAGTTTCTACTTCTTAGTTTGAAAATTTTCAAACCTATCAGTACCTATGTCCTTCACCTTAAAATTCATTAATTGTTAAAACATGTTAGTTTAAAAGTATAAAACATGCTAGTTCTCTTATCATAGACATATGTGTGTAGACATAGCTATAGATAGTAATTTGAAGTCAGTGGCATACAACTTAAGTTTTTACCCATAAATACTTATGGATATATTTCTAAGAATTTCTATGTCTTCCATTCCGTTCTAAACTTAGGCCTGGGCTATGTATGTATCTACCTGTTTATTGAGGGGCAAATACAAAGCGACTCTATTGCATTCCTAAGGGTTTACCCCTTTGTACAATTAATATACACTAATAAAAAGGAATCCACTGCTGGCTGGGGTGCACTGAATGCCTATTTCTTAGACATATGAACTTAACCACACAAGCCTTTAAGTTCATTCCTGTAGGGTTCATTGACCTTCATCACTCAACCTGCCATATTGCTTAGACTAGAAATTTGATCTCTGATTTCTAGTCAGCTATGTTTTTACTGCCTAGAACAGTAGTATTATCCCAGTCATAGTTGAATGTAACTGTTTTGAACTTCGAAATCTGCTCTGAATCTGATATTCCTTTGAGCCATGTACTAGTTCCATATTGGTCTCATTCTGAGTTCATGTTTTGAAGGCAAAGCCAGGAATTGGGTGAGTTCAAAGCCAGAACTGGGACAGACTATTGCTAATTCCAAACATTCCTGTATTATATCCCATATCCGTCTGCCAGACTCTCTAACTCATCGATTACAGGTCAATAACAAAATAATGCAGGACAGTGTGAAATATTTAAACATTCTGGAACCAAAAAAAGTAGGCTAGAGGTTGTTATTTCAATTAAAATTAAAACTTATCATGCTGATATCTTGAACCTCATTCTAGATAAATTGTTTGCTGTGGCTGCCTCTATCTATTTGCCAAGACATCCTGAAAAGGCCAGAGATTAAGCTTTGGTAGTGAAAGTGAATACTAAAAATTAATGGCTTTCCTCTGTGCTTCTGGCCTGTACTTACAACTGCATTATTAAGAAGTGAAACAATCTCTTCTCCTATTATCTTTGCTTTTATTTCTTTGCCATGAGATAAAGACGTTTCTTTATCTCATGTTTCTAAGGTTTTAAAAATGTAGTGCATTAACATTGATTAGCCAGGAGGTTATCTATTACAGCCCAAGAAAAGTGACTCACCCTTTACCTTGGTCCCTTGAGCCAAAATATAGCTTCTATCTAGCTGTGTGATTTCATAAGTCATTTTCCTTCCCTGGATCTCTGTTCTGTTTTTTCACTAGTCTTCAGACTGTTAAACTGGTGAGGACAAGTGGGGAGTCTCTGCTAATTCTTCAATGTTAGGAAATAGATAACACGCTGAATAAGTAATGACGGCATCTACACATCTTTAATTGGATGAAAAATTTGTAAGTTCCTGTCTACTGTATGCAAATGTATTTCTAATTACAAGTGAGGATTGTGTAGTCATGAAAGTACATTTACCAGAGCCTCTGATGGTCCTTGAGAATACATACTTTTTTTTTAAAGCACTGAAAAGCTGGATACTGCTGTCTCATGCTGTAATCATAGCTACTCAGGAGGCTGAGAGCTAAGAGTCACAGTTCAAAGCCAGCCTGGGAAAAAAGACTGAGTTTCTTATTTTCACTCAACCACCAAAAAGCAGAAAATGGAGCTGTGGCTCAAGTAGTAGAGCACTAGCCTTGAGAAAAAAAAGGCTCAGGGACAGCTCCCAGGTACTGAGGTCAAGCCCCAGGATCAGCATAAAACAAAACAAAAGCACTGAAATTTTGACTATTCTATTTGTAGCAATTCAGAGCTTAATATTATTCAGCTTTTCATCATTCTTATAAAATATCTGTCATATTTAACTTACAAAGAGAAAAGATTTGCCAATGATGCTGGTGGCTCATGCCTATATCCTAGCTACACAGGAGGCTGATATCTGAGGATCATGATTCAAAGCCAACCTGGGCAGGAAAATCCATGAGACTCTTATCTCCAATAAACTACTCAGTAAAGGTCAGAAGTGGCGCTGTGACTCAAGTGGTAGAGCACTATCTTCCAACACAATCAGGGACAGCTATCAGGCCCTGACTTTTCAAGCCCCAGGACATGAAGAGAGAGAGAAAGAGAGAGAGAGGAGAGGGTGGGGGTTACTTTGGCTCACAGTTGTGCAGTCTCTGGTCCATGTTGGGCAGACCCATTGCTTTGGACCTCTGGTAAGGCTGCTGGACCGCAATGGTGGAGAAACCATGGAAGATCAAATGGCTCACCTCATAAACAGGAAGCAAAAGGGAAAGAGGAAGAGATCAAGGTCACACAATCTCTTTTTTGGGAGCACGTCCCTAGTGACCTAAGCTTTCCCACCCTCCTCCCAAAAGTCCACACATCTCCCAATATTGGTACCAAGTCTTTTAACATACGGACCTTTGGGAGACAAAAGCCACTCTGCAAAGGCTGCATAGAGTATGATTCCAACTATATGACATTCTACACAGGGGGAACAATACAGTAAAAAATCAGTGTTTGCCAGGGGATGGAGAAGTGAATAGGTAAAGCCCCGGGAATTTTTAGGACAGTGAAAATACCCTACATGATTCTATAACAGTGAATTCACCAAAACCCATAGAATATGGATACCAAGACTGAGCCCTAACGTAAACTATGATTTTGGAGGAGAGCAATGCAGCTTCATGAAAGGTAGCAGATGTAGCATTTGGTGTGGGGAGAGATGTGGATAGTAGGAGAGGTGATGCAGTATGCCTTCTGCTCTACTTTGTGGTGGACCTAACAATGCTCTAAAAAGACATTTATTTAAAATAATAATAGTGACTAATTGGAGAACACAAAAACGAAGGAGAGTTAGTTTATACTAACATGCTAGTCAACAACATTTTTAACAGAGAAAAACTATTGTTTCCATTTTCTGGAGTTCATTTTGATAAATATTATTTTATATGATCAGAGGCACATATGCATTGTGCCTTTGTGTTCCTCTCCTAAGAGTATCCTCTTTGACTCAGGAGGCTAAGATCTGAGGATTGTGGCTTAAAGCCAGCAGGAAAGTTCATGAGAATCTTATCTCCAATTAGCCACCAGAAAATTGGAAGTGGAACTGTGGCTCAAAGTGGTAAAGTACTAGTACTGGGACAGTACCCAGGTCCTGAGTTCAAGCCCCACAACCAATTAAAATATATATATAAATATGTAATATATTATCTATAAATATGTATTTATATGTGTATATATGTATTTATATGTGTTATATATCTATATATCTCTCTCTATATATATATCTTTGATCTTACCGTGTGTGTGAATGTCTAGAGTC
This sequence comes from Dipodomys spectabilis, assembly GCF_019054845.1. NCBI lineage: Eukaryota > Metazoa > Chordata > Mammalia > Rodentia > Heteromyidae > Dipodomys > Dipodomys spectabilis. The sequence goes on from NW_024871460.1 coordinate 21,208,063, forward strand.
CTGTATAATTTATCATGTCCCATGTGTTTTAGATCTAGCTTCCACATTTGAGAGAAAACATACACCATTTGTCTCTCTGAGCTTGGCTTACCTCACTTAACATGATTGTTCTAGGTCCATTCATTTCCCTGCAAATGACATAATTCTTTCTAGTGGCTGTGTAAAACTTCATTGTGTATAGGTACCACTCTTTTTGGATCCATTTATCTATTGTAGGGCATCTGAGCTTTTTCCATAGCTTGGTTATTGTGACTAATGCTAGTCAACAACACTTTAGATAAGAGAGGGGAGACTGTTTTGTTGAAGCGAGTAGAAGTTCTAGGAATATCCAAGAGGATGGAAATTGTTGATTAACTTAAGAATTTCTGTCAAGAATGCATGATAAATTGGTGGAAAAGCTTGATCGCTCATACATTGTGGGTACACTTGTAAGATTGTATAACCACCCTGGAAAATGGTATGGCTTTTCCTTTCGAACTAAAAATGGACTTACCATACAACCCAGCAATTACATTTTTTTGGGCATTTATCCCAGAGAAATTAAGACTTATTTTCGTACAGGATTTGTACATGAATGTTCATAGCAGGTTTATTTATAACAGCCCTAAACTGGAAAGTACACATATACCACTCAATGAGTGAATCGTTGAACCAACTGTGATACAGCCATGCTCTGCAGCACTACTCAGCAGTGAGAAGCAAATGAACCATTGACTCAGCGTCATTGGATAATTTCCTTAAGGAAACTATGCTGAGTGGTAGGATAAGTCAATTCCAAACATTTACATATTTCATGATTCCATCTGTGTAATATTTGTCAAAAATATGGAAATGGGGAGCAGATTAGTGATTGTTGTGGATGACAGGTAAAGAGGAACTGATGGTGTATTTAGGGACACAGAAGATGGCACTTTGGAATATCTTGATTGCGGTAGTTACATTGTGTACACACATACAAACAAGTGCTCATGCACCTGATGGAAGGTTAGGGTTTTGTTTTGTATTTTTAGTTTTGATTCTTTTCTCTAGTTGTACAGATGTTAACATAAAGGGTGTGACTAGAAGGATACATCTACCTACTTTTGTACAATATTGCATACCATACTATAAAGCCATGATTATTTCAAGATGAAAAATTCTTGCCAGTACTAGGGCTTGAATTTAGGGCCTCTCACTATTGCTTGGCTTTTATGCTACAAGTAGGTGCACTATCACTTGAGCCTTGCCTCTAGTTCCATCTTTTTTAGTGGTTAATTGAAAATAAAAGTTTCTCAAATTTGCCCAGGCTGACTTCAAACTTCAATCCTCAGATCTCAACCTCCTAAGTAGCTAGAATTATAAGTGTGAGCCACCAATGTCTGGTTTCAAGATGAAAAGTTAAAAAAAAACTTTAATAATAATTACTAAGAGTAGAAATAAGAACTTCTTAAAAGAAAGAATAAAGGGAAGAGAGAATAAAGAAAACAACTACTTCTAACAGGATATTGGAAAAGAAAAATTGAGAGGTAAAGAAGTGGTAAGATAATTTCTGATAGCAGAAATAAAAATATACTGATAGTATATTTTATGTAAATGTAATGGGCTAAACTTTCTATTTGACAGGAAGTCTGGACTGACTGAATAAATCTAATTCTTTTCAACATAAAGAGTCCTGACTAAAATTAAATCATCATGTGGTTACCAGGGTAAAGGTGTGGAGAAATGTTTGGCAAAGGATACAAAATTTCAGTTGGAAGAATAAATTTAAAAATCTCTGTTGTACAACATGGTGACTATTGGTATGTAGGTTGTATTCTTTTAAAATGCTACAAGAGTGAGTAAGTAGCGTTCTCACCCCCAAAATGAAAACTATGATATGGTATAGATAGATAGATAGATAGATAGATAGATAGATAGATAGATAGATAGATAGATATCGATATATATCAGTTCACTAGATTTAGAAATTTTATAGTGTTTTATATGCTATAACAACATTTTACAAAACAAGTACAATTATATTTTTTAAATGAAGTGTAATATGACACAAATGTTAAAAGTGAACTAATAAGGGAAAAGGAAAATATCAAAAGAAAATGGTTCTATTTTACTAATAGGAGATAAAATAGATGTTAATAAAAAGAACATTATTGAGATTAAGCAAATACATAGTAATAAAGAGGGCAAATAAGTGGGAAGATAAAACAGTCCTGAATTTATATATACCTAATTTTATGGCCTTAAAACATGTAAAGCAAAGCAAATGATTTAAAAGGAAAAATAGATAAGTCCATAGTTGTAACAGACTTTAATATAGCTCTCAGAAATGGATAGATTAAGCAATTAAATTTAGTAAGGGCATTGAAGAGTTGGTCAATGGATTAATTAGAAATAGAATATGAAGAGAAAACATAGATAGAACATACACCATATTAGATGGGTGTCTGTCTCTCTTATATATAGTATTATAGCTTAACCCATTTTAATGCTTTTAGCTTCAAACATGTGGTGAACACTGATAAAACTTGACCACACACTTCCAAGCTATAAAATGGATTTCATTTTACCCTATAGACTAGATCATAAAGTAAATTCTGACTTACATGCAACATATTTTCTGATCATAAAATTAGAAATTAGTAACACAATAATCAGTACTCCATCCAAATAAAAAGCTCAGATTCAAAAAATGAGAAAGTTAGAAAACATTTCGAATAGAACAACAATAATTACACATGTCAAAACTTTGCATGCAGCTAAAAAACAGAAGGTATACTTAAAAGGAAATGTATGGTTGTACTTGTAGGGGCTGAGAAGGTGGCTCAGTGATAGAGTGCTTACCTTGCATGCCTGAGCCCTGGGTTCAATTCCTCAGCACCACATATGCAGAAAAAGCCATAAGTGGCTCTGTGGCTCAAATGGTAGAGCACTAGCCTTGAGCTGAAGAGCTGAGGGCAGTGCCCAGGTCCAGAATTTAAGCCCCACGACCAACCCTCGCCCCCCCCCCCCAAAAAAGAAAAACCTGGGAACAAAAGGAATGTATTTTTATACCACTTCAGACAAAAAATTGCTTATCCCTTGGAGGGAAAAGACTGGACTGGAGATAATTACACATATAGCATTTTATTGGAGGGAGGGGAGATACTATATAAATTCCACATCCTTTGTCACCTCTCAGCTGTCCATTCTTCACCCTTTCAGCAAACTACTCATGCACTTTCTATTTGTATAGATTTGCCTATTCTGGACACTTCATATTGGATCCTTCTGTTCAGCATGAACTTTTTCAAGATTCACTCATTTTACAGCATACATCAGTCCATTGAGCCTTTTTTTATTTTATTTTTTTGTCCCGGGGCTTGAACTCAGGGCCTGGATACTGTTCCTGAGCTTCTTTTTGCTCAAAGTTATCACTCTACTACTCGAGCCACAGAGCTATTTCTGGCTGTTTTGAGTCGTTTATTAGAGATAAAAGTCTTACGGACTTCCCTGCCTGGGCTGGCTTCAAGCTGCAATCCTCAGATCTCAGCCTCCTGAGTAGCTAGGGTTACCAGTGTGAGCCACCAGCGCCTGGTGCCATCAATGCCATTAAAAAACAAAACAAAACGTAACAACTAATGTTTTGCTGACTATACCACATTTTGTTCATCTGCTTATCAGTTAACAGATATTTTCATCATTTCCATTTTAGCCTATTATGAATATTACTGTTATAGTCATTTACACACGTTTTATGTATGAACATATGTTTTCATGTGTGTTGTATACATGCTGTGAACAAAGTGGAAATTTCATAACATTTTGAAGAATGACCAGGTATGTACCAAAGTGGTCATACCATTTACACATTGTATGAAGTTTTGATTGTGTGCATACTTGCTAACACTTATCACTCTTCAAATTTTTATAATAGTCAACTTACTTGGTGTGCATTGGCATATCATTATGCTTTTGATTTTCATTTCCCAAATGATTAGTAATGAGAATCTTTTCATATGCTTATCATCTATTTGTATATCTTCTTTGAAAAATATCTGTTTAAATCCTTTGCCCATTTTAAAACCAGGATGTTTGTTTTGTTGCTGAGATGTGGGTGTGGGTGAGTGCGCGCGCACCCTTGTGCCTGTCTCAAAGTTTGAACTCAAGGGTTGGGCATTGTCCCTGAGCTTTTGTGTTCAAAACTAACACTCTACTACTTGGACAACAGTCCCACTTCCAGCTTTTTTGGTATCTAATCGGAAATCAGAATCTCTTAGACTTTCCTACCCTGACTGGTTATATATGAACTGAAATCCTCAGATCTCAGTCTTCTGAGTAGCTAAGATTACAGGCGTGAGGCACCAGTGCTCAGCAAATTGTGGGTATTTTTTATATACAGTATTCTAGACATCAATCCCTACTTAGGTAAGATGCCAATCTTTTCTCCCATTTGATTAGTTGCCTTTTTAATTTTGATAGTATCCTTTCATTCACAAAATTTTGGGATGCTTCTTGGTAGTAATAGAGTTTGGATTCTTGGCCTTCCATTTGTTAGTCAAGCATTCTACCACTTAAGTCACCTCCCCATTTCTTTCTGATTAAATTATTTTTCAGATAAGGTCTTGTGTTTTTGTCCAGGGCTAGTCTTGGAGTACAGTACTCCTACCAGTATCTCCTATTTGTTGATATAGGGTCTTGCTAACGTGATGAGCTCAACTTCAGTCCTTCTGTCTCCACTTACCAAGTAGCAGGAATTAAAAAGCATGTGATCTATTTTTAATTTTGGTGTCATATTCATGAAATCATTGTTAAACTCTGCCCCCAGTTTTTAAACAGCCAGCCTGATGTCATTTGAAATATTCAGTGAATAATTTTTAAAAACTTGAAGTCATTTATGTCTATTCAACTATTTATTTTTGCAGTTATAGGAGACTTTCATAAGTATCCATTCAATGTCAAATTTCTTTTGATTCTTTATTTTCCTAATTATTGCCAAATGCATTAGATTGTAAATAGAAAATGTGGAAAGCTCACATGGTATTTGTATTGTGATACAACTGTTCCCTCTGAGGAATAGCAACCAAAATTATTGCCAAGTGTACTTATTAGGAAAAATTCTCAACTGATTAAAGACCATGGATATTATATATCATATATGAAACAAGTTTTCAGCTTCATTTTTAATACTGAATTTCACTTCAGCTCATGTAATAGAGCTCTGAAACTTCAAAGACATTTTGCATTCTGAAAAGGATTTCTTGTGGTTGTAATATTCATTTGAAATTCAAATTGCTCTGGAATTGGAAGCTAGCTAGAACTGATGTACTGTAGAAAAGAAGGAGGAAAGATCCTTGTATCATTGCTAATTTACACTTAAAAGAAGACATTGTATCTTTGTACCTAAGTGGGAGCTGCAAAGGCATCTTTTGAAGTCATCAAATAATTCACGAGCTGTCTTTGGTAAACACCTTGAGCAATGTGTAAGAACTTTTTTTTAACCTTTGCAGTTCCTATTGAAACTATTGCATACTTCTCAAGCAGGTATTCATTAAACCCCTAATTTTGTGCAGTAGATGATTTAGAAGACTCAATAGAAGCTTAAGACTTGGTTCTCCTGCCAAAGAGGATTGCCTTCCCTTTGTAAAGACTAATGATACATGTGATAATATCAAAGAAGAACTAAGGAACATTTACTACTTGCAAGGTTGAGGAACCTTATTTCTGCCAAGGGCCATTTGTGGGCTACAGAGACATCATTTGTAGGCTATACAAAATTATCAGTGCAGGCATACACCTGCAGGCGGCTGACAAGAAGCATAAGTGTTAGTCCTGTCATGTACCTGGTGATTTCTCCAAGCCTTATATGGCCTGGCTTAGAGTCTAGGAAAGTAAAATGGATTGATGTGGTCTGAGAAGTCTTCAAGGAAGTGGACCTCTGGAAGGCACAAGTGTGAAGCTTGATTAGAGTGGGTTGGGCATGTTGAGGGAGTGGGGGAGCCACACCATCCTGATAAGTACAGCAGCATGAACGAGCGTCCCAGTTGGCCAGAGGGTGGCAGGTGCCAGACACCCGAGGCAGAGGAGATACATGTGCCATGAGGAGCTGGGTGAGAGCCGAATGTGGGAATCTAGCTGCACAAAGATAGTGTAGGTTCTTGACAAGAGGGTGGTGGATGGAAAACTTGAGCTTTAGGGGTAAAGGGTTTTCCGGAAACATCCAAAGTTGCCTTATTACTGAAGCCTGGGAAGGGAAATTAGAAAATAACAGCTTCAGGCACTGGGAAGGTAGCTCAGTGGTAGAGTGCTTGCCTTGCATGCATGAAGCCCTGGGTTCAATTCCATAGCACCACATAAGCAGAAAAAGCCGGAAGTGGTGCTGTGGCTCAAATGGTAGAGCTCTAGTCTTGAGCTAAAGAGCTGAGGGACAGCGCCCAGGCCCAGAGTCCAGGCCCAATGATGGGAGAAACAAAAAAAAAAGAAAGAAAGAAAATAACAGCTTCATGTGTCAGATTTTTCTTTAACTTCAAATTTAATAGTACTTCTTTAATACCATATTCAGAGTATATAAGACCCCCTACAAAAATGGACAGAGCTGGGCACCGGTGGCTCATGCCTGTAATCCTAGCTACTCAGGAGGCTGAGATCTGAGGATCACGATTCAAAACCAGCCCAGGCAGGAAAGACTGTGAGACTCCTATCTCCAATAAACCACTAGAAAACCGGAAGTGGCACTGTAACTCAAGTGGTAGAGCGCTCGCCTTGAGCTGAAGAGCTGAGGGACAGCACCCAAGCCCAGAGTTCAAGCCCCATGACCGACAAAAAAAAAAATGGACAGAAAGAATAAGTAAGTATTATCTGAGAAAAAATAATGATTATTTAAAGGATAAGATAGACCCAATACCTAGAAAATTCAGTAAAAGACAGAGTTCTTTCTAAAAGTTAATGTTTGATTCAAAGTGAAAAAATAATCCTGATTAACTATGGTCATATTCCAAACCTGACAAATTAATGTTGAATAAAGCTGAATGAATGAATATATATCAACTTAAATTTGTCTGTTTTTCCCCCCAGTAAAAAATCTTGCAAGCACTATTTTAAAAAATACCTTTTTGACAATGTTTTCTTTCACAGATTCACCTTTTTGGAGTTTTGCTGGCCATTTTAGGAAACTTGGTAATCAGCATTTCTCTAAATATCCAGGTAAGGAAAACCATATTTTCTAACTCTTTGCTTGATTTTGTGGGTACCTTGTCACTTTCATGCACTTTTGCAAATCTTTCCTCTGTAAAAAATAGAAAATTCTATTTTGTGACCTTCAGTATTAAAAACAAATATAATCCAGGCTGTACTGCATTCATATTTTTGGTGGTTACTGGGATTTCATTTCAAGACTTCACACTGGCTAGGCAGGGACTCTACTATTTGAGCCATGCCTCCAGCTCATTTTGCTCTGGTTATTTTGGGAAGTGTCTCACTTTTTAGGCCCAGGAAAGCTTGGTTGTGGGCCTCCTATTTATGCCTCCCGCTGTAAATGTGATTACAGGCATTGAATACTACATCCAGCTCTTGGTTTTGGATAGAGTCTCCCAAATGTTTTTACCTGAGCTGACCTAGAATTATGATCCTTCCAATCTCAGTCTCTTATGTAGCTAAAATGACAAATGCTCACACTATGCCCAGCTAATGGTTAAGATGAAGGTATTGCAATCTTTTCTACCTGGGCTGGCTTCAGACAGTAATCTTCATGATTTCTGCCTCCAGCATAGCTAAGATTATAGATATAAGCCATCAGTACCTGTCTTGTTTCTCTGTTTTTTAAAAGAAATTAAATCTTTTTGTTGTTCTCAAATATTCATAGACTCTAGACAAGACACCAACTACATTCAGTGGATTAATCACTGGATTTGAATTTCAATACCTGCTTTCTGACATAAGATTTATTCTCAGATGGGCTATAGATAATTTTTAGCAGCACTTCATGGGAGTAAGATATTTCCTTTCTTTAAAATACTATTTGATATGTCTGTGTAGACTAAAAGTCTTGAAAGAACATAGCATATAAAATAGAAAGTTTAACTTAAACTGAATTAAAGATCCAGAAAAATTGCTAAGCTAAAAATGGAATAAAATGTTGACATTAAGCCAAATCATAAATTGAATCAAAATTTTATGTAACTTAATGAATCAGTGTGAAGTAGAATCAAACCAATGAAGGATAACACCATGTTCATGTATCAGAAATACCCTTCAACTGGGGTCCTGTGGCTTGTAGTCCTAGCTACTCGGGAGGCTAAGATCTGTGAATCATGATTTAAAGTCAGTCAGTGCAGGAAAGCCTGCAAGACTCTTATCTCGAGTTAACTACCAAAAAACTGGACATGGAGCTGCAGCTCAAGTGGTAGAAAAGATTAAGGACAGTGCCCCAACCATGAATTCAAGCCCTAGGACTAGTATTAAATAAATAAATATTTTCAAATTATAAATTGCTACATAAATATGAGTTGCTTCTGCCAGTAATATGTTTGGTACAAATAGGAAATCATAATAATTATTTTAGAATAATCTATAAAAAATTAGTCATGGGGCTAGGAAGGTGGTTCAGTGGTAGAGTGCTTGCCTTGCATGCATGAGGCCCTGGGTTCGATTCCTCAGCACTACATAAGCAAAAAGAAAAAAGCCGGAAGTGGCGCTGTGGCTCAAGTGGTAGAGTGCTAGCCTTGAGCTGAAGAGCTGAGGGACAGCGCCCAGGCCCAGAGTTCAGGCCCCACGACTGGACCCAAAAAAAAAAAAAAAAATTAGTCATGGTACAGATTGATAAGAGTCAAATTTTCAAAGGAGGTTTTAATTGGGTAGAAATATTTTCTTATTTACATTCTGCTTTTACTCCTAGAAATATTCTCATCTTCAGCTGGCACAACAAGAGCATCCAAAGCCCTACTTTAAGAGCGTGCTTTGGTGGGGTGGAGTCCTGCTGATGGCTGTGGGAGAGACCGGGAACTTCGCAGCCTATGGAGTCGCCCCCATCACGCTCATTGCGCCTTTAGGCTGTATGTCCGTTACAGGTGGGCCATTTTCCCACATTTGGACAAACAGAAATGTTAAGAAATGCAAACAATTGGCCATATAACATGTAACACAAAATAAGAAACTCTATTCCCCATTTGCTTAGCATAGTCACATGGAATTATGCTTCCAGTTTCACTTGCCTGCCATGCAGCCACATGAACGATGAAGAAACTTGCATCTGGTAGCTATTCCATTTACATTCAAATGCTAGATCCTCAATGATTGAGTCTTCCTAAGCTAATAAGAACTTAAATTGTTATGTTGGGTTTTTAACCACTAATGGATTACCTAAAAGCATTTTTTTTGTCAGTCATGGTGCTTGAACTCTGGTCTTGAATGTTGTCCCTCAGCTCTTCAGCTCAAGGCTAGCACTCTACCACTTGAGCCACTGCATCACTTCTGGTTTTCTGAGTAGTTTATTAGAGATAAGAGTCTCACAGTCTTTCCTGCCCAGGCTGGCTCTGAACCGCGATCCTCAGATCTCAGCCTCCTGAGTAGCTAGGATTACAGGCAGGAGCCACCAGTGCTTTGCCCTAAAAGCATTTTTAATGTAGTTATATTTTACATATAGCTACAATATTTTATCCTAATCTTGACTACATGATTTAGCATCTCTTTAATGCTAAGTTATATATTGATTATGCTACATAATCATAAGCATGTAACTATTGACCTTTAAAATGTATATAGTGTACTAAATACATTTAGAAAAGAGCAAAATGATATATTTCTAAAGACTTTATGAGAGAGAACGAATACCATCATTACCAAAAATGAGACCAAATTCTCTAAACCCTATCTAAAAAAATCAAAATGTTTTAGTTTTATTCTTTATCTGCTGCTATGGAAACAGCATGCTGCTAAATTTCTGTGAATTTAGAGCCTTCATTGAAATAGAAACAACTTGATAGTCATTGTGAACAACTAGATCAACTATATCATGTGCTCTACATATCCAGTCTTAATATGTCTCTAAAAATATGGTGTCGTATTTGCAAAGAAAGTATAGCTTAATCTTAACATATAGTCAAAAAGAATTTCATTTAATTTTAGATGATCTTCTCTTTCTAAACTGTGTGTATGTATATATAATTAAACATAAATTTAAATAAGTATTTATTTATATATAATTGGAGATAAAAGTTTTATGGACTTTTCTGCTCAAACTGTTTCAAACCATGATCCTCAGATTTCAACCTCCTGATTAGCTAGGATTACAGGTGTAAACCACCAGCACTTGGCTTTAAAATATTTTTAAACTCCTTGCATGATGTATGTTGGTAGAATATTTTATAATGAACACTGATTTTTTCCTAGAAATTATTTAGCTTAAATCCCTGTTTTAATAATACTCTGAAGATACAAAAATATGTGCAGTCATTTACTCTTTTTTTTGTCAGTTGTTGGGCTTGAACTCTGGGCCTGGGCGCTGTCCCTTAGCTCCTCAGCTCAAGGCTAGCACTCCACCATTTGAGCCACAGCACCACTTCCAGTTTTCTAGTGGCTTATTGGAGATAAGAGTCTCATGGACTTTCCTGGCTGGGCTAGCTTTGAACTGCAATCTTCAGATTTCAGCCTCCTGAGTAACTAAGATTACAGGCATGAGCCACGGGTGCCCAGCTCTCATTTACTGTTTTTAACATCCAATAAAATAGAAAAGTGGGTTACATGAATGTGCTACTACATATAGCACATTCATGAATGTGCTAGTAACACCTTCATGAGCATTCTCAATTTTTCTTCTTCTCAAGATCTAAGAAAAAACTGATAAATAATTAGAAGGATATGCAGAGCAAGATGGCTGATTAAAGGTTCATTGTACAAATGAGCAGAGTCAGGTTAACAGGGTAGACAATATTCTGAGAGAGAGAGAAAAGAATATTAAGAATTACAGAAGAGGTGGCTAGAAAATTATGGGACTACCAAAAGACAACAACAACAATAACAAAAGAAAACAATCCCAGACTCCATCTCCAGCTTCTCTGGTGGGGAAAGGGAAAGATAAAAACACAATCTGCTAGTTACAGACTAGAAGTTCTACCTGCAGGATAAATCTGCAAGCCTTAAACGAAGTGAGGGGAATTAGAGGGACAGTTACTACTCTTGTGTATATGGACAATTTTGGTGAAGAAAGATATTCTGTTATTTCCTTATTCTCAATAACTATTGCAAGACATCATCTTAAGAGAGAGCCCTTTTGTTTGAGTGGGAGTTATTCTGGAAGCTTAAAAACAGGAACCATCATAGCTTTTGAGACATAGACAACCACAAGAGGTGTTCTTAAAGGATTAGAGAGTTTGTAGACACACAGAAAAGTTCCAGCAGTGAGAGTGTATAGAGGGCATTGAATTCAAAGTCAATTAGAAGTCGTCTTTTCACTGGTGAATAACAAATCCCATTGTATGTCTGAGTGGAAAAGATGCCAAAGCTCATGGATGGCCTGCTACTCAGCTCCAGGTTGTGTCTCCTGATAATGTATGTTGACTACCATGTGGGGCTGAGAACCCTGGGCCAAGGTACTCTTAATTAGATCATTTCTATCTACTCCTCCCCACTACAGAGAAGTGAAGCATTGGGTAGGATCTGAAAGCATTGAGAGCTGCCCCTGGGAACTCTATTCTAGGTTGTGTTTGCTGCTAGGTAGGACTGAGATCCTTTAACTCAGGCCATTAAATCATGTGATTTCTATAGCCCCTTGCTCCAACAAGGAGATAGATTGTAGGGTAAGATCTAAAAATTACTGACACCCATCTTCAAGAGCTGCACGACTGACAGCCATGATCCCAGATCTTCCAAATCATAGAATTTTCACAGCTTCCTCCCCTCTACAGAGAGGTAAACTGGTAGGTGTGAAAGCACTGAGACCAAAAACCAGAACTCGTTAGTCCCTTAGTTTTTCCCTTTTTTTTTCTTCCCCTTACTCTCTGACACACTTGGAGTAGACTTGGAAATTTACAGTCTCTGAAAACACAAATGAAACTCATGGAAGGAGGTAGAAACCTGCCCAACTGATGGATTATAAAGCTTCCTGCAGCCAGCAACAGCTCCTAGAAAGAAGGAAAGCGTCTATAGCGAATGCAACCCCAAAACAGACAACTAAGTTCTTTTACAAGAGATTCTTGCTAGTTTGTCTCCATCTGAACAGTTTAGGATTCAGGCCCAGTACCTAAAGCATATGAATGAATGCTGAAATACAGAGCCATACCCAAGTCCATTGGTAAGAAATACTACCTAACTCTGCCACTTCTCTGTACTGACTGAGTACTTTTCAAAACACATTTTCCAAGTTAAATTCTAGCAATACTTCATATGAAATAATTTGACAGTAAGAAACTGATAATGAAGCTGGGCGCTGGTGGCTCACCAGCTGGTGGCCTATAATCCTACCAACTCAGGAGGCTGAGATCTGAGGATCACGTTTCAAAGCCAGCCCGGGCATCAAGGTCCATGAGACTCTTATCTACAATAAACCACCAGAAAACTGGAAGCAGCGTTGTGGTTCAAGTGGTAGAGAGCTAGCCTGGAGCTGAAGAGCTGAGGGACAGCGCCCAGGCCCAGAGTTCAAGCCCCACGACCGACAAAAAAAAAAAAAAAAAGAAACTGATAATGAGTGAGCATCTACTCTGTCAAGTGTTGCATGAGACAAATAAACTCATTACCTACTTAGCCATCACCAAGTTGAATAGAAGTGAGCAACAAGTAGCCTGAATTTAGAATGAATTCTATGAAATCAAATACTCAGAATTTCATATGGAAAGATAAAATTAGCCATGGTAAGGTCTTCTTGGGCCTAGAATAATTTCCTAAGAGAAGTAGTTACCCTTAATGGGGGCTAATTTGGGTTTAGATTGGGGAGTTAATCTTACTGAGAGAATGAAAGGAGAGTGAGTCCTATAAGTGATATCTCTTCCATGTCTAATATTTCCTAATATGCTAGCTGCTGCTCAGATTGAAATGCATGATAGGAACATACATTGTTTCATGTATCTCCTTCGGGCTATCTGAAGCCCAAAGTGAAGTATCTCTAATCCATTAGATGGTGGCCATAGTATAGCCTGAAATCCCTAGAAAAGCCTTTTGGAATTCCAGAGAAGTCTTTTCAAACAGAAACTTTGGTCTCCGAGATTTTTATTAGAAAAAGAACTGGAAGGAAGCACAGACAGACCAATGAGCAAGTGACCTGTAGCTTTATACAAACCTGGATGCCATGAATCTCTGAGCAGTGCCCTGACTGCCAGCTCTGATCAAGTTACTACAACTTTAAGCCCTCAGGGATATTTATGAATAGCAACACTTCACATGGACATTGGTTCTTTTTTTTTTTTTTTTTTTTTTGTCAGTTGTGGGGCCTGAACTGTGGGCCTGCGCGCTGTCCCTTAGCTCTTCAGCTCAAAGCTAGTGTCTACCACATGAGCCACAGTGCCACTACTGGCTTTTTCTGCTTATGTGATGTTGAGGAATTGAACCCAGGGTCTCATGCATGCAAGGCAAGCACTCTACCACTGAACCACCTTCCCAGCCCACATACATGGACATTGATACTAATGCTCAAAGGAATGCAGCAAAATCTCTTTCCAAAATGGCTTGCTGCATTGTTTCTTAGGCATATTTGTCTAAAATCAGCTTACATAAACTATGTGGAACAAAAGTCTGACATTTTAATTTTATGTCTGCTCATACACTCTCAAGTAGAAAGCATTCTTGAAGCCTAAAGCTTTATTTGAAATATCTTTTCCACCCATCTTTAATTTTTGAGAATACCACAAAGCATTTCTAGAGAAATTGCTAATGATGAAGTAATGTGCTATTAAATTTATAATGCAGAATTAATCTTGTCAGTGGTGGTATTTTTACTTTTTTCCCTCCCTTTGGAGTCTTTTCAAGTTTAATCACTAATGCATGCCAAGAAAAATGTAGTGAAGAAAGGATTATTGTTCTTAGTCCAGGTAAATTTTTTTCTCCATCCAGAATTAGGAAAATTGCCACCAAACAAAGGTTGTGTCTTCATTCTCTTCAGTAAATGACAATAGAAATTTTTTTTCCCTCAAAATGAATTTCTTGACATTTTCCTTCCTGCCACCAGGGATGGCAAGATAACTTTTCTCTCTGTAAGAGGACATCTTTTTTTTTTTTCTAAGTTGCCACATCCTCAAGGATTTAAATCCTGACTTTGTGGAGTGCGTTGTAATTGGCATGCTTTTTTCCTAAAGTTCTATAGCTATTAGAGAATGATAATTACAGAGCAAAGCCTCAACACAGCAAAAGCATATTGAGCCTGTGAACACACTGCACTCACATGCTTGAGGCTTGGTTGTGACTGACATGAAAGTGTTTCTGCGGTTTTCGTCTTAGCAATGCAATAAGGTTACCATTATAAGTGGTCAGAAACCACAAGCCAGATATTTACGTGTAAGATTCTGTTTGTAGCATTATTGTGTAAATATGTTCTTTTCATGTCAGAGGGTTTGGGGAACATTTTTATAGGTTTGTTGTTTGAGTTTTTTTTTTACAATTTTGTATTCTAATTTCTTATTTTATAAGCATATAGTCTAGTTTCTTTAAAATCACTAAGGTTAAACAGTACATCAGATGTCCCAGAAAAAAATATTAATGAAATTAATAGATGAGATTTCACATATCCAAACCTTCACATTAGAGCTCACCACTTTCAACAAAGATTGTCTTCTTTCTATCTGAATCATAAAGAATTATATCCATAGTTTCATCTAAGTAAAGTATAATTAATTGATGCTTTAGCTTTACATAAAATATATCTGCTTTTGTATTGTTGTTATTTCTTTCTTTGTGCCAGTACCAGGACTTGAATTCTTACTCACAGGCTGGTGTTTTACCATTAGAACCACACTTCCAACTCAGATTTTTGCTAGTTAATTAGAAATGGAGTCTCAGATTTTTCTACCCATACTAATTCAAACTGTAATCCTTAGAACTCAGCCTCCTGAGTAGTTGGGATTACAGACACAAGCCACCAATGTCTGGCACATTAAACATATATTAAAAAAAAATGATACTAGCAAGTCTGTACTATATAGATCAGTAGCAGAGAACTTGTCTAACATGTATGTGGCCCTGGGCTCCATCCCTAGCACATGCAAACACACACACACATACACACACACACATACACACACACACACACACACACACACACACACACACACACACACACACAAAGCTAATAAAGGGTAAAAAGATGGGGAAATAAATAAAAGTGAACAAAATAATCTTTAAAAATAGCTATGCCATGTGCATTTAAATCTTCTGGGTTATTAAGCCTTTTTAATTTAAAGAAATCACTAGTAAAATGCATATATCAAAAAGAGGAATGCTTGTTTATTCTACTGACACAAAGATAAATACTGACATGCTAACATCTGCCTTTTCAGTTTAACTCAATTACAAAAGAAGTGCACCAGATTAATATATAGTTGTTGTTCTTTCTCCTTACCTCCCTCCTCTCCTTCCTCCTTTTTTTCCTCCCTCCTTCCCCTCCTAGCTCTCTCTCCTCTCCAGTCTCTCCTCTCTTTTTCTCCTCTCTCTGCTCTCTCTTCTGTCTCTGCTCTCTCATCTCTTTCTGGGAATCTTTGAGCATCATCTTGACCAAATTAAGCTGAATAATTCTTCCATAATAATAGCATAAACTGAGTGATGTCAGATGTCACAGAGGGAATGACTGCAGGGCAAACTTAGGGTTGACTTCTAAGTAAATTAAGAAGCGTGAAGAAGCCAGGACACATATCTACTCCTGGGACTGGCTCCCCTATATCTACACTTGGTTTGGCTGAAGCCACCAGAACAGTTCACTTGACCTATATCTATTTTCATCTGGAAATCAGAATCATAACATTCATGTGCAGGTTATCTTAAGTCAGCCTTGACCAGAATATATCTCCATTTTGATGGCTAACCTGAGTGACCCAGAAAAAACAGAATACTTACTGGAGTTGTCAGCCTACTGTAATCGTTTATGATATTCTTCCTGATAGAGTGCTTTGGAACTTCAGGGCTAAGTGAGTGCATTAATAAATGGCCCCAGCTGATCGTCAGTGGCTCACGCCCGTAATCCTAGCTACTCAGGTGGCTGAGATCTGAGGATCATGGTTCAAAGCCAGCCTGGGAAGAAAAGTCCATGAGACTCTTTATCGCCAATAAACCAGAAAACCGGAAGTGGGTCTGTGGCTCAAGCAGTAGAGCGCTCACCTTGAGCTGAATTGCTCAGGGACAGCGCCCAGGCCCTGAGTTCAAGCCCTACAACCAACAAAAAAAAAGAAAAAGAAGGCCCCATAGGAGCACTGTTTGTATGAGACAAAATACTTGAAGATTTTCATGTCTTTTTCTCATAGAAAGTATCTTAGTGTCTTCCTCCTGTACCCCATGGCTCCTACAGAGCCTCGTTTGTATTTTGGTATAGTATATTTATTTAATTTTTTTTATTAATTTTAACTATTTAAAAAGTTTTTAATTAAGAAGCAATGGTTATAGGCAATATATGTAATGTTTTGATATGTGTCTACATTTTAGAAAGATACCATAGAAAGATCTAATCAAGCCATTAACTATAACCTCATATTCTTACCTTTTGGTAGTAAGAACATTTAAAATCTACTGTGTCACCAGTTTTCAAATATACAGTACATATTATCAATCAAGATCACCATACTAAAATGTATACTTCTTGTCTAATGAAAATATTGTATCCATGTTATATTTCTTTACACTTGGGGGGGGGGCATTGTGGGGCTTGAACTCTGGGCTTGGGCACTGTCCCTGCACTCTTCAGCTCAAGGTGAGCGCTCTACCGCTTGAGCCACAGTGCCAAGAGAATAAGCCAAGCACCAAGAAATAAGCATCTGGTTTATTTCTTTACATTTTTGAGAAAAAAAAATTGTATGGGCCTGGTGGCCTGACCCTGGAGTCACTGTGTTGTGAATTAAGCCTTTCCTGCCATCATTTTCTCATCTATAAAGTGAGTATAGCAACGCTTGCCTCCTAGGGATATTAGGTGAGAGAAGTTAATGTTCCTTGCCAAATTCTCAGTTAAATATTAGCCACTATTACTGTATTAACACTGGCACATTATAATTGCTGTCTAAGCATACATTTCTGTCTTTTTAATATTATACCATAGATATTTTAATATCACTATAATTGTTCATAATATTTTTGCTGACTACATAATATTCCTGTCCACTCTGAAAAATAATTTGCAATGATGGGCTTGAGTTTCCTTTTTTTTTCTTTTTGGAATTCTGCCTTAGGACAGATTTCCAGATGCAGAATTACTAAGTCAAAGAATTTGAACATGCTGATGCTCTCAAGAGGAATTGTGAAATCACCCATCAGAAGGGTTCTATCAATTCACAATGACACTAACCATGTAGTAGAGTACTGAGCTTATTGCTTCGTTGTCAGCACTCAGCCTCAAAATTGTATGTGTAAAGTAGCACCTGGCTTTATCCTGCCTTCCAGTTATTACTGTGACGTTGGACTCTTTCCTCTGCCTTGTCTACTCTCTTTTCTGAATTAATTATGTATGTAACTCTTCTTTTATCCATTTATCTTTCCCATTTGTGGTACAGCCTAATTCATTGCTGAGTAAAGAAAATTATTAAACTAAGCACTGATGTCTCACACTTGAAATCCTGGCAACTCAGGAGGCTGAGATCTGAGGATTGTGGTCCACAGACAGCCTGGGCAAGAAAGTCCTTGAGACTCTTATCTCCAGTTAACCACTAGAAAACTGAAGTGGTGCTGTGGCTCAAAGTGGTATAATGCTAGCCTTGAGCCAAAGAGCTCAGGGGCAGTACCTAAGCCCTAAGTTCAAGCCCCATGATTTACCAAAAAAGAAAGAAAGGAGGGAAGAAAAAGAAAGAGAGAGAGAGAAAGAAAGAAAAGAAAGAGAGAAAGAAAGAGGGAGAAAAAAGAAAAGAAAGAGAAAGAAAGAAGGGAGGGAGGGGGGAAGAAAGAAAGAAAAGAAAGAAAGAAGAGAAAGAAAGAAAAAGAAAGAAAGAAGTTGCATTAAATCTTGGTGCTTTCTTTCACACCTGAATACAAAGACCCTGGCCATTTTGGAAATTTTGTCTGCTTCCCTCCCCCTCCCCCAGATTCTCCAAGCTTCTTGAAAAAACACAAAGGGCACAACTTGATCTGTAACATATTCAAGCAAAATGAGTAGTTGGAAACCACAAAGCACATGTGCTTCATCTCACCAGATTAAAAAATAAAACAAAAGAGGTAACATGCTAACTTGTGCAGGATGCCACAGATTGTTCTTGACATAGCCAAAACTAGAACCCAAGTGTTCAGCCCTCCCAGCCCAGCACCCTGCCCTCCTCTTCCCATTCAGGGCTCCAGAGTTCTTCAGGAGAGTGTTCTACTTCTCACCCACAGTGAGATTTTGAGCAACAGGAGCAGGAAGTCTTTTCTGGCTCCACAGCATCCTCGTGAATCAGACTCACCCTTTCCAGCTGAGCATTTCCTTAAGGATAATGAAATAAGGAGTCGAAGACAGCTCAACTCAGGCCCCTTTCACAAGTTTTATATATAGGCCTCAAGATAAGATGATTCCCCTGGCAACTGCAGTAGCATCATCTAACATCAATTGATGATAAGCTTGTGGGGGAAAGGTGTCAAGTTCTGTAAACATTTCCCACTTGCCAACAATAACAACTCTGTGGCAGAGTGTGAGCCATGAGTATTGCCTAGGAAAATAGCCTGTCTGAATTCAAGAGCGTATTATCAACCTTCCTACCCTGCTGATTGCCTAAGAGAGCATGCATCTCCCCTAGTTTTCCTTACACCTCTTTTTTTTTTTTTTTTTTTTTTTGAGATTGTAACTAAAGCTGGGAATGTGGCTTAGTGGTAGAGTGCTTGCCTAGCATACATGAAGCCCTGGGTTCAATTCCTCAGTATCACATAAACAAAAAGCTGGAAGTGGGGCTGTGGCTCAAGTGGTAGAGCACTAGCCTTGAGCACAAAGAGGCTTAGGGACAGAGTCCAGGCCCTGAGGACCTGGACCAGAAAAAAAAAAAAAAAAGAATTGTAACTAAACATGAAGATCAGTGACCACTCTGTGTGTGTGTTCTCAAGGCATTGATGACCCTAAGCCCAAATATATCTCAAACACAAAGCATGTACACATGCTGAAATAAACCCTCAGTAATAACTGTAGTATAGTACTTCGGACACATCTGTTTAGTTTGCAGATGTGTTGTTGTAGTGTGTTGATCTTGAAATAATCTTGCAATTTTGGGGTATTAAATTTTCTTATAGGAAGAAAAGTATAATTTCCCCCTTTTCTGCATTGGCAGACAATGACTATTGCTATATTAGCAACTATTATCTTTGCAATAGTAGTGCTCCTGTTTATTTATTTTTTATGGAGTCATGCTATTAACTGTTGCTCACATGCTGTCCTTGCTCAGTACAGCTCCTATATCACCATGTTTTTCATATAAATGAACTACAAGTAACTGTAACCACAGTAGACTGTTCTTTTTTTATGACTTTACTAGATCAATAGATAAATATCTTTTTTCTTTTTTTTTTTGTCTTTTCTTTTTTGGTACTGGGGATCGAACCCAGGACGTTGCACTTGCTAGGCAAGCACTTTGCCACTGAGCTACATCCCAGCCCTAGATAAATATCTTATTCTCATCTAAACATTTAGTAGAAAATCTCATGTTCTCTTATAACAGAAAAAAAATATCAGATGAGTGTGGAGATGCATTAGACTTATAATGTTTCCAGAAACAAAGACGAGTATATAATGTTTCCTAAAGCTTGGATAGTCATTTTGTAGTGATTTATATAGCTCAGTACCTGAATTTCAAGTGTTTGTTACAATTATGCTCATTTTGCTTTACTGTTTCTCATGTGCCATTTTTTCCTTCCTCCTTCAAAAAGTAAATCATGCTGTCTTTGCTTTAATATTTCCCATGTGCCATTCTTTTCTTTCCTTCTTCTGAAAATAAATATAAAACTGTGGGAAAGGCCTGGCTCTGGTGGCTCACATCTGTAATCCTAACTACTCAGGATGCTGAGAGGTAAGGATCGCAGTTGGAAGCCAGCCCGGGCAGAAAAGTCCCCCGTGAGATTCTTATCTCCAATTAACCACTCAAAAACTGGAAGTGATGATGTGGCCCAGAGTGGTAGAGCACTAGCCTTGAGCAGAAGAGCTCAGGGACTGAGCCTAGGCCCTGAGTTCAAGCCCTACAACTGACAAAAAAAAAATCCCTGTGGAAAAGGAAATGATGTCTTTTATGACTTCAAGGGAAGCAAAGAATAGGATGTACTAGAAAGAGCTCTGGAGTGAGAATAAGAAAATGGGGTGCCTACTCCAGCCCTGCTACAATAGCAGTATTTGTTGAGTGGCTCAGGGTAAATATACAACCAGTCAATTCATACTTCTGTCTCCCGTCACACAGACTAGGACCTGCAGTAGATGTCTCCTACCACTAAAATTTCTTCTTCCCCTTTGAGCCATGTCTCCCATCTTCCTGGAACCCTTCACTGTGAAATCATCACCTGCAGGATTGCTGCTGTGCAGTGCATTTGTTGTAGGCGATTTGACTGTACTCCACTTGTGTTTAATTGCTAATCTACCTCACTTGAAAACATTCTTTATTGCCAGTCAGTGTTGGGGAGGTGGTTTGCGGGCAACTTGGGGTTTATGCCTCTTCTAAATATGTGAGATTAGTTGTCCTGAATTATGGTGTAAACCTGAAATAGAAATTTTCATTACATTTTTATACCCTTTCCAAAGTTAATTGAATAGGTTCTGTAGCAGCACATGACTTTATCTACGGAAAGTTTTGCTTTAATATTTTGCAGCCACACCATTCAATTAAGCATGCTAATTAAGCGCGTTTGGTGAACATTTCTCATGCTTTGTTTATGCAGTTTGAAACTCCCATTTCTGTGAATATCCTCCCAGGAAACGTTTATAAGCACAAAGATTAACTCAAAGGGGAGAGAGAGCTTAGTTGAAAAACAAATTGGAAAAGAATAGAAGAGCGTTCCAGCTCATCTTAAAAGGCTTCTGATGTAAAATTGTTACTATGTTTAAATAAGCTGCCAGAGTACCAGATGTCACCATGCTCAAATTTAACTGCAGCAACAATTTAGTGGAGTATTATACAGACATTAAAATTATGTCTATGAAAAATTCTTTTTAATTGTATTTTTATTATCTTTAAGTGGTTTTACAAAGGAAGTACCATCTAACAAACAGGTTTCTAAGTACAATTCGTCTCCATCGAAATCAGCCCTTTCATCATTCCATTCCTCCCAATCCATCCCCTCCCCTCAATTTTCTTAGCTGCATAGGGTATACATTGAGTATTATGACTTCATTCTCCCTTCCCTTCCTCTCTTCATTCATATTCTCCTCACCCCTTGACACTCCCTCTCACCCCCACTTTCAAGTGCCAGTTCCCTGGTATTTATTTTGTTGGGCTGAGTTTTTCTAAGGAATTAACATCGTTTGAGTTGTTAATGACAGAGCAAATTGTTTCTAATATGGTAACTGAGGAAACTGATAAATAATAAACTATAGTTTGATCTGAATTAAAGGAAAATAAGAACATCAGCCTACTAACTGCAGTTTTCTCTAGATGATATTATTTTATTTATATATTATTATTTTATTTTCATTTTTAAACAACTCAGTTAGTAATTTTAAATGAAATCTATACAGTGCATTTTTTTAATTACTGCAATTTTGAATTCTCCAATGCCTGCATTCATAGAAGAACAAACCAATAAGAGTAAGTACTCTCAAGTTCCCTGGAAGCCATAGCATGGTTCAGCCAAGGCGGGAGTTTACAACAGCCCCAGTCATAAGAAAGAGGGTCTAAAGCATCACAAGGGTCATGAACCATGGGGCTGATCCCCCACAAAAACTCCCACTTCATGTGGATTTCATAAACACAGAACGCATGCTATGTTCTACATAGCAACTACACAGTGACGATCCTAGAAGAATAAGACATACTTCAGACTAAAAGGAACCCAATAGTCTTTGGGGCAGACACAGAAAATAAATCTTAGACTTTGTGGAAAACTATATTTAGGGGCCATCCCAGCTAAAGATAGTATGGTCAGCTGACCCTGGGGAAATCCAGAGGTGATGTTAAAGCCATTGAGAGACAGGTACTGGTGGCTCACACCTGTCATGCTAGTTACTCAGGAGGCTGAGATCTGCGAATTAATCACAGTTCAAAGCCAGCCCAGACAGGAAAGTCCATGAGATTCTTATCTCCAACCATCAAAAAGCCAGAAGTAGAGCTGTAGCCCAAGGGGTAAAACAGCAGACTTGTGCAAAAAAGCTCAGGGATAGTGCCTAGGCCCTGAGTTCAAGCCCAGTACTGGCACACAAAAAATAAATTAAAAGGGCTGGGAAGGTGGCTCAATGGTGCAGCATTTGCCTTGTATGCATGAGATCCTGGGTTCAATTCCTCAGCACCACATAAGCAGGGGGAAAAAAAGCTGGAAGTGGCGCTGTGGCTCAAGTGGTAGAGTGCTAGCCTTGAGCTGAAGAGCTGAGGGACAGTGCCCAGAACCAGAGTTCAGGCCCCACTACCGGACCCAAAAAATAAATAAGTAAGTAAATAAATAAATAGACAAACAAACAAATAAATAAATAAAGGAAAGATGGGAAGGGAAGGAAAAAAGAAAAGAAATCATAGATTATGAAACTACATGTTAGGTTCTAGAGATTGTGCTAACCTATTTCAGTAAGGATGAGCACAGAATATAAAAGAAATAGAGGACAAATGTGGGGAGAAAAATGACAGAAGAAAACTCATGGCTGTCTTTGAATGTCACATTCAGAAGTACAGCCTTTGCCCTGTAAATTACAGGAAGCCTACTGAGAAATCTTAAGGCTATGGATTTACATTCAATTTGCGTTTTTCAAAGATTACACTGGTATGGGGAAACAGAGAAATGGGAGGTCCAGAGGGACATTATTATGAGGGTGTAAGGCAGAAGAAAAGCTGGTCTGACCAAGGGCAGTCATGGCCTGTGCAGTGAGGAATGGAAAAGTGCAATGAAGACTAAGAACCAGCAGCCTGTTGGGGGTAGAATGTGAAGGAGAGGTGGGTAATGAAGACTCCTGAGCTCCAGCGTTAGTGTGTAAGTGAATAGAGGCCCCCTTGGGCTGGGAACTGTGGGAGAGGTGCTGCCAAGTAAAGGGTTTCAGCGTGGGACATAGTTAAAAGGTTTCCATTTTTCTTCCTTCTTTTACCTGCTTCTTTTTCCTTTTTCTTCCTGCTTTTCCAGCCCTTCCTGTACTCTCTGCTTGCTTTCTTCCCTTTTTCCTTTACCTTTCTCTCCACTTCTGTCTTCTCCTTCTCCCCTTTATTTAACTCTCCTTCCTTTCCTTGCTTTCTCTTCTCTCCCTTCTAATCTATTTAGCCATTCAATAAACTTTAATCAGGATTTCCCTGTACACCATGGATTATCCTAGCTATACTGTCCTAGGTCCACAGAAACAGGACAGGTTTCCATGTTCCTTCAGACATGGTGGGGAGGGGGAAGAGGAAAAAGGCATTTTTACAGCCACACTGTGTCTATGTTCAGGACATAGCTAGTGAAGCATAAAGGCATAAAACGTTTAATTCCTTTCAAATGGCATTGTGTAATACATGTTTTTATATTGAAACTACCATTAATGGCCATTTTCTTTATAGGTAGTGCCATTATTTCTGTCTTGTTCCTGAAAGAAAATCTGAGAGCCTCTGATTTATTAGGTAAGTTGTGATTTAATTCATGCAGTTACAGCACTGCCTAATCAAGAAATGGCTCACACTACCCACAAACATGTATACTTTAAAAACTGAGAAAAAAAATTACTGAAATGGATGTCTCACATCATAGCTCATCCTGGGTTGGAGGTACTCTTTCCTCACACACATACTTGGCATTCTCATTGTGCCCATTGTTCTTGTTAATGATCATGGCAAGTTAGCATTTTGTATTACTGCTGTTATTAATATTATGAAATTTTCATAGACATAATAAAATACAATGAAGACATCTGTGTTAGCTAATAGACTATCCTAGTTGGAAGGACATTATTTGCAACCTTGTTACATTTCTAGTTCATCAAAATGAAAACTATAAAAATTAATGCAGCAAAGGGGGGTTGCAGGGGGTGGGGTGGGGGGGAGTATAGTTGTGGAGATGGGAGGGAAGGGATTGTAGGTGAAAAACAAAGGAGGAGGCAACAATGCTTGATAAGAAATGTACTCATTACCTTGCTCATGTAACTGTAATCCCTCTGTACAGTATTTTCAGAATACAAAACATAAAAAATTAATACAGCAAGTAACTACCTATTGTAATTTAGCTCCTTCTAAAAGTAGCACCAGGATAACGGTAGAATGCTTTCCTAGCACACATGAAGCCCTGAGTTCAATTCCTCAGTACCACATAAACAGAAAAAGCCAGATGTGGTGCTATGGCTTAAGTGGTAGAGTACTAGCCTTGAGCAAAAGAAACTCAGGGACAGTGTCCAGGCCCTGAGTTAAAGCCCCAGGACTGGCAAAACAAAAAACAAAAAAATAAAATAAAAAATAAAAGTAGTACCAAAGCGTACTCTTCAAACTCTTTATTTGGGAATGGTTATTAATGGAAAAAAACAGTAGTTTTCCTGGCTATAAGAAAGATTTCTGTTCTCTAGTGAAGCTCTCATTTATTCATTGTATCTTCTTGCTTTTGTTGGAAATATCATTGGTGAAAAGAATGATGTGAATCATTTTTTCTTCTTTAACAAAAATTGTTTGAATTGCTGCTGACATATAAAAATGAATACAGATACTTTAGGCACTTTAAATAAAACAATGCCTATCCTCTTGTAAGGAGATCTTTTTTTTTTTTATGTGAGCTCTCTATATGACGCCAGTGTTGGTATGTTGAGCATTTGTTTCCCTGCTCATCTTTCTTTCCCTTGAGCTTCATGTCTTGAAAGTGTTTCTACTTTTTCTTCCCCTCCTTGGTTTGATTCTGTTAGTAGAATTTTTAGTCAACATTGTCACATTTTTCATGGTTAAAATGCTTTTCTAAATGCATTCATATGTGATTTGTATCCTTTCCAGCATATTATTTTTTATACATTGTGGTTTATGGAATCATTTGGAGAAGTCATATGAAATCAGAAATAAGAATGACCAACACATGAGTTTTATAAATTAAAATATTAGATCCTATAATTTCTCTTGTTTATCAAATGTTTTAAAGGAATTGTGTATCTTTTTAATCTAACATCTACCTTATTTTATAGTGAATGTTTGATTACTGATTAAATCAATCTAATTTTAAAAGACAATAAAGATGGGTATAATGCACGATTTGCTAATTGCCTTGAATATTAGTGATAAAAATATTATTGCTCAGCACTGTTGCCTATAATTCTAGCTACTCAGAAGTCTGAGATCTGAGGATCATGGTTCAAAGCTAGCCCAGCCAGGAAAGACCTTGAGATTCTTGTCTCCAATTAACTACCTAAAAAGTGAGAATTAGAGCTGTGGCTTAAGAGGTAGGGCACTAGCATTGAGCAAAATAGCTCAGGGACATCAACAAGGCCCTAAATTCAAGGTCCAAGACCAGCACACACACAAAAATTATTGTTATTGTTATTATTACAGATTCCCTATCTGCAAATAATTTACAGTTTATGATAAACTGTAGAGATTCTTAAGTAGAAAGTAAAATGTAGCATACTGACATGAGCCTTCAGTTTAGAACAGCGTTCTGAATCTCAGCCCTCCTGACATTTTGAGGTAAATAATTCATCACTGAAGGAATTTTTGTCTGCGTTTTAGGGTGCTTAGCATTCTGCAATCTTTTACCTATTAGATGTCTGTGGTCCCCTTCACCTTGGCTTTAACAACTAAAAATGTCTCTAAGTGTTACTAAATGTTCTATGAGTGAAAAAAATACCCCAAATTAAGAGCCACTGGTTTAGAATAAAGAGAGATTGCTCTTTCTTCTGGCTGGGAAGAGTAGAGTGAATTATCACAGCAGAAGTAATACTTAAATTGGTTCTAACAACCAAACAGGACAGGAAGATCTGGAGAAAAGGATTTAAAGAGGCCCTACAGATGGACTAATACAAGAAGTGTTAACCAAAGTCCAGAATGTAAAAGTCAGTTTCTGTTTACTACTGGACTACAGCTGCTTCCCAGAAAGTCTAAGAGAAAAATAAATGTAAGTCATAACTATAGCTAAGGAAAATACTAGAAATATCAATATGCTCAAATGAGTTAATTATGAACTTTAAAAGCCCAAGATCAGCTAAACATTTACAAGGAGCAATGAATTAGTTCAACAAATTAAAGGATATAAATTAAACTCACACTCACATATTCAGATTTAGAATGGATTGCGTGACTAACATCTCTCTTAATCCCAAGAAATTCCCAAGAGGTAATACTAAAAATACTAAAAAATATAACACACACACACACACACACACACACACACACACACACACACACACACACACACACACACACACACACACACACACACACACACACACACACACACACACACACACACACACACACACACACACACACACACACACACACACACACACACACACACACACGAAAAGCCAAGCACCAGCAATCTTAGCTACTTAGGAGTCTGAGTTTTGGAAGACTTCAGCTTAAGGCTGAACTCCTTCTCAGTCAAGAGTTGAACATGTTATCTTTGCTCTGTGAGAATCCTAAACAAGTAGATCATGACACAGGCACACACCTGGACAGGAAGTGAAATCCTGTCCCCCAAAATTAACAGTGCAAAGAAGGGGGAGAAGTACTGCTCATTGGTAGAATGACTATCTAGCGAGTGTGAAGCCCTGAGTTTAAACCTAGTTCCACCAAAATAACTAAAACCTCCAATTAATTTTTTAGGAGCTTTTAATCATTTTTTTTCTAGAGAAATAACAAGTAGCAAATATTAAACACTTACTCTTGCCAGTTAATATGTTGTATTTCACATGGATTTCCTCACCTAAAATCTAATACTTGAAGAAGTTAAATTACTTACCCAAATCACTTAACTAGCAGGTGATGGAGCAGTGTCCTAATAGTAGCAACCTGATGAGCTCATTTTAAGAGTTTAGGGAACTGTGTTGCCTTTACAAAGTTATATAAATCCCTTCTTTAATTCTCAAGTTCCAGTTCTTTAAAATGAAGGTAACATTACCTAACCTCACAGGATTACATGAGCTTAAGTATTAAAACTCTTCCTAGTTTAGGGCCTATCCCATAATAAGTGCTCAGAAGCCAGGCACCCGTGGCTCACGCCTGTAATCCTAGCTACTCAGGAGGCTGAGATCTGAGGATCGAGGTTCAAAGCCAGCCGTGGCAGGAAGTCTGTGAGACTCTTATCTCCAATAAACCACTAGGAAAAAAAACAGAAGTGATGTAGTGGCTCAGGTGGTAGAGCGCTAGCCTTGAGCTGAAGAGCTGAGGGACAGTGTTCAGTCCCAGAGTTCAAGCCCCACAACCAACCAAAAAAAAATAAGTGCTCAGAAATGTAGCTGTTAGTTGGGCACTGGTGGCTCACACCTGTAATCCTAGCTACTCAGGAGGATCCTCAGGATGTGAGGATCACAATTCAAAGCCAGCCTGAGCAGTAAAGTCCATGAGACTCTTATCCCCAAGTAACCACCAGAAAACCAGAAGTGGTGCTGTGGCTCAAGTGGTACAGCACTTGCCTTGAGCTGAAGAGCTCAGGGACAAGGCCCAGCTCCATGACTGACCAAAAAAAAAAGGAAAGAAGGAAAGAAAGAAATGTAGCTATTATTATTTATTACCATAACAACCACCACTACCCACTTCTACACTCTGATCATAGGAAACTTAGGATATTTTCAAACTTCATTAATTCAGGTAACATTTCTCATGCCTCGGGGTGGTTTTGTGGTTGTGTTTTTGCCTTTCTAACTGAATGCTTTTGGACAAGTCACATTTGCTTCACACCCCAGTTAAAAGTGACCAGTTCTTACCTTGAATCTAAAGTCACAAGAATAAACCAGAGTTGTGTCCCTAATTTAACCATCACCCAGGAGTAATGGCACTATCTAAACAACTCACTTCACGTGATAAGCATCCGGGGAAGAACTTTCCCCATCCACACTCAGTACTGTGTTAAGTCACATCTGTTTTCTTTGGGCTTTTATTGCTTTTGCCTTGAGAAAAATTTAGCTCTTTCTGTTAAAAGGGGAAAAAATGCATTTTTTTTTTATAGAGACTAAAACCAAACAAGGAAAAGAGTAGTTAGTGGTGTGTTTTAAAGACTAACATATGAGCATGCTAAAAATTAAATTGTCAAAATGTGAGAAGGAAAATCATTTATTTCCCCCTACTTCAAGCAAATGAAAGTTTGTTTTTCATGATGGAACAAATGAAGATTTGGGAGCCATGTGGAAACAAGCTGAACTAATTTATTGCCAAATGTTGCTCTGTGGCTATGAAGCTTTTCACCACTGGCCTCAAAAAAAAAAAAAAATGACCTCACAAAAGCTATGTCTGAAATGAATCGCCAACTATTATTAACTCAATGACAGGCGTTGGCCTGTGCACTGATTCTTAGTGGATTAATAATTCTAAATTATTTTAATGATTATTTTTCCTTTAAAAAGCACCAGATTTGTCTCTCCTTTAACCAGCCAAAAACTATAGTATTTTCCTCTTTCTTTTCCCTCAAGTCATCAAAAATATCAAATCTAACTGTCAGTGAGATGCTAGTTGATTTAAGCCCAGTTAATGTCACCAAAGAAATAAAAATTACAGTCAGCTCATCAGCATTCTCCCACACCCAACACCCCCCCCCCCCCCCAAAGCCCAGAGACCAGTTTGATGACTTCAGATCACCTACAAAGGGTTGCCCTGCTTGGGAAGTCAGGAGATTAATAGTGAGGTGTTAATAGTGGGTAGTTGAGTCTATTTTTCCCAATAGTAACCCAGTCAAATGGAGGGCTATTTCTAGTTGAAAGGATAGAAGCCATTTCGCTTTCAGAGCAGCCTCAAGACAAAGAGCCTTAGCTGGCGCTGTTGGCTCATGCCTGTAATCCTAGCTACTCAGGTGGTTGAGAACTGAGGATTCCTAGTTCAAAGCCAGCCTGGCCAGGGAAGTCCATGAGACTCTTTGTTTTTGAGCTTCAAGTCATATATTTATACATCAGTCCTCCATCTAAACTATAACACCTAATTTCCATTTCTTTGGATATCATAAGAAATTTATTTCACATATAATATGTTTGTTTTTTGTTTGTCGGTCGTGGGGCTTGAACTCTGGGCCTGAGAGCTGTCCCTCAGCTCTTCAGCTCAAGGCTAGTGCTCTACCAGTTGAGCTACAGCGCCACTTCCCATGAGACTCATCTCCAATAAACCATTCAGAAAACCGAAAGTGGAACTGTGGCTCAAGTGGTAGAGCGCTTGCCTTGAGCTGAAGAGCTGAGGGACAGCATCCAGGCTCAGAGTTCAAGCCCCACGACTGACTAAAATAAAATACATAAGAGCCTTTTTTAAGCTTGTTTGCCTTGTTGGTTTTGTTTTGTTTTCATGCCAGTGTTGGCTTAAACTCATGGCCTTGAGTTCTTACTTGGTTTTTTGCTCAAGGCTGCCACTCTACCACTTGACCCAAACCTCCACTTCTGGCCCTTTGCTGGTTAATTGGAAATAAGAGTTTCATAGACTTTTCTGCCTGGGCTGGCTTTGAACCTTGATCCTGATATCTCAGTCTCCTGAATTACAAGCATGAGACACCAGTACCTGGCTTGGAGCCTTTTTTGATGACAGGTCCAAGACTACTGAACCCACAGCATTAGTGAGACTTCTCAGTTTGGGGCTTCTTTTGTTGTTGTTTGTCGTGGGGCTTGAACTCTGGGCCTGGATGCTGTCCCTCAGCTCTTCAGCTCAAGGCTAGCGCTTTACCACTTGAGCCACAGCACCACTTCCGGTTTTCTGAGTGGTTTATTGGAGATAAGAGTCTCCTGGACATTCTTACTCAAACTGGCTTTGGATCGTGATCCTCAAATCTCAGCTTCCTGAGTAGCCAGGATTACAGGCATGAGCCACCAGCGCCTGGCAGTTTGGGGCGTCTTGGAGCTTGAAGAATCCAGAATGACCACAGTGCTGGAAGGTATTCCCAGATGTGACCTGTGGCCCCCCCCACAGAAGTTAATCATTGGACTTGCACTGGTTGAGACACTTAGGGGGGCTAAAAGAATGAGACAACAATCTTGTTTGGAGTCAGGTTAGATGAATGCTGAAAAACTGACAACTCTTAGAGATCAGATTGCAGAAGCCAGAAAATAGACAATAAATAGATAGTGCTGACTAAGTGCATAGTTAACATTCAGCTGGGGGATGGGAACCAAATTGTTGAAGAATGCAGGTTTTAGTTAGGAGAAATAGTGGCCTGGGAAACAGAATGTCAGTTGAGGAGGAACTGTGCACACTATCTTGTAATGCATAGCCTGACCCCAGGAGGGATCAGGAGGTGGGAGACTCAACACGTTGGAGGAGCCAGTGAACAGGAGCACCCAGAGGGACATAATTCTAGGCTCTGGTCCCTGGAATCATAGTTCCAGTTCATTCTGTCCAATGTGTCTACAGGAGACTTTTGCAGTACAACACCAGTAGCTTCCTGAAACAAAGGCTGTGTTCTCACAGCCATATCCAGCAATGCACCAAGTGTCTCCCAAAGTACAAACTATTCCTTGAAACATGACTGCATGGCAGTAGGTACTGTCAAGTATGGTCATAAAATAGGATAATCATATTCTCTTTTCCTGGAAATTTATGGTAAATGTTAACACTTTCTCTGAGAGGTCTTTCCAAATATATTCAACCTTTTTAGACTTTTTTTAAGTGGGTGAAGTGTGTGTGGAGGAGGTGGTACTGAGATTTGAATAACCTAAAACTTGCTAGGCAGGTGCTCTCCCACTTGAACCACACCTCCAATCCATTCTTTGGTTATAGTTTTGAATAGGATCCCTTGTTTTTGTCTGGTACCAGCCTCAGGCCATGATCCTTCTACCTATGCCTCCTGTGTAGCAGATACCACAAACATATGCCACTATGCCCAGCATATTGATTAAGATGGGGAGAGTCCCACTAACTTTTGCCCAAGCTGACCTTGAACTTGGGTCAATCTCTCCTTTACAGATAGTAACTGCACATAAATAGGCATCAATCCTTTGATGGGGACATTAATTCTATCACACTGGTGCTCAGTAAACACCAGCCCTTAGGAAAGCAGACCTAAAGGAACTTTAGGGCCAGAGATTATCTGAGACTAGTCAGAGTCCCCAGAGACCCCTGTCAGGAGGAATCAGTGCCTTCTGTCTAGCCTCATTCTCTGCCCAGTTGTGGAGATCTACTCATGTCAAACAGCATGTGAATAATGGTCCCTACCCTTGCACTCAGCAGCCTTGCTCCTTAATTCATACATGAGGCAGTTTAATGTAACAGTTAAAAAAAAAAAAGGACTGTAATAAAAAATAAAATAGGCTGAGCACCAATGAGTCACACCAGTGAGACAGGAGGCTGAGATCTAGAGGATATCTGTTTAAGGCTAGCTCAGACAGAAACATATGCTAGACTCTTATCTCAAAAAAAATAAAAATAAAACAGAACGTCTGGAAGGAAGCATGACCCAAGTGGTAGAACATAAGTGGAGCAAGCACAACTAACAAGAACATGAGACCATGAGTACAAACCCTAGAACCAACAAATAAACAGAAATGTAAAGTAGACTTCTAACTCGGCTGGTGGCTCATACCTATAATCCTAGCTGCTTAGAAGGCTGAAATCTGAGGATCATAGTTTGAAGCCTGCCCTGGAAGACAAATCTGAGAGACTTAGATCTCGAATTAACCAGCAAAACACTGGAAGTATGGCCCAAGTGGCAGGAAGTTTTCTGAGTTAGAAGTTTGTATATTGTTTTTGTTTGTTTGTTTTTGGTCGGTTGTGGGGCCTGAACTCTGGGCCTTGGCACTGTCATCAGCTCTTGAGCTCAAGGCTAGCGCTCTACCACTTGAGCCACAGTGCCACTTCCGGCTTTTTCTGCTTATGTGGTTGTAAGGAATCGAACCCAAGGCTTCATGCATGTAAGACAAGCATTTCACTCCTGAGCCACCTTCCCAACCCCAGAAGTTTGTATCGTCTAAAAGAAGAAATAGTTGTGCCTTTACCAAATTAAAAATAGCAGGAAATGACATACCATGCCACTTTTAGAAGAAAGTGGATATAAATAGATTCCAAAGAACTTTATTTAATGAGGTGCAAATGACTATCTTCAACACTTCTAAATACTTATGAAAATAGGCTGGTGACTCATAAAGGAGACAGTAACACATAAAAAGTGCAAATGATGTGAAACGAACAAGTATACAACGCTGAGCAGCTATCCAGAACCACTTCTGCAGTTGTCATAGGAGCTGAAATGAAAATGGTTGAGAAGAAAGATTGGGTGAGCTCATCTCAAAACCAGATAAGGACCCATCAACAAAAAAGAACTGTAGGCCTATTTCTTTAATTAACATTGATGTAAAACTTCTCAATAAAATTCTGGCCAACTGACTTCAACAAATAATCAAAAAACTCATACAGTATGACCAAATGGGATGGTTCAATATACTTAAGTCAATTAATGCAGTTCAACACATCAATAAGAACAAGGACAGGAACCACATGATCATCTCGCAGAAAAAGCATTTGACAAGACCCAACACCCCTTTATGATGAAAGCTCTTGAAAAACTAGGAATCCATGAAACATTCCTTAATATAATAAAGGCTGTAGCTAGCATTATACTTAATGGTGAAAAGTTAAAACCATTTCCTCTAAAATCAGTAATGAGACAAGGATATCTGCTCTCTCCACTCCTCTTCAATATAGTAGTAGAATTCCTAGCCAGAGCAATAAGGTAAGAAACAAGATCTAAATAGGGAAAGAAGAAGTAAAACTCTCCCTCTTTGCAGATGATATGATCCTGTATCTAAAGGACCCCATAGACTTCTCTCCCAGGTTACTTGAGCTGATCCAAAACCTTGGCAAAATAGCAGGGTATAAAATTAACCCACAAAAATCAGTAGCTTTTCTGTATACTAATAATGAGAAGAGTAAGACTGGAATCAAAAAGCAACTCCTTTTGTAATAGACTCAGACCCTCTCCCCCCCTCAAAAAAATAGGAATTAACCAAAGAGGTGAAGGACCTCTTTGATGAAAACTTTAAAAACCTAAAAAGGAAATTAAAGCAGATTTAAGGAAGTAGTAAACTCTCCCATGCTCCTGGAATGGGAGGATTAACAATGTGAAAATAGCAAGACTGAAAATAGCCATTTATAACTTCAATGCAATAACCATCAATATCCTAACAACATTCTTCAATGAAGTAGAAGAAGCAATTCAAAAAATTCATATGGCCCTGTGTTCAGGCCATAGGACCGGCGCGCGTGTGTATGCGTGTGCGCGCACACACACACACACACACACACAATAATAATAATAATAATAAAAGTAAAAATAAAGTAAATAAAGGTTTTCAATGGATTAGTGCTAGTGTGCCCTTCCAGTTTAAAACCCTGTTTTAAGTAACTCTTATGTTCTTTTTAAAGAAATACTGGATAGGGTCATCTATGTAGCTTTCATGAAGCTGATTGATTGAGCTCTCAGGATCAATATGTTGGTTGGCACATATCAAATACTGCTGAGCTCCCTTGGCTGACAGCTTATGTCTACCTGCCACCTAACCCCTCTGGGAACCTGATGTGGAATCATTGTTACATAACCTTTTCGTTTTCTTCCAAAGAAAGGACGTGACTGAGTAATCATTTTCCCCCAAGTTCGTATATATAGTTTTCATTATTTCACTTTTATTATAGTGTTTAATAATGTTTATTGCTTTTCCTTTTAGACATTCTCACTAGAAATAGCTTTAGAAATTATGTATATAACCTTGTCTTACAAAGTACTACAGAATAAATTAGAAGAAATGTATTTGTAGCTTCTATAATAGTGTGAATAGGTGTTGTCTAGCATGTGTGAAATAACAAGCACTATTTGTTCTCAGAAACTAAAGGTCAAAACCTAAATCATGTAGTGCAGAGGAATAAGAAATCTGTGCCTTCAAACTGTGAGATTTTATAAACAAGCCAAATTGGTTTCAGGTTAAAATCGGTGTTGGTTGTAAATTATATCCACAGCACTGATTCCAAGGATGAAACAAGTGGACTCATGTTTTCAAACATCAGGAAAACACTACTTATATCAGTTTCTCAGAAGGTCAAGTCCTTCGTTTACCCCCTTCCCATTCATATTCCCTTCTTCCATGATTTTATTTATTATTTTTATTTTTTGGTTGATCATGAGGCTTAAACACTGTCTCTGGGCTCTTCAGATCAAGGCTAGTGCTCTACCACTTTGAGCCACAGCTCCACTTCTGGTTCTCTGGTTGCTCATTGGAGATAAGAGTCTCACGAACTTTCCTTCCCCAACTGGCTTTGAACCAAGATGCTCAGATCTCAGCCTCCTTATTAGCTAGGATTACAGGTGTGAGCCACCAGCACCCAGCTGTTTTTATTTGTTATATATTTATTTTTGTTCTAGTACTGGGGCTTGAACTCAGAGCCTGAGTGCTGTCCCCGAGCTTCTTTAGCCACTTGAGCCACAGCACCATTTCTGGCCTTTTCTGAGTAGTTTATTGGAGATAAGAGTCTCACATGCTTTCCTGCAGGGGCTAGCTACAAACCAAGATCCTTAGATCTCAGCTTCCTGATTAGCTAAGATTACAGGCATAAGCCACAAGGGCCTGTCCCGCCATGTTTTTAAATAATGTTAAAACAGTGATAAGAGGCCCAGTTTGGTGGCTTATGCCTATAATCTCAGCAACTCTGAGAAAGGCGATCATGAAGATGATATTTCTTCAACTGAACAGAAGATAGTGAGCAAAAGTTAGTGAGATCTCTTCTCACCCAATAAGGCTACTGTCATTCAAATGGGGTCCCATTTATAGAGGATGTACGTGTAGGAGGACTGTGGTTCCGTACAGCTCAGGCAAAAAATAAAATAAAAATGCAAGACCCTATCAAAAAAGAAATAACTAAAGCAAAAGAAAGAGAGTGTTGAAGGCATGGGTCAAGTGGTAGAATGATTGCCTAGCAAAAGCAAGACCCTGAGTTCAAGCTCTAGTGCCCCATGAAAACAAAAATGGTTGATAATATGATTTGGTTTCATTAGGCTGATTTTGGAATTCTAGATCATACATTATTTCAGTAAAATCACATAAAGGTGAGAACTCTTCATTGTTTTTTCTCCTTTTTATCAGGCAAATTATTTTCTTTTTTTACTTTTTGAATATTTTTATTATCTTTAAGTAGTTGTACAGAGGGATTGCCATTCAACAAAACAGCTTATGAAAACAATACATCTTGATCAGTGTCACACCTTTCAACATTCTCACCCACTCCTCACAACCCATCCCTTCCCTCACTTGTCTTAATCTTTTAGGATATGTATTGGATTTTTTTTGCCTTTTAACAAATCTATTTATGTATACTATATCATCCTTTCAACATCGTCACCACTGTTAGCCTACCTAATTCCTTTTTTTTTTTTTGTCGGTCATGGGGCCTGAACTCTGGGGTCTGGGCACTGTCCTTGAGCTCTTCAGCTCAAGGCTAGCACTCTACCACTTGAGCCACAGCACCACTTCTGGCTTTTTCTGCTTATGTGATGTTGAGGAATGGAACCCAGGGCCTTATGCATGCAAGGCAAGCACTCTACCACTGAGCCACCTTCCCAGCCCCTTTATTTTTCTTAAATATGTAGTATATACAACAAATTCCACCCCCCTTCATTTCCCTTCCCCTTTCCCCTTGACCACATCCCCTCTTGTAAGTACCCATTTGCTGGTACTTATTTTGTTGGGCACTGACTTGGTCTTTCTAAAGAATTTTACTATTAGAGCTCTCCATAGAGTCTTTTATACTTTAGTTAATTCATTTGCAACCACTTGCATACCACCCAGTGTGGTTAATTATAGATTTATAGATATAAATCCATGTGGTTCTCTGTTTCTCTGGGTCTGGCTTACTTCAGTTAATAAAATCCTTCCCAGGTCTTTCCATTTCCTTATGAATAGAGCAGTATCATTCCTTCTAATGGATGAGTAGAATTCCATTGTCACCATCATTTTTTCTGCTGAAAGGATTCCTATCAGTGACAGTGATTAAGGTGCTTATTCCAGAGCTTCAAAGTACCAAAGCAAAGTGAGTGTAGATGCTCTAGAGATAAGTAAATATATACCATGATTCATGGTGTATGAGTTCTCCCATCCTCTGAGCTCTGCAGTCTAGCTAGCTCTAGATTAGGACCTAGACATGTCTGGATCCATTATACACTTCTTGGCCCACATAGAAACAGTCACACCTCCACGTGCATGCACTTTGAGCTTCTCTACCTTTGAGGAAGCTTCCCTGAAGAGGCCAGGATTCATCTAGACCAAAGAGAAAAGTCAGATATTATTTCCTGCTCCATCCCCCTTGCTTTTATTTTGAAGGCTTTGCTTCTATTTTGAAGGCTTTTGATGAAATGTATTTTAATTGGACAGTGCATTTACAAGTAATGCTCTGTTTCTAGGTAATGTTTGTGTCAACAAGAAGCTTTGAAGTATCCCTTTTCAATTTGATTTGTCTTTTCCATTTTCTCTCAAGGTATAACATTGGCCTTCACAGGAACATATTTATTGGTGAACTTTGCTCCCAACATAACTCAAGCTATCTCTGCGAGAACAGTACAATATTACTTTGTTGGCTGGCAGTTTCTGCTCTATGTGGTAAGAATGCAAAATATTTTACTAGCCTTGAAGTGTATTATTCAGATCACCTTTATCTGCAGGTGTTAGAAAAATGGAGGCAATCTTTTCTTCTTAGCACAATACCTGGTTAAGAGGTAAATATACTTGACCAATATTGAAGTATTTGGAATACTAAGTTGACAGTAGAAGCATCTTTGAAAAAGTCCTTGAAAAGGAACAGACTGAGAGGAGCAAGTGATGATGGTATGAAGCTAAGAGATAAGGAGGAAGAAGAGTTGAATAAGCGAATGCATACATCTGCAGATATTCATTTGAAATTTTTATTTGATACAGTGACTATAAACAGTGGTCATAAAGAAAAGACATGGTCAAAATAGTAGATGGGTAACTCATTACAGAATTCAACCAAGATTGGAAAATAAGAAAATTCTAGAAACAGCAGGTAGTAATAAGAAAAGTGGGATAGTCTAGCTGAGCATTTAACCAAGAAATAGATTGGTAAAACAGTAAACTCAATAAAAAGAATAAAGCATCCAGAACCATACTTTTTAGGATTTTAGAAAAGGCCTCAAAAAGCTGTCTATTTTAGTCCTCTGTCATTTGGGTCCAGGGTCGAGGCCGGGGGGGGGGGGGGGGGGGAAGGGGGTGGGGGGGGGGGGAGAGGGTAGCAAAAACAGCCTGATGCCAGTGTCTCACATTTGTAATCCTGGCTACTCTGGATTTAAAGGGTTGCTGTTCAAAGCCATCCCAGAAAGAAAAATATGCTAGACTCTACCTTCAAAATAATTAGCAAAAAGTAGGACTGAAGACATGACTCAAGCGGTAGAACACCCATCTGGCAAGTATGAGCCCCTGAGTTCCACTTTTAGTACTACAAATAAGCACAAAAAGGCAAAGCAAAGTAGCATAATCCTACTTTTATGTGCAAATCTTTAAAAGTGCTATTTACAAGGGCATATGACGAGAGTTCTATAAATCTGACATCTCTATATAGTCTGACCACTGGAACAAAAGTATCCACACGTCATTTCTCCCTCTTTACCCTTTTCTCATATTCTACAAAGACAGTTTTTCCCTTTTTTTATTTATTTTTTCTCAGTTGTAGGGCTTCAACTCAGGGACTGAGCATTGTCCCTAGGCTTTTGCACTCAAAGTTAAGGTTCTACCACTTTGAGCCACAGTGCCATTTCTGGTTTTCTGGTGGTTCATTGGAGACAAAAGTCTCACAGACTTTTCTGCTGGGGCTGACTTCAAACAAGATCCTCAGATCTCAGCCTCCTAAGTAGCTAGGATTTACAGATGTAAGCCCCTTGCAACCGGCTGTTTTTACTGTTTAAAAAAAAAATCCTCAGACTAGAGTGTGGTTCAAGCAGTAGAGCACTTGGTTTAGCCTTTCTGGGGTCTCTCTTCAGACTTTGTATCTTCCCTGCCCCATCTTTTTAACCTTTCCAAGATAATGCAGTCCCTTAGCTATCACAGCTCTCATCGATCAACAATAAGCACTAAAGGAGTTTTAATCTCTGCGATCTATTTCTTCTTTTCTTATACTTCGTTGAATATTTCATAATAGACCAGACTTGAAGTCTTACCCACACATTACTACCTTTTGCCTCTGGGCAAAACAAATTCTCTATGCAATAAAAGAATCGTATAGCCTGTGATCAGAAAATTAATACCCTAAGTTAAATCCTTTGGAGACTAAAGATGCATCAAGTCTTATTTCCTGGAATAAACAGAATTGCTTAATGATGATAGGACTTGTTTTGACACCAGAGAAAACACCTACATATGTGTGTGTGTGTGTGTGTGTGTGTGTGTGTGTGTGTGTGTGTGTGTGTGTGTGTGTGTATTCTCTTGAGGTGTTAGTGGAGATTGAATGCAGGGCCTTATACATGCTAGGCAAGTGCTCTACCAGTGATGCAAGTATTGGGGCTTGAGCTCAGGACCTGGGCACTGTCATTTAGCTTTTTTTTTTTGTCAGTCATGGGGCTTGAACTCTGGGCTTGGGCACTGTCCCTGTGCTCTTCAGCTCAAGAAGAGTGCTCTACAGCTCCACTTCCAGTTTTCTAGTGGTTTATTGGAGATAAGAGTCTCACGGACTTTCCTGCCTAGCCTGGCTTTGAACCATGATCCTCAGATCTCAGACTCTTGAGTAGCTAGGATTACAGGCATGAGCCTCTGGCGCCCGGGTCTCATTTAGCTTTTTTTTTCTCAAAGCTGGCACTCTACCACTTGAACCACAGCTCCACTTACAGCTTTTTAGTATTTAAGTATTTGAGTAGCTAGGATTACAGGCATGAGCCACTGACCCAAACTCCTTTTTACTCAACCTTATACTTTCACGAGAAAATAATCTGAAATTAATTATAATTGTTTTGCCATTTTCCTAAATCACTTCTTATATTCATTCATTAATTTATTCAACTGATTAGGCACTTAGGTTATAGAGAAGAATTCCTACAGCAGACATTGTACAGTCCTGGAGAGAGCTAGGCTTCTGTAAAATCATACTATGATCATAAAAGCATTTTTGAAAGCAAATTCCATGTCGAAAAAAATGTAACTAATTCTAAATACTTATAAGATAGCATAAAAGAAATCTTTAATAAAGTCACATTTGAACCATGCTGTTGGCATCTAGCATCTGTATTCCTTTAAAACTTAATTCATTATTTAAGCGCATCTCTACAGACCCTGAGACTGATCAATACGCACTAAAATCTTTAGCTGAAGTTTGGCTTAACCCTATTAAACATCTTAGTAATAAACATTTAATCTTCAGATGTGGCAGAGTCTGTGCTTTTTCTGCAAAGTATGACTTCAGTGACCATAATTACACTAAGACTGTTTGTTCTTCAGCAAATAATTTATCTACCTGTTTATGTATTACACCAAGTATAAATGCAGAACTGGAATTGCCTTTCAAGACTGATTAAATAATTTACGAGTAAATATATTTTCCAAAATAGAATTGCAAAGCTGCATTCCGGACTTGTCCCTCTGATAACCTTTCCTGATGTGTTGACCTGGCATAGCTGGATGTCTGCCTTACCGTCTGTGTGGCCATCAAGTGAAGCCCCACAACCAGGAGGGCCAGGAGCTCATCCTCTGTCTGGTGCTATTTTGCACTAAGGGGATTTGAGAACCTGGTATTTCCTAGCTGAGAAGAATAAACTGCCCTTACTTAGGCACTAGCACAGCCTTTCCAGACCTGTCTGCCATAGATCGCGAGTCCCCTCACCATATTTGGCAAAAGTCTAAAGCAAGTGGAGTTTCAAGATCAAACTGCCAGGGAGAGATACTGCGTAACATGATCTGTTTGAAGAATCCATTTCTGGAAGCAAGTTAAGAGCCTAAGGAAAGAAATGGGTAAATAATTGTTGATATTCCTGCATGCCTAAACTTATTTGATGACAGGGCCTTGTTCTTGAAGGAGTTTTATTAGTAATACCTATTAACATCTTCTGCAGAGCCTACGCGAGAAACATAGCCCTAAGTCTTAGTTACTTCTTTGGCAGGCTTGATCAGGGTTGTTTTTTCCACCCAGATTGTCCAACTAATTATTCAAATTGAGATCTCTGTGGCAAACATAAAGTCCTTCATAAAGTAATCCACACAGTGATCATTTTCTCTCCTCCAGACCAAAAATTAAAGCAGCAGCAGAGACTTGTCTGTCATTTGGAGCCATTCAGTACCCCAAAGCTAATTATTAAGTCTGCCCTTCTGGCAAAGCTGCTTAAAATAACCACCATCAGGTACTTAGAACCTGAAGGGAAGAAATGTGTGTTTGTACAAGACATCGAGGTCTTCATCGCTATGTTCTCCTGCAGTTCTGTCTCAATGAGAATGGCGCTTTCACCTCTGCTTAAGGAAAGGCTTTGGCAGGATAGCTGCCAGCACTCTGAGCAGACAAGCATATGCACCGCTCTCACTGCACTCTGCTTTACCTGTTTAACAGCTCTACATGCACCAGGTATCCTCTGCATCTCAGTGGTTGGAAGCCAAGGCTTGGAGAGGTCCAGTCACTGGCCCAAAGCCACCTAAGTAGGAAGTAGAAGAGCCAGAATTCAAAGCTAAACTGTCCTCATCTGGGGTGGCTAGGTGGGAGCATTCCTCCAGACATCTCTCTATGCAGAACTAAGAAACCAAGGATCAAACCTTTTTTGTCCAAACTTGGCCTCAAAGAGAACCTTTGTAGAGCCCACTTCTTTTGGGCAAAGTAGCCATACCAAAGGCCTACAAGAAAGAGCTTGGTGAGACAAGAGGAGGTAGAGCCAGATTCATATTTTGGCACCAGACGTGGATCATCCAGTGACAGCGTTGCATGTCTCTTTTGCCACTTTATCCCCCAGTTTGCCAATGTCTTCTCTTACCACTGAAAACTGAGCAATTGAGCCTAATTAGACTGGAGGACCAATCCAGAAAACCCAAACTCAATCAGAAAACTCATTCTGAAGAATCTATTCCACTGGAAAGACTTCAGGAACCAAAACCTGGCTTCATTTTCTATTACTTCTGTAACAAATTCTCCAAAAGCAAGTGGCTTAAAACAACATAAATTTATTGCCCTATAGTTTTCTAGGCCAGGTCTCAGTGGACTAGCTGTTGGGCGGGTGGTATTCCCTGCCAGAACCTCCGAGGATGAACCTGTTCCCTTGCCTTTCCCAGAGGCCCTCAGCTAGGGTCCTTCCCACATTACAATTAGGAGGATTTGTGAAATTGCAATGGGCCCTCCTGAATTATCCAGGATAATCTTCCTATCTCAGGTTCATAATCTTAATAGAAGTGCCTTGCCATATGGGATAACATAGTCCCATGTTCTGGAGATTTAGGCATGGACCTCCTTGGAAAGCCATCATGCTGCCTGCCTAGGGCTGCATCATGTAATCCTTCGTGCCTCAGTTGTCTCATCTGTAAAATGGAGATATGGTGGTGAGGATTTCATAAACTGATGCAAATAGAAGCCTGAAAATAGCCGGGGTGCCAGTGGCTCACGCCTTTGTAATCCTAGCTACTGAGGAAGCTGAGATTTGAAGATCGCGGTTCAAAGCCAGCCCAGGCAGGAAAGTCCATAAGACTCTTATCTCTAATAAACCACTAGAAAACTGGAAGTGGTGCTGTAGCTCAAGCAGTAGAGCACTCACCTTGAGCTGAAGAGTGCAGGGACAGCGCCCAGGTGAGTTCAAGCCCCACAACCGACAAAAAGAAAAAAGAGAGAGAGAGAGAGAAAAGAAAGAAAGAAAGGAAGGAAGGAAGGAAAGAAAGAAAGAAAGAAAGAGGAGAGAGAAAGGAAAGAAAGAAAGGAAGGAAGGAAGATGAAAATAGTGTGCAGAGGCAGGCACGCAGTCAGAGTTATCATCTCCCTGACCTCACAGAGTGCAATCAGCAGTACAGTCTTTTCTGGGGCACAGCAACCTGCAAAATCACAACTACTTTAATATTGATATTTTCAGAGAGAGAGAAAATGTTGCAGTGGAAAAGCTAACATTAATTCATTCTGCTTTAATATTTTATTCCTGGGAGCTAGGTGACTTCTCAGCACAAGGCGGGGAGCCTAATACAACTATAGTCGTTCAGTGAATAGTGAGAAGTTGTGTTTTATTTCTCTGAAGTCTCAGAAATGGGGTTTGAAAACTTTTCAAAGTTCCACATGTTTCTTTAGAACTAGTAACAACTTCCTCCCCGTTAGCCCACCAAAAAATAAGAGTCAGCATGTAAGTGGACACGGCTTCTCCACTCCTGTGCTGGCTCAGGGAGAGCGCCTGAGCAATGAGCACAGGGCTGCTCTGAGGGTCCCTCGGAGGAGCCATGGAAGCCTGGGCTTGCAGACACCAGGCTGAGGGCATTCCTGTTAACCACTAGCAAGGTGAACCAAGTCTGGGACACCCAATATCCCAATGTCCCAGTGGCAACCTTAGGGAAGGCAAAGAGATGGCACTTTAATAGCTTTTTAGCATGGCTCAATTAAATTAAAGTCCTGGCAAATTAGTCCTATAAGGAAAAGTGAAAAACATCATTCTTTTAATTTAGCAGAAGACAAGTCCAAAGAATGGTCTAATTTTCCATTTTAGATGAAAAGGTTTTTAAATGAGAAAGATAACATCCTGCAGCTTCCCAAAGCCACCGAGGATTCAAGGAAACCAAACCAACACCAAAAAAAAAAAAAAAAAACACCTTCAAACAGAAATTGAAGTTGATTTAGAAGAGACTCTAAGTAGAATATCATCTTGGAAACAATCAAGTTCCTAACTCCAGCCATTTGTTAAGGTGGTTATTAGTATTTATTGAAAGGGGCTAGATTTAATATTCTTATAAATCCGAAATGCTTTCTTGTGCTCCACTCAAGCACAGCACTGATGTGCAATAACCTGCACTTAATGTGAAATAACTGCTGAGGGATGGTGTAACTGTCTGATGCCAGGATTTTGATCGTAACCTTGTAACATGGAGTCCACTCAAGTGCCTAACTCCCAACAATTTTTAAGAAAAAAGGTTAGTGCTTTTACTTCTCTGCTGTCAAGAAAGTAAACCTTCATATTTATGATTTCAGCTCAGAGATATCATCTCTTCTCAAAATGTTTGGCTTTGGGTAGGACTAAGAGTAGCCAAAAATGTTTTTGAATGTTAAAACTAAAACTGAACTCGAAATTATGGTTTGGTTTGGTTTTTTAGTTTCATTTAACAGGAGATCTCTTCATTTGGCAAAGATGTTCCTAGTGAATTTAAGGTATAATCCAGGTATTGATTCTACAAATATGTATTGATCAACTGTTGAAAGGCAAGAGTAAAATCAGACACAAATCAGAAGTTGATTGCAGTCATCCAGGGAAGAAGGCGGAGGGGAGGGGCTCAGGCCCATGCCACAAGTCCTGTAGTGAGGCCATTCGCCCAGGGGTCAAAGGCCCCAGAAGGAGTAACTTGAAATAGGGAATCAAGAGTTAAGTGTTGAGGCTGGGAAGATGGCTCAATGGTAGAGTGCTTGCTTTGCATGCATGAGGCCCTGGGTTCAATTCCTCAGCACTACATAAGCAGAAAAAGCCAGAAGTGGTGCTGTGGCTCAAGTGGTAGAATACTAGCCTTGAGCTAGCGCTAAGGGACAGTGTCCAGGCCCAAAGTTCAGGTCCCACGACCGACCAAAAAAAAGAAAGGTTAAATGTTGAGCACACTTGTAATCCTAGCACACAAAGCTGATACACAAGGATTGTGTTTGAGGCCAGCCTGGACTACACAGCAAAACTCAGTCTCAAACCAATCAAACATTAGCCAAGCATTAGGGTGACTCATTCCTGTAATTCTAGCTACTCAGGAGGCTGAGCTCTGAGGAGCTTTGTTTGAAGCCAGCTGGTACAGGAAAGTCCGTGAGACTCTTATCTCCAATTAACCACTAAAAAAGCCAGAAGTGGAGCTGTGGCTCAAATAGTAGAGTACTAGCCTTGAGCAAAAAGGCTCAGGGAGTGTGCCTAGGCCCTGAGTTCAAACCCAAGACCAGAAAAAAAAAAGAATCAAATATTACCCATGCTGGTGTGGCATTGTCTGTTAAGCATGCAGACATGTAGATAGTTGGGCAAATGAGACTGGTGCCACAGGGAGTTAGACTGGGAGAGCTATAGTGATTTGAGCATCGCTGGTGTTACATAGTCTATATGGCTGAAGCTCCTTATATTGTTTCCCTGTTTATAATCATCCCAAGGAATGTCAATCCCCTTCGACTTTTATGAGAACACTGTGGCATTCTGAAGACTTTATATAGAGTAACTTATTCTTTTTCATTTGCAGATTTTAGAAATACTAGTTTTCTGCATCCTCCTCTATTTCC
This sequence comes from Dipodomys spectabilis, assembly GCF_019054845.1. NCBI lineage: Eukaryota > Metazoa > Chordata > Mammalia > Rodentia > Heteromyidae > Dipodomys > Dipodomys spectabilis. The sequence continues at coordinate 21,252,768 of NW_024871460.1, forward strand.
ACAAAAGAAAAGGAATGACTCACATTGCAATCCTGCTGGCTCTGGTGGCACTGCTGGGTAAGGGCCTGTGTTATGTTCTTGTCAATTTAGTCTGGCTTCAGACTAAGTTTTAAATGAGCATTCTACTCCTGTCTCACTGTTCCCATTTCCCGATAGAAAAACACAGAGTCTAAATTCTACAAATTATAGTTTGCATGCCCACTACCTAATATGTATTTAATTCTTTTTATGTGTATATGAGGACACCTAGAGTTTTACTGATAAAGACAACCAACGTCCTTTGCCTTTATTCTGAAATGTTGTTCCTGTGCCATAAGTTTTTGTTTCTTCTGAGAAAGCTCTGTCTTCTGTGCAACCTCCTCTTCTGATTTAGGCACGATTTATTCTTTTTCGGTGAGGATCATCTCCATGTGGCAGGGGAGCTGGTGTATGGGTTACTCTAACCATGAGCTCTGTTAGGACAGCATCATATCTTGGGTGCTTTGTTCACCTGGATGTGTTCAATGGCCAGAGAATCTCCATCTAAACTCTTCAGTTCAATATTACTCTGCATTTTTAAGGATGTACAGCAGAAATTCAGCACTCTTTCCAGGCCACCAACCTTGTTCAGCCTCCCATGGTTTGGCCTAAGCACACTTACCAACTCCACAGCCTCAGTGGCACACTTTGCTTCTTGAAAGTAACATCTCTCAGATACTTGTGGCTTTTTGTATATCCACATCTTTCACAGCCTGAACCATTTCTTGGGTGTTCTTAAAGTGACGGTGAAAATTTGAACCTCTTGATTTGCATGAGTTTGTGGGGTTTTCAAGGTCAAGGGAGTAGCAAACCATTTCTACAGCTCACCTCAGGCCACTTACAGGAAGAGATGTTTGTTCTTTTCTTTTTCTATCCTAGGCTTTGAACCCAAGGGCTCAAGCTTGCTAGGCAGGAACTCTTACCACTTGAGCCACACCCTCAGCTATTTAATTCTTTTTTTAATATATATGAGGATTTTTTTTCTTCTTGGCTGAGTATCTATTTTTTACTCCAGTTATTTTCCTTTAAAAAATAATCAATACATTATGGAAAATCTGTAAAAAGATGCAAAACTATATTAGCAGAAATATAAGATGAATAGGCGACTACACTCAGCTCCTAGAAGATAAAGAAATGCATAAAAATGTTAAGACAGAATATCTGAATATTTAAATCAACACCTTTTATAAATCCTGAAAATGCGGAGTATTCCTTCTGTCTGGTGGCTGTGGATCATCTTCAAAATTGATTTTATAATTGACCACAAAGATTTTATAATTGACCACAAAAAACACTCTTTGAAGTAGTACAGAGCACATGCTCAGGACACAGAAAATAATAACAAAAATAGAAACCAACAAAATCCTACCACCTGGAAATGTTAACAACGATACTCTCAAATTATAGCTGGGCAAAGTAGAAGCCACAACTTAATTGCACCATGTATTTTTAAAAATTATTGTGGAAACACTTAACATTAAAACATACAGTTAATGACTAATTCTGTATTTAGAAGATATTAATTGCTTTAAATGTAAGTCAGATCGCTCAGCTCAAGGAGTTAGAAAAATGCATGAACTAAAACTAAGGAAGGCAGAATGGAACAAAATTGATAAAAGCAATAATTAGTGTAGTAAATATAAAAATAGATTGATAAGTGCCTTCAACAATCAGTTCTTAAAAGACAATAAAATAGATCCTCTATCAGGTAAAAAAGAAAGATCACAGTACTCAAGATTAGAAATGAGATGTAGATGGATAGAAAAATTGTACAGATATGTGTATGTATTTAATACAACTAAATTGATTATATTTCTTATTTGTAAGAAACTTAAAATATGATTTTGTTGTACCAGTCCTGTGGCTTGAAATCAGGGCCTAAGAGATGTCCCTGAGCTTCTTTTGCTCAAGGATAAAGCTCTACATGAGCCACAACTCCACTTCTGGCTTTTTGTTTGTTAATTGGAGATAGGTATCTCACAGATTTTCCTGTCCTGGCTGGCTTTAAACCACAAACCTCAGGTCTCAGCCTCCTGAGTAACAAGGATTACAGGTGTGAGCAACATGCACCCAGCTGTAAATTATTTATTGTTAAAAGAACACAAATGGAAGAAATAAAGTAGTTGTCACAAAGCCATCTTCTAAAAACGAACCAGGCCTAGACATTTTCAAAAGTAATGTCTTCAAACTTTTAAGGAACAAATTATTCTGATATTGTTGGAACTATTTGAGGACATAAAAAGAAAGTTTTCATTTTTTAAAACATAATCAGATAATACTGGTCCCAACTCTGAACAAGATAGCACAAATATAGAACATTATGAACTAATTTCACTGCCAAATATTGACGCAAAAATCCCAAATGAAATATTAGCAAATGGAACTCAGAGCAAATCGTGCTTCATGACTAAGTCATCTTAATGGGACTGGATCTTTTCCTTTGTAACACTTATCACAATTTGTACTTACATACCACACCTTCTTTCCAGTGCCTGTGTGTCATTTACAAAAGCTGATTACATAATTGACCACAAAAATTGTTATTGTTATGATATTATCTTCCTGGCCAGATGAATTCCATGACGACACAGAATGTCCTTTGTTTATGCTACCTATACTTTACCTGGACCCACAATAGAGAGCACACAACATTAACTAAGAGGACAGTTCTTTTAAGAAATTAATTATTATAGTTTGTTATGATAATGTGTCAAAAGGAAAATACCAAGGTGTTGATCAAGTGATACAAACTTTGATTCATAAGATAAATATGTTCTGGGGATTTAATATACAATTGGTGACTAATGTTAATAATTGTATTGGATATTCAGAATATAAAGAAAATAGATCCTGAATGTTCTCAACACATACACACACACAGATAATGATATAAATTACTTGATTACCTGATTCTGATCATCACTTCCCAATATATAGGCATATTAACTTGTCATATTGTACACCTTAAATTTATGCAAACTTTTTATTTTTCAGTGATATTCTAACAAAGCTTGGAAAATGTGTAAAAAGGAAATATCATATAATTATTTCAAGAGTGGCCTTAAAGGCATATTCAAGTTTATGGTTTATTACTAATAAGGAACTGAAGGGCAGAAGTGTTTACATTGCAGAGGAATATTGCAGAGGAAAATAATACCAACCCTTCACTGTGTTTATCTTGCTGTTTGAGTATTTTACAATGATAATTAGTGATAATAATTTTTATCAGAAAAAAATGGTTATGAAAGTTATGTAATAGCTCTGAAAAATATTTATGCTGTTATGTGAAATGGAAAACACAGCATACTTACCTCTATTATGACTGAAAGCATGTCTGAAACACAACTAGAAATGAATTGGAGGGAGTGGATGAGTGCAGGTATTTTCTTTACTGCTGCTATTGCACTGGTTTGTGTGGTAGCATAGACAAGGGCAGTAAAGAGAAAGAGAACATGAGGACAATGAGCATGAAGGAATCTGGCCTCCATGAATGGTTTCCTTAGCTTGTGATTGTGATTGCCTCTCTTTTGCACATCTATATATCTAAATGCTTAACTGACTGTTTATAATTCTATCAATTTATTGGGTTCAAGGTGGTGCGTGATATGGATACCTATTAATGGAAAAATTAAATCAAACTAGTTAATATATCCATCACCACAGCTACCAATTTTTATGATTAGAACATTTCACACGTGTTTTGTTTTTGTTTTTTGCCAGTCCTGGGGCTTGAACTCAGGGCCTAGGCACTGTCCCTGAGCTTCTTTGGCTTAAGGCTAATACTCTACCACTTGAGCCACTGCACCACTTCTGGCTTTTTCTGTTTATGTGGTACTGAGGAATAAAACCCAGGGCCTCATGCATGCTAGGCAAGCACTTTACCACTGAGCCACATTCCCAGCCCCTCAAATATTTTTAATCTTAACACTTTTCAATGTTCTAGTCTTGCTGCTTTCTCCCCAATTTTTAAATGTCCATAGAATCTCAGCCAAATGGGGGAAGCATAGTGGCTTTGGGGGTTTTGTTGTTGTTTGGGTTTGTATGTGTTGTTGTTGTTGTTGTTTTGAGTTCTATGGCACAGTGTGGCACAGGGTTTCCTACAGGAATCTGAAGTCTGTAAGCATAGTCCTTTCTAGGATCAGGAAGCTGGGAGAGGCGGGGAGTCTTGCTCTATCCTTAGCACACTGTGGTGATGTAAACAAAATTAGCAGATGAAACAGTAACGACTGTGATCAGAAGACATGGATCTAGGATCCAGCCATCTAGGAAGTCCTTGGGATGGAGAACTAAGAATCAATGGAGACGACCAGATTTTTTAAATGGGGTCAGTAGTATATTGGGGAAAAGAATGATATTGTAACAGTAGAAGAATATGTTTATTGTTAGAAATTGAGAAGATGGAGAAGGTTACAAGGAAAAACCATAAAAATTATGTCTTGGAGCACTGTAGCACCGTTATGACAGTGTGACTGGCATAGCCTGGAAGGCTCTGTGCCGTTGTTTCAGAAGCTTTACAGTCAGTGGCTGTCAACACAGTAATTCCCCTCCAGGTGATTTTTCCAAAGGAAATAGGCAGAGTTGATAGACAGGTTTATGTTCAAGCCTCAATTTTAATATTAAGAAAAAATAGATTCAATTTATATGTCTGAAAATAAGCAATTGCCAAAATACATTATACATTTGTACAGAGACAGTCTTTACAGCCAGTAAAAGTCAGGCCTTAGAAGAAAACTTCATGGCAAGTAATGGCAATTGAAACAAGTTCCTAAGTAGTGCATGCCATATGACTCACATGCTATGATACTTCCTTCCTCACAAATATAGAAACAGGGGCTGGGAAGGTGGCTCAGTGGTAGAGCACTTGCCTTGCATGCCTGAGGCCCTGGGTTCGATTCCTCAGCACCACATAAGAAAAAAGAAAAAAGCCGCCGGAAGTGGTGCTATGGCTCAAGTGGTAGAGCGCTAGCCTTGAACTAAAGAGCTGAGTGACAGTGCCCAGGCCTAGAGTTCAGGCCCCACGACCGCCCCCCCCCCCCAAAAAAAACAAATATAGAAACAGTGATGCACTCAAATGCACTCAAAATGGTTTCGAACTGTTGAGATCACAGGTGATTTTAGTTGTTCTTTCCAGGAACTTTTACATTTTTTCTGAATTTTTTTAATGAGCTTATGTACTTTCATAGATTTTTTTAAATGAATTTAAAGTTTGTTCAAAGAAAATAGTTTATTCAGATTCTCAGTGCTTTGGATAACAACTGACATTATCGTAATATAGTTTCTTCTAGCCTTTTTTTCTATAAAAACATGAGTATTTTCTATTTTTATGTATTCTATCAACCATCTTCCCTCCAAAAAAACTTTAAAGTATTTGACACTTGCCTAAAAATACCTTGCTGACTTAAAATAAATGGTGACTAAGCAGTTGGTGTTGTTGTATGCTTCAAAAAATTAATGGTTAACTGGTTAACTATAAAAATTGATAGAAATTGATAAAAATTCAATAAAGAATTCTAACTTCTGCTGGACACTGGCGGATCAAGCCTATAATCCTAGCTATGCAGAAGGCTGAGATCTGAGGATTGCTATTTGAAGCAAGCCCAGGCAGGAAAGTCCACAAGACTTATCTCCAGTTAACCACCAAAAATCCAAAAGTGGAGCTGTGGCTCAAGTAATAAAGCACTAGCCTTGAGCACAAAAACTCAAGGACAGCACCCAGGCCCTCAGTTCAAGCACCAGGATCAAAAAAAAAAAATTCTAAGTGTGTTTTTTTGTTGGTTTGTTGGTTTTTTTTTAATCAGATGCTGGCTAAATTAGATGACCTTTAAGGTCCTCTGCAGTGCTGAGGTTCCTGGGCTAATGGAAAAGTGTGTTCAACTCCTTCTCCATTAATTATCCCTTGGGGAGATTCAGCTATTCAGATCACAAAACTATAGCCAACATGTGCTCCAGTTTCAGGCACAATGTTTGGAGAAGAAATCAGTATCCCTGAAGAGCTGACAAACTTAAACTAAAGTGACACACAGATCTCTGTAGATATTTTAAATTCTTAGATTAGCCAAGTTATGACTGTTGTCATGATTAATCAAATACAACATCTGAAATATGTAAAAAAAAAAAAAAGACCAGATCAAAAGATATTGTAAGGTGTAGCAGGTTGTAAGACCCTCTTGGTTCAGATTGGGGATTTATTGATAGAATTTGTCACCTGATTTTCTATGGTAATTATGTATTTTAACTGGAAGAAAATGTCTAACTTAGAAATGTGCCCTTGTCCCTTTCAGATTAAAGCATATTTTTAGGTTTTTGCAAAAGGAAGTTTCTTCCTAGTTAACTTTCATGTATTTAAAACATATCCTCTGTATATTTATATAGCATATATTTTATATGTTGTTCTCTTTCCTCATATGAGAATATAAAACTAACCGGATATATTATGACCAAATAGCAACTTAGGAAATATATGTCCTTCACATTGCCTGTGATTTATAATTATTTGATGCCATGTAAAAATTGTGAACTTTCCGTGAGTTTCAGCTAAAACATGAAATTGTAACATAACTTTAAGGGACCTGAGACAGATAGAAAATATTGTGTACTTCATAGAGAAATGTGAGAAGAAAATATTTGCTATTTTTTTCATACTATAACTATCAAGACCGTTTTTCTTGCTTTTTTTAAATTGTTGTTGTTAATTCAGTCCTGAAGCTTGAACTCAGGGTTTGGACTCTTTTCCTGAGCTTTTTTTGCTAGTCCTCTACCACTTGAGCCACAGTTCCACTTGTATGTGGGGGGTGTGTGTATGTGTGTGGGTGTGTGTGTGCATCTTTGTGTGTACGTGTATACATATGTGTGGTTAAAAACTAGAGTCTCACAGACTTTGTACTCAAGCTGACTTTGTACTACAATCCTCAAAACTCAGCCTCCTGAATAGTTAGGATTACGGGCATGAGGCACCATCATTTTTCCTAATTGCTATTTGGAATCCATGAAAAATTTGTTCTCTTAAGGGATAAGTCCCTCTTTAGCACAGAAAATAAACAGATATTGCTTTGTAAGTAGATTTTAGTTCACTCAGAAATGAATAGCTCTGGTCTTGTTTCTCATTGCTATCTTGCAAAAAGTATTTTTAAGGAAACTTCCAGGCATCTACTAACAAAAATGTTCACATTCAGACTTTTCACAGCTCTTGGTGAACTCAGAGTATTTAGTTTTCCACTTTCCAGTCTTCTCATCTATTTAGATTTCAATTTTTTAATATAGTTCAATGGTTTCCCATTAATGCCGCACTGATGATCCAAGTTGCCTCACCCCCCTCCTTTATCATTTTTGCCACCCAGTAGTAATTAAAACCTCCACAGCATCCTTTCAACAGTTAGGTCTAGGAAATAAGCATCTGGACCCCAAGATAGAAAGTATCCAGGCCCACAGTGTATCTCTAGATGATTAAAGCAATTTTGAGTCCAGCACACTGAGCAGTAAATTCTTCTCTATACCTCTTACAGTTGTTTTCATTCTGTAAGCATAAAATTGACACATTTGCTCCTCCACCAGGTAACCTTAAGCTATGTATCTGTAAATCTGGGTCAAATGTGTACTTTATTTATGTTTTTGTTTTCTCTTCCAGCCTCAGTGACTGCTATTTCAGTAAAAGCTGTCTCAGGCATGATCACTTTTTCTATGACGGATAAAATGCAACTAACTTATCCAATCTTCTACATCATGCTTATCATCATGATAGCATCTTGTGTTTTCCAAGTCAAGTAAGTTAGCTTCCACATACTCACTAATCTTTCAACGTCTCTACGCTTCTCTGGGCATTACTCTCTATTGGTTTTAGATGACAACTAAAATTAGATAAAATACATTTCTAAAGGTAAAAGGCCTTCAGCTTACCCATAGCCAACATGCCTTGCTTTCTTCTTTGCATCCAATAATACATTTTTACTAAGCCTTGTCTTCATGTCTTGTGTGTTCTTAAGTGCGGCCATAATCCAGCTAAGTGTGCTTTGATGCTTTCCTGATGCTCTTCTGCTTGTAATTAATATCCATCATACACAGGTTGTCATTAGCAATAAATCAAAGGGGCAAGTCCACATCCAGAATTTCATTCTAAATATGGAAATTTGTGAACCCTTCACCTTCATTTCTTAGCTCATGCTCATTAACTGCCCAGAGATGGACAAAACCAGACATTTGGCCGGGAGGAAAATCCTTTCTCCAGAACTTTGCATCTTTGGCCAGAATTTCCTCTGCACCCACAGGATTGCAGAATGATTGTTTTATGTTTCTCTTGGGTCTTAATAGTGGTGACATGGAACATTTTCAATTTCTGTGTTCGTCCCTCCTCCATCTCCATCTGCTATAATCACACACACCCCCATTTCACATTGTGATTATGCCTCTGCCTGCTGGGCTTAAGTTAGCCAAGGAGATTTCTGTTCACCCTAAAGTGCTATGTAAAAGCACCAGCCAAGTGCCAGCTAGGAAGTTAGAGTTCAAACAGAAAATGCGAGTGGTTCCTTCCATAGATTACAGAAGTATAGTCATTATTGGCTAGATGGAGGCTGTGGAGGGATCCTGGAGAAATCCAGTCCCTTTTGTTGTAGTTGTTGTTTTGGTTTGGTTGGTTTGAGGGGGAGGTGTTATTAGGGTTTGTGCTTTCTAGGCAAGCACTCTGCCACTTGAACCACACCTTCTGGCCTGAAACCCAGTGTTTACCATAGTTTTATTTGTCCCTTTCTCATATAATACTGGGTGTGCTTACAATATTTGAATCTTGCTATTGTGTTTCTTTTCTATTCTAAATTAGTTGATACTGCAGTGGTATGTTTTAGGACTGAGTCAGTATCATTTTCCCTAGGCTTTGCTTCGTGAATTTATAAGGCAGACACAATCGATGGTCGATGACATCTTGTGACCCTTATTTAACTCCCTGTCCCCATCACTGTAGAACTGTGGTCTTTGGCCCTGGTTGCCCATCATCATCACCTGAGGAAGTTTAGACATACATGTGAGCATGCATGTTACATGCATATCTCCCTGCAGTTATATGTCCCTACATCCATGTATGTGTGCATAGGTACTTGGGATTGACCCAAGAGATTTGTTGTTCATTTGGGTTTTTGTTTTTTCTAGTTGCTGTAGAGTAGAACCTAAGCATTGGACTTTTTAAGCGCTTAGGTGATAGTCATGTACATCTCTGCTTTGGAACACAGTCTGATCCTCAGCAGAGCAGCACGCCGCCGTGTGGGAACCTGATTCCTGATGGTGGCCAGAGTAAGAAGCTGAGCTTCCACATGTGCGCCGCAGCTGGAGCACTGAGCATTGTTTTTGAAACATTAAACATTCCTTTGCTTCTCCGTCTTCTTTTTTGGCACGTGGCATGTCAATGGATAGCTATACAATTCCCCAGATATGATATTTAACAGATTCTAAGGTCTATTCTAATGAATCAACCCCAGTGTGATACTGGTCCAGCAGCCTGAATCGCTTCCAACTCAAACTTCTGTGGCCTCGGAATATGATTAATTGCTTTTCATTGTTACTGTTGTTGGTTTAAACAGACCATAAAACCTGACATCTGATCTCATACATCAGATGCATATAAGCTATGACTGCTGATTGGAAATGCCCTTTTGCTGCACTTCCTTTCCCTTTGTACTTGAAGCTAAAGAACATGTATTTCTTGAGGTTATTGTTAACTTTTTGCTGAGCGTTTCTAAGCCCAAGCTTCAGTAACTGCCTTCTACTCTAGGTTCCTGAATCAAGCCACAATACTCTACACTACAACAACAGTGGTGCCAGTTAACCATATTTTCTTTACAACCAGTGCCATCATCGCAGGTGAGTCTTGGCTTTCCTTATGTCAGTGCTTCCACCCCAGCACAAGCATAAGTGAAGTTTCTCTCACGGTAAATAAGGGAACCAAGGAATGAGTGATGAGGAACAGTGGAGTCCATAGCCCCCCAACCTCTACCCAGTGTCTGAATTTCTTCTACTATATCATCTAGAACAGACCATACTATTGATGCTCTCTGTCTCCTGAGACAGCACAGTCTCATTATACATTAGAAAGTACTTCCTTAGAGGGGAGCTGAAACTAGTCTTCAAATAGTGAACACTCATCATGTTCTGTTTTCTGCAATATTCCCTTTGCCAGCCCTTCCAATAATCAAAGCAATTGGAAGATTCTTTCTAGGCTTATTTTGGCCAAACACACCAACTCTATGAACTCTTTCCTACCTGCCCTCTTAGATAGAAACGAAAACCTTTTCTTTGCTGGACTGCTTTCTGCTGTTGCAGATCTTATATTTTAACATCCTTTTTTATTATATTACAGATACAATAGTGTTTTTTAAGTACAGGTATGAAATTTGGGCCTAACCAAAATAGTGAACCAAAAGCAAATTCAAGTAGATCATTTCTAATCTGATATTCATATACCCTAATTCATTGACTTATTTGTTGTACTTATTACCGTCTCATCTTGAGGGTTCATTTCTCAATATAATGTTTCTGTATGTTGAAGCTAATTAGGGACTATCTACTTCCTAAACTACATGATTTTTTTTATGTTATAGAAGTCACTTTTCTTGCGAGTGGGCAACTTTTTAAAGTAATTAATTTTCAGTTTCTCAAAATTGAACCCTATGTTTAAAGAAAAAAACTACATCCCAAAACACCATTTTTAATATCTTTTGCTCTCTGATAAAAGAAAGTACATATTGACATGCTCTAGAATTACTAGAAAATGAAACTAGGGCAAAAGAAGAGTTACAAATGTAAAATGAGGAAGAACAATAAAAGGGATGGCATTGGCCAAGACAAACTGAGTGATTGAATTGTAGTCCCTGTGTATAACTACTTAAAGATAACAAGAAAAATAGGAAAAATTAAAATACAGAATTACCAACAAAATAAATATACCAGTAACCAAAGATGAAAACATAGTAACCATTAATATGCAGAAAGACACGGAAAGCTGCGTAGTTCCCTGAGCAGGCTTTCTAGGTGGACAGGAGGGCTGGGTCTCCATGTTCAGCACATGAAGTGACTGATAGAGATGTTAGGAGGTCTGAGACTTCCTGAGAGTGGTGACAGTTTATCTGATTGATATTACCTGAAGGACGGAAATAAACTTTACTAACTTCATACCCACTTACTCTTAGAAGTAAAAAACATCATACAACTGATATACATAATCATACATACGGATAAACATAAAACATGAATTTAACTATGGACCTACTTAGGAGAAAGGGAACGGGGAAATCAATAAGAGGGCGGATAAGCTTGAAGTACATTGCAACTCTATATGAAAACAGCTTAAAGAAAATTGTTGATCAATAGAGGGTTGGGGATGCTCGGAAAAAGAAACAGGCTCCATTTTAGGGAGGGAAACTGGTGGAAGGAGGTAAGGCTAAAAGGAAGATAAAGAAAAGGAATGGAGTCAAAATAGATTGTATCTATGAAAATAGAACAAGGAAACCTGCCGAAATTGTTTTAGGAAGGATCAGAGAGTGATAGAGGGGTGAGATTGTAAACATTCGTGAAAATGTCACGATTCCCCCTACCCATATAACTAATTTATGCTAATAACAAAAATAGAATGCATAAAGTGTAGAGAGGATGTGGAGAAATTAAAACTGTAACTTATGCACTGTTGGTAAAATGTAAAATATTGCTGCCATTATGGCAGACAATATGGCAGTTTCTCAAAATTTGAATTACCATATAATCCAGCAATTACACTTCTGAGAGAACACCCAAGAAAATGAAAGCAGGATCTTAAAAAGATATTTTTACATTTATGCCAATGGCAGCATTAGCCACAATAGCCAAAGGGTAAAAGAAGCCCAAATGACCATTGACAGATTACTACATAAACAAAACATGGTATAGACATTCAGTGAAATATTATTCACCCTTTCAAGAGAAAGAAATTCCAATTCATGCTACAACATGGATGTAACTTGAGAACCCTATATGAAGTAAGTCAATCACAAAATGACTATGGTAACATTCCATTTGTTTGAAATACCTAAAATATTCAAATTTACAGAAACAAAAATGTTGGAGGTTTCCAGTGACTATGAAAAGTATTAAATGGGGAGTTTGTTACTGAGAACAACTGAATTTTCAAGTTTTAGTATGAAAACTTTCTGGAAGTTGGCTGTGCAGCAATACCAGTAGTTTAACACCAGTTAAAAGTTGTTAGGATGGTAAATTTTATGTATATTATACTATAATATTTTAAATAAAAAAATGATTCTACACTTTGAAACAGAGATTCTACTTCTAACCAATTCTGATAACAACAAAACTCCTAAAACATAAACAAATTTATTGCTATTTTACTAAAGCATGAGTATTTAGAAACAAATTAAATTTCCCTTACAGAAAAGAATATCATGGTACATCAGCTTAGAATAACATGAAAACATTACAGTAATTACTAAGATGTAGCAATCTGGAAAAAGCTTCAGAAATGTTTATTCATTTGTTAGAGCTCGACTTGGCTTCTTCCGGTGAGATGCTCATTCTCTAAGTGAAGAGGTAAGGCTGAAACTAGGGAAGCTTTCTCACCTGGGGATGCGACTCATCCTGCTCATCTCTAGCAGTGGCTCATGGAGATACTCAGTAAATACTCACTGAATGCCTAGCAAAGCACCCCCCTTCTCTCCCCCCCTTTCCTTTTCCCTTTTCCTTTCCCTCCCTCCCTCTCTCTCTCTCCCTCCCTTTCTCCTCCCCCCTTTCTTCCCTCTCTAGCTTTCTTTCTCACACACACACATACACACAAAACTTAATTCCAGATGAGTTGTAATTTAAAGATATCTTGTTTAATAAAAGCTCAACAAAGGCTTTGAACCTTAAACCAATAAGAAATTATTGAGACCAACAGAGAAAGAAGAAAAGCTAAATGCACATGATTCATGCCTTGTATTCCACAGCCTAGAATGAGAAAACAAGAAGAAGGAGATGGGAGAGAGGTTGGCCAAGGGAAATGAAGCTGAGACCCACACCCCCAGTTGCTGGAGTGTCTTCCAGTGCCTGTGTGGCCAGGCACACAGACCCCAGAGCACATCCAAGAGTCACAGCAGAGATAGCAGCTGGCCTGAGGCAGGCTTGCCATTTCAGTAAATGGCCTCCGCTCCATCCAGGCTCTCACAGGCTTGCTGACCCCAGATCTAAAATCCCTGATGGAAAATGGTTTTGTTCTGGGGGGAAATCCTGGGCTGGAGAAGAAATTTCTGCTAACAAGCTACATTAATTTTTTTAATAATGGCAGTCACAGTGAATGAGTTCTGCAAACCTAGGTAAATCTTTTGGAGTAATTTTAAAGCATGCCACATAAATACTGTTTTTTTGTTGGGTTGTGTGTGTTGATGTTGTTATTATTGTACTGGTAAGAGGCTTTGAACTCAGGGCCTGAGTGCATTCCTTTAGCTTTGTCACTCAAGTCTAGTGCTCTACTACTTGAGCTCTACTTCCAGCTTTTTGCTAGTTTTGGAGATAAAGAGTTCCATGGACTTTCCTGCTGCGGCTGGCTTCTAACCACCCACAATCTCAGCCTCCTGAATAGCTAAGATTACACGTATAAGCCACTGGCACTCAGCTACAATACTATTGAATGAGCATTTACAAAGTAGTCATACTTGGAAACAATGTATCAACATAATTATAAAAACAATGAGTAACTATTACACATACTCCTACCCAAAAATTAATTTTCTCCTCTTACACAGGTATTGTATTTTACCAGGAATTCCTTGGTGCTGCTTTTCTCACCATGTTTATATATTTTTTTGGGTGAGTAAATATCTCATAGGTAAGGTATGTGAAACTCCTGTTACTTTTATATAGAATTTTTGGCATTGTATCTAAGGTATAGAAAATTAGAAAATAATGTAAGAAACACTGGTTTCCTGTGCACTTAAAGGACACATGTTTTTCAGCTTAACACTCTTCACAAGGTTCAGTGTCTTTGGCTTTGTGATTTGGGTCTCCCTCTGAGGGCCCTGAAACACTGGAGATTTTTCAGGTTCCTGCCAAAGTCAGAATAAATTCTGCTGGCCTTTGTAGTTACTCCACAGATCCCACCATGCCTTTAGGAACCCCTAAATTACATCTCAGTTTGAGAACCATGCTGCCTCTAAGATGGCTGAATGAAAGGCTAGGTGTAGAGTAGATCTGTAGGTCTAGGCCTAACAGCCTCAGGTGAGTAGCATCACTTTCTTGAGTTAGAGTGGCAAGCTTGACTACTCCTAAGATTGGAGGGCCTCATTGTTAGCATTGCTGGCAAACAGAGCAGAGCCTTGACAATACATCAGAAGCTTCTATTGGCTCCAACTGGCACCCCATTAATGCTTGCTTAGCTGCCTCTTGATCTGGTATTCAGCATAACCATTGTTATGCAAACTTGAGCCTAGACAATTTGCAGCATAGGAAACCATCTATCTTGAAAATTCAGTTTCATAAGACATTTGGGTGAGGCCAAACTTCTGGGGTCTGGAAACTATGACTACTCTTATGGCCAAGGACAATGAGATTTCTTAGAAAATTAAAGAATAAATTGTTTTTCACTCATGTTGCCTGCCAGTAATGGGTCTGGGCATGCATGGATAGAAAACGAGACCTAGTGTCTACCCAGAGGAGCCTGAATTAGCCTCCAGATGGGAAAAACCTGGGGCAAAGATTTATTGGAAACTGCCCAAGTCTTGGTTCTGGGTATAAATATTATTGGCTACAACAATTAAGACAAGTTCTAGGCAGCTTACCATGAGAAACAGAATAAACAAAATGGATAGAATTTATGTCATGTAGAATGTAGAGGTCAGTTATTTACTATCAAGATGCTTCAGAATTCTTGTGTTCTTGATATTTTCTTTACAGGTGCTTTCTGTCATTCCTTGGTGTATTTTTGGTGACAAGAAATCGAGAAAAGGAACATCTGCAACAGTCCTACGTTGATTTTGGAAGTGTTCCTGGTAAGTTTATATATACATATGTATGTATGTATGTATGTATGTATGTATGTATTTATGCATGTATATGCTCTTTAACTTACAGACACACATAGCCTTATGAATGAAACCTTTGTTGACACTATTTTTATTAACATAAAAACATTTTTTGCAGTGCTAAGGTTTGATCTCAGGCTTTCACCCCTACTAGGTAGGCACTCTACTACTTGAGCCAATTGATATATTATTTTCAAGGTAGGAGCTTGATTTATGATCAGGCCAGCCTGGACTGTAGTGCTTCCCTTAGTCACTGGGATGATGAATGTGTACCACTGACTCAGCCATTGTACTTACCCTAATAGCTTTGGATGATCACAGGTATGAAACACTGTGCCCAGCCGTTAGTTGAGATCGAGGGTCATGAACATTTATGCCCAGTCTGGCCTCAACCACAGTTCCTCAATCTCTACCTCCTAACAGATTAGCATCAGGAGCTTGAGCCACTACACCCAGCTAAAATATAATTCTTAACCTCAAAAATGTACATTTAATGAAGAAGCCAAAGATGTTGCTCTTATTATAAATAATAGTTTATAGTAGGTCAGTTTTGCAAAGAGCACTGAGATCATAAAAGAAGTGACCATGGTGGGTTTTTTTTGTTTTTTTTTTGTTTTTTGGGTCCAGTCGTGGGGCCTGAACTCTGGGCCTGGGCGCTGTCCCTCAGCTCTTCAGCTTCAGGCTAATGCTCTACCAACTTGAGCCACAGAGCCACTTCCGGCTTTTTTCTTTTTTTTGCTTACGTGGTGCTGAAGAATTGAACCCAGGGCCTCATGTATGCAAGGCAAGCACTCTACCACTGAGCCACCTTCCCACCCCCAGAAGTGACCATGTTTAAAAGTGTGAAAGGATAGGAAGAAGTGTGGGGAATGGCTTGCTGCAGACCCTTGCCATTTGCAGAGCCTCTGCAGTACATCCAAGCACTGAGAAAGGTTAGCCGCTCAGGAGCACCACTTCTGGGGAACACTCTGTGGTTTCTGCTCCATGGTACCAAGGGTGACATTATTCCAGTCACCAAAACCTGAATTGCTTCTTTTCCTCCTCCATACTAATCTCATCCAGATGAGGCCAGCATAGAGCATCTTTCTCGTCCTCTATTCCCTAGCTACTCAGGCCTATAAACTGCAGAATCAAATTCCATAGCAAGTGAAACAGCCCATTGTATCCTTACTGTTTCCCCCATCCAGTGCCAACCATCACTCAGTGTTGCTAGAAATTTGGGGTGACCTATCGATTTCAAGCTGGAATGGAAATACTCCCTGAACTTTTTACTGTTCCATTAGCATCATACCTTTGACGCAAAAATCATTAAGGTCATTAACCTAAGACTGAGAATACAATGCAAGAATTGGCATTCGTGGTGGTAATGTGCACCGTAGATGCCATGGTTGTTTGTGTGTTTTGTTTTTGTTTGGTTGGTTGTTTTGCCTGGGGCTTGAACCTCAGGGCCTAGGCACTGTCCCTGAGCTTCTTTGGCTTAAGGCTAATACTCTACCACTTGAGCCACACCACCACTTCCCTTCCAGCTTTTCTGTTTATGTGGTACTGAGGAATCAAACTCAGGGCTTCATGCATTCTAGGCAATCTTACTCTACCATTAAGCCACATTCCCAGCCCTAGATGCCAGGCTTTAATATAGCCTTGATGGGAAATAATTAGGTAGAAAATAAAATATTAGGTAGAAAATAAAGTTTACTTGCTTTTAAATGTATTTTTCATTTCACAAAACCTCATGGATCAGATTGGTAACCGTTTTTTTTTTTTTTTTTTTTTTTTTTAATTTTATTTTATTTTATTTGAGAACATACTGTACAGAGGGGTTACAATTACATGGGCAGGATAATGCATACATTTCTTACCAAGCATTGCATCCTCCTCCTTTGTTTACCCTTCACCTCCCTTCCCAGCCTCCCCCCTCCCTCCCATCCAATCATACCCCCCCTCCCCCCACCCCACCGACATTGTAAAGCTGGGTAACCGTTTTTTTTGAAGCCATTGTTACAAGCTGTTTTCCTGACCTGTTCTATGCATTAGACTTGACATGGAAAAGAAGACTAGACACTAAGAAGCAAGGCTGGAGATGTGCGAGTGCTTCCCATGAATGGGAGCTGAGCTCAGGGTGGGCAGACGGCTCTCTCACATGTGAGGGAGAGCGTGCCCACATATCAGTGAACATGGGACTCCGTGGGCCTTTCTTCCCTGACGTTTGTAAATCTTTCCTATTCAGAGGGTGACCACATGGTGGTTTGTTTTTTTGTTTTGTTTTTTTTTTAAGGAATGAAATGTGGCCTAAATTGAAGAGAAATTATTAGGACTTTTTCTTCTGTAAGTGCTTGAAAGTTTTTTTATGATTATTATCTCCACAGGGAAACAAATGTTGGACAAAATACAACCAGATTCAAATGGCTTATCCTATGGAACTTTGCCTGATGGAAGTGACTCAACAAAGAGCCAAAGTGGAGAGAAGAAAGAGGCCTGAAATGCCGAGAGGGATGGCTGTTGGCCTGTTACTTGATACCACCTTTTTAAAAAGCTACACATGCTCGACTTGTGTCAGCAGCTATTTCATGCTGGCATGTGCGAGCATTCGCTTCAGTTCTCTCCTCAATATGGACAGTCAGGGCCTTCCTCAGAACTGACAGTCCAGTGTTTTCATGGAATGTAATACGAGGTGTTTCCCACACCCTGGACCTCTCCCTAGTGATCATCTAACCAGCTAGGTCTTAATTACAGCCTGGCTGCTCAAGCAGGAATGTCATGCAAAAATGCACGTTTGCAATATTTGGCCATAGAAGGCATAAGTTGCTTTTCCCATGTGGCTTGTGGAGGCAGATTTTTGGCTTTAAAGTGATCTTAAGCCTACCACCTCTGTCCTGAAAGAAAGGTCTGACATTCCTTTTTTGCAGGACACTTTTTATGAGCCTTCTGCAACAAGCTCCTCTTTTTATCCCTAAATTAGAATAAGTCATCTCTTCTAAAAACTACTATTAAAATGCTCCTTTGAAAATAGAGGGCCTCTTTAAAAATCAGAATTTATAAGTGGCATTTGTCATGGCATATACCAAAACTCAAAAGATCTGAGCCTAAAATGACCTAAGCCTTAAGAAAAAAGAAAATATTAAAGCTGAGCATGGTTCTACATAGCTAGAATCCCATCTACTTGGGAGACAGATCAGAGAATCATGGTTCAAGGCCCTATCTGAAAAGCAAAATAAGCAAAAAGGACAGAGGCATAGCTAAAGTGACAGAACACTTGTTTAGCAAGTGCAAAATGTCCTGAGATTAATTCCCAATACTAGCAAAATGAAAAGAGGAAAAATGTTTAACAGAACTGTACTCTCTCCCACAGCACAAACACTAAAATTGCACCAATACAGAGATTAGCCTGGATCCTTTGCAAGGTGGTGGTGACCTTTTCTTCAGCCAGGTGATCCTATTATACTTGCATTGAAACTGAAGACAATCGATATGTCATGTACCTTTGTTGCAGACCTATAATTTATCAGGTCAGCTTATATGTTTTAACCTCAACACAAGTCCTAACAATAATCTAGTGATATTTGCACTATATGCCATTTCTGCCCCCATCATTATTTCATGTTTTATTACTACTTCTGTGTAAAAGAAGAATTATGATTAAAGAACAGATTTCTGCTGCTTAAATCTATGGACCTGAATGTAACAACGTATTCAAACCTAAGACTTGGGAGAAGGCTTTTTGGCTACAATTAATTCCAGGTCTAAATACTTTAGCAGGGAGATTCCATAGTGTTGTTGTTTATAATTTGATATGGAAATGAGAAGAGCCTCCAGTGTGGCTGAACAATAAATTCTGCCTTTCATATACCTTCATATGTGTCCTGACACATCACTCCAAAGTCATTCCAGCCAATTGTCTGATGCAGGGGGTTCAACATTGAGCTAGCAAGATGGCAATCTTTTTCTTTTCCAGTGTTGGTCCTAGGGCTTGAACTCAGAGCCTGTGCACTGTCCCTGAGTTTCTTTGGCTCAAAGCTAGCTCTCTACCACTTGAACCACAGTGCCACTTCCAGCTTTTTCTGAGTTGTTTATTGGCGATAAGAGTCTTGTGGACTTTGCTGCCAAGGCTGGCTTCAAACCACAATCCTCAGATCTCAGCCTCCTGAGGAGCTAGGATTACAGGTGTGGGCCACCAGTACCCTGTGCAAGATAGAAGATGGCAATTTTAACTGCTTCAGGTCTGTAATTTTTTTCTTCATCACAGCCTAAACAAACCACACTAGACTGAGATTTATCAGTAATGCATGCAAAATAACCCAGAGCCCATATCTGGCCTCTGAACTCCTGGTAACAATTCCTGTCATCATGGAAAGTGTCCCATTCATTTGGATACAGTAGTCAGGTAATTGATTCTTTACTAACTGGATGCAGTATGTTGGTGCTGGCAGGCTCAGGCACCTTAAGCTATCTTGTGTGAATCTCAGAAGGAAAAAACAAAAGATTGGGAAATAATAATACTGAAGAGTTTTACATTTGTAGCTTGAGTGCTAAGCTTTGAGGAATTTTTCACAAACATATCATAAGGCCAGTATGTTAATGGCCACCAACAGTTTGCATCTGTTAAAAAGTTTTGAGAAAGCCAGGTGCTGGTGACCCACGTCTACAATCCTACTACTCCGGAGGCTAACTTCTGAGGATCACTGTTCAAAGCCAGCCAGAAAAAAATCTATGACACTCATTTTTTTTCCATTTAATCAGCAAAAATCTGGAAATCAAAATGTAGATTAATTGGTAGAGCATCAGCCTTGAGGGGAAAGGTAATGGAAAGGGCTAGGCCCTGAGTTCAAGCCCCATCACTGGCACACACACACACTCACACACACACACACACACACACACACACACACACACACACACACACACAGAGTCAAGATGACATTGACTCATGTAATTCAGCAGTGGTTTATAAATCTAGGATGTATATAAAATTTATTCACACATGATCTTTTTGTATTGTTTTCTCAAAGTAAGGTAAATAGTAGCTTTTAGGGTTTTTTCTTTTAGGTACTAAGCACATGACAACAACTAAAACCAACCCAGTCCTTTTGCTGGCATTGTGATTGGGGTCCTTTAGCCAATGTTTGGCTCCCTATTTGTCTAGACCAGGATCTGGCAAACTTTTCCAGTAAAGTCTCAGAGGGTAAATATTTGGGGGTTTGTGTTGTCCACACAACTTGCCTGTCCCCACTAATTAGCTCTGCCACTGTGTCAAAAAGCAGTCACAGACAACATGTAAACAAATGAATATGGCTACACTCCAGTAGAACTTTATTTACAAAAGCAGGTGACTAGCCCATAGGCTGTAGTTTGCCAAAAAGTTGGTCCATACTCTGCTGCCTTTGCCATGTGATGTTCTTGAACATTGAAGAGTTTGGGGTTTTTTTTTAATGACACTTCATGGCTCATCACAAATCAGATACTAAGAGTGGGATTGATCGCACATTGGTATTTACATTATGATCTCTTTCTTTTGTAAGATATAAATGCAAGTGATGAGTTTATGCTCAATGTCCAAGTTTCCCTTTTTGAAAAGTAGTGATTCTTTTGTGAACATCGCAAACTACTGAAAAAGTCTCTTCTGTCCCACACTCCAAGTTTATAATAGCTCCCAGAGAGAAACAGGAGGCAGAATAAAAACAAAGAAAGGAAGGAAGGAATTTCAGAACAGAAAAGCCCGAAGAGCCCCCAACCCTTGCTGGCCACAAGGCAAGCCGCAGCCAGCCCAGCCGGGTAGGGGCTGCCGGAGTCCCCAGAGACATGGGTCATCTGCAGACTGCCCGTGCAGAAGACTCCTGAGGTACTAGTGCTGGACCCGCTGAACGTGAACAAAGAAACCTCGGAGCTGGGAGCCTGCACAAAGACCCCTCCCCACCCCTCATCTGCAGAGTGCACTCAGCCCCACAGCCCTGCAGGGGGGAGGGGGGAACCCAGAAATACAGGGGTCCACCCCCAGAACGCCAGTGCATAAGACCCTCAAGGTACTGGTGCTGATTGGACAAACCTCAGCCCTCAGAACCTGCACGAAGACCCCTCGCCCACCCCTCAGCCAGAGGCCAGTGCAGCCCATGATGCCGACCTGGACAGCAGCAACAGAGGCTGAGCAGGGAGAAACACAGGCATTGCCGCCACCGCCCAGCCCATAAGCATCGCAACCTAATGCAGAGTGCAGTGGCAACCAGCGACCTACATTGCACAGAAACAACCTCTGGAGAGTTCCCAACTAGTTCCAGGGTGAGTACCCCACAGGGGACAGCATATCCCCTCTCAAGGGAGACCAGAGCTGGTGGGACCCCCCAGATCCCTGCCCCAACACCTGGACTACAGGTTCCCCTAAAACTGGGAACTGTTTGAGCGCTCCACCAGCCCATGGAGCATAGCCAGCCAGCCAGGCTAGATCAAGAGCACCCCTGGAAGGAAGCTTAAATGCCCAAGCCAGGACCAGCACCTGTGGATCACAACCAGCAGCGGAAGAAACCCAAACTGTGTACTCCAGGCTGTGTAACCCAGGTGGGATACACAGCAGCGCAGGCCCTACTGGTGTGCCCCAGGCCGGAGACCGGGAGCCAGGTCCAGGCCTGGGAATTGGGTGCATGAGCAACACAACCAACTCCTCCAGATTGAAGTCAGAAGGTGATCACACTCCTCAGCAGGGGAGGGAAAGCAGGGAACCGCACCCCCTGGGAATCGTCCCTGTGACACCAAAAGTCCTGTGTGTCCAGGGCAGGAGAACCAGAAGCCCAAACCCCACCAGAACCTGACCCATATATCCCAGGCCGGGGATTGGACAACTCAGGCTGCCAGCACCTGATAATAGTCAGGAGTTCAGACTGGTAAGGTGGCTCAGCGATAGAGTGCTTGCCTTGCGTGTATGAGGCCCTGGGTCCAATTCCTCAGCACCACATAAGCAGAAAGGGCCAGAAGTGGTGCTGTGGCTCAAATTGTAGGGCACTAGCCTTGAGCTGAAGAGCTGAAGAACAGCGTCTAGACCCAGAGTTCAGGCCCATGACCAACCAAAATGAAAACAAACAAAACCAGGAACTCATAGCAGACTCCAGCAACTGGGAGAGTACGTCCAGCACACTCAATCTTGCCAAGAGCACCTTTAGGAGTAAACGGAGCAGTCAAGGCTGCTCAGTCCTCCTAAAGGCAGAAACTGCCAGTGATCTACAGCAGACAGCCAAGAGCCCTCCATACTAGCATCTGGAGGTGAGCCTCTCCCCCAACAGAACTGAGACCAGATACAGACTCAGCCATTCCAGGGCTGAGAAAGAGCTTCAACAATCAATCCAGGAACCAACCCAGAAGCAAGCAAAGACAGCCACTTATTGACCAAAGCAAAATTTCAGGTTAGTCTCCAATAATCCCTGAATCCCCATGTGAAAATCACAGAGCAAAGTTACAAGGTTTATCAACACCCAGGATAACAAGCTACCCCCAAAGCCAGCAGCCACCCAGGGGAGAGCCCCAGTGGAAGCAAAGCAGGAATGGAAGACACGTGCTACATCCAAGAGATGCTGGAGGCAATGACCCAAGAATTAAAGCGAGAATCGATCAGAAATTTAAAGAACACAGAAATGAAATATCAAAAGAGATGCAGGATTTCACACAGGGGAAGCATGCAAAAATAGATGCAGTACACACCTCACTAAAAGGTGAGAATAATACTCTGAGAACCAACATAGAATCCACGCAAACCACAGTGGAAGCCATAAAATTTAGAGTATCAGATACGAAATACAAAATGCAGCAACTGGAAAGAAAAAAGTCATATATGGAGAAATCACTTAAATTATGCCAAAGGGAAATCCAAGAGCAAGCAGACAGTGCCAAAAAACTTAACCTTTTTATTATTGGAGTGGACGAAGGTGAGGAATATCAAAGCAAGGGAATACAACACCTATTCAGCAAGATTATCAATGAAAATTTCCCCCATCTGAGAAGAGAACATCTTACCTACATAACAGAAGCATATAGAATACCTAACAAGCAGGAGCCTAGGAGAAATACTTATAGGCACATAATAGTAAAAATGATAGATCTGAATAATAAAGAAACAATCTTGCATGCAGCAAAAACAAAGAAGGAGGTATACTACAATGGGGAAAAAAATCAGAATCACTGCAGATCTCTCCACACAGACACGAAATGCAAGAACGGCCTGGGAAAGTACGATCCGAGCCCTGAGAACCAATAACTGCTAGCCCAGACTAGCCCAGACATTCGATGGAGAAACTAAATTTTTTATAGTAAAGAAAAACTATAAACCAGCATTACAAAGAATACTGAGAGGGGGAACACAACCTGAAGAAAGCAGCCAAGAACAGAGATCTTCATCAGACAGGTATTAGTAGAAGTCCAACTTAATAAGCACAGGAGGAAAGGAAAGAAGAAAAACTTAGGAAAATGGATTGACAGGAAACAATGCATCTTTCTACAATACCCATAAATATTAATGGACTTAATTTGCCAATCGAAAGAAAAAGAACTGCAGACTGGATCAGAAAACAAGATCCATCCATCTGTTGCTTCCGGAGACCCACCTCAAACTCAGAGTGAAGGTTGGAGAAATATCTACCAGGCAAATGCTCCCAGCAAGAAAGCAGGAGTAGCTATCCTGATATCTGACAAAATAAACTTTTCATTAAAACCAATACAAAAAGACTAAAAAGGACACTACATATTAATACAGGGAACAATCCAAGAAGAGGATATTACCATTATCAACTTATACTCCCCAAACACTGGAGCACCCAAATATGTTAAGCAAATACTCTCAAACTTACAGAATAAAATAGATCCCAATACGATAATACTAGGAGACTTTAATACCTCACTCTCACCAAAGGACAGGTCTACCAACCAGAGGATTGACAAAGAAGCTACTAAATTAAGTGAAGCCATATTTCAAGCGGAACTGACATCTACTGAGTTTTTTACCCTCAAACGACACAATACACATTCTTCTCAGCAGCTCATGGAACTTTCTCCAAAATAGACCATATCATAGTTCATACAATGAACTTAAGCAAATACAAGGGGATTAATATAATCCCCTCTATTCTATCTGACTACAGTGGAATCAAGTTAGTTCTTAATAACAAAGCATACCAGAGAATTACTAAAATACATGGAAATTGAACAACACACTTCTAAGCAACACCTGGGTAACAGAAAAAAATTAAAGAAGAAATTAAAAAGTTCCTACAATTCAATGAAAATGAATACACATCACAAAGAAACCTGTAGGACACAGCAAAAGCAGTCCTGAGGGGCAAATTTATCACCTTCAGTGCCCACATCAAGAAAATAGAGACAGACCAAGTAAATAATTTCATGTTGCAATTAAAACTGCTAGAAAAACATTAAAAAAAATGGAACCTAAAGTTACTAGACAGAGCCAGATACCCAAATTAAAAGCTGAAAATAACAAGATAGAGAATAGGAAAATTATAAATAAAATTAATAGAACAAAAAGCTAGTTTTTTGAAGAAATAAAATTAATGGACCTTTGGCAAGATAAACTAAGAAGAGAGGAAACCCAAATCAACAAGGCTGGGGATGCCACAGGAAAAATCACAACAAATACCCAAGATATCCAAACAATTATAAAGAACTATTTTCAAAAGTTATACTCTCTAAAGAAAGAAAACCTAGCAGAAATGGATGCATTTTTAGAGAAATACAAGTTGCCCAAACTTAGCAAAGAAGAAATAAATCAATTAAATAAGCCAGTATCTTACAGTGAGATGCAGAAAGCAATCAGAAGTCTTCCAACAAGGAAAAGTCCAGGACCAGATGGATTCACAACGGAATTCTATAAGACCTTTAAAGAACTAATGCACATACTCCTCAAGCTCATCAGAGAAATAAAAAAAAGGGAGCTGTCTCAAACTCATTCTACGATGCCAATATCACACTCATCCGCAAACCAGGGAAAGATCCCCCAAAAAAGAGAACTACAGACCAAGCTCCTTGATGAACACAGATGCAAAGATCCTTAACAAAATTCTAGCTAACAGAATCCAGAAACACATTAAAAAAAAAATCATACACTATAGACCAAGTAGGCTTCATCCCAGAGATGCAGGGATGGTTTAACATACATAAATCAATAAATGTAATCCAACACATCAACAGATCCAGGGTCAAGAACCACATGATTATCTCCATTGATGCAGAAAAGGCTTTTGATAAAATTCAACATTCATTCATGCTAAAAGCTCTGGAGAAAATAGGAATAGAAGGAACATTCCTTAAAACAATACACACCATATACGACCAATAGCCAATATTATACTTAACAGGGAAAAACTACAACCAATTCTCCTAAAATCAGGAACAAGGCAGGGATGCCCTCTTTCTCCACTCCTCTTCAATATAGTCCTGGTATCCTTAGCCAAAGCAGTAAGGCAAGAAAAAGACATTAAAGGGAGCTGCATAGGGAAGGAAGAAGTAAAACTATCCCTTTTTGCAGATGGCATTGAAGGGTTAAAGTACTTGAGGCAGTGACCATTTGTTGCTTGTTTCAGAGCAGAGCAACACGTGGTGCTAAACCACCTGGTTGTGTGCCTTTATAAGACCTGCAAATCCTTGGCTCGGGCTCTCCTCCTGGGCTCCGCTGTGTCAGAGTGTAGGACAAGGCCAGAGCTGCAGCTCATTTAAGTAAAACAGCTGTAGAGTCTGACTCTCGGTGGTCTTTTTGGTGGGGGGGTCCTGCGACCTTGGCATAACAGCATGATACTATACCTCCATGACCCCAAAAACTCCACACCCAAACTCTTAGAACTTATAAACCACTTTGACAAAGTAGCAGGATACAAAATCAACCACAAAAATCAGTCACCTTCTTGTACCAACAATGTGCAAGCGGGAAACAACCCCATTCACAATAACCCCCCAAAAAATAAAATATTTAGGAATTAACCTAACCAAAGATGTAAAAAAAACCTATTTAATGAAAACTATAAAAGCTTGAAGAAATTACAGAGGACACCAGGAAATGGAAAGACCTTCATGCTCTTGGATAGTGAAAATGGCCATATTGCCAAAATTGATATACAAATTCAATGCAATTCCTACTAAAATCCCAATGATGTACATTACTGAAATACAAAAAACAGTCCAAAAATTCATATGGAACAACAAAAGACCTAGAATAGCCAAATCAATTCTAGGCAAAAAAGACAACATGGGAAGGATCTTGATGCTGGACTTCAAACTCTACTATAGAGCTATAATAACAAAGACAGCATGGTACTGGCACAAAAACACACCCGAAGGCCAATGGAATAGAATAATATCTAGAAATCGAACTATACACCTACAGTCAGCTGATATTTGACAAAGGAGCCAAAGACGTACAGTGGAAAAAGCACAGCCTCTTCAACTACTGGTGCTGGGAAAACTGGGCGGCCACATGACATGAACCCCAGCCCATCACCATGTACTAACATCAACTCAAAATGGATTAAAGACCTTAACATCAAACCTGATACTCTGAAACTACTGCAGGACAGAGTAGAAGAGACACTTGAGGGCTGGGAAGGTGGCTCAGTGGTAGAGCGCTTGCCTTGAATGCCTGAGGCCCTGGGTTCCATTCCTCAGCACCACATAAGCAAAAAGAAAAAAGCCGGAAGTGGCACTGTGGTTCAAGTGGTAGAGTGCTAGCCTTGAGCTGAAGAGCTGAGGGACAGCGCCCAGGCCCAGAGTTCAGGCCCCACGACTGGACCCCCGCCCAAAAAGAAGAGACACTTGAACTTATAGGCACATGCAGGAACTTCCTGAACAGAGTTCCAGAGTCACAACAAATTGGAGAGAGACTCGACAAATGAGACTACCTAAAAATAAAAAGGTTTTGCACAGCTAAAGACATAGCAACCAAGCTAAAAAGACAACCAACTAACTGGGAAAAAATTTTACTAACAATATATCAGACAAGGGGTTAATATCCAGTATATACAGGGAACTCAAGACACTAATCCCTCCCAAACCCAACAAATCAATTACTAAATGGACAAGGGAACTAGAGAGAGACTTCTCAGAAGAAGAGATAAAAATGGCAAAGAAACACAGGAGGAAATGTTCACTATCCCTGGTTGTAAAGGAAATGCAAATAAAGACAACCCTGAGATACCACCTTACCCCAGTTAGAATGTCCCACATCCTGCTGGAGGGGATGCAGAGAAAGAGGAACCCTATTACACTGCTGGTGGGAATGTACACTTATACAACCACTTTGGAAAGCAGTCTGGAGGGTCCTCAGAAAGCTAAATATTGACTTCCCCTATGACCCAGCCATATCACTCCTAGGCATCTATCCTGAACAACAGGAACCAGGATACAAGGACACATGCATCTCCATGTTTTGTTTTGTTTTGTTTTCGGGTCCAATTGTGGGGCCTGAACTCTGGGCCTGGGTGCTGTCCCTCAGCTCTTCACCTCAAGGCTAGCGCTCTACCACTTGAGCCACAGCACCACTTCCGGCTTTTTTCTTTTTGCTTATGTGGTGCTGAGGAATCGAACCCAGGGCCTCATGCATGCAAGGCAAGTGCCCTACCACTGAGCCATCTTCCCAGCCCCGCATCTCCATGTTTATTGCAGCACTGTTCACAATAGCTAGGATATGGAAACAACCCAGATGTCCCACCATAGATGAATGGATCCAAAAATTGTGGTATCTATACACAACGGAATATTATGCAGCCATTAGAAAGGACAAAATAATGGCATTTGCAGGGAAATGGATGGAACTAGAAGAAATCATGTTGAGTGAGGTAAGCCAAGAGCAAAGAGACAAACAGCACATGGTCTCCCTGATAAGTGGATGTTAAACCCAAAACGTAAGGTGATATGACAAACTTAACAAGACTTGAGAAACAAAGGGCCTCCACTCATCTGGTCGAATCACTACTAAATAACCCCATGCTGCTGATCACATATATGGTATATATATACACACCAGAGGGAAACTAGGAGGAGGACACAGAACTAGAGGGAATCAGGGAAAAACATACAACAATGGGACCCATCAGCTGCACTGGACATTGATCAAAACGAATTAAGCAACTCAATGGCAGCGATGGGTGGAAGGGAATGAATGGGAAAGAGGGAACAGCTAACACTATGCAAAAGGAAAGGAATGTACACATCACCCGATGTGGAAGAAATCACTGTATTGTCAAAGCTCATAGAACTCATAAACTTTATAGGCCACAATAGACAATTTGCCCCATGAAAGTTAGAATGTGTTTGTGACTTTAAGCATCACTATCCCACAATACTGTATAATTTGTGAAATTATGTAATCACTTAATCACAATAAAGAATTTGCAAAAAAAATAAAAAAAAGAAGGAAAACTAATAAAGTTTAAAGTTTCTCATGAACCAGGCACTGGTGGCTCATGCCTATAATCCTTGCTACTCAGAAGGCTAAGATCTGAGAATCGCAGTTTAAAGCCAGTCTGAGCAGAAAAGTCCATGAGTCTCTTATCTCTAAATTAACCACCAAAAACCTGGAAGTGGAACTGTGTCTCAAGTGGTAGAACACTAGCCTTGAGCCAAAAGAAGTTTCTAAATTACTCAGAATATATATTTCACATCCCACTACACATGCTCACATACAGCTCTAGAGAGTCTATTCTATAGCAGAGAAAGAACAGGTAAAAATCAGATCCATACAAATGCAGTGCTAAGAAAGTAATGGTGATGGGCTAGTGGCCTAGCGGCAGAGTGCTTGCCTAGCATGCATGAAGCCCATGGTTCGATTCCTCAGTACCACATAAACAAAAGACGAACGGTTCTGTGGCTCAAGTGGTAGAGTTCTAGCTTTGAGCAAAAGAAGCTTGGGGACAATGTCAGGCCCTGAGTTCAAGCCCCAGGACAGACAAAAAAAGAAAAAGAAAAAAGCAACGATGATAATGTGCAAGTTTGGCTCCAAAAGAAACAGGTGCAGTGGTGGCCTGACTCACAAAGATAGAAATGTTAAGCCAGATTCTTGAAGCCAGCAGCCCTCCTGTTTTCCAAGCATTCAGGGCATCCAGGAATAGTGACTGTACACACACAGCCATTCCAAAGGCCTGCCTCATGCTTGCCAATTCAATAGTGATGTGATGGGCATAAATACATCCTTTACTAAAATGGTCCTTCCCAGCACCCTACCAGATTACATGGCTGGTTACCAAGGCAATCCTTGAATTGAACAACTACAAACCCAACGCATGTGTTTGGCACCAGAGATTACAAGTCCTTCAGTGAGGTTGCTAGATAAAACACCACACATTTTGTACTATTAGACCAAGACCTCAGGATTTAACCCAACATGACTGTGTGGGGAGTTTTGAGGCTGCTTCTAATTGTTAGACTCATCAACAGTCTGGCTCTTATTATGGCCATCTTGAAGTAAAAAATAAAATAAAATTCCACACATACACAGTTTCCAGGCAAATATAGACCAGTCTGGGGCTATTAAGCAGTGTGTTTAGCAATTGTGGTAAATGTGAGGAAGAGTCTTCCCACCCAGGAATTCTTGAGTCTGTCCCCTTTCTCACCAGCCTGAGGGTACCACACAGCATGCTGTCCTGTGCCAGAAGAACAAATCAGTTACAGGAGCTGTGGCCCAACCAAAGAAGCCATTTGCTAGAAAGAGAGGAAACTCTTCCTTCAATGTGCGTCTTTATTGAAAGCTAATGGGTCCCCTACCACAATGTAAAAGAAGAATCGTGTCCTTAATATCATATAAATGGTATTTGATGTATCAAATAAGTGATGCCCCCAGCTGGGCCAGCCACTGCCAAGAATTTCACACAGTTCCAGGCAAGATGCAAGATGGTCTCCATGTTCCAGGAAAGAATCTCCTTCCCAAGGGGCTGGCGTATGCGCAGCTGAGGAGTTGGTCCACTCCTGATTAGGCCAACGCTTGTGGACCAAAGCCACTTTGAACATTAGAGCTGCTGCTATCCAGTGATCAGCCAATCCTTCCAGCACGCACACATCCCACATCCAAAGCCCTTCCCTTCATGGTTATAATTTGAAAACCAACCTCAGAAATTTTCTGAGGTTTAGGCTCTTTTCCATCTGTTCAAAGCATCTCACCTAAACCATCTGAGCATAATGCATGAACAAGTCGATGAATCAGGTCAAGAATTTTTGATCCAACCAAAGGAGGATATTCTTAGCAGAGGAACACAAAGGTACAATGCCTATGTGCCTCTAATCATACAAAATATTTATCAAAATTCTAGGAAATTAGAACAAGAGTTTTTTTTTTCTTTGTTGCTGTTTTTGTTTTCTTCTTGTTTGTCCATTTATCTATCTTTGAGAGGGCAAGGGGACACAGAAATGGAGGGCCAAAGAATGAACAAATGCAGCAGTGGTACTCACTAGACACTGGAAAAGGAACTATACAACTTGTGGGTGGAGACAGGAGGGAAAATCTGGGAGAGAGTGAGGGAAGGGGTAACATTATCCAAAAGAAATGTACTCATTACCCAGCTTATAGAACTGTAACCCCTCTGTGCATCACCTTTATAATGAAAAAAAAATAAGAATTATTGATCCAGCCCCTTCTTCAACCTGCCAGAGGTTTCTCTGGACCACCAAAATAGCCTGATGTTTACAAGGTTCCCTGGGGGTTCTGGCGCCATAAAGGGAAAGGATGAAGCTAGCTAGCTGAGAAGTGCTTCATGAAAACCAGGAGGGCCGTCTGTCCAGCTGCAGTGCTGAACTGACCCATGGCAGGGATGGAAGGCGAGGGGATGCCTTCAGACAGAAGAAAGGAGAAGGTAAGCCCAGGAGAGTTACAGGAAGTCCCTGGTAGAGCCTGGGCTTTACCTGCATGAGCATTGCAAATCTGATGGTTTCTAAAGGTGGAATGAGCCCAATGTGCAGACTTGGAGTGATTTCCTGGACATGACTGCCCGGATGGGGGTGTAGCAAGGGCACGGAAGGAGCTGGAGACAGCGTGGGGCGGAGTCCTTCCAGTGTGGAGAGATCAGGGCCTCTGCTCACACAGGCAGGAAGAGGCCCCACAAAAGAGCCTTTCACACATCTCCAGCCTCCACTCTGTCCCTCCAGAAGTGTAAATCTAATCAGAGAAAAAAAAACAGAAATTCAAGAGATGGACTGCAAAGTGACATAATGCCAAGCTCTCAAGCCAGGTCAGTAGTTCCTGGGCCAAGTTGGGGTTCAGCAGCTCAGCCCTCAGGAACTGGGTGGCACCCTTGAGGAGGCTGGCAGTCCACAGGTCCTCTCTCCCTATGGCATGGGGTCTCACAGTGATAGCATGGGTCATTGCTGCCATCCAGAGCATGACAGAGCCACTGTGGATGGAGAACAGGCTCCTGCAGAGGTGGTGGAACTCTGTGGCCAGGCCCAGGGTGGCCGGGCCCAGGGTGGCTTTGCTGGCCATTCTAAAGCAAACCACCTGTTTCCTGCCGGGCTGGGCCTGGGGCTTCAAGGTCTCCGCAGAGAAGGGCGTCCAAACCACGCTGAGGAATGACAGCCTTGGCACCGCCCCAGGTGGTATTTGTTTTTCACTGAAGAGGTTTGTGGAATCCAGACACATTTTCCACTAAAACCAAGCAAAGTAAAGACGGCACCAAATAAAAATAGCTTCCCGATGCTTCCTGTTTACGTGCTCCGCTGATTCTCAGCCTAGGGGCTAAGAAGCCCCTCTCTGGAGAACACAGAGCAGTGGGTGGGAGTGTTTCTTTCTTCCATGGTTCTGTTTCTCTGTCTTTTGTTGCATGCAAGTTTATTCTGGAGTCCATAGGGTTAATCCTCAAGTCTTCTTTGTTAGCTCTATGAAAGGGAGACAAGAATACTAAATGCTGGCCACCTGCAAGAACTCTATTATCTCATTTGATTATCTCAATTGATCTCATTCTAGCTGAAGGAAAATAGAAGAAAAGCAGAAGACTGGAAAGAGGGGCTTGTGCCAAGACTTCATTGTCTCCCTCAGTCCAACATGCTGGAGAGCTGGGACACAGACACCAGGTGACTAGGCAGGAGAGGCCCAGGTGCTCCAGCCTAGCCATACATTGGCCCACAAGTCCTTTCTGAAAGCTTCCACCATGTCCAGCGTGTGTGGGAGAGAAAGCCTGCAAACAAGCCTTCCTGGGTGGCCTCCGTGACAGGTCTTTGCAAATTGGTATTTGGCCCCTTTGCTCAGCCCATGTGCTGTGTTGTCTCAGTCCAAAAGCTATGAGAACAGCTTCACTCTTTCTGCCTGATTTTTATAACACCACAAAGTTAGCCGAATGCTGGTGGCTCACGCCTATAATCCTAGCTACTTAGGCTGAGATCTGCAGATTGAAGTTCAAAGCCAGCTCGGGCAAGAAAGTCCATGAGACTCTTATCTCCAATAAACTATCAAAAAAGCCCAAAGTGGAGTTGTGGCTCAAGTAGTAGAGCATTTTCCTTGAGCACAGAAGCTCAGGAACAGCACCATAAACCAATTCAAGCCCCAGGACTGGCAAACCAAGGTGGTGGGTGTGGGGAGGTAGTGGGGGATGAGGGAATGGGGGAAGCAAGTTAGTAATGTAAAAACAAAAAAAATCCATGACCGGGAACATGGACATGGATCTCCAGTCAATCCACAGAAATTGCTGTGAGCTAACCCAAGCTTGTGAATTGATTTTTTTGTAATGAATGATTGAAACAGCAAAAGGGATTTATTTAATTTTCATAATTGAAAAATTGACAATGACATAAATATCTTCCTAAACCCATCAGAATGAAAACCTGATGGTTTCAAGAATAGGAAAGTAGCGTCACAGAAAAGCTCACCACCATGCTACTGCCATGGGGAAGTTCTGGAGTTGGCTGTGTCCCCTCCTTGGAAGCAGACACTGAGGTCTCAACCCTCATAGCCTCAGCACAGGTGGTTACTTAGACATAGGGTCTTTACAAGGTTTTATAAGCAGGAATTTGGAACAGACACACGCAGACTGATGGCCACCTGAAGACATGAGCAGAGTGCTATCACCAAGCCAAGGACTGCCTGGGGTCCCCAGAAGCAGATTGTCCCTCCAAGGCTTCATTCAGTAGGGACCAACCCCAAGGACACAGTGATTTTGGACATCTTGACTCCAGAGTATAAAATGATCCATTTCTGTTTTTAAGCTTCCCGGATTGTGACTTTGTACCAGCAGATGTAGCTAACTACTACAAGGACTTTTGTCTTCTTGGGCTTTGACCCTGTGCTGTGGTTGGAGACTTACTGTGGGCCACATTTTGCTGAGAAAGCAGAAGTCCCCCACCCCCTCCACCATGAAGGCTGACGTAGCCAGATTTCTTCCTCAGCCCCAGGCATTGGATACTCCATCCTAAAACATTGAAACTGGAGCATAGGACAGTCACCAACAGTGTTGACAGCCAGCAGGCAGTGTAACAGGACAGGACATTGTGCTGTGCAGGAAGCCCGACCTTGGCTACCAGTCTAGCCAGACAGTCTTCTCATTGATTCTATGATCTCCCCAACAATTAAATCCAGGTCAGTCAACAGAGATCTAAGCATGTGTGCCCAATATCTTAACCAGCTTTCCACCCCTCCCTGCCACTGCCACTCAGATAGTTTAATCTCATGACTCTATGTCCCAAATAAACTCATTACCTCCATCCTTCCTAAGACTCTTCTCCATGGACCCTGACAAGTTACCTGGTGACACCCTGGCCTCCCTGACTGACGCTGGACAGGTCACCAAGAACCCACATTCCCAAAATCTACCCACATTCTACTTCCCCTCAGCACCCCCCCCCCCAGGCCTTTCCCCAATTGAGGCCCTTCCTCCTTACCTTACCACTGAAAGAAATATGCCTCAATTCCCCCCTACAGTATTCCAATCCATTATCAGCCCTCTCCCTTTTTCCTGGGTACACTGCAGACTGGAAAGTTCGCACACAGAGAAAGGCAGGACTCCGCCCTTCCGGTGCCATCACCCTCACTGTTCCCAGGAGCGCCTTCTGCCCAGATCCTCTGCCACCCTCCTTAGGATCTCGCCACGCTGTAAAGCCTATCACTAATATTGATGCTTTATGACTTTTTTTTTCAGGTACTAAAGCTGAAACTCTGGGCCTGGGTACTGTCCCTAGGCTTCTTTTGCTCAAGGCTAGCACTCTACCACTTGAGCCACAGGGTTTTTTGTGATTTAACTGGAGATAAGAGTCTCAGAGACTTTCCTGCCAGGGCTGGCTTCAAACCGTGATCCTGAGATCTCAGCCTCCTGAGCAGTGTTTATGACTTTTATCAGCTCCTCATTCCCTCTTTGGAATCCTCTCTGTGGTTTTGGCTACAACGCTTAGTTCTTTCCAGCTTGAGTTTAATTGTCTGCATGTTCGGCTGGTTCCCGCCACCTCCACCATCTCTCCGTTTATTTATAATCGCTGCAACTCTTAACCAGACATTTTGCAGGGAAGTCAAAAAAAATACCTACCATCATCTGACCTGTGTATGTCAAAATTACCTCCTTTCAGGGGTAACAATGGCCGATAAGAAATGTATTCATTCCCTGACTGATGTATGTAACCTCTCTGTTCAGCATTTTTACAAGAAAATAAAAAATTTTTTTAAATTACTTCCTTTCAAAGAGTGACATTGTCCAAATAAAGGTACTCATTGCCCGACTTATGAAATGGTAATGTCTCTGTAAAACACCTTAATAATAACAATAAAATCGTTAATTTAAAAAATATCTCCACCTGGACCAGTGGCTCATGCCTGTAATCCTAGCTACTCAGGAAGCTGAGATCTGAGGATCCCAGTTTAAAGCCAGCCCAGGCAAGGAAGTCTATGAGACTCTTATCTCCAATTAACCATCAGAAAACCAGAAGTAGTGCACTCTAGCCTTGAGCAGAAAAACCTCAGGGACAGTGCCTAGGTCCTGACTAGGCCAAGCCCCATGACTGACCAAAAAAAACAAACAAACAAAAAACATCTTCCTTTCTTCTCCTCTTACCTGTCCAACCATACTGCCTCCTCCCTGCCCCCTGGATGTACCATGCACCCTCGTACCTCATGGACATGGCACAGGCTGTTCCTTCTACTTGGCTACTTTGGAGATATTTCAGGTTCAGTTCCAGACTACTACTATAAAGCGATATTGCAATAAAGGCAGTAAATATACATTTTTCCCAGTGCACATAAAAGTTACATTTACAGCTAGATGCTGGTGGCTTGTGCCTATTCACCAGCAAAGAGCCAATGTGGTTCAAGAGGTAGAATACCAGCCATGAGCAGCTAAGTGAAAGCTCAAACCCCAGAGGTCAAGCCCCAGTAGTGGTACCAAGGGACCAAGAAAAGAAAAGTTATGTTCAGATGACTGGATTGTAGTATATTATAGTCTATTAGGATAAAATACCATTATATCTTCAAAATAATGTACATATCTTAATTTAAAAAATATTTTGTTGCTAATTTATTAAAAAGCTAACCATCACCTGAGCATTGGGGGAGTTATGGTTTTGGTGGCAGAGGGTCTAGCCTTGATGCAGACACCTACTGACCTACCAGGGTGTCTCTGTAGCATGAGGTGTTTGTAGCATGTTCTTCCATTTAGACTGCAGTGAGGCTTGCTGCATGGACTGACTCCTCCTTTCCTGAGGCATTTCCCTGTTACATGGGATGCTGTTTGGTCACAATTTAGCCACAGTAGAATGTCTTTCAAAACTGGAGCCAGTCCTCACAAACCCTGTTGTTGCTCTGTCAACAAAGCTTCTGGAATCTTCTGAGTCCTTGTTGCCATTTCCAGAATATTCCCAGCCTCTTCAGCAGGAGTGGATTCCCTCTATGGAACCCACTTCCTTTCCTGGTCCATAAGAAGCATCTGGTCAACCCCATGAAAGTGTGTCTTGTGGGTACAGCAGTCCACCCACTGTTTAGGGCTTCCCCTCCAGTTCTCAGTCTCCTGCTCTTTGCACCACATCTGAGGTCTCAAAAACCTCAGAGTTATCCCTGAGGGCTGGCATCCATGCTGCTGCTGGTACTTTGCCTCCTCCCATGTCTCACCACTGTGTTCCAGAAGGTTTTTCCGTTTATTTCACCCAGAGTCATCAGAGAAATCACTACCTACAAAATGGGTTTCATCACTAATAAGACTTGAAGGTCAAAATGACCTTGATCCATGGCCCGCAGACATGAAAACAACGCTAATGGTAATACTTGCGCGACAGAGCTCCTGGGTGGCCAGGTGCCTCATCAGTGAGCAGTCATGTGTTCAGAGTAATCTTTTATTCTGAGCAGTAGTTCTCAATCTTAGGCTTAAAACATTTAAGAAACCATGTTGTAAACAGATGTGCTGTCCGGACTTTGTTGTTCTATTTAGAGAGCACAGGCAGCATAGATGGGGCTCGTAAGGACTCGGGCATTTTTGGAATAGTAAATGAGTCTTGGCTTCAATTTAAAGTCAGGAGCTTCATCAATCCCTGACTGGAGAGTTGGCTGCCCTTGGCAAGCTTTGAAGCAGGTATTGACTGCTTTTCTCCAGCAAGGAAAGCCGTAGATGACATCTTTCCTACCATAGAAAGCTGCTTTTGTTTGTTCATTTGTTTTTAATTTTTATTATCTTTAATAGTTGTACAAAGGAGTTGCCATTGACAAAGCAGTATGTGAATACAACGCATCTTGATCCATGTCACCCTTTCAACAGAGAAAGCTGTTTCATCTGCACTGACAACTTGCTTAATGCTGCCCCCTCCATCAGCCACTTTTTTTCCATCTTCTGGAAAATGCTCAGCCTGTCCCTCAGCATGCACTTATGCCTCATCTTGCACTTTCATTAACTTTATGAATCAACTCCTGCTAGCTTCGAACTTTCCAGGCCACTTTCTCGCCTCTCTCAGCCTTCATAAAAAGAAAAGAGTTAGGACCTTGCTCCAGAAGAGGCCCGGCCCTAAAGGATTGTCAGCATTGGTGCATTTGCTTTGAGAACATTTCCTGCACATTCACAATCTGCTGGTGCTGGGTGCAGAGAGCAAGCTTCTGGTCTGTCTCAGGGTTCCATGTACCTTCCTCACTAAACTTGATCATTTCTAACTTTTAACAAAAGTGTGCAGCTCTTCCCTGCCACTTTTTCTTTTTTTGGTCATGGAGCTTGAACTCTGGGCCTGGCCACTGTCCCTCAGGAGAGAAAGCGCTCTACCACTTGGGCCACAACAACCACTTCCAGTTTTCTGGTGGTTTATTGGAGATAAGAGTCTCATGGACTTTCCTGCCCAGGCGGGCTTAGAACTGTAATCCTTAGATCTCAGCCTCCTGAGTAGCTAGGACTACAGGCATGAGCCACCACCCGGCCCTCTGCCAGTTCTTGTAAGGTAGTTAATTAGCTTAAGTTCAACATTGTTGTACAGGGAGGCCCAGGAAGGGAAGAATGATGAGGGACAGCTGGTTAGTAGAGCAAACAAAACACATACAACTTGTATGGATCAAGTTGCCTGCAGTAACTAGGTGCTGCTTGCGGTACTCCAAAATGATTATAATAGTAATATCAACGGGCACCCACCACAGATCATCATAGCCAAGATGACGAGGGAGAAAAGGTTTGAAATATTCATAAAATAGTCAGTGTATGACAGAGATACGAAGTAAGCCCCGCAGAATTGTATTCTTTGATTTATAAAAACACAGTACCAGTGAGACACAGTAAAAACACAATAAAATGAGGAGTGCTTGTAAACACTTGTTACTCAAGTGCATCTCTCTGAATTCTGCATACAAACAACAAATAGCTATGGTCAGTCACTAAATTCCCAAATCATGCTTTTTTTTTTTTTTAAAGCATAGCTGCCTGGTTGCTTTGCTCCTCTTCCCAATGCTACCATAGAAACCAACAGCCCAGGGACAGGTTGCTTTTCACCAAGTCAGACACTATGTATCACACCCCACAGAACACACGGCTATGTCCTCCACAGCCCGAGGACCCGAGGACCCAGCCAGGCAGGCTGAGCATCCTGGATGCAGATGGCCTTGGGGCCAGCATCTCTCCCAGCTCAGAGGGCCTTGGAATCCCCAGGCACCTCCTGCAGGGAGCAGTGAGGGCTGCCCTGGAGATCCAGTCACTATACAGACCCCCACAGACCACCCAGCCATACAGACCACACAGACCACCCAAACCACCCAGCCCGTTCCCAGGAGACCCTCAAGTCAAGACATTCCAAGTGCCTCCCACAAGGCTTTTCTCTATCCCTAGCAATTGCAGGCATCTCTGCAGCCTCCATCACACATGCAGTATTTTACATACACCTTCTCCGCTCCTGCTGATGTCCCAAAGTCATGTTATTATCCTTGCTTCACATCCAAACACATTGAGAGACAACAGGCCTCACCTTAGGTCTTTTGCTACGCTGCTGAGCTCCTAACCTGCTCTGCCATGGGCCTGTTCCTCCGCTGCAATTGAAGAGGCAGACATAGGACAGGCTGAGGAGCTAGGGGTGGAAAAGTCACTGAAGAACCCCTGGAATGTGCACTACACACACACACACACACACACACACACACACACACACACACACACACACACACAGATCTCTCAGGAGACCTTTGAAAAATAATAAATAAAGATAATCCCATCACTCTGAGATGATACAGGTGGTTGAACCTAAAAGCATAGATTAACTGACCCTTAATGGTTCCCTGCTGAGATTTTTGACTGTGACAAACCATCCTGGACAGCACAGCTTGGAGCATGATGAAATCTGTTTCTAATAATATCAACATCCCAGCCGAACTCTGACCTGGCACTGCAAATGAAGGTTCAACATCACTGGAGAGAGCGCTGATGGGCAAGGGCAGAGGTGCGCAAGGATGGCCTGTTTGCTCTCATATGTGGAGCATCTTAAGTCACAGGCTCAGGGAGCGGTGGAGAGCCTAAATCTCAGATGAGGTCCACAGATTAAAGAATAAATCAATACATCAAGAAAATGTGGTATATATATATATATGTGATGGAATTCTATGCCTCCATCAGAAAGAATGACATTGCCTCATTTGTTAGGAAATGAAAAGACTTGGGAAAAATTATCTTAAGTGAAGAAAGCCAGGCCCAAAGAAACATAGGTCCCATGGCTTCCCTTGTTTGCAATGACTAGTACATGTCTAGGACAAGCAGAGAAGGTCAAAGGCTATGTACATATGACCACATGAGATAATGTTAAGCAAAATGTACCCCAAGACAGGGACACAAGTGTTTTTTTTCTCTCTCTTGCTATTGTTTTTAATATACTTATAATGCACTATGTGGTTCTTTTGTTTCTTTTGTATGGTCTTCCCCCACAGTATAACCCCTGTTTTCCCTGGATTTGATGCCGGTGTTCTGCATCTTGTATATACATTTTTGTAATTTGGGGAAGGGAAGGGATATAGCGGAATGGAGATATAGCTTAAATGGGGATACAGGTTGACCCATTGTGACAATGAGATGTACAGCACACTATGTTGAAAATGAACTTTACAATGTTGGGTCAGGGGAGGAGTTGGAGAGGTGGGGAGGGAAGTGATGGTAGGGGGAAAACAAAGCAGAGGTAACAATGCTCGCTACGAAATGTACTCATTACCTTACTCATGTAACTGTAACCCCTCTGTACAACATTTTTACAATAAATATATATATATATGTAATAAAAAAGAATAAATCAATTGCAAGGAGGCCAAATCAGAGCACTAAAGATAACAGCCCACATCAAAACTTGCTTAACAACAGGATTTGGGGACTGTCATTATTGGCAGTGTACACACAGTTTGTACAATGCGCATACCACAAAGACAATTATACACAACAACACTTTTGGGCAGGTCTAGGGTTTGAACTCAGAGCCTCAAGCTTGCTAGGTAGACACTCTACTAAATAATTCTTTTGTTATTTGTCAAATAGGATCTCATGCTTCTTGCCAAGGGCCAGCCTTGGACAGCAATCCTCCTATCTCTACCTCCCTAGTAGCGGGGTTTACAGATGTGCACTACCTGCCTAACAAAGAAAATACATTCAAATATGTCTACAATTATCAGACAACCTTTGGCATCTATCATGTGATTCACCTGTTTGTTATGTGAATATTACATTGAAGTCCATCAAGGATAAAATCCTTCCAGCAGGGCTGGGAAGGTGGCTCAGTGGTAGAGCAATTGCCTTGCATGCATGAGGCCCTGGGTTCGATTCCTCAGCCCCACATAAGCAAAAAAAAAAAAAAAAGCCGGAAGTGGCGCTGTGGCTCAAGTGGTAGAGCACTAGCCTTGAGCTGAAGAGCTGAGGGACAGCGCCCAGGCCC
Source organism: Dipodomys spectabilis (assembly GCF_019054845.1). Lineage (NCBI taxonomy): Eukaryota > Metazoa > Chordata > Mammalia > Rodentia > Heteromyidae > Dipodomys > Dipodomys spectabilis. The sequence goes on from NW_024871460.1 coordinate 21,293,099, forward strand.
AGAGTTCAGGCCCCATGACCAGACCCAAAATGAAATAAAATAAAATCCTTCCAGCAGATGCTGGAATTCTCCCTTCAGGGGAGAATAGGACCTGCTAGCTGCCTCCTCCAAGCAGCAAACCCAAACCAGGCATGTGAATATGAGATGGGGTCAAGGGAAATGGTAGAATGTGGGATCATGTGAGTATTCTGGGCATGTGGCCAGCTGGCCTGAGGCCTCAGAACCTGCTGGTGTTGCCAGGCCCCATTGCTTCCCATTGCTAAAATCCAGGCCATTCTAATCAAGTCAGAAGGGCTCCAGTGAAGCAAAGGGCTGGGAGCGTGAGCTGGAGGCCCTGCCTGCTGGGGCTTGGATAGGCCAGTGCAACCTCGAGGGCTGCAAGACCAGATTAGTTAGGTCCTACATTAGCATGCCTGGGCACTAAGGTGGCCACAGTGTTGTAGAGCTGGGGGGAGGCATCAGCTTTCCTGCCCATGCACAGAATCTGCTCTTTACCAGCCCCCAGGGACAAGTGGGTGTGGCAGCACACACCCCTTCCTCCCCCCCCCCCCCAACTCAGCTCCCAGCCTCAATGGGCAGCTCCACACAACCCCTCCAAGAGTGGCTATGATGTACATACTGAGCAGGAGAGGACCAATGTAGCATACCTGCACGTCTAGCCAAGAGCTGAACATACAAATACACCCAGGACCCACTTAGGAAGGGAGGGCTGAAGTCCCTGCCTAAGCAGACAGGAAGCAGAACTTGAGCTTCCTGTTTGCATCTCCCAGGGGACCAGAAGAGGAATGGGTCCCAGGCAGCGCATGATCCGTGATAAGACACTGTGGCACTCAAGACCCTACTACGGCTCCCTTGTTCCCTTCAAATAAAAGCTAAGGTTCTGCTCCTTTTCCTGTGACCTCAGTCTCCTAAAGCTTGCTCCTGCGTCTCCAGCCACACTGTTCCCTGCCTGCCATCTCTAGACAGCTCCCAATATTACAATCCGGGCCTCTGCACCTAGAGCTCCACTGCCAGGACTCAGCCTGGGCCTCTGATGTCACCTGCTCAACAAGTCCTTCTTAACCCACTAAACCAAACGACAGCCATCTCCTGACACCTGCTCTCTGCACAAGGCATCTTCCTATTAGATATTCAGCTGAGCCTGATTCTGGTCAGTTTTCCCAACCAGAATGCCAGCTCCCCACGGGCAGGACTGTCACTGTTGCTACCTGCCAGTCACCGTGCCCACTAGGTGGTACTGAGTGAATGGATAAGCAAATGGTCACCCGAATGAATAAATGCATGAGAGAATGGATGGGCACAGGTCAAATCCACTACCTTCAGGGCCCTTGCTCTCTGTTCCAATCAGTGGGTTCTTTTGCATAGAATAACTTAGGGACAGCACACGCTCATCCCTCGTACAAGATTTGAACATTTTCTTCAGCACTTTCAGCTTCTTCCCTAAGCAGATCCGTCTGTCCCAGTCCTGTCTTTTCAGAACAGTCACAGCCCTGACTGAGCACCAAGGGACTCAACTCAACTGTGGTGCTGTGGCCCTCACCCAACGCAGCTGGGCCTGGGCTCAGGAAAGAAATCTGAAAGCAAACAGGGCCTTCCTGCTGATGGCGCTGAGGGCTGCGGCACCCAGGTGGGAGGAGTGGAGAGTAAATGCCAAGGTTTCCAAAGGTGGGGGGGGGGGGGGACTGGCCTCCCAGAGTAATGAAAGGCAAGAATATCAGTAAGATGATTTTTTATTTTTATTTTTGTCGGTCGTGGGGGCTGAACTCTGGGCCTGGGCGCTGTCCCTCAGCTCTTCAGCTCAAGGCTAGCGTTCTACCACTTGAGCTACAGCGCCATTTCCAGTTTTCTGGTGTTTTATTGGAGATAAGAGCAGCATTATTTACGATAGCTAAGCTATGGAACCAACCCAGATGCCCCTCAGTAGATGAATGGATCAAGAAAATGTGGTTTATATACACAATGGAATTCTATGCCTCCATCAGAAAGAATGACATTGCCCCATTTGTTAGGAAATGGAAAGGTGTGGAAAAAATTATATTAAGTGAAGTAAGCCAAGCCCAAAGAAACATAGGTCCCATGGTTTCCCTTATTTGCAATATCTAGTATATGTCTGAGTCAAGCAGAAAAGGTCAGATAAGGTGATGTTAGGGAAATGAACCCTAAGATATGTATTCAATTTTTTTTTCTTTCATGCGATTGTTTCTAACGCACTTATAATTTCTTTGTTGCTTTGTATGTCCCTCCCCTACAGTATAACCCCTGCTTTCACTGTATTTGATGTAGGTATAATTTGTGGAGGGGAAGGGAAAAAACAAATCGTTTAAATAGGGATACAGGTGGACCCATTGCAACAATGAGATGTACAAATCGTTATGTCAAAAACGAACTTTACAACTTTGGTGTGGGGGTGGGTGGGAGAACCGGGGGGAGGGGTGGGGGGATGGGATGGGAAGGGGAAACAAAGGAGGAGGCTACAATGTTTGATAAGAAATGTACTCATTATCTTGCCCATGTAATTGTAACCCCTCTGTATAGTATTTTCACAATTTAAAAAAAAAAAAAAAAAGAGTCTCATGGTCTTTCTTGCCCAGGTTGGCTTTGAACCGGATCCTCAGATCTCAGTCTCCTGAGTAGCTAGGATTACAGGTGTGAGCCACTGGTGCCCGGCTCATAAGGTGATTTTAATACACTCTCAAATCACTCAGCACCAGCCTGATGCTTGGAGAGGGTGGCTCAATAGAGGGTTTGTTGTTTTTGCTTTGGTTTTTTGTTTTTTGTCGGTCATGAGGCTTGAACTCTGGGCCTGAGTACTGTCCCTCAGCTCTTCAGCACAAGGCTAGTGCTCTACCACTTGAACCACAGCGCCACTTCCGGTTTCCTGGTGGTTTATTGGAGATAAGAGTCTCACGGCTTTCTTGCCTGGGCTGGCTTTGAACCGCGATCCTCAGATCTCAGTCTTCTGAGTAGCTAAGATTACAGGTTTGAGCCACTGGCACCCGGCTAATGAGGGATTTTGATGTCTGAACTTCTACCATTTGAGTTCTAGTCTGTATTAATTAGCTAAAGCTGCATAAAAAAATCACCCCAAACCATAGAGACTTACCCAGTAATCATTTCTATACATCAGAATTGAGGGACAGTCTGGCTGGGCACTTCTGCTTGGGATTCCCTCAGGGGGTTGTAGCTGTAAATCAGTGAAGATGGCAATCATTTAGGCTGCACTAGGGCTGGAGGGGGCCTGAACAAGACAGCTCGCTTGCCTAGCTGCCAAAGCAGTATTGTCTGTTGTCCAGGGACCTCTGTTATATCTATGTGGGCCTCTCCACCAAGGTATAGTACTAAGGATTGAACTCACACTTGGCTAGTCAGGCACTCTACTAGTTAAGCTATGTCTCAATTTTGTCTTAATTTTTGTCTTAATTTTTCAGCTAGAGTCTCATGCTGTTGTCTGGACCTCAGTCCTTACCTCTGCCTCCTCAGTTAGCTGGGATGACAGGGGTCACCAACACCATAGGGCTACTTGAATGACAGCTGGTTTTCCCCAGAGACAATGCCAAGGGCCAAGGCAAAAGCTCCAGTGCTCTGAGAGAGAGGAAGAGGGCTCACTGAGGTGGTAGTAGTCTGTTCACCTGTAAAGCAATGACTTTCCAATCATTGCACAGCCGGAGAAACAGACAGAGGCTGCGTACTGCCTCACCTTACCCAGTGGCCCCTGAGTATTCATCAAAATGGGTTGAACTCCTGGAGAAAAATCTCAAGCTCCCTGGAAATGTGGTCGCCCTAGCAGGCCCAGAGAAAGGACACCCTGGATAGGACATCCAGCAACTGACAGCTTCAGATCTTGCCTTTTGTCTTTTGTGCTTGAAGGCACGTTTATTATTACAATGGCTTCAAATCTTTTAATTCCCACATGTCACCTCCAGTCTCTGGAATGTCCAAATGTGGTGGGTAAGTTCCCTGAAGCCCAGATTAACCTTGGCGGCAGCCAGGACAGCGCTGTGAAGTACCGTGCGGCTGTAGGTATGACCAACCCCCTCCACTGCTCTTCTGCTGCTATAAATACCCAACTTCAGAGAAGAAACACAACAATGGGCTCTGCCTCAAGCTCAGTCTTGCAAAGATTAGACTCGCTGGCTGCTCCCTCAGTAACCACCCAAGAACTGCCTGGCTCTACCTCCGAAAGAGCAGGAACAGAATCCTCTTTGTCACCCCTGCTAGGCCTACTGCTCTTCAGCTTTTCTCCCAGAACATTCTTTTTTCAAGTCTAAGCATAATACTTTGCTGAAGAATAATGAGGGTGGGGGTGGATTAAGAAATGCAGGCTTTTTTTTTATTTCCTAGCGTGATGATTATTTTGTGTCTTTTATTTACACACGTGACGTTCTTGCAGGCTCGATGTGTCTATGTAGATCAATATTTATCACTCGTGTTGTGTGTGTGTGTATGGCTATGCATAAGGATGTGTGAATTAGAGGGTTTTGTGGAAGTGTGTGATTGGGCTTGTCCAATATGCATGTGCTCCTAACATTTCTCAGTTTGCCTTCATGTTGGAGATCACAGCAAGTTTTGGACATTGAGTTATAAACAGAAGTGAAGATCAGGCGCTCGCTCTCTCTCTCTCTCTCTCTCTCTCTCTCTCTCTCTCTCTCTCTCTCTCCCACACACACACACGAAGGCCAGGAAACGCACCCTTATCAAGAACCAAATGTGTGGACATTTACAACTTCAGCATCTTCCACTTCCCAATTTCCCAGAATTCTGAGTGATCAACATGTGTAGTTAGCTATGGGGAGCATTTTTTGAGCATGGCCTGTGCAGAGATGGATTCTTCCAGATAAAGTAGCAGCCAGATGAAAGAAGAAGGCCATCCAACTGTGAGGAGACACAGCCCCTGTGCTCTGCCCCTGGGATTTCATTGTGTCTTCTGTCACAGCAGCAACATCTCTTGTTTATAAAATAATGCAGATAACACTGAGAGCATAGGATTGTTATCATTAGAACTGAATTCAATATCGATGGTTAAAAGTCACGTATGCATTCTTCATCAAGTAATGCAGTTCAGTTGACCACATGCACTACTTGGCTGGCACTGTGCCAGAGGCGAAGCAGGGCCCTGCCCGCAGGGACATTGCAATCTCTCATGGGAGATGTGTAAGCTGAGATATTGCTACTTAACGTGGTCAATGCATAATTATGGAGGGTACAGTCAGTGGAAAGTTTTGTTCCTGAAGGTAAACAGCCCTATAAAAACAGCACAGGTATATTTTGAAGAATAGAGAGCATTTATTGGGTTAAATGAGTTGGAGTGGTCAGCCTAGGTGCGAGGGGGTTGAATATAAATGATGGGATATGCCATGCAGCAGAGGGCCCTTTACTGGTCTTTAGAACATTCATGAAGAACTAGACTCCACTTTGTCTGGGAGACAGGTCAGTCTGCGTGAGCAGCCAGGGGTGGAGTGAGGGTCTGGGAAAGCATGAGGGGCTTATTTGCTCTTGGTAAAGCAAAGTCTGGTTTTGATCTATTTAAAGCTATGAAGGAATGTCATGTTCTCTTGGAACTGAGCTGTGGCTCGAATAGTAAGGAAAAAAAAAAAAAACAACCTAAGCAAGAGTGTGAGGCCCTGAATTCAAACCCCAGGACTAGCATTAAAAGAAAGGAAAACAAGAAGGAAAGAGAGAGGAGAAAGTAAAGAAAGAAAAAGGAATATCACATTCTCTTTGTAATCATCTGTGCCAATGCAGGTACTATGAGCTCCTAGGGGCAGGGACCTATCAGCTGGATTTTTCTGAACATAGGTCCTAGCACACAGCTGGACCCCCACAAATGCCTCTTGAATCAAAGGGACATACCTCCTCCTTCTCCCTCCCTGTAGCCTGGTCCCCTCCTGAATGTGTCTTCAGGGGTGGCATACTCATCAATCTCCAGGCTGAATCTGTCACCTGACCTGGGGCCTCTGGGAGATGCAGTGCACAGCGCCACCCTGAGGTCATAACTAGAAACTGCATGTTTTCTGTGTGTTCTCAGTCCCAGAGCTGAAGGAAACCCAGGAAGGTCATGCTCAGCCCCATACACACCTACCTTCTACAAAGTCTCCAACAATAACCACAGTTATTTTGGCCTTGATTCTTTAAACCTCTCCTTTCCAAGGGATTATTAGTGGCAGGTCACATATGAGAGATAAGGGGAGCAAGATAGGATGTGGTAAACGCTCATCAACAGCGTGTGGGTTAAGATGCTGACAGATGTTGGATGTCCCTCTACTGCTCCCAGCTGTATGGTCTTGGGCAGTTACTGCCTGTCACTGAGCCTCAGTTTCTCTTTCCACAAAATGAAGGTGATAGAGAATTGCAATAAGGATTAAAAACAAACCTTACAAAAATAAGCTAAAGTACCATGGCTAGCACACAGCAAGTTTACAACAAATAAACACAAAGCTTTTAGACTGATGTTACTCCATTTGAGTCTCGCTTCAAGATGGCGAGGTGTACATTAATATTATTTTTCATTCCACAGCCAGGCACCAGGGGTTCATAACTATAATCCTAGCTATTCAGGAGGCTGAGATCTGAGGATCATGGTTCAAAGCCAGCCTGGGCAGAAAAGTCCATAAGACTCTTATTTCCAATAAACTATTCAGAAAAAGTGGCACTGTGCCTAAAGTGGCAGAGTGCTAGCCTTGAGCATAAAGAGGCTCAAGGTCAGTGCCCAGGTCTTGAGTTAAAGCCCAGAACTCACACACACACACACACACATACAAAGTCACTTCCATTATATTGAGGAGAACACTGAGTGTCAGAAAACTTAAGAACTTGCTCAAAATCTCTTAACAGAACTTGAAGCCCAGCCCACTAAAAGAAGAAAGGCCCAGGGAAAAGATACTGAGGGATACTGGGGAGGTCAAGAAAGGAAAGGAGATGCAGAACTTGACCCGTTATGGAATGAAGCAGCTGAGCGACTGCCAAACTTTACACCACATCCTGTCCTTGGTGCTCAGCTCCCTCCGTGGCCAAATGAAGCTGGAGGTCAGTGAAGACACCTGCTCAGCGCCTTTGCCATTCCACAGCCTGTGCCTCACACATGCTGGTGGATGTTACCACTTGCCCACAGAGACCTCTCATAGGAGGTAGAAAAAGCCCAGAACTCTGCCCTGGAGGGTGACAGATGGAACAAATAACACCCTGTGAGATCACATGAATAGGAGATTAACATTAATTCCCAGTTGGGACTGGCTGTGCCCACAAATTCCTGCATGGGGGCGGGGCAGTGTGGCAGGCCAGACAATGCAGGCCCAGGAGCGAGGGGAGAACCATTGGCCTTGAAGACCCACCCTGCAGGGCGAGAGGAGAACCCATGTCTCCAGGGAACCCTCAGTTCAGAAAGGGAGTGCCAGACATTGTACCCGCTCCTCTTCCAGCAGGAGACTCTGTGTGTGTGTGTGTGTGTGTGTGTGTGTGTGTGTGTGTGTGTGTGTGTGCACGCACGCACACATTATTGTCTTGCCTTTGGCTGATGCTCTCAATATGAGCCGCCAACTGAGAGACGTCATCGTGGCCTTTCATACACGCCTAACGAGGGCAAGATGAATGGGGTGGGTGGAGCTCAAGTCATAAATATCAGCAGCATATCAGGGCAAAATGAGAGAGAAAAGCAAAGGATATAAATCTATCAGGACTCCTGGGCCATCTTTCTGAGAAAAACAGGATGAGAAAGACCAGATTGTTGTGACAGACCTAGGGCCAAAAATCCTTGATGCTCTTTACATGGCACCAAAACACGAAGCTGCTGACCTTGAACTGCCTAAGGACAAGTCTACGTCTGACGCCTGTGTACATCAGACCCTCGGGCGGCCAGCACAGAACAACCAACACATTTGTGATGTTGAATGAGTGACAGGATGCCAGTGGGGTTATGCGATAGAGCTCAGACTCTGAAGGGAGCTGACTCAGGCCTAAACCAGAATCCCTGCCTTACCAGCAAATCAGTCTGAAGATAGTAAGATTTTAGTATGATGGTAACTCTCACATGGAAAACTACACAATGCCATGATGTGTGGCAGGTGCTTGGCGCCCCCTGCTGTCCATTACTGGTAACTGACTGACAAGACGGAACTGCACAGATCCATTCCGCGTGTCAAGGCGGTAGAACTGTTTTGTCTTGTTTTTAACCTTACTTGGGGAAAGGTTGCAGAACCATAGACAACCATGATGAAGGAGGTCTCGTGCTGGGGCATGGGGCACCCCAGTAGAGGTGGATGCTCCCCTGTACTTCCTGCTCCCCACACCCCTTCAGTCTAGGAACATGTTTGCTAGAAACTTGTTCTGCTTAGGACACCAACTTCCCCAACTCAGACCAGGACCGCCTCAGCCCCCATGTGAGGCAGGGAGGCACAGCATCAGACAGCTGTGTGTAAATGGAGCTGGCCCTGGAAAAGGAAAACCCCAGATCGCAACTCACTGGCGCAGGCTGAAGGCCAGCTTCCTCTGTCAGCCGTTTACTTCTCCGTAGGGGAACACTGGGGTGAGTGACAAGACTGCCAGGGAAAACCCAGCTCTGCTCTTAGTGAAGAATAGCTCCTGTGCCTTGCTCCATGAGGGTTCTCTAAGGAATCCTTCCCTGCCCTCTTCACCTCTAGCCTGGGGTTGGGGAGAGGTGCTCTGGGCCGTTGGCCTCCACTCTGCCCCTGGAGACAGCTAGTGCCCTGCCCCCTGGGATTTCCCCCTCAGGAGACTGGGTGTCTCCACAGGTGCCCCAGCACCGCCTGGACCAGGGGACTGAAGCTGGTATTGACCCTCACAGCTCATGCTTGATGTAGACCGACTCCAGGACATCTGAGACCAGAGGCCAGCAGACACCGGCTTCTCTTAGTAGCTCCCTCAACCCCATCATCAACAAGCAACACCCAAGAGCTGGGACCTGGCAGCTGAGACACAGGGCCCCCAGTGCCCCTTCCCCCTTCCCAGCTACACACAGCTCTCAGCAGCCAAGTGGGAAGCGTTAAGAGCTCTAGGGTATGGAAGAGATGCCATAGTTACCTAAAGTGGCATCTGCTAATGTTGAAAGAAAGACAAGGTCCTGACCAGAATATTCAGTAGTCAATGACCAGAAACTAGGCCTGCCTGTGAGAGAGGAAGAGAAAGAGAGACAGAGACAGAGAGAGGATAAAAGAAAAAGGAAGAAGAAAGGAAAGAAGGGAGGGAGAGAGGGAAGGAAAAAGAAAGGCCTAGAATCTAGCTCTATTCTAAAAACAGACAAACTCTTTAGGCCCTAAATCATACCACCCCAAGACCTGTGAATTTCAAATTTATGAAAAGCCAGTGCCAAAAGTATCAGAAACTCAAATAGAAAACCAAAACAAAAGATGGCCTCTCCTGGCTCCTCGTGGCCTTAGACACAACCCCACTGAATCACGCAGGGAACTCTGGGAAGCCCCAGCTAGAGGGCCGCCCTGCTGAACTGCAATCTCCCAGGGGCTCCAGACCCTGCGTGTTGGCAAGCACCAGGGCTGCTCTGGCTACACTACCCATGGCTCCAGTGTTCGGGAGTCACCTGGTGATCTTGTTCCTGTGGGGTCTCCTCCAGGCCTGGGGGGCCGGGGGTACTGGAGAGCCTGAATTCCTGTTGTCGAGGTTGCTGCGCCCAGGATGACACATTGGTCAGACCGTTCTCCAACCTCCCCTAGCTTAGTGAGAAACTGGCAGAGACATGGGGGAGCCCAGAAAAGAATTGCAGCCTTGCAAGACATTAAAAACAAGGCAGGTGGGAGAGGACAGAAGGGCAGCTGCTGTTCCCTGGTGACTGACAGGTACACAAGGGAAAGACGTCCACACTGCGCAGGCGCCTGCGTGACCTGAGCTCGGCAGCTGGACCATCGCTGCCCACACTATGGCAAGATGGATGTGAGAATATACACCCGCTGCCGGCACCCGCTCTAGAGGAACATCCTGACACTGCACCTCGCTACCTCCAGCCCACGTACACACACACATACACACACACACACACACACACACATCGCCTTCCCACTCCTGGGGCTCTCACTGGCTTTCATGGGGGGCTCAGGGAGCAGGCTCAGATAAACAAGTATCTGTGCAAACCCAGAGACGCCAGAACCCTTCTGGAGCAAGTGAGGCCTGTAGGAATGGGAGCTGAGAAAGGAAGATTTCCCTCCTCTGAGCCTCCCATAAACAAAGTGGAGGTACACCCCATTCCTTGGAGGGTTCTGATAGTAGGAAGCTCATCAGGTCCTGTGAGACATGGGGGGTGGGGAAGAGGAAAACTAAAGAAAGCAAGCTTGTTTAGAGGAGGGGTAAAAGCAAAGTTCATAAATGACTTCCTAAACACAAAGGGTGGCTCTCAATGTTAGCTGACAAAAAGAATGTCTGGGCATAGGATGACTCTGGCACTAACTGGGCATTTTGACTGTCAAGGTCAAGGTCAAGGTAGAGGTGAAATCACCAGCTTGTGATGGAGGGGCAGATTCAGTGGGGATGAGGTGGATGGAATTCACTCAAGATAAAAAGCTTTCAAAGTTGCTTCTGCTCTAGGTGCCTTTTAAAAGTTACTAAGCACTTCAAACTAACAAGGATCTGCATCCAAAAGGGACTACTACTTGATCCGTGACCTCATCCATGTCCCCACGGCAAGGACAAATACAACTGAATTACATTTTGATTCTGATGGGATTTTTCCAGAACTGCTATTTACTTGTGTCTTGGCACCATCTAGTGTTAAATTTGGTCATTGCAACATATGCCCCACATGCAGTAAAACTAGTTTAATACAAACCCCTCTTGCTAATGTATCGATTTTTTTTAAAAAAGTGTTAAACGTAAGTTATGAGTAAAGCACTGTGTCAGAATCTGGGGTAAAAGAATAATCAAAGAATGTATGGTCTTACATTCCTGAGGTTCGCAGACTAATAATGGAATCGACAAGTCAACACACACAAACTCTAGGTTCTGATATATAATAATTAATACTCATCATTGTATATATAATGGGACAGAGGAAAATGTAGTACTAAGGACAAAATTCAAGGCCTCACACTTTGTCTACGCCCTCTGCCCTTTTGCTTTTAGTTTTTTCCGAGAGGATCTCACACTAACTTTACACAGGGTAGACTCAAACCATGATCCTCCTGTTTTCACTACCAGAGTAGCTGGGATAACAGGTGTGCACCACCATACTAGTACCCTATTTTAAATAGGGTAGCAGAGAAAGCCTCTTAGGCAATGTGAAAATCAAGCTCCAAGGATGGGATATCAGGGTGAGCATATTCCATTACGGCAGAACACAGCACAAACCAAAACCTGGAGGGGTCAAGGGCTCATCTGATACAATGACTGAAAGACCATTGTGTTCCAAGCACAGCGAACCACAATGAGTGGAGATGAACTAGGAGTACCACATCTGTAAACAACCTTGAAATGCACAGAGGTGGTGGCGGGGGCGGGGGGGGGGGGGGGGGGGGGAGGCAGGCTCTCTCCAGAACAGTACCTGGCTAAATTTAAATATTTTTTAAAGTGAGAGATGTGAGCCGGTGGCTTACACCTGCAATCCTAGCTACTTAGGGGGCTGAGATCCGAGGACTGCGGTTTAAACCCAGCCTGGTCAGGAAAGTCTGTGAGACTCTTATCGCCAATTAACCACTCAAAATCTGGAAGTGGAGCTATGGCTCAAAGGGACAGCACCCAGGTCCTGAGTTAAAGTCCGACAGAAGAAGAAGGAGGGAGGGGGAAGAAGAGGAGAAGGAGGAGGAAGAGAAAGGGGGAAAGAGGAACTATTTTGATGAGCACTTGGCTGTCAGCTCAGCTCCAGAGCACACCAACCAAGGACACCCAGGAAGAGTGGTGTGCCCTAAAACCCTTCACCACCCTGCAAGGCTCCCCACTCTTCACTGCTTCTCTCACTAACTACACCGGCTCCTCAATTTAAGAGGGGCATACTGTTTTCAACCTAGGCTAGAGTCACTAGGGCCAGGTGCCAGTGGCTATTGCCTGTAATCTTAGCTAATCAGGAGGCTGCGTTCAGATCAAGTTTTGAAGCTAGCCCCCAGCCAAGTCCAGGAGACTCTTATCTCCAATTAACAGCCGTAAGCAAAGAAGTTAGGGACAGCACCCAAGCCCTGAGTTCAAGCTTCAGTACTGATGCACTTGCACCTGTACACACACACACACACACACACACACACACACACACACACACACACGGAGGAACATCCAGATTCCGGCCCTGACCAGTTCCGTTTGTATCCCCAGGGGTGGGCACTCCACCACTGGTGTTTTAGGAGCAACCTGAGTATTTCCACTGTTTTCCTTCCCAGGCCGCAGCCCTGCTCCCAGTCACCCAGCCCTACACACGCACTCTCATTAAGTTTACACCCGCACATTTCACATTACAGTCGCACAGAAGCTAGTTTTATACTAGCCAAGAAGCCTGCTAAGGGGACAGGAGTTACGGACTTCTATGGCATCCTGACTCATTCATACTTTCCAAGGTCAGAGGGACCAAGGACCCAGACCTCTAAGGTGGTAGTTCTTAACTCAAACTGTACAACATGACCACTGAAGAAGCCTTTAAGAAATACCTTGCCAAGCGCCAGTGGCTCACACCTGTAATCCTAGCTGCTCAGGAGGCTACTCATAGAATCATAGTTCAAAGCCAGCCCAGGCAGACAAATCTGCGATACTCTTATCTTCAATTAAGCAACAAAAAGTCAGATGTGTGCATGATAAATTATACAGGCCCTAGGCATTCACACACCGTGAGAACAGAGGATATTCTTAGGGAAGGAACACAGAGGTGCAATGTTTATATGCCTCTGATCATATAAAATAATACTGCATTTTTTTTTTAAGTCAGAAGTGGAGGTGTGGCTCAAGGTCAGTGCCCAGGCTCTGAGTTCAAGCCCCAGGACTGGCACTAAAACAGTGGGGGGAAAAAACACCACTCACCACTAAGTATAATCCCCTGAAAGAATCATTTCTCTGTCTTAAAATAATTCCAGTGTGTAATTGGTCTTACTGTTCAGCTCACAACTACCTTCTTTTGGGGGAAAGGGGTGTGTGTGTGTGCATGTGCATGCCAGTACTGGGGTCTGAACTTGTGGCCTAGCACTCTACCACCTGAGCCACACTTCCACTTACACAGCTTTTTACTAGTTAATTTGAAATAAGTCTTGTGGACTCTCCTGCCTGGGCTTGCTTCTAATTGCAATCCTCAGATCTGAGCCTCCTAAGTAGCTAGGATTACAGGCATACGCCACCAGTGCCAAGTGTCCTTTACACACTTCCTGATTTGGTAGGTGCAAGTCACCTCAACAGGACAGGGCTATGGCTTCCTTACTTGGTAGCTTTGTGGCCCTGGTACAGTCCTAGGCACCTGGCAGAATCAAAATGAGCACATTAAGCAATTCAGTTGCTGTGAAGGGAAAACCATCCCAAGTCTTTCTCGGCAGAGATAGGGATTCTTCACTGCACGTAAGCGCAGACTGTTTTCCAAGTATAGTCTACAAAACTAGTGTTCTCTGGACAACTGGTATGGAAAAGGGAAAAAAAGGTGTGAGTCTGAAAACCAGACCTGTTTGCTTGCAGACATGCTGAACCCTGGCTGTAAACGCTCACTGTGAAGCTCCAAGAGGAAGCTGTGGGGGAGAACTCTTCCTCAACTCATTGAGCCAGGAAACGCCTTCTTCCAGGGACCAAAGCTCCCAGACATACTCTGTGGGAGATGCTGGTCCATCCTTTCATTGCATGCTGCTTGGTGGGCCCCACCAAGCAGAGGGGCTGCAAATGTGCCCTGTCCCCTGGAATGAGGGAAGGGGACTACATGGCATGCTCAGACTTGTCATCAAGACTGCTCAGGCACAGATGAAGTAGCTTAGAGCCTAGAAAAACAAATGAGAAGTGGTCCAATAAATATCCACAAGTGAACATCAGGTGACATTTTCATTTATTCTGTTTGCAGACTCCATGTGGTTACACTCTTTCAGCTGATTTGGGTTAGACACAGATGCTCAGAGGCTGGAAAGAAGAGAAACACCAGCCATCTCCTTGGCTCAAGGCGCTCCCTGACTACTGGATGGCCCGCTGTGTCTCTCCGTGCCAGAGGCCTCTCCTGTGAAACGCTATGGTGAAAACCCAATGCATTGACATGAAACAATGCCTCACTGCACATTTACACTAAGTAATCCCACTCAGACTCTGCTAGAGATTGATGCGTTTCCCCACTTGAAGAAAAGGTACAATGATGAGCGCACTCTTTCTCTGGGGCAGAATGAGGTTTCTTCTCTGCCCCTCTCCAGACTTCCTGGATGATGTTGGCACTAGTGCTGGACACAGGGCCAGTCAAGGCCCTTGCCAAATGTGTCCCAAATACCAAAACCACAAAGGGCTGCTTATAAAGGAGTTTCAGCAGCACAAAGACTTACAACATCCTATACACTATGACCTACTTCCTACACACTCACCATGCACATTATCACATGAAAGCTTCCAGAAGTCCTTTCATAAAGAAACGCTTAACTCTGCTTATTAAGCCAGAGGATCTCAAATCAACCTGACCTAGAAAGGCTTTATTCCTAGGCAATACATTTCACAGAACATCTTTGCATAAATGCTCCTTTATGGCTTTCAGCTATTCTTGGCAGAAACAAAAGCTAAAAGTTTTTATATAAAAGAATTTAAGTAATTACTAGGATTATACTCTGGGCAACAAAAAAGTCAAAGGAGCATAATATCACAAAGCCTCATTTTAATTCTGGCCCAACACTTTTGTGATACACTGAGCTGCCTGGAAATGAGAATCTTCTTTCCTTAAGGCATAAGGATGTTCATTTGCTGATTTCTGCACACAATTAAGCGCGACCCATAAAAGACCTAAGTAGTTCCATTTCCTCTTCAGTAACAATCAAGTCATTAAACAGCTACTGCAATTTATCACGAGTATAAGGCTTTTCAAAGAGACCCCACAGCTCTTCATTCCTAACTAAAACAGAAAAAGGGAGAGGGACAATAAATGATAGAGTCTCTGATACTGTTCAGCAAAACCAAGAGATCATAAAAGCATCTGGCTATACCTGCCAAACAATTTTACGGTGCTACAAGGACAAGGAAAGATGGAAACAAATGAGATGATTGAAACAGTATAAACATTTCATTATTTGCATAAAGTGTGCTTTTTTATTCTTATTTCTAAGGAATGACACATGATATTTTGAAATTGAAGGGAAGGCAGACTCTCCCACTGTGACTTGGCAAACAGAGCTACCATCCATCAATCGATCAACTGATCAGTGTTCACAAGCAGTGAACCAGTCACACCTCGATGGTAATTCTTGCAAATCGGTACTGCAGAGAGCCAGGCGGCCTGAGCAGCACCAGGCCCCTTGTGGCTGGTGGCTGGCTGCACAGCATGTCTAGCAAGCCTGTCACGCTCACAAAGCCCAGGGCTTCTCCATGGCCAACAGCCATGGAAAAATCTCCCTGAGTGACGAAGCCAAGGAGGACCCTGGAACAGTGTGAAATCACACCTGGGAGGGGGCCTGACCACAAGCCCAACGTCAGAGCCTCCTGCACAGGGGCCTCCACAACCTCGGCAGGAGCGAGTCCTCCGTCCTGCCTCCTCACTATTTTCTTCTTCTCCTTTTGCTTTACAATCTTCCTCTTGAATGGATCGTTGTGTCTGGGCTCCTGGGGCCCACAGTAGTGGCGATCCTGCCTGAGCTGAAGCAAGTCTTCCTCGGCTGGGACACAGATCATGGTGTGTGGCTCTGGGCTGCCTTTCTGGAGGAGGGACAGGTGGACCCATACCAGGGCCCTGGGGAAGAGGTCCAGGACAGACAGGCAAGCCTCTCTACTCAGTTCTCGCTGGCTTCTGCCAGGAGCCCACTGGGCTGCCCGGCTGTTCGCAGAGCTGGGCCCACACCAAGCTGACAGTTGCTTCAGTAATTTTCTACTCCTATGTAAAACCAGAGACATACATTTTAGGATAGTTTATTCAAGGAAGAAATGTACAATTAGAAGATAAGGTGGGATGTAGAATGTGGCTTAGCGGTTGAGCGCTTGCCTAGCATGCATGAAGCTCTGGGTTCGATTCCTCAGCCACACAAACAGAAAAAAGCCAGAAGTGGTGCTCAAGTGGTAGAATGCTAGCCTCAAGCAAAAAGAAACCCCCAGAAGCAGTGCCCAGGCCCAGAGTTCAAGCCCCAGGTCCGACAAAAAAAAAAAAAAAAAGATAAGGCATTGCTACAATTAATTTTTTCATACTACATGTGGGCAAGTATCAAAACTATAATTTTTAAAAAACTAAAAAGATTCCTTCATATATTTTAGTAAAAGTATTTTCCTTCTTATGTGTCTGCAATACTGAAACTAAAAGATTAAAGTTTAAGAAGTTGAAGGCAGCTGAGCACTGTTAGTTCACGCCAATCCTAGCTACTCAGGAGGCTGAGATCTAAGAAATAAAGTTTGAGGTCCAGGCAGGAAAGTCTGTGAGATTCTTATTTCCAGTTAATCACCTAAAATCAGAAGTGCTTCTATGGCTCAAAGTGGGAGCATGCTAGCCTTGAGCAAAAAAGGTCAGGGATAGCACCCAGGTCCTGAGTTCAAGGCCCATGACTAAAAAAGAAAAAAAGTTGAAGGCAGGATGTGGAGTGTAATTCAGTGATAAGAGTGCTTGCTGAGCATGAATATGGTGCTGGGTTAATCTCCAGCACTGCAATAATAACAACAATAATAACAGTAATAACTTTATATCATTTGATTATTACTATTATTATCTAAATAAAACTTTCATATCCTGTGAGCTGGTCAAGGCAAAATGTATCCAGAAGTTGCCTATACTTACCTAAGCACACAGAGTTGACTATTGATGGCAGCAGTCTGGTTCTCGCCAGGACTCTGGTCTGGAACCTTTTCCCCCACTCCCTGGTCCTGACACTCAGTGTCCATGGTCTCTGGCTCGCTGGGGTCACGTGTGGATGAGCCTGCTTCATCTGAGATCTGCGGAGCTTGCTCAGGCGTGGCAGCGTGCGGCTCCCCGAGTCTTCTTGCATCACCCGCCTCTCTACTGAGAGCTACAGGAGATGTGTCTCGGGCCTGGACTTTGGACTCCCAGTCCTGAGTCAACTGTTCCCAGGGACAGTGGAAAGGTGCCAGTGTGCCAAGCTTAACATAGTTGGCACGTTTGGCAGGAGGGCGTCTGATAAAAAAAAACAAAGAAGAGAACGCATTTTGAACTGAAGAATGGACAATTAAAATAATTATGGCCACTTATACATGTTTAAGCAATAAACACAGAAAAAACTTTCCAAGAAATGCTTAATAAAGAACAATAGTTATCTCCATATCCAAGCTTGTTTTCTTTGGTCTTAAAAAATACCAATAAAGCATCCAGGTGTTGGTGGCTCATACTTACAATCCGAGTTACTAGGCTGAGATCCGAACATTGGGGTTCAGAGCCAGCCCAGGCAGGAAAGTCTATGAAACTCTTATCTCCAATTAACCACCAGAAAACTGAAAGTAGAGCTGTGGCGCAAAGTGGTAGAGCTCTCACCTTGAGAAAAAGCTCAGGGACAACACCCAGGCCAAGTACAAGCCCCATGACTGACAAAATAAAACAATACAGTGGCTAGGCATCACGTCTGTAATCCTAACTACTCAGGAAGCTGAGATCTGAGAATCAAGGTTTGAAGCCATCTACAGCAGAAAAGTCCTTAAGATTCTTGTCTCCATTTAGCAACAAACAAAAAACTGGAAGTGGAGCTGTGGCTCAAGTGAGGGAGTGCCAGTCTTGAGAGAAAAAGCCAAGTAAGAGCATGAGGACCTAAGTTCAACTTCCAGTACAAAGAACAATTCAACAAGCAGGACTGGGAATCAGTGGTAGAACACTCCATCGTATATAGTAAGCCTGTCTCCAACTCCAACCCCAATACACATGCAAAAAAGAAACAAAAATAAAGGGTCAGATACATGTCCAAAGAATAAGCAGCAGCAAGGTACAAATAGAAATAAATAAAATCAACTAGCTAACAGAACATATTTAAACCAATAAGATACCGTTTTTCACCTACCATCTGATCTATTATTAAAAGGGCCCAGGGTGGTAAGAGCAAGGGAAACATAGCATCCTAAGTACTGAATCCTAAATGCAGTACTCAGCAACTAAACAGCAAGAGCCTTTTTTTTTTTTTTTCTTTTTGTTGGTCATGGGGCTTGAACTCTGGGCCTGGGCACTGTCCCTGTGCTCTTCAGCTCAAGGCTAGTGCACTGCCACTTAAGCCTTAGCACCATTTCCAGTTTTCTGCTGGTTTATTGGAAATAAAAGTCTTACAGACTTTCCTGCTCAGCCTGGCTTTGAACCATAATCCTCAGATCTCAACCTCCTGAGTAGCTAGGATTATAGGCATGAGAAACTGGTGCCCAGCAGAACCTTTTCTTTAAAACCAGATATATCAGCTGGGTGCAGTGGCTCATGCCTATAATCCCAGCTACTCAGGAGGCAGAGATTGAGAAGATCATGGTTTAAAGCCAACTTGTGCAAAAAGTTAGTGAGATCCCCCAGCCCCACTACAGTCAGTAACTGTGCAAGGTGGCATGGACTTGTCATCCCAGCTACTCAGAAAATATATATTGGAGAAGCTGAAAACAGAAAAAAGAGGATCATAGTCCAGGCTGGGTCCAGGCAAACAGCAAAACTCTCCAAAAAACAGGAAAAGCTTTTGGACTATAGATGTGGCTCAAGTGGTAGCGCTTCTGCCTAGCAAGACCTGAAGTTCAAAATATTTACAATTTGTCTCTCCTCAAATCTGACAACCCAGATATAGTGGCTGACACCTATAATCCCAGATACTTGGGAGGCTTGAAGATCAAGGTTAACCTGGGCAAAAGACTTCATCTCAACCAATAAAAAATTTGGCACAGTGGTGCACCCCTGTCATCCCAGCAAAGTAAGAAGCATAAATGGGAGGATCAAAGTCCAGCCTGGCTTGGGCAAGAAAGTGAGACCCTATTCAAATAACAACAGCAAAAAAAAAAAAGCACAAGAGACTGAGATGTGGCTCAAGTGGTAAAGTACATGCATAGCAAGTGCAAAGCTGAATTCAAATTCCAGAACTACAAAAACAAAAAGAAAACAATAACCAAAAAGGAAAAAGCAATAACAAAAAAACCAAAAACCCTGCCAACTCCTTTCCCCTTCTTACAAACAGCTTGTAACCTCACCACTTTGTTGACTAAGAAGATATAATCAAGAGTGCTCCCCATCTTCTCATCAAACATCTGCCTACATTTGTATCAAACTTCAGGGGTCTCTCCCAGCCTATTAAAATGGAAGAACTGACCCCAGGTGTATCAGCTACCACCCCTTCACCTGGACACTGGACCTCAGTCCCTCTTCCCTGCTTAAGGCCTTCGCTCTTGAATTTCAGCCTCCCTACTTGATCCGAGAGCCCCATACCAGCCTGGAAACATGACTCCACCAAGAATAGAGACTCAGTCAATCTTGTCCTTGCTATAGCCCCAGAGGTTAGAATCGTTTCTAAGTAAAATATATGACAAAGGGATGAATAAGTCAGACAAGCATTCAGAGATATTTATAAGGAGATGTTCAGAGCAGCACACAGCAAGAAATCAGAAATAACCCAGAGGGCCATTGATAAAATTCCACCCTACAAATCCCAAAGAATCACTCAGAGTTCTATTTGGGAGCTGGCAAGCTATGACTCACAGGACAAATCTTGCCTGTGTTCTATTTCAGTACAACTTGTAAAGCTAAGAATGATTTTTATATTTTTAAATGGTTGAAAAGAGCATAAGAATAATATTTCATGACACATGGAAATTTCATGAAATGCAAATTTGAGTATCCATAAATACTGCAATTAGAAGACGGCCACCTTCACTTGTTTCTAGGACATCAGTGACTGTCTCATGCCACAGTGGCAGGGCTGAGTTGTCACCGAAACATGGTCCACAAAACCTGAACCGTTTAGCATTTGGCTCTGGACCAAAGAAGGGCACTAACATGCAGTTTTGAGTCCTATTTATTGATGTGGGAAATTAGCCTCAATGCATTGTTAAATGAAAGGGGCAGGTTCCAAATTAGTTTATTTTTTTAAAAAAACTTGTAACTATGATAACTATGCATACATTATAAAGTCTAAATAGCTGGGCACTGGTGGCTCACACCTATAATCCTAGCTACTCAGGAGGCTGAGATCTGAGAATCATGGTTTGGAGCCAGACTAGTAGGAAAGCTCATGAGACTCTTTATCTCCAATTAACCACTAAAAAGCCTCAAGTGGAGTCATGGCTCAAGAGGTAAAACACTCTCTTTTTTGCCTTAAGGAAAAAAAAAAAACAAAACAAAACCTCAAGGACAGCACCTAGGCCCTGAGTTTAAAAAAAAAAGAAAGAAAGAAAAATAAAAACACAAAAGCCCAGTAAGGAAATAAGTACTATCATCAGTTATTCAGCAAACACAAAAGGACTTGACTGTCAATATGAACATATAGTAAAGGACTGCTGTCCTGGGGCTAGGAAGGTGGCTCAGTGGTAAGAGTGCTTGCCTCCCATACGTGAGGTCCTGGGTTCGATTCCTCAGCACCACATAAGCAGAAAAGGCCAGATGTGGCACTGTGGCTCAAGTGGTAGAGCGCTTGCCTTGAGCTGAAGAGCTGAGGGACAGTGCCCAGGCCCAGAGTTCAGGCCCCACGACCGGACCCAAAAAAAAAAAAAAAAAAAGCCAGATGTTGTAATGCATATCTGTAATACCAGCATTGAGGAGGCTGAGGCAAAGGATCAAGAGTTTGGGGCCAGCCTGGGCTATATAGTAAGACCCTGTTTTTTTTTTGGGGGGGGGAAGCTAGCAAGGTGACAATCCAGGAATGCATCACCATGTATACACTCCATCGAGTATCTATCATTCAGCTAATGGTTGGGAAGCCAGACATTGTGCCTGTCTGGTTTCAGCAGCCAACAAAAAGACACAATTCAGCCTTTGTGGAGCCCACAGTTAAGGAACTGCAACATTCGATTATTCTCTGGTTCAGCAGAAAGCAATGAAAATTATCAAGGCCTACTGCACAGAGCACTGGCTGGACACTGTAGATGCCACAATAGAGAACAGTGTCTGTGCTTCTAGGAGCCAGCAATGTAAGGGAAGTTCTTAACATTCACATAGAAAGGAGGGAAGGGCCCTCACCCTTTCCTCTCCAATGAAAGACAAAAAGAAAAATGTCTGGATAAATAGATGCTAAAATACAAACACAGTGCTTATCTCGCCGATGGCAGGATTATACCAGTATAGAACGTACTTTACCTATTACCAGAGTTTCATTACTTTTTTGCCTTTTTGGTCACTCCTGGGGCTTGAACTCTGGACCTGGTCCTGTCCCTGAGCTTTTGTACTCAAGGCTTCTACCACTTGAGCTATAGCTCCATTTCCAGCTTTTTGTTGTTAATTGAAGGTAAGAGTCTCACATACTTCCCTGATCAGATTGGCTTCAAACTGTGATCCTCAAGATCTCAACCTCCTGAGTAGCTGGGATTACAGACATGAACTAACAGTGGCCAGTCTACATTTTATAAGTATGTACTACTTAGATAAGAAGTTCCCCATGAGATGGGGAAGGGGTTAGTAGTGAACATCTAGGTTTCTGAAATGCATGTCCACTTTTCAGTTTTCGGTCCACTATCAAAGTCAGCAAATAGCCAAGAGAAAATGCTATAACCTGGGCATGCCTAAACAAGCCAAATATCTCCTGTCCAGGTAACATGTTCTTAGGAACTTCTTGGTAATGCAGCTCAAGGGAAAGTCCACAAAAGCTCCACATTATACACTCAGTCCCCCAAGCCATCCCCACACTGCCAGTCTACATGAACTGGCACCTCTTCTACCCCCTAAGATGCCAGGCAGAGAAAGCAATTTCACCTTTTGTATTTTTCAAGAAAACTCTTAGCTTGCTCTTCAGCATGCAGAACGCCAGCAGGGCAGTCTGGAAAATCTCCTGGGATGTTAGGCAAACTTTTATACTGTGAATGCACCATGGCCTCTTTCAGCCCTCCAACTCTGGCACCTCGATAGATCTGAAAGAAATGTCCAAATTTCCTAACTTAACTGTCATTTACCAACTTATAAGTGACACTGCTTAACTGTCTCTATGAGAAAAATGGGAAACAATCAAATTGCTCATCAAAAGAGAATGAATAAATACAGAGGAACAGTAGTACTACTGTATACATTATAATATCTATGTGTGTATATGTGCTGTTATATACACACACACATATATATATGAATATATGTAATTACCATACAATATAAATGTGAATTAAATGGAGCTTCAACAATCAAGAGTTTACCAAGCGAACACACCAAGTTGCAAAAGCATGCATACAGTTTGCTATATAGCTTAAAAAGATGTCCAGCTGGGTGCCAATGGCTCATACCTGTAATCCTAGCTACTCAGAAGGCCATGATCTGAGGATCATGGTTTGAAACCAGTCTGGGCAAGAAAATCCATGAGATTCTTATCTCCAATTAACCATCAAAAAGTTAGAAATAGAGTTGTGGCTCAAGTGATAGAGTACAATCCTGAGCATAAAAGCTCAGGGATAGAACCCAGGCCCTGAGTTCAAACTCCAGGACTCACATACACACACACACACAAAGCTGTCCCATGTCCAATGTACTGTGGAGTATGAATATTTAATTCAGTTATAAAATATGCACTTTTAGAAAGGAGGAAGATAGGACTGGAAAGAGGCACTAGAACACTACCAGTGAACCCAATCTCTCTTAAGCTGAAGGGCACACAGGCATTCATTATATGACTATCATCTGCTTCAAACATAGTATAATAAAAAAAATTAAAATCTTCCCACTTCTAAATGATTAACTAAATGCCCCTCACACTAGGCATAATTGCTACAAAGATATCACTTGCATGAATCTAATAGCCTAAAATGCTGTTTATGATATCTAGCATTAAAGTAATATTTAAACTAACCAGAAAAATATACGTAAGATTTTAATAAAAAATTTTAAGTGCCATTTTTAGTACCATATGATTGTAGTTAATATTAACATTTTAAAGCCAGAAAAGTAAATTCTATACATTTATAAAGGCTGCTTTAAAAGTACAACAAATTTCTTACTGGGTGCTGGTAGCCCATCCTGTACTCTTGTCAGGAAGCTGAGATCTGAGGATTGTGGTTCGAAGCCAGCCAAGGCAGGAAAAGTCTGTGAGACTCTTAACTCTAATTAACCACCAAAAAGCCAGAAGTAAAGCTGTGGTTCAGGTGGTAGAGTGCTAGCCTTCAGTACAAAACCTCAGGGAGAACACTCAATCCCTGAGTTCAAGCCCCAGGACTGGTACAAAAGAAGAAAAACTATAACAATTTCTTAAGGTTGAAAATTGAATGTTTTGTTGCTACTATTACAAAATCACTTCGAAACCTCTAAAACTTCCAAACTAGAATCTAAAAGGAAAGGTGGGCAAGTGTACAGGGGTGGGTGGGTATGATGAGTGTATGATGTAGGTATATAAGGATATAATGCAGTCGATTTGTACCACTGCTGTGTTAATAATTATAACAATACAACTAAAATAAAATGCCTAGGGGAAAAACTCTCAAATTTTCAAAATATCTCAGCATAGGCCTTATTAATGAGAATCTGGTTCTAGGGACAACAAGTATGGAGTATCCTGTATCCAGAATTCGTTTTTAGGCTGGAAATGTGGCTTTAGTGATAGAGCGCTTGCCTAGCATACATGAAGCCCTCGGCTCACTTCCTCAGTACCACATAAACAGAAAAATCCAGAAGTGGTACTGTGGCTCAAGTGGTAGAGTACTTTCCTTGAGCAAAAGGAGCTCAAGGACAGTGCCCAGGCCCTGAGTTCAAGCCCCAGGACTGGCAAACAAACAAACAAACAAAAAGTGTTTTAACATAACAACTCTTAGTTGGAATCAAAAAAGGAACTTACGAATGGAATCCAGAAAGCCATGCCCCAGCCCTTCGGAAGCAGGATATCCCAGCCGCTTCCCCAGCCCAGCCAGTCTTCACCCGTCACTTTTCCTGGCTGATGAATCAAAAGTATAGGGATCTTGGATTCATGGGGACCTAAAACAAGCTGTGACCCAGGTACCAGCAACTCACTTCTCATCCGGTTTAAATCCTAAAGTGGAAGAAAATAATTCAAGACAAGCAATCCAGTACTAGGAGATCCTACTGGGTCTCTCTCTTCTCTTTAGTTTTAAAAAGGTAAATATTCTTAGGCTGCGAGTATAAGCTCAGGAGGCAAAGTACGTGCCAAGTAGGCACAAGGCCCTGAGTTCGAACTCAGCACTGCCCAAAAAAAAGGGTTCTGAATAAATGTGAGCCATTTTAAGTACAGAGTATTCCTTTTGTAAATTAAAAAAAAAAAAAAAAAAAAAAACTTCTCTACGTAAGAATTTCGATAGAAAACGTCCAATTATCTTCAACTTGCTAAATTTGGGCTAGAATATAACAGATACAAAGTTACAGAATGATACTGTACTTTCTCCCTGTCCCAAAGTCTATTTTTAATTAATTTTTGTATGTGTGTGAACAAGGATAGTGGTTTAAAACGTAATCCCAGGTACACAGAAGGATCTGGTTCAAGGCCAGCCAGAAGTAAGTTAAGACTCTCATCTCAACAACAACAAAAATAGCTGGGCATTGGGGCATGCATCTGTCAGCCCAGCTATGAGAGGCATATGGTTATAGTCAACATTAACATTTTAAAAAAACAAAAAAGTGTAGAAGTTGCTTTTTTATAATAGTGGCTTTTAAATTAAAAGTCCTGACTCTCATTCGAGAGCAATTTCAAATACCAGCTCCTCCATCTAGGAAGTCACCCTTAGTCTCTTAAGTTTGGGCTCAGTCTTCCTTCCTTAGGCTTCCTGAGGACCTTGTACTTAGCCATATCCTACTCTTCTATCCCGGCATCTAGTACAATGCCAGGATCATGGGAGCTAATCATTGTGAAATTTAAATTAAAAACAAACCAAAACAGAATAGGCAGGGCACTGGTGGCTCATTCCTATAATCCTAGCTACTCAGGAGGCCATGATCTGAGAATCATGATTCAAACTAGCCCCAGCAGTAAAGTCTGTGAGACTCTAATCTCCAATTAACCACCAGAAAAACAGAAGTGGAGCTGCGGCTCAAGTGGTAGAGCACTAGCCTTGAGCAAAATAGCTCAGGGACAGTGCCCAGGTCCTGAGTTTAAGCCCCAGAACCAGCATTTAAATAAAAAACAGAACAAAAAAAAAGACTACTTATGGAAAATATTAGGAAGAAAAACATTTCAGTCATGAGTTTATCACTTTGTATTTTTTCTAAAAATCTCTCTTCCCAAAAACAAAACAAAACTACAGTATGGATTACAGAATCAGTAAGCTGCTTGTAAATAAAGTCTATGGCACTTTATAAAGTATAAAATCACTTTTAGCATCTCTAGAATGACGACTTTCACCTGGCATTCATGATTGTAGTAGTAAGCATTACACTACTACAGTTACCTGATCGGAGATTTTATTCTCTGTGGCACTCTTACAGATATCCTGGTTCCAGATAAAGCTATGGGCACATTCCACAGGCACACCCTCCAGAAGCAGCTGTCTAACCTTCTCATTATCTAAGAGGAAAAAAAACAGCCTTCAAACCACATCCTTTCATCAACTGTAGCCATTTCCTACGTTAAAGTAGATTTTTCATGACAAAAAACTGTATTTTACATATATATTATACAGAAGGAGTTACTTGATTAGATTACTCTTACAGTTCCTCTCACAGTCCATGGAATAGCACAGGCTGCTAAAAAAAAATTCCCTTTGCTAGTTACTTCATGTCTAAGATGTAAATATCACAATATTAAGTTGCTCTAAACAACTGCTTAATTCCACTTTTTAACATAATCATCTTCTTCTTCCCCTTAGCTAATTTCTGATGACCTATTTTTAGTGAAATTGTTATTCCTTGCTGTAAACATACATCTTCATTCCTTTGTGATGATTCTCTGTGAAACCTACACCATACTAAAAGTATGCTATTGGAGAAGGGGAAAGACCATTTTCAGTGAAAAACATCTATATTTAAATATTAATATAAAACACTTCCTAGTTGCACTCATTTAATCACTGGGGGAAAAATCTTCAAAATCTAATTTTGTTAAAGAATTTTTAAAAGTACAATTCATAAGTTTTGGCTATGATTCCACAATGCCAACACATAAATGTCACTTAAAAGCACATACCTGGATAGATCTGATGGCTGGAAAAATAGTAATAAGTTGGAAGTGACCAGGCCACAGTGTAACAAAATTCGGTAAGAACAAAGGTGGAGAAAATTAAATTGGTGAACAGATCTGAGAAAAAAGTGGCTCATAAACAGCAAATGCTTCAGTACATTGCTCTTCTTCAAACAGACTCTAACCCATAGGGTCTCCAGTGTCAAAGCTACATGCTTCAAAAGTTCTGCCTGTCTATGAAAATTAAGCTCCATTCCTAACAATCCTGTTCTACCCAGAATGCTTTCCTGTGGAGCCCTGCCACAGACTAGAGGGACAGAAATGAGGTATTGTTCAGCCTGAGATGCAGACAAGAGATGACTTGTATTGAGGGTATAAAGGCACAGGAAAAAGAAAAAGAAAAAAAGAAGCACTAACTTAACTTCAAATTTTTTTTTTTTGGTCGGTTGTGGGGCTTGAACTCTGGGCTTGGGCACTGTCCCTGTCCTCTTCAGCTCTACTGCTTGAGCCACAGCGCCACTTCCTCTTCAAATATTCTAAATGATAGAATACTAACTATTGCTACAGAGTGCTAAGAAAAAAATGAGCTATCAATGCATGAAAAGACACAGAAGAACCATAAATGCATATTAATAAGAAAAAGAAGCCAAAATGAAAAGGCTGTGTACTATATGATTCCAACATGACATTCTGGAAAAGGCAAAATATAAAGACAGTGAAAAGATCAGGGGTTGCAGAGATTTGGCAGGGGAGAAAGATGTACTTTTCAAAGTCATTCTATTTTATAAATATGCAGACCAGATAACTCTAGCATAGGTTTTTTTTTTTTTTCCTACTCAAAAGCAGAAACAAAGGAGTTATGACAAAATGACCATTACTAAAAGGCAACTGTAGCTCTACACTCTAAAAGTACCTGTAAGAACTGGAAAAGGGTGGAAATGATCTCTCACCCAGCCTTCTAACAGTAACTGGAGTCGTCATGCTTAGGGAGCATGCAAAAGTCATATAGCCAGAGTATTTTAAAGACAAAGATGAGAGGAAATAAGCCTATAGAGTATTATAAGTTCAGTATTTTCTTTTTCTCTCCCTCTCACCTTTTCTCTCCCTCCACATTAACTTCTCCTTCCCCTTGCTTTTCTTCTGATGCTAGGGATTGAACTCAGGCCCTCATACATGCTGAGATGTATATTTCCATTGTGTTACCCTGTTGGCCCTCATGTTCAACAGTACAGCAAATTCCTCTCAGGCTGACAAGGACTAATTGAAATAATCAAATCACAGGCTGGGAAGGTGGCTCAGTGGTATAGTGGCTTGCCTTGCATGCATGAGGCCCTGGGTTCGATTCCTCAGTACCATGTAAGCAGAAAAAGCCAGAAGTGGCGCTGTGGCTCAAGTGGTAGAGCGCTAGCCTTGAGCTGAAATGCTCAGGGATAGTGCCCAGGCCCAGAGTTCAGGCCCCATGACTGACCAAAAAAAAAAAAAATAAAGAAGGAAAGAAATATTCAAATCAAAACAAACCAGCAAGTGTTAAGGGCAGCAAGTAAAGCATCAGAGAGTACAGTACAGATTTAGTTTGGAGACTTTTTTGGCTTGTTTTGTTTTTGCAATGCTGGGACTCAACCTCAGGGCCCATGCGTTCTGGGCAATCACACTAGCACCACGCTACGCCCACAACCCAATTCGAATTTTTAAATCTTACTCAGAAAACCAGTTACATAGTGAAAAGATTTGCAAATACATTATGAATAATTAATTCCAACTTAAGCACTAAATGATTGAGTGAACTCTTTCAAAGCATCCCAGAATACATTATCGCTTCAAGTTCTTCAGCTATCTTCTCTTTTACTTATTTATTTTTTTTGGGTCCGGTCGTGGGGCCTGAACTCTGGGCCTGGGCGCTGTCCCTCAGCTCTTCAGCTCAAGGCTAGCACTCTACCACTTGAGCCACAGCGCCACTTCCGGCTTTTTTCTTTTTGCTTATGTGGTGCTAAGGAATCAAACCCAGGGCCTCATGCATGCAAGGCAAGCGCTCTACCACTGAGCCACCTTCCCAGCCCCTATCTTCTCTTTTAAAATCCCTGCAATCTGGAACTACATTTTAGTCTCCTCTCTCCAGCAACAAGGTTTCTGCTACTTTCTATCACAGCTGTTCTTTTCTTTTCTTTCACTTTCAGATAAATATGTGTGTGTACACACAAATATATGTGTACATATATATATATAATCCCCAGTACACACACACATAAATACATATATACATACAGAAAAAGAATGTGCACCAAAGCAGGCAAACACTTCTTTATGTTTTAAGTAGCACTAGAACTGATTTGTTTTGTTAGAAGTCAAAATAAGCAGAGAATGATGTCAGATATGGACACACAGAAACTATACCAGAAAATTATACATATCCTGACATTGAAATTTTCCCAAAGATTAACCATTTAATTAACATAGTCTACCAAACTAGACTTTTTCCTTGCATTTTGACTTCTTCCTAAATGAGATATTAATTTTATATTATTAATTTAATAATTCCTTAAAAAGTTTACTTCTTTATGTAGCTTCTATACCAAATAAAACATAATGTCAAAGAAATTACAGCACTTTACATATATATATATATATATATGTATGTATGTATGTATGTATATAGTTTTATTTTGTTTTGTTTTTGGTCAGTCATGGGCCTTGGAGCTGGGTGCCTAGTTGCTGTCCCTGAGCTCTTTTGTTGAAGGTTAGCAATCTTACCACTTTGTTTTTTTGTTATTTTTTGTCAGTTGTGGGGCTTGAACTCTGGGCCTGGGTGCTGTCCCTGCACTCTTTAGCTCAAGGTGAGCGCCCTACTGCTTGAGCCACAGCACCACTTCCGGTTTTCTAGTGGTTTATTGGAGGTAAGAGTCTCATGGATGTTCCTGCCCAGGCTGGCTTTGAACCGAGATCCTCAGATCTCAGCCTCCTGAGTAGCTAGGATTATAGGCATGAGCCACCAGCTCCCAGCTACTCTTACCACTTTGAAGCACAGTTTCACTTCTGGTTTTCTGGTGGTTAACTGGAGATAATATTCTCACAGACTTGCCTGCCCTGGCTGGCTTTGAACCATGACCCTCAGATCTCAGTCTCCTGAGTAGCTAAGATTACAAGCATGAGCCACCAGTGTCCATTGTAAAATACATTTTAATGAAAAATACAATGACTAAAAAGAGGGTAAACTTTTAGAGTGGAAATTAAATCATGTGTTTCAAGAAAGACATATTTTTCTTGAACTGACTCAGATGAAGGTAAAGACTTAAAAAGGATTCAATATGGAATTTCCTCTTTTTTTAAAAAGGATGTGCAATAACAAGAGAGTCGAGTTTATAGCATTAAGGTGATTGTGACAGCCGCCTTTAATAGCATAGTGCACACTGTAACATTTATGGCTGCACTAGATCACACTGGCTTTAAAGTAGCAAATAAAGAGGCAGCAACTACTTGATTAAAGGCTTAAGCTCCA
Source organism: Dipodomys spectabilis (assembly GCF_019054845.1). Classification (NCBI taxonomy): domain Eukaryota; kingdom Metazoa; phylum Chordata; class Mammalia; order Rodentia; family Heteromyidae; genus Dipodomys; species Dipodomys spectabilis. The sequence continues at coordinate 21,322,868 of NW_024871460.1, forward strand.
CAATTAAGTAACTTACCTGTCATCTTCAAACTCCTTTCATCCATCTGCCTTCCATGTGAAGTCTGACAGGGTTTGGTACCCCCAAAATAAGCTATCTAACTGTACGTAGAGTTTTTAAAAGTTCTGAAATTGTAGCATGTACCTGTATTTTTTTCCTTCCAAAATTCACAAGCTAATTTTAATTACTCTTCTAATTCATGTGTTTAAGTGACAGTAAGTAAAATAAGACATTATCATGATTACTACAATTCTCAAATCAGACTAAAATTTTGGCTAGTCTCACCACCCCCTCATCTCTCCAAAGCAAACAGCTCTCTCAGGACTTTCCACTCAGTCAAAAACAAGACATTCAATACTTCAGCACCTGGGATGGCCTTGCCAGGATTCGAACCTGGATCATCTGTATGGTCAGACAGAGGCTTCCACTGAGCACAAGACCAGCTGCGGGTGCATATCCCTTCCTCACAATTAAAATTCTGAAACACCAGGCATTTTCAAGAACCCAATATGCAGACAGACAGGCTCTACTACATACTAAAAAATAAGAGAACTCAGAAAAAAATAAAATAAAATAAACAAGGCTCTAGCAACATGGTTTGCAACTAAAAGATGCCCCCACACACACCAGGCCCTTTGATCCAATCACCCCATTAAGGAGTACATTAAGACCCCTCCCCTGATTTTCCAGATGAAGTTACTACAGAAGTAGTAGGGAGGTCTGCAGTGCTCAGCATAGTACGAAAAACCACGGTAGTTACACTTTACCTTGGCATTTTTCTGGATTGGACAAAGCTTTGGACCACTTTTGAGGCAAGTTTATTCGAGGATCCCCCACCGTCAGGCCCAGAATAGTACCTGCAGGAATTTCTGCTGGTGATGTTACCCCTGTAACACAACAAGTGAGCAAACAACAAGCTTATAGAAAGCTATTCACAATGCAAACAAGTTTGCTGGGTTTTTTAAATCTTTTAGATTTTGAAATAAACTTTTCTTGAGCTGTGTGTGTGTGTGTGTGTGTGTGTGTGTTACTAAGTAAGGTTTGAACTCAGGACCTCAAAATATACTTCCCTTTCTTTCTTGTTGATATTTTATATTATTCAAGAAGTGAAATTTCTTGCAAAAAATACTAAACTGACATAACAAAGGCCTTTTAGCTGGGTACTGGTGGCTCATTCCTATAATCCTAGCTACTGAGAGGATCAATCTGAGGATTGATCAGTGTTTAAAGCCAGCCCAGGCAAAAATCTGCAAGATTCAATCTCCAAAATAACTAGCAAAGAGCTGGGCTTGATTGGCTGTTGCCAATCAAGCAAAGCAAGCAAGCAAGCTGAGCACGCATGAGGACCTGAATACAAAAGGCTATTTTACAATATGAATACACACACTTCTGTCAGTGATAACTACCAAGAGTTGTTAAGTATAGCCTGTAACATGGATCCTAAGCATTAATTTCAGGTCAATATCTGACATGCATTTGTCTAATGTGAGAATGCCAGGGTTTTAGAATACTAACTCACTGCTGTCTTGTTTCCTAAAAAGCAGGAATATAACACTTTATTCACTAACTTCAAGCAACTCTCTCTTACTGACTTCTCTTGCTACATCTTAGTTAGCAGCAAGACTGAAAGTGAACAGCACTTACCAGAGGCCCAATGCTAAACCCTCTCTTAACTTGCTTGAACATTTTTCCCTTCCTCCCCAGTACAGCCCAGCATTCCATCTTTTTTTTTCTTTTTCTTTTTCTTTTTTTTTTTTTTAACTAGTCTTGGGCTTGAACTCAGGGCTTAAGCATTGTCCTTTAGCTTCTTTGGCTCAAGGTTAGCACTCTACCACTTGAGCCACACAGCACCACTTCTGGCTTTTTCTCTTTATGTGGTACTGAGGAATCAAACCCAGGGCTTCATACATGCTAAGCAAGCACTCTACCACTGAGCCACATTCCCAGCCCCAACATTCCATCTTTATACCTCCTAATAATTCAAACACAGCTTCTTGTCTTCGATGAAGGGAAACGCTATCAGGGTTCTTACAGGTGTCTACCCACCAGCTGTGGGGTGTCTTCCCTGTGTCCTCTTCCTCCTGAAAAACAACATCTCCCCCTCAGCAGAGAAATATATATCAGACTAATAATTATGTCTGGGACATAAGACCAGCCTCAGTCCTTTTGTTCCTGAATGTGAGAAAGGTTGTTTTATGAGTAGTAGGCAAGTTGCTACAATTTTCATAAAGTAATTACTATCAGACTACATACTCTTCTAATTAGACACAGGAACACAGACTTACACTTACTTCAAGAGTTCATATACTAGAGAGACTAATTCTCAGAGACTAATTAAGCTACTTCACACTTCATCTCTCTCACACACTCATTTCGGTAAGAGAGCCTTGATCATCTCCCACTGTCGCCGTCTTCAGCACCTCTAATTTAACCAATAAAACGTTCCTTACCAAAGGACAATCAAGCCAGTACCTGTCAAAGAAACCTTTGGATAAAGGATATATAACTATGCATAGCACCTCACTTACATCTGTAGACAATACTAGAAATAGAGCAACGTTTCAAAGAGCATTTTAAGTAATGAGTCCATGCAGGAAAACTGATACACAACATGATATGAGCTGAGTTCCTACAAATTTGGAAGACAGATGCTGCTCACCTCACAGACCGCAGCTCTAGAACCAAACTTGCAAAAAGATTCAAGTGTTGGCTCCACAGCTTACTAGCTACCATGCAGCACCTCATCCATGCCAGCTGCTATGAGCACTGGGCACAGACAGAACAAGGGACCAGCCATGCCCTTGTCACCATGAAACACTCAGTCCAGTGAGAGCTGGATATGGCATAAAAATAGACAAAGCTGTACACATAAACTGAGGAAATATGAAAATGCTTATGAAAAGAAGAGCAGGGACAAAACTGAACTTGAAGACCAAGAAAGGATGGCAGAGGGAGGTGAGAGAGATGGAATGAGACACACTGCAACTTGAACAATGAAGATCTAGCTGCAGGAGGAGGGGACAGAATGTTCACAGGCAGGAAACAGGTACAGAAGTGCTGGCGGAGGCTTCAAGAAGTGAGTGAGATCAGCTAGAACCTGAAAGGCCACAGTGCAGGGATGTGGAGAGATGCAACTGCAGAGGTGAGGGAACCTGTGATGACACAGGTCCACGGAAGGCGCCATGTTTTATCTTAAATAGGAGAAGGTATTACAAACACTGAGAAAGCAGCAAAAAGTGGAAAACGGGGCTCAGGATATAGCTCAGTGGCAGAGAGCTTGCCTAGCATGAACAAGGCCCAAGGTTCCATTCCTAGCGCGAGAAAAAAGAAATGAGAAATTTGTTAAAAAGATCACTCTGCCTCCTGCATGGAGATGACTGGAGAGAAAGAATAAAGGAGAGAATTCCTGCAGCTGCTTCAATAATGTAGGCCAGAGACAACTGCGAGGCAACGACAGCCAAAAGTTGTTTCTGCCTTTCTGTTTTTGTTTTGGTCAGTCACAGGGCTTGAACTCTGGGCCTGGGTGCTGTCCCTGAGCTCGTCAACTCAAGCCAAGTGCTCTACCACAGGAAGAGCCACTTCCTGTTTTCTGGTGGTTAATTGGAGATAAAGAGTCTAATGGGTTTTTCCTACCCTGGCAGGCTTTAAACTGTGATCCTCAGATCTCAGCCTCCTGGGTAGCTAGAATTACAGCTGTGAGCCACGGGCGCCCAGCTTGTTTCTGCTTTTTAAAGCCTCATTCTTCTAAAAGTTCAAAGCTCCATTAGCTTATACAGCCACATGAAATCTGTGGGCACAGCACTGAGAAGTTAACTTCTGTAGAACAGTCAAATGAGCAGGATCTGAACCCAGCTGGGAGGATTCTGAATCTAGTCTGCATGCTCTAGAACTGCACAGTCCAACACAGCAGCCAAAAAGCCACAAAGAGCTGCCTGAGTTTAATTCTACGTGAAAATTAAATAAAGGTACAAATTCAGTCAGTCACTCCAGTCACATTTCATATGGCTGTGACTAAACACACTGGAAGGCGTGGGATGGTCATACTTGCAGAGCATTCTATAACAAGTTCAGAGCTAGACATGCTGCTGCTATTAACCTTTTGGGGGGAATCACAGAAATAGACATCTCACAAGTCAAACACTCAAAAGCTAGCATCCAACTCAGGAATTTTAGGGATACCTCACTTCCCACCCATGAGGAAGAGATTAAAACCCTTACACAAGACACAACTGCAACAACAGGTTGTGCAAATTAGAAAACAACCCAGACTTGGTCTTCTAGAAATAAAAGATAAAAATAAGCCAGGCCCCAGTGAGGCTGAGATCTGAGGATTATGGTTTGAACCCAACCTGGGCAGGAAACTACGTGAGACTCTCATCTCCAATAAACTACTCAAAAAAGTTGGAAATGATGCTGCATCCCAAGTGGTAGAGCACTCACATTCAGGCAAAGATGCTCAAGGTCAGAGCCCAGCCCCAGAGTTCAAGGTCCAGAAATGACAATCAATCAATCAATCAATGGTAGTAAGTGGGATATAAGCACTTAAAAGCCATGATTCAACACGTTATCAAATTATATATAAGATGAAGAAAAAAATGCCTAAAATAAAACATGGCAGTCCCATTTAGTCTTACAGTGTGTACAGAAGCAGCTTTGAGAGCCTCAGTTAGGATGGAGTGAGAAAGGGGACCAATCAGCCGGAATCTGTTCATCTCCATCGTCAAATCACTGAAAGAGAAAAAAGATCACAAAATGGGAATGTCCCTCATATATGTCTGTGTCACAGGCAAAAATGGAGTGAATCTCCATTGAAAACATTCAGTAGGTTCACAGTGGATTCAACTCATACCTGATTATGATGCCAGTGGCTGGAGAGATCCAAGAACATGGTTGGCAGGGATCTCTAGTTCCATCACCAATAATTTTTTTAATTGATTTCAAATTTTCTTCATCATCTTTCCTTTTTCTTTTCTTGCCACTTTTCTTATCAGCCAGTTCAGATTGGCTTTTCTCGAGGGATGGTGTTAGAAGTGGGTCAGGGATGCAGATATTTGATTGGATGGGTTCTGAACACAGGCACACTGTTTTTATCTCCTCTAATATATCCTAAGGATACATTTAAACATTTACTTTAAATTTCTGAATTTAAATGCAGTATTGCAATTTTGCTGGCTTCCTTTAGACATTCACTTTTTTGTTGTTGGTGGTGGTGGTGTGGGGCTTAAACTCTGGGCCTGGACACTGTTCCTCAGCTCTTCAGCTCAAGGCAAGCGATCTACCGCTTGAGCTACAGCGCCACTTCCAGTTTTCTAGTGGTTTATTGGAGACAGCAGTCTCAAGGTCTTTTCTGCCTGGGCTGGCTTTGAACCTCGATCCTCAGATCTCAGCCTCCTGAGTAGCTAGGATTACAGACGTGAGCCACCAGTGCCCGGCTAGAAATTCATATTTTTATCCATTCACGAATCAAGCCAAATTTGCCATAATAAAAAAGTTTTTATAGGTGGGTGCCATAAAAGACCCTATTTGAAAATAACCTAATGGGAAAGGGGCTGAAGGCTTGGGTAAAGTGCCTAATCAGCAAACTAAGTGCAAGGTCCTGAGTTCAACTGCCAAAGTTTTTTTGTTGTTTTTTTTTTATTTCCAAATACAGCACAACACTTGAAACAAAAAGATAATAAAGTAAATGTCAAATATTACAAAAACATGACCAATATTTTTTCAAAGTTTAAAATAGGGAAAAAAAATTTACAGTCTGCAATAGAAAAGCCGTACAAATGCTACAAAAGAGAAGCTAGGTAAATGCAGAAGGAAAAATCACCAGAATTACTGAAAATAGCTTCTCATTATGAAAATGGACTATCACGTATAGCTGGGCATCTGTGAATGAATCAGGGCATGATGGAAGCATTAGCCCAAACAATTTAAGCTCATTATTCTTAATAAGCTTTGGTTCTACTTTTGCTTATGACTTAAAAACCAGAAGATAAGATTTGCCTCCTTCAGCCAGGTGCTGGTGGCTCACACCTGTAATCATAGCTAGTGATGTAGGAGGCTCAGATCTGAGGATCATAGTTTGAAGCCAGCACGGGTAGGAAAGACCGTGAGACTCTTATCTCCAATAAACTACTCAGAAAAAGCCAGAAGTGGTGCTGTGGCTCAAGTGGTAGAGCACCTGCCTTGAGCACAAACAGGCTCAAAGATAGCACTCAGGCCTTGAGTTCAAGGACTGGCCAAAAAAAAAAATTTGCCTCCTTCAACAAGATGGAAGAGGTCTGGAGATCTAATTATGTATGAGGTAATGCATGTGTTAATTGATTTGATATAGTGATCATTACATAATATACATCTATAACAAATCATCACATTGTATACCTTGAATATATCTTCTTTGTTAATTAGATATTTTAAATAAAAGTCTAAAAAAATTGAAATTCTTAACTTGCTTCATTCAATATACACACAACTTTCCCCTCTATATTCTAACATCCAACTATCAGCCAAAGTTTTATCTCCTTGAAAGTCCTATGACACTGATTTTCAGTAGTCATTAAGGATTTTACAGAAAGATGGAGACAGAATCAAAGAGATTATACCTGTTTAAGAGTTGGATGAAGCCAGATCCAGAGCTGCCTGCTCTCACACAGATCACCAGGGACCCTCACAGAATTCCAAATAAATGTAACAGGCCCGAGCATTCCTCCAGGGTATTTATTTGCACGGTAAAGCATGAGGCTCCCTTGGCGCCTTCCAGACAAGCAGTGAACTGCAGCAAATGTCAATCCTGACACAAACACAACAACATGATCCAAATGCTGAGACCTCAGTATTATTTCCTGACAGTCACAGTACTATTTATTGTGGTCTCCATGAGGGATGAACTGTTGGTTTTTATCATAGCTTAGAGGAAAGCCTGGCACACAATTAGTGCTCAAGAAAGATTAACTAAATGGCTAGGAGCCCGTGGCTTACACCTGTAATCCTAGCTACACAGGCGGCTGAGATTTGAGGATCACAGTGCTGGAACTTGGCCTGGGCACTGTCCCTGAGCTCTTTTGCTCAAAGCTATTGCTCTACCACTTGAGCCACAGTTCCACTTCCAGCTTTTTGTGGTTAATTGAAGAAAAAGAGTCTCACAAACTTTTCCTGCCCAAGCTGACTTCAGATGGTGATCCTCAGCTCTTAGCCTCCTAGTAGCTAGGTTACAGGCATGAATCATCAGCAACTGTCTTACATGAGACTCTTATCTCAATTAACTGAGGGGATTGGAGGGGGGATGATGACGATATAGGACTGGAAGGGGAGGGACAAAGCTGTAAGTAGAGCTGTGGCTCAAGTGGTAAGTTTTAGCCTTGAGCAAAAGCTCAGGGATAATGCCTAGGCCCCATGTTCAAGCCCCAGGATTGGCACAAAAAAGAAAAAGGGATTTACTAAATGGATGACTTACCAAGGGTTTTGAGATATTTCCTGCTTAAGTTCATTCCAGCAGAATAATGGTTCTGTCATTTTTATTCTTCACAATGTTATAAAAAATTTAAATGCCACCCATTTTACCTTAAATAAGATATGATTATTACCTTGAATAAGATATTATTCCCCATTACTTATTGGGAACAAACATAATAAGTATATTTATATGCTTACATATATATATATATATATATATACACATATTTATATACATTTAATTCCAAAATGTTTCTAATAGACCCTTATTTGTAAAGTGAATAAATACATAAAGGCTAAAAACAGGACTCAGATTGATGGCAAGATTACCTGTATCTATGCTACACATCTGAGAAAGTGCCTTCAGTATTTCTTCCTCTTTGCCCTTCAACTCCAGACAACAGTAGTAGGATAAATCCTGCATAGAGGAAACACAATTAAACTCCTTAGAATCTGTATGGGGCAAAACTGATAAGAAGCCAAAAGCCATATCAAGAAACCTGTAGAAATCTAAAACCCAGAACAAATTATCAAAGCGACCTTTTCGAAAAATCAAAATTGAAAACCTAGACATTCTTATTACATTTGCATATCTTTTTAAAACCTATCTGATTTAAATAAAAATGAATCTCCCTTGAAGATATACATTACAGGATTCTACGGTTCAGCAAAGCTATATTTTATCCAGATTATAAGCAAGTTCAAAATAGGGCAGAAAAAACTGCTTCTTCTCAATAAAGATAACCATTCCCAAAACCCACCTAAGGTAAGAAACCAGAGTAAAAAAAGCAAGATTCTACAAGCAGAAAAGGTCAGATAATATGATGTTAGGAAAATGAACCCTTAGATATGTATTTAAAGGTATTTTTCTTTCATGCATTTGTTTCTAATGCATTTATAAGATTATTTCTTTGTTGCTTTGTATGTCCCTCCCCCACAGTATAACCCCTGCTTTCACTATATTTGATGTCGGTATAATTTGTGGAGGAGATGGGGAAAAACACGTCGTTTAAGGATACAGGTGGACCCGTTGCAACAATGAGAAGTATAAGTTGTCATGTCGAACGAAAATGAACTTTACAACTTTGGTGTGGGGTGGGGGGGCGGGGCGGCTTGGGCAGAGCTGGGAAGGGATGTGAAGGGTAAACAAAGGAGGAGGCTGCAATGCTTGATAAGAAATGTACCTTGCCCGTGTAATTGTAACCCCTCTGTACAGTATGTTCACAAAAAAAAAAATTTTAAAAAAAAGCAAGACTCTAATAAATTCTACATTATTGGTAAGATTGCTCACTTTGGTCCTAACAGAAGTCATCAAGATTAAGGGATTAGGAACCACTGAGCCCTGAGGCACGATGTTACAAGTAATTTACCCCATCCGGATCATAATATACACCTGTGGCTGAGCAACGTACAAGAAAGAGAGAAAGTTAAGACTTTACCAATGTTAAGAGGAAGAGACAGGACTGAGTTAGGGAAGCCAATGTTGAACCAGTGAGTTAACAGCACTCTCAACAACCTGACAAACCAACACTACGATTCCCTTATTTTGCAGGTAAGCACCAACAAGGCACAGAGATAGTTACTCTCCAAAACCATATAACCAAGTAAAACCAGCATTCAAGTCAGGCTCACTGATTCCCAAAGCAGACTCTGCCACCACACCTTTGATCACTTTCAGTAAATTGGACAACTGAAATTAAGAAAAAAATCGTACTGTGACTCTGACAAAGTCAGATCAATCATTGCCAACACTAGCACAGAAAAATCTTCCTACCAATAAACTCACTCTCAGTTAACAGTGGTCAGATGAATCTCACCCAGATTTGTACAACTGCGTAACAGCAGAGAACAATTGTCTGGAGTCAGATGACCTGGCTCAAAGTTGAACTTCACCACTCACTGGCTGTGTTGTACACTCACAGGTAAACTACCTAACCTCTCTGGACCTGTCTCCACCTGAAAGATGAAAATAATACTAACTACCCACTTAATCACAGCACAACAACTATGTAACCCACTCACTTGGGACTATAAAACAACACACCAACACTCTAATGTGGCACCATCACAAGCTTCAATTAGGTAAATGGCCATGAGGAAGGACCTCTCCTGTTCCCAGGCTCCAGAAGTACCCAGAGCCCATTGCAAATTGACACTTCCTGTCATACAGACTCTTCACCCTGAACAGCTCTGTTCAGTTGTTGTTTTTAAGATGGATAACCTCAAAGATAGAACGATGGCAAACCAAGAACTATTCTAAAAATTGATACTGGATTTCCAAGCCTGATGTCACCACTTCTGATAGTACTGATGTAGGCAGTAATACAAGATCAAGCTCCTATGAATACATGTTTTATATTTCCTATGGAATGCTGCAAATATTTCCTTCTTGGGATATTTTTCAGTTATCTGCATTAATAGTTTAACTGACTATAGCTTCCTTTTGGGGGGAGGGTAATATGTATGTGCTACTTCAGATATTAGTAAATGACTTTTTTGGAGGGGTTTATTTTAAAAACAGTTACATTAGCTAAAACCTTGTAAACAAATGTTCAAACCCCTCCAAAAAAAATTAGCATTGGAAAGAGGCTAAACAAAAATAAAAACAGGGCTGGGAAGGTGGCTCAGTGGTAGAGCGCTTGCCTTGCATGCTCAAGGCCCTGGGTTCGATTCCTCAGCACCACATAAGCAAAAAGAAAAAAGCTGGAAGTGGCGCTGTGGCTCAAGTGGTAGAGCACTAGCCTTGAGCTGAAGAGCTGAGGGACCGCGCCCAGGCCCAGAGTTCAGGCCCCACAACCGGACCCAAAAAGAAATAACAATTAAAATTTAAAAAGTCTATTTGATAGGGTATACCTGAAGGAGGCAAAGGTTTGTCATGGCTCGGTAGCAGGCCCGGTGGCTCTTCACTGTCGGCCTCTCTCCCAGGCAGTAGCCCCATTTCTTCACCATGTGAAAGCGCTTGGCATGCCAGATATGAGTTTCTAGCCATCTGTTCTTCTTTTGTCTACGGTTAAACTCCAGTGTCCGGTTTAGGTGACATCTTCGAGCTTTATGACTTTTGTTTTTTGAGTGTTCTTTTTTCTGATGTACAGCCTTCTCTGCCTGCAGAATAAAAGAGAGTCAGATCCTAGTCTGTAAGTGCCTCATGACAAGATGTCAGGAATTCAAACAAATAAACAGTATTTTGCAGACTTGTTTGTTTCAGTTTTAACTTAGTTTCTCCTATGCAAGAATGTAGTCAATGGAACGGAGAGAATGAAGACAATGGGAACAATGAAGGTTTTAGAGAAAAGGAAGCCTAAGAGGGAGACACCATTCTAATGTTCACTCACTGCCAAGCTTCATCCTTTAGCAATATTAGAACACTTATAAAATGTTAACTCAGTAAATCTAAGTTTAATGTGGCTATTAATAGTGATCAGAAAATAAATCAAACACTTCTTGTCGTTTAACCTGCTTAATCTTAACCTGTAACTAAATGAAAAACTTTAAGATCAAAATATAAAAATGGAAAATTAATTAGGCTACAGACAGGTTGCTAAATGCAATCACAAATTCTTTTTTTTTTTTTTGGGTCTGATCGTGGGGTTGAACTCTAGGTCTGGGCGCTGTCCCTCAGCTCTTCAGCTCAAGGCTAGCGCTCTACCACTTGAGCCACAGAGCCACTCCGGCTTTTTTCTTTTTGCTTATGTGGTGCTGAGGAATCGAACCCAGGGCCTCAGGCATGCAAGGCAAGCGCTCTACCACTGAGCCACCTTCCCAGCCCTGCAATCACAAATTCTAATACTTAGCCTGCTAACTTGGATTAATTAGGAAGGATAAAGAGGGCTAGATAGTGATTAAACCAAAAATTTACAAAAATAAGGTTTTCTGATTTTAGTCTTAGTGAGTTCTTTTGGGTCAACACTTCTCAGGCTCCTCTAGGAACTACTAACTTAAACATTTGCACTGAGTGGAATTCCCACCTCCTTCTGGGCCATCTCCCGTAGCCGTCTAGGAAGACGTTTGACATTGTGGCTCATAGCTCTCCGCCGCATGTGCCGCGGTAGAGTCTGGAACACCAGGGAGTTAGAAGACTTCTGGGTCACAGCTTTTACCATAGCACTGATTTCAGCAGCCCGCGCTTGAGCAAAAGTGGAAGCTGTCAAGAGAAACATCAATGCCATTAAAAATGAGTGCTGAATCAAGCAGCTTTCTTGGATTTCATAGGGAAGACAAATCTGAAGTATGTGAGCTTATAGTTCAGCCACCAGCCTGACCCTCATTAAACACAGGTTATTTCTGTCCCCTAGTTTTCTGTAAAGATTTAAATATTGTGTTTTATTTTTCTGATGGAAAAAAAAAAACTTTACAAAGGGTTCTTAAAAACAAGGAATATATAAAGATGTATATATACACACACGTGTAGTGTATATATATGTATAATGTATATTTGTGCATATCTGTAATACATACATATATAATACAATCACAATCATTTTGAAGTGCAGCAATCATAGGAAAGAGATTAATATTGGTTTTGATTCCATGGGATTTTTCATCATTTTTTCTGATTTTTCTAAACACATAACCATTCTGATTTTTAAAAAGAAGTAGTGCTGTAGTGCAAAGTGCTAGCCTTGAGCAAAAGAGCTCAGGGACAGTATCCAGGCCCCGAGTTAAAGCTCCATGACCAACACACACACACACACACACACACTTCCAGAATGCTGGAAAAAACTTGTGAGTTCATCCAAGAAAGCATGGAGAGACTAGGAGGCACATCTACAGTGTGTGCAAGGGACATGGCTTACATGTCAATAGAGATAAGGGTGACAGAAGATGAAGCTTGCAAGGGCCTGGAAACAAAGGTCTCGGTTGCTGCAGAGCACATTCTCTAAGGGAGAATGCCTCTCCCTTCCTCAGAGAAGGGAGAGAATCTGAAGAAGGAGAGCCATCACACCTAAGGCAGTTATACCCAAATACCCAAAGACCAGGCTGAAGGTGAGAAGGGCCCAAATGGATGGCAGAGCGGGAAAGTGAGGGAGGGAAAGCCAGATGGTAGGGAGAGCAATTTGTTGGCACAATTGGCTGTTGGAGAACCAAAGAGCTCATAAAACTGAATCAGACTGCACTTCCTGACAAATACTCACCGGTTATATACTTGGGAATTTCCTGAGAGGTGCCCTCCAGACTTGCTTTCCAGCCTCCCTTTTTCTTAAACATAACTTTAGAGGAAGACTGCTCATTCATATCAGGCTCAGGAAGCAAATGGGGGGTCATCTTAGTTTGTCGCTGTCTTGAACTTCCAGAATGAGACTCTACAACATTTTCAAAAAGAAAACAAAAATAAATACAGGACTCTTACCAGAAATCAGGACTAGAGTGGAAAACCAATTAACTTTTTAATCCTACAACCACCCTATAAAGTAGCTATTCCTATTTCTTTTTAAAGAGGATACTGAGCAAGGAGGTTATTCTGTATACTTGTCCAAGGTCAAAGCTAGTAGGCAGCACAGGGTGATCATGTCCATATGGCAAATAAAGATCCCTGAACTGAAGAAATACAAGGAAATTTTCTCCATTATATATTTACAGTGCAAAAGGAATTTCCAACCGAATCTCTTTGTTATAGTTTGAATGTTTATGGCTCCCCAAATTCAAATGTTGAAAACCTAACCAGTAAGGTGACTATATTGGAACGTGGAAGCTTTAGGAAGTGATCAGATCATGGGAGCCCTTATGAAGGTGTCATTATGAAAGAGGCTCTGCCATCTAAGGACACAGCCAAAAGCATCTACAAACCAGGATACAGCCCTCTTCATATTGGATCTACTGCGTGATCTCAGACTTACCCTCAGAACTTTTAGACATAAATTTGTGATTTAGAAGCTGCTAGTTTTGGTATTTCATTATAGAAACCTGAATGTGATACTCCCTTGAATACTACAATCCACGTAATTTTGTATATTTGGTCTTATACTAATTATCTGGCACCCTCAAGTCAGAAAGCACTATTAAAGAAAGAATACAAAGCAAATCAATCCTTGTAATCATTGAGACTTTAAGCTAACATCAGATACTAGTCTGTGAAAGGGAAGAGGTCAGTGGAGAATCTTACAGCTTACAGTGTTCTTGCTTATTTCCACTGGGGTATGAATTATTAAGCCACTATAATCCTGAAATGTTATATGGTTTGTCACTGTTAATTTTTTTGTCGGTCTTGGGAATTTTAAATAAGGTAATATCTGTGAAAAACTTATCACACAACTGTACGTATGGTTAAAGTGAGCCACGGTGAGTGCCAGCAATAAGCAAAAAAATGAAGGCACTTAAGGCCCTGAGTTCAAGCCGCAGTACCAGTTCAAGCCCCAGTAGGGGAACCCTAGAGCCCCTTGGGAACTATGACTGGGTTCAGAAAGTATGAGTGGATAGTGTATGGAGAATGCCTGATGCTAGAGGAAAACTGCTGGTTGCGTGATTGCATACCTTGTGTCTCCATAATGCTGCTGTCAAAAGACAAGGTGAGCGTCTGTGTGTATGCATCTTACTGCTTCCTGATACCCTGTTATCTGCTGAAGTCTGAGGATTGCAGTTCCAAGCCAGGGAGGTCATAAAATTCCCCTTAGACTCTTATCTCTAATTAACCACGTAAAAGCTAAAGTGGAACTGTAGCTCAAAGTGGTAGAACACTAGGTTCAGCAAAAGAGCTCAGAGACAGCGCCCAGGCCTTAAGTTCAAGCTCCATGGTCAACCAAAAAAAAAGCAGAGGATGGAAAAGACTCCTTCAGTTTAATCAAGTCATCACATCAACTAAGCTCATTCCTCATCTCCCGTGATGATAGTAAATATTATTTAGCATTGCATGGGCAATTCTTCATCCACCATCACAGCAGCTGCTAGACGGAACCGGCAACCTACTACCTCCACAGAAGCTTGTCACCTATCATGGCTGTCTTCAATTGCTGGATCTGTATCTAGATCTTTTATGAGTTTAAATCTAAAATCTATTTAATTGACCCATGGGTCAAATTCTTTACACTCTGTGTTTGCTGTCTTCCCAAACTGGCTTTTCCTTCTGCTGTGCCAATGAACACTATCACCTTCCTACCACTTTCTAAAGGTAAAACCAGCACACAAGTAAGGTACAGATATAATGACTACTATAATTCTCTTGGAAAGTATAAAAGTATAATCTAATAAATCTTAAGGTAGAAATAAAATACATCAGCTCTAAAGTATGAATAGCCATACTGAAGTACCTATGTTCTATAAAGCCTCAGTGAAGACTGAATTAGCAAATACTGAAGCTGTGCTCCTTGAGGAAATTATCTATCCTATCATCTACACACCTTTTTGCCTAGCTATCTAAAGAGTCTATCAATCTCACAGAATTATAACTTTAAACCCTAAAAATAACCTATGATGGTAAATTCTGTTTCTAAAAGGCCAGTCCAAGGCTGAGATGTTTAAACCCTAGCAGAGCTGACACATCTTGCACCGCACCACACTGCCTTCTATGAACTCCACACCCCAGCCATCTCTGCATGATAGCAGACACAAGAAGGCAATGGGAAACTTCTGCACAGAGCAATTTGCATATACTCCTGCTCCCTGCATGTCTAGGAATGATCATCCAAGTTCCATGAGCACTGACTTGAGGGCTACAAATAAACTTTAGTGAGTAAGCACTAATGCGTAACATTTGAGAAAACATCAGCTCATGTACTACTCATTTAATAACTACTGAAGAGTTGGCAAAAAGCAATTTACTCTCAATGGCAGTGGCAAGAACAGCATGTGCGCCTTACCTTGTTGCTGAGCTTGGAAAGGTCTGCCCCCTCCATTATGGTGCTTTACACCTCTCTGTGCCACAAAGCCAGAGGACAGAGTGACGTTGGTGGGCTGGTTTCTCATTTTCTTAGCATGTTTTCTTTCCTTTGCAGTAGACATGTCTGGAAAGGGAATATTTTATACTGTTAGAACTCTCATTCAAAAGTAGTAAGTGCAATAAAAATTCATATATAACTCAAAATTTAATTCTTCTGTATAATAAATGTTCATTTACTGTAGGTAGCTTGATGACACCAAAATGTTACTATGAAATTAGTCTACAGTACAAATTCCTAAAAAGGGGAAATGTCAAGGAAGTCATGAATGGTATTAATACCAAAAACGCGTTTCAAAAGAAATAGTGGAAGAAGCTCTATAGGCATACCTAGTTTGCACTGCCGATGAACTAAATCATGTGCTAATGTAGACATTAG
Source organism: Dipodomys spectabilis (assembly GCF_019054845.1). Classification (NCBI taxonomy): domain Eukaryota; kingdom Metazoa; phylum Chordata; class Mammalia; order Rodentia; family Heteromyidae; genus Dipodomys; species Dipodomys spectabilis. The sequence goes on from NW_024871460.1 coordinate 21,338,555, forward strand.
ATAAGTCAGTTGGAAGAAAGAAAACTATGCATGATTTTTGAAAATACTTAAAATGGAGGAACAATGGGTACTGACAGCTCATGCCTATAATCCTAGCTACTCAGAAGGCTGAGATCTGAGGATCGTGGTTTGAAGACAGCCTGGGGAGGAAAGTCCATGAGACTTTTTTCTCCAATAAATTACTCACAAAAGACCAAAGTGGACCTGTGGCTTAAGAGATAGAATGCTAACCTTAAGAAAAAGAATCTCAGGGCTAGCACCCAGGCCCTCAAAGCCCCAAGACCAATACACACAAACACACACACACACATACATGCACACATACATACACACATATACGCATACGCACGCACACACACACACACACACACACACACACACACACACACACACACACAAAGAGGGACAAAGATAAACATGTACAGCAGTATTAATCATTAGACACTATGTTGAAAATGAATTATACTACTTGAGGGTGGGGAGAGGAGGGAAAAACTGGGAAAGGGATGACACTGTCCAAAAAGAAATGCACTATTTACCTGACTTATGTAACTGTAACCCCTCTGTACATCATCTTCATAATAACAATTTAAGTTTTTTTCAAATACTTAAAAGACTTTATCTAGATTCTTAGGTAAGGGACCACCTGAATCAATGCTAACAATGAATGTTATCGATGTGTTCATTTTACTAGTAAAAAGACACTACCTTTGGTTTGTGATAGTAAGAGGCAATGACTTTGATCTGAAGTATAAAGGATACAGGGTAACAGTCTAGTGAAGCCTGAGTCTAGTGAAGCCTGATTTACTCCACAGTTCCCCACCTGAAACTAACTCAACACCCCCCCCCCCCTTTACTGGTTGCTTCCCTTTTAAACACCTGTTTTCTATTTTGAAATGAACTGCATTAACAATGTTACCTCCTAGAGACATTAACTTTTTTTTTTTTGGTTCTTCCTGGAGCTTGAACTCAGGACTGTCCTTGAGCCTCTCTGTCTCAAGGCTAGCACTCTACCGCTTGAGCCACAGCACCACTTCCAGCTTTTTCTGTTTATGTGGTACTGAGGAATTGAACCCAGGGTTTCATGCATGCTAGGGCCAAATTCCAAGCCCAAGACATTAGCTTTTATCAACTCATCCCCTACAATACATTGTATTGCTCTAAGTGTAACAAATAACTAAAACGTAATTTTTATGAAACAATATGTATATCTGCATGTAACTTTTTAACCACAACTATTCTATGTGGCATTATGAAATAGATTTGAAACCAGAATGTCTAGTCACATCAACTTAGGGACAAATACAAGCACTGGCACTATCCATCTGAAAGGCGCTGCATGGGAACACCAGGAGGCAGGGAAATACCTTGGTATTTTTAGTAGTAAATATCAAGCTTACATGCTAGTATTTAAGCTTTAGCCTTTACTTCTACCTATGCATAGAATTACCATCTATCTATAGATAATACAAAATGCTCTACACAAAGTGTTCAGTTTACAGTAGCTATTATTCTTTTATTTTTATTGTTTTGATTTTTGGGTGTTTTTTTTAACATTGAAGAATAGATTTTATTTAGCTATTTTTCTTCTCAAAAACTGATGAAATGGAAATTACCTAAAATAATAAAAATACTTTGTGTTAGTGACACTGCGTGATTACATTGAACTCTTTAAAAATATATCACATTTTCTACTTTGAAATTATGTAATCATTTAATCACAATCAAAAAAAAAAAAAAAAAAAGAACCTCGGGGAAGGGAGGGAGGGAGGGGATGGTAGGGGGAAAACAATGGAGGGGGTAACAATGTTCAAGAGGACGTGTGCTCATAACCTCACTCATGTAACTGTAACCCTCTGTATAGTAGCTTTACAATAAAAAAAAAAAATATATCACATTTTGGGTTGTTGTTTTTTTTTGGTGGGTCGTGGGGCTTGAACTCTAGGCCTGGGCGCTGTCCCTCATCTCTTCAAGCTCAAAGCTAGCGCTCTACCACTTGAGCCACAGTGCTACTCCTGACAATAGCTATTTTTTTTTATTTTTGGTCCAGTCGTGGGGCCTGAACTCTGGGCCTGGGCGCTGTCCCTCAGCTCTTCAGCTCAAGGCTAACACTCTACCACTTGAGCCACAGCGCCACTTCCGGCTTTTTTCTTTTTTTTTTTTTTTTTTGCTTATGTGGTGCTGAGGAGTCGAACTCAGGGCCTCAGGCAGGCAAGCCACCTTTCCAGCCCAGCTATTATTCTTAAATAAGTGCAATAATAGGCATGTTATTCAGATTAGTCTACACTGAGATCCATTTATAACAGTTTTCAAAAAAGTCTCATCATTGACCTACTTCTTACCCCCCAAAACAGCAGAAAACTACCCTACCATCTCCAACTCCAATCAAGATTCAAATGAGCCAGAAACAAGATGCTGAGGGTGTTGGGAAGGTGGCTCAGTGGTAAAGTGCTGGCCTTGCATGCATGAGGCCCTGGGTTCAATTCCTCAGCATCACATAAGCAGAAAAAGCCCAAAGTGGCACTGTGACTCAAATGGTGGAACGCTAGCCTTGAGCTGAAGAGCTGAGGGGCAGTGCCCAGGCCCACAGTTCAAGCCCCACGACCAACCAAAAAAAAAAAAAAAAAGATGCTGGGGGATTGTGGTAGTAACCTTAGGATGTTATGTCTCTGAATACTGGTTCTAAACTAAAACCTAAGCAAAATAAACTAGGATTAGATAGACTTCAAACTGTTCCAACTGGGAAAGAGAATGAATACAGAAGACATCCTTATAAAGACTGAGGGTATCTTATAACTTCCAAGCCAGTTTTATACCTATTCCTAATCACCACATTTTGTGTTTATTTCCATATTCACTCAGTTCTTTTGTGTCTTTGTGTTCAACATGTTAATGCATACTAAACATATGCTGGACTTCCAAATCTTTAATAAAAGGATGTCATGGTTTCTTATATAGTGTAGTATCCTCTGGCTAATCAGATTCACTACTTGCTAGACAACTGAGGAACCAGCCAACTGGTCTCCATTTTCTTCCACTTCTGAAAAACGCTGCTTGACATAAAATCTGCCTTCCGAGGTATCTTCTTTAATAGGAAATATTTTACACAAGTTGAATTATTTGTAACATGAGAGCTTTCTACTTACAGAATTACATATAAATTATTTATAAAGAAAAAGCATCTTCTAGTTATCCAGTTTAACCAAATTCCACAAGCCTTTGAGTACCAATGATGTGTCTAACAGTTTCAGACACTGTGTAAACACCTCTGTAGTGTAAGGATATTGCTGGGTGCTGATGGCTCACGAGAATTGAGGTTCAAAGCCAGCCCAGGCAGGAAAGTCCGTGAGACTCTTCTCTCCAATTAACCACCAGAAAACCGGAATGTACACCGTGGCTCAAAGTGGTAGAGCACTAGCCTTGAGCAAAAGAGCTTAAGGACAGCACTCAGGCCCTGAGTTCAAGCCCCACAACCACAACAACAAAGATGTGGTCTGCTTTTCTCTAGGAATTCAGGTGTCTTAAACAGCTAACATTAACTGAGAATTCTGTGTCAGGCAACTGTTCTAGGTTCCTTATTCATTTAATTCTCAGAATTCTATGATGGAGGTGCTGTCTCTGAAACAGACCAGGGATTCTTCTGCAATTCACACCAAGGGGTCTTGGTTCCACTCACTACTCTTATAACATAAAATGCTTGGTGAATGACACTCCTATAACAAAATACTAAATTCTGCAGTACAGCCAAATAGAAATCTTAATGAAAATCTTCCTGTTATCATCGGGAAGAATACAAGATATCAGTTTGCTAAAATCTGATGGAGAGCGATGAAAGCATAGTTGGTAATCTACCTTACGAACACAGAAGACTAGACCAATAGAGGATTTAGAATGGTATAAAACCAAATAGGCTAGGAGAGGCCAGGCAGAGAGGTCTTTTTTCCAGGTTGGATTCCTAAACAGTGAGAATGATCTAAAGGTTCTTGAACTACAAGTAGAAAAGCAAAAACCGACCAAATGAGAGGTAAGAGAGATTCAAGGAGATTTGGTGTGTGTGTTTGTGAACATGGGCTTGACCTCAGGGCCTGGGCACTGTCCCTGAGCTTTTGTACTCAAGCCTACCACTTGAACTCCATTTCTGGCTTTTTGGCCATTTACTAGAGATAAGAGTTCCACTAATTTTCCTGCCTGATATGTCTTTGAACCGCGATCCTCAAATCTTCAGCCTCCAGAGCAGCGAGGATTAAAGAAGCGAGCCACCATTCTTGGCTCAAAGAGATTTCTTATGGTACATTTGAAAGCAGGAAGGTCTGAGATATTTTCTACCTTTTTCTTCGTCGTCACAGCCAGCACTTAGCAGACTGCCATACACACATTTCAGGCTCACGATGTAGATGCTGACTGTAGGCTGGCACGCGTAGATGCCAATACTGCATATAATCACAGGATGGACATACCCAGGCCAGAGTAACCCCGCTAACGCAGCACGTGTCCCACCCAGCCTGGACCAGGTCGGAGGCTATTCTAGCCCAAAATCACTTTCTTTCCTTTTGAAATCAGATCCCCGCCGTGGGGCTCGGCTCCAATCGAGGAGCCGTGTAACGCACGCGGGAGAAAGGACAACGCCCAGGTGCCCGCGTGGTCTCCTTAAAAGGACCCGGCTTGCTCCTTAGAGCTGCACACGAACCCCAGGATGGGCTCCTTCCGACAGGACAAGGCGGGGAAGGGGCTGACTCGGGGCCGCAGGGCACCTGGCACAGAACGCTCTGGACCTGGAAGACAGGCCGTGGCGCAGCGAGCAGAAGAGGTCGGAGGTCCGAGGACCGAAGATATGCAGGGGAAGCCGGCCAGGACACGGGCACCTAGCAGGGAACCGCATGCACACACGCTCCCCTCCCACCCCAAGACTACTGGATCCCAGGGAGAATGAGGGCCTCGCGACCTACCTGTCCTGAGGGTTCCTAGGGTCAGAATAACAAGCCTGTGCCGCAAGTCCCCCCGCCGCCCCTGGCGGTCAGTGCAGAGAGCGAGACGCAGGGCGCATGCGCCAGCCCGGCCTCTTCCTGCACGTGGCCGGGAGTCGCTAGCGGACTACAACTACCAGCATGCCATGCGAGCCTTTCCTCTCCCTCCCTCTCCGCTCCTCCCATGCCCCGCCCCCCAGAGTGGCGCCTGTGACGCGGCGCGGGCTCGGTCAGTCGGTGAGGATAGCGGGTCGCTCTAGCTCAGGCTTCTCCCGAACTGGCCGCAAGTGAAGGTTTAGTCATGTCGTCTCTAATCCGAAAGGTGATCACCGCCGCGAAAAACCCCAGGCCCATTGGTCCCTACAGGTAACGTGGCTTGTGGGAGCATTGCCAGGACCCCGGGCGTGCGGGGTCGCGGGGGTCCGGGCTGGGGGTCGCTCAGGTCAGAGCCCGAGCGAGCGCCTCGGCGCGTGAGGAAACTGAGTCTGGAGAGATACTCAAGAGCTGGCTTAGCATTTTGTTATATAGGATTTTTAGTTTATTTTTTGTTTATATGTGGTGCTGAGGAATCGAACCCAATGCCTCAGGCATGCTAGGCACACACTCTACCACTGAGCCACCTTCCCAGCCCTGATCTTAGTACTTAAAACTTTGGTTCAGCCAGGTGCCAGTGCTCACGCCTGTAATCCTAGCTACTCTGGAGATGTGAGGATTGAAATTCAAAGCCAACCCAGGACAGCAAAATTCCCAGGAGACTCTTATCTCCAATAAACTACCCCCCAAAAAAGCCATAAGTGGCACTGTGGCTCAAGGGGTAGAGCTAGCCTTGAGCACCAAGGGGCTCAAGGACAGCACTCAGGCCCTGAGTCTAAGCCCCAGGACTGGTCAAAAAAACAAAACAAAAAACAAAACCTTGGTTTATTTCTCCTCCCACAGTAACTTCACCTCTTTTAGTTTGCTTCTTTATCTTCTAAATGGACATAACCATAACACTGTCTCATGAGATTGTTGTGGGAATTAAATAAGAAAGTAACCCATTAAAATTAGACTTTAGCAGGGCCTACATTGTGACTTTTTTTTTTTTTTTTTGGTCAGTTGTGGGGCTTGAACTCTGGGCTTGGGCGCTGTCCCTTTGCTCTTCAGCTCAAGGAGGTTTATTGGAGATAAAGAGTCTCACAGACTTTCCTGCCCAAGCTGGCTTTGAACCTTGAGCCTCAGATCTCAGCCTGCTGAGTAGCTAGGATTACAGGTGAGAGCCACTGGCGCACGGCCATTGTGACTTTTTTAAAAAATATCCAATGTATGAAGTTTGTTTTTGTTTTTGCTTTTTTTTTTTTTTTTTTGGTCAGTCATGTACTTGAACTCTGGGCCTGGGCACTGCCCCTCAGCTCTTCAGCTCAAGGCTACTGCTCTACCATTTGAACCACAGTGCCACTCCCTGTCTTCTGGTGGTTTATTGGAGATAGGAGTCTCACACTTTCCAGCCCAGGCTGGCTTTGAACCATGATCCTCAGATCTCTGACTCCCTAGTAGCTAGGATTATAGGCATGAGCCACCAGCTCCCAGCCTGAAGTTTATATTTTATGTAATGAAGAACCATAGAATGTTTTTGAACCTGAAATTAACAGGAGATCCTTTTTTAAAGAAGAATAATTCTGGTAATAATTTAGATAGAAACCATTTTTCTCCTTCTGCCTTAATCCCTCACCCATATAATCATGTAGTGGTAGCAATTAGAGCATTTTGTTACTTCAGAACAAAACTTGACAAGAAATCAAGTGATAAAAAGACACTTTGTTCTGAAGCCTACTGAAAGAGCTTACACCTCCCCTAACCTACTTAGAAATGTTGTGCTCTTTATTCAAGAAAAAAAACTTGACATATCCCTGATTGACTTTTAAGAACCATTGGGGGTGGGGGGGGGAGATTAGAAGGTTATGGGAAGGAGAAACAAAGGAGGAAGCAACAATGCTTGATAAGAAATGTACTCATTACCTTGCCCATGTAATTGTAACCCCTCTGTACGGTATTTTCACAATAAAAAAAGAACCATTTGGAAATAAGTTTGTGTCATGGAGTTTGCAGTGAGTATGCTTTTTGAACACTTCTGGCTCCTCTCCAGGAAGGATTCAATGTAGTGTGTTCAGCTTTTCAGTGGCTGGCATTGAGATGGATGGGGTGTTGTCTCAGCACATTTCAGGAGACTTTTGGACAAAGCCTTGAGGGATTTCAACATCACAAGCCTATTAAACATTGCTCTCCATTTTACTAGTATACAGTCCAAACACAAAATACAACATAGATGATTAGAATGTTTTGGAAGGTTTTAACTACTTTGCAGCCTACAAGGAATACAATGCACTTGTAATTTTTGAGAACTTCACAACTTGTCTTTGGATAGCAGGGTTCTTAGTCTCGGAAATCATACTTCCAAGCTGAGTGCCAGTAGCTCATGCCTGTAATCCTAGCTACCTATAAAGCTGAGATTTGAAGATCAAGGTTCAAAGCCAGGCAAGGCAGGAACGTCCATGAGACCCTTATCTCCAATTAACTACCAAAAGGCTAGAAGTAGAACATGGCTCAAATAGCAGAGCTCTAGCCTTGAGCAGACAAGCTTAGGGACAGCACCCAGACCTAAGTTCAAGCCCTAGGACCAGCACAAATGAAGGAAAGGGAAGGAAAGGAGAGGTGAGGAGAGGAGGGGAGGGGGGGGGAGGAGAGGCACACACAGTTATTTTTGTAAACAAAATTTTAAAAAATCTCTAAGAGATAACTTTCATGGTTCAAATAATTTTAGGGCTGCAATGCTTTTTTTTTATATTTTAAGAATAATTGGTTTGCCATCATTAAGGTTTTTGGGGTTTTTTTTTTTTTTTTTTGGGGGGTCCGGTTATGGGGCCTGAACTCTGGGCCTGGGCGCTGTCCCTCAGCTCTTCAGCTCAATGCTAGCGCTCTACCACTTGAGCCACAGCGCCACTTCTGGCTTTTTTCCTTTTGCTTATGTGGTGCTGAGGAATCGAACCCAGGGTCTCATGCATGCAAGGCAAGCGCTCTACCACTGAGCCACCTTCCCAGCCCCCATCATTAAGTTTTGATAAAGGGTAATGGATAGGCTTAATCTGCTTTTCAAATGTGGAAAGAGTTGAAGGTACTTTGTTTGCAAAGGGCCTACGCAGATGGCATATTTTTCACAGAACAGTTAACAGCAGTAGCTAATAGTATTGTCTAACCTGTGAAAAGATTACTAATTAACAAACTTGGTAGCTTCCTGAGGACAAAGGTGAAAAGCCCATAGTTGGGAAGAATTCCTAGCCTCTTAATTTTCTTTTTAAATGTAGATCCTAGGGCTTGAACTCAATTTGTAGGCACCATCTCTTAGCTTTTTGCTCAAGGCTGGCACTCTACCACTTGAACCAGGTTTACTTCCTTGTATTTGCTCATAATGGCTTCTAATCTCTATCATCAGATCTTAGCCTCGTGAGTTGCTAGAATTACAGGTTTGAGCTGCCAATGCCTGGCTCTAGCCTTTAAAATTTTAAGTTTCATTGTGGTGTCCTCACATATGAAAATAAAATCTTTGGCCATACTTGCCCCCTCTATTACTCTTTCTTACCCCTCCACTTTCTTCCTTTTTAAATAGTCTTTAAAGTGTTTAGTTATTGTATTTATATACATGCACATAAGAACTTTGACTATAATCACAAAACACTACCAACACTCTCATCCTCCCATCAGTATCTTCCCACAGACAACCCCCTTTTACATTCATGTTACTGTTTTAAGTATTCCTAGACTTTCTGAGTTTCTGTTACTATTTCATCTCCCCAAATCACATGTTAGGACCCCAACAGGTCCCACTTAAAAGATAGGTTCTTTTCAAGCAAAATTGTTGAAGATTCTCGGTGGTTAGAGAATAGCATAAAGACAAAGTTATAACATGCCAATTATGTGCAAGGAATCACCTAGGCTCTGATGCAGAAACTTGGTAAGATACTATCTCTACTCTTAAAGAGCTTTGAGTCTTAAGATACTGGGAGAGGATAAGAATAAACTAGCTGTAACCCAAGGCAGGGTCTTTTACAGCACCTTAAAAAGCCAGGAGTGTAGTTATCCTAACTATAGGAGATCTCTGAGCCCCCCAGGCAAAAGTGAAACTTATCTGAAAAATATAGCAAAAAAGGGCTGGGGTGGGATAGAGCCACAGCTTAAGTGGTAGAGCACCTACCTAGCAAGCAAGCACAGAGCCCTGAATTCAAACCCCAGGATAACCCTTGCCCTCTCCCCCCGCCCCCCCAAAAGCCATTTTTAACATCTTCCATTGGAATGGCTTGTCTGAAAATTGCTTTTTTTTTTTTTTTCTGGTGCCTGTCCTGGGGCTTGAACTTAGGCCCTGAGTACTGTCCCTAAGTGTTTTGTGCTCAATGATAGTGTTATACCACTTGAGCCATAGCTCCACTTTCAGCTTTTTTGATGCTTAACTGAACAGCCTTACAGACCTTTCTGCCCAGGTGGGCTTTGAACTATGATCCTCAGATTTCAGCCTCCTGAGTAGCTAAGATTACAAACAGGAGCCATCAGCCTGATGAATTACTTATTTTTTGTAAGTACCCTGGCTTTTTTTTTTTGTATCCCAACTGAATTATTTTGCTTATTAAAATAATCACTGTTTTCAGTGAAGAGTTCTGTAACTTTTGGTAAATGTATAAGGAATATACAATCTCTCATAGCTGTTGGTGTTCATTCCACACTCTGGCCCCATACAGCCAGTGTACTTTTTAGTACTACTATTTTATATTTTCTCAAATTTCATATGAGTGAAAGCAACAGTACATAATCTCTAGGGGTTTTTTTTGTTTTGTTTTGTTTTTTGTTTTTGGTGTTTTTTTTTTTTTTTTGTCAGTCGTGGGGCCTGAACTCTGGGCCTAGGCACGGTCCCTCAGCTCTTCAGCTCAAGGTAGAACTCTACCACTTGAGCCACAGTGCCACTTCTGGCTTTTTCTGCTTATGTGGTGCTGAGGAATCAAACTCAGGGCCTCATGCATGTGAGGCAAGCACTCTACCACTGAGCCACCTTCCCAGACCTCTCTAGTTACTGTTTATCAATAATCTGGTTTTGATTTTCTTTTTTTGTTATCATAGACAATGATGTTCTAAAATTTCAAGTAAGGTCCTTTTTAAAAAATAAAAATAAAAAATAAAAAGCCTTTGTGGCAGGGTTAAGATTTGAAATCAGGGCCTTGCACTTGCTAGGCAGAAGCTCTACCCCTTGAACCATGTCTCCAGGCCCCTGTAAGGTGTCTAGACATTTTTGGGGGGAGGGGGTCCGGTGTGAGGCCTGAACTCTGGGCCTGGGTGCTGTCCCTCAGCTCTTCAGCTCAAGGCTAGCGCTCTACCACTTGAGCCACAGCGCCACTTCTGGCTTTTTTCTTTTTGCTTATGTGGTGCTGAGGAATCGAACCCAGGGCCTCAGGCATGCAAGGCAAGCACTCTACCACTAAGCCACCTTCCCAGCCCCTAGACATACGTTTTCATTTCTCTTAGATAGTTGTCTGGAGGTGGTGGGGGGAACTGCTGGGTGTGTGTTTAGGTTTTTAGGAAAGTGAATAATAGTTTCCCAAGGTGGTGTGTCATTTTTGCACTCCTATCTTCAGGTTTTGCTTTGTATATCTCTAATGGCTGATATTATTGAGCAACTTTCATGTACTCCTTAGTTCTTTGCTTTTAGATATACAAAGATAGACCAATGGTATTAGACAAATGGTGTTCACTGTATTTTGTTGGGTTGTATGTCTTCATATTTTTGAGCTGTATGAGTTTCTTTCGTGTAATCTGGACCTAAGTCCTTTATAGACATGTTTGCAAATATTTTTCTCCCAATCTGACTTGTCTTTCCATTTCTTACAACTATTTTCGATGAACATTTTTTGTTTAATGAAGACTGATTTATAATTTTTCATTGTACAAATTGTGCTTTTTAGGTCATCAAATTGCTGTTTTGCTGTTGGGTTTTATAATACACTTTATTTTATATATGCCCTGGCTCTTTGTCGTTGCAGTCACGCTGTGTTAGTCGACCGGACTATGTACATTTCAGGGCAGGTAGGCCTGGACCCTTCAAGTGGAAAGCTGGTGCCAGGAGGGGTGGCGGAAGAAGCAAAACAAGTAAGTCATTCTCCACAGTTCAAGTTCACTTTTCTTCTGCTTTTTTATACCAGGGAGTATTAATGATCCACTTGCCTGATGTTAAAGAGCTTAAAAGATCAATCCTTTTTAAGCTACTATTTGATTGAAGACAGTTTTTTGGAAAAGAGTCAGAGCTGTAATAAATCATTTGCTAACCAAAGAGAAATATTCTACCTCCTTATCACTAAAGTGACTTTAAACCCGAATTATCAAAATCAAATGACATATTGTCACTTCCATGTAGATTGGGAAATTTTCTTTTCAGGGCCACTGACCTTTGATCCCTTCCACTACCACCATAGCATTTGTTAGTAAGAGAAAAATATCAAAGATTAAATGTAGCAAGGTTTTTTGTTTTTTGTTTTTTGTTTGTTTTTCAAAAAGACTAGGGCCTGGGGATGTAGCTCAGTAGCATGTTTTCAGAGCATGTATAAGGATGTGGGCTACACCACAGAAGAAATGGGGACTATAATCCTAATCCAATAATATAACTTAATTCTATTTATGTACTTATTTATTTTTGTCACTCATGGAGCTTGAACTCAGGGCCTAGATACTGTACCTGAGCTCTTTGCTCAAGGCTAGCATTCTACCACTTTGAGCCACAGTACCACATCTGGTTTTCTGGTGGTTAATTGGAGATAAGAATATCATGGACTTTCCTGTCTGGGCTAACTTTGAACCACAATCTTCAGATCTCAGCCTCCTGAGTAGCTAGGATTACAGGTGTGAGCCACTGGTGCCCAGCTTTAAATTATAATTTAATATATTCACTGAGTCTTTTGTAATAACCACTGATAGGAAACAACCTAAAAGACCATCTGTAAGAAACTGGCTAAATACGTCCCACGAAGGTGATAGAAAATATTGATTGCTACATGGTAAGATAAAATCAAGACTGCAGGGGCTGGGAAGGTGGCTCAGTGGTAGAGCGCTTGCCTTGCATGCCTGAGGCCCTGGGTTCAATTCCTCAGCACCACATAAGCAAAAAGAAAAAAAAGGCCAGAAGTGGCGCTGTGGCTCAAGTGGTAGAGCACTAGCCTTGAGCTGAAGAGTTGAGGGACAGCGCCCAGGCCCAGAGTTCAGGCCCCACGACTGGACTCAAAAAAAAAAAAGTCAAGACTGCAGAACAGCATGCACAGTGTGCTACCACATGTGTGAGTCTGTGGTGAAGAATGGACAGGTTTGGCCGGCATACACCCTGACATTTTATCCAGGACATGGTAGGTAGTTATGATTGCCAACAGGGAATGGGAAAGGGAGATGTCTTTTAACTTTATGTGATTTTTTTATGATTGAATTTTTTTCACCTTAACATAAAGTACATATTTAGAAGGTTTTCTTTAACACAAAAATATAATAAAATATCAAAGTATCACAAATAAAGTAGAGGGGTGCTGAATGTTTTCATTTATAAGTTCAGGATAAAAATAAAACTGATGTTTTTCTAGAGGCGAGATTGTCAAATGCGTACATAATTCATTCAGTGGTGGTTTTTGTTGGTGGTGTTGTTTTATGCTGGTACTGAGGCTTGAACACAGGGCTTAGGTGCTTTGTGCTCCCTTAGCTTTCTCTGCTCAAGGCTAGTGCTCTACCACTTGAGCCACAGTTCCACGTTCGGCTTTTTGAAAGTTAATTGGAGATAAGAGTCTCATGGACTTTCCTTCTCAGTGTGGGTTCAAACCATAACCCTCAGATCGCAGCCTCCTCAGTAGCTAGGATTATAGGCATGAGCCAGCATTGCCTGGCTCACTCAGTATTTTTTTTTTTTTTTTTGAGATACAGGAAAAAGAAACTCTTGACATCATATATTGTTTTAAAAACAAAATTTTAGGCTGGGCAGTGGTGGCGTATGCCTGTAATCCTACTTAGGAGGCTGGGATCTGAGGATCAAAATTTGAAGCCAGCCCAAGCAGAAAAGTCCATGAGACTCTTTTTTTTTTTTCGGGGGGGGGGGGGTCCAGTCGTGGGGCCTGAACTCTGGGCCTGGGCGCTGTCCCTCAGCTCTTCAGCTCAAAGCTAGCGCTCTACCACTTGAGCCATAGTGCCACTTCCGGATTTTTTTTTCTTTTTTTTTTTTTTTTTGGTCCAGTCGTGGGCCTGAACTCTGGGCCTGGGCGCTGTCCCTCAGCTCTTAGGCTCAAGGCTAGCGCTCTACCACTTGAGCCACAGCGCCACTTCCGGATTTTTCCCCTGCTTATGTGGTGCTGAGGAATCAAACCCAGGGCCTCATGCATGCAAGGCAAGCACTCTACCACTGAACCACCTTCCCAGCCCCAATACTTACTATCTTATCCTTTGTACAGAGTGAGGTGTCTAGAAGTTATTTTTGTGTCAGCTTCATGGATATTAACTGGAAAAGTGCCACACCCTGGACCTGTAGAAGGGACTTTGTTTCAGTCTTCTTACTCACGAAAAGAAACCAATTTTTCATTTTATAAAACCAAGAAACAATTGACTGTTATAGAAGCATCCCCAAAAGAGTAAGGGAAATATTTCTGTAGCATAAGCTCTTTAAGGAGTTCTAGCAAAAGGCAATTGATAGACTTTGATTCAAATTTAATTAAATTTAATTTAATTAATTTATTTCAGTTTACTTAATTGATAAAATATCAGTGTCTCAGGCCTTTCTTGCTGTGGTTCTCAGGCTCTTACAAACATGTTTGAAATTCTGAAAGCAGCAGGCTGTGACTTCACCAATGGTGAGCAACTGGATTTTACTTCACTGTTAATTTCTATGTCTTCTGCTGTTCTGAGTTTTCTTGTTGGTGGTAGGGGTGGAGGTTTGGGGTTTTTGTTTGTTTGTTTGTAAGTCACATTTTGAGTTAGACCAAATGGCTTAACCTAATGTATGTATCTTCTAGTGGTAAAAACAACTGTCTTTCTGACTGACATGAATGACTTTGGTACTGTCAATGAAGTCTACAAACAGTGTAAGTAATTTCTACTTCCTGTCTTAAAGAGAAAAGAATCTTTTTACAAAAAAGAGAACCCATTATCAATTGAAAGCTACAGAAAGCTAGGCATGGTGGCACTTGCCTGTAATCCTAACACTGGGAAGACTGAGGCAGGAGGATCAGGAGAATTCAGGGCCAGCCTGTGCTAGAGAGTGAGACCCTGTCTCAAAAAAAAGAAAAGAAAAATAAGTGGCAGGAGCTGCTAAAGAAATGCCGTCTTGTCCTAAAATAATACTCTGATTGGAAACATACCAATTGGAAACCCCTTACAAATCCATTTTTCCAAGGCTTGTTTATTATTTCTTGTTTAGGCTTTATAATCCCTCCTGAAAGTTTTTTTTTTTTTTTGTTCCGGTTGTGGGGCCTGAACTCTGGGCCTGGGCGCTGTCCCTCAGCTCTTCAGCTCAAGGCTAGCGCTCTACCACTTGAGCCATAGCACCACTTCCGGCTTTTTTTTCTTTTTGCTTATGTGATGCTGGGAAATCGAACCCAGGGCCTCAGGCATGCAAGGCAAGCGCTCTACCACTGAGCCACCTTCCCAGCCCTCCTGAAAGTTTTTTATATCACATAAATTGTGTTTACTATTACAGTGATATTATTGCAGTAGCCATTGTCTTTTCTCTGGCTCAGTCAGAATCACAAACCAGTTACATGGCATTTCTGTACCTCAGTTTCCCCATATGCAAATTGAGACTAATACACCTCCTTATTGGGCTACCTTTTAGGGCTGTTGGAACAATAAATGAATTACTACAGCCTAGAAAGCCCTGAGGTTGACATGTTGAGAGCATGTCATTGCGGTCATAGTACCACCCTTTCATCTGGTGGCATGCACAAAGCAAAAGCATTTATTCTCTCTCAAAGAAATGACTGAGAAGACCAAAGTTGGTGAGAAAGAACAAGCCAAACTTGATGAATGTAGGGATACGTTCCCCATTTAAATGAATGGTTTATAAATAGTACTTTAAAGACCAAACTGCATTCTCATTAAACAAGACTTATTATAGAGGATGTTTTCTACCCTTTCTTTCTCCAGAAACCTAAAATAATTTTTAAAGTACCAAATATCATAGGAATCATATAGCAAAATATGTTATCAAACAAATCTGAATGTGAACCTCTGAAATGTTCATTGTATGAAGAACTGACTAGTCCATTGAAGGGTTTGTAGTGTTAAGCAGGAATACAGTGTGTGGAAACTAAAATGAAATTGTTTTACATTCAGTTTTCAAGAGTGATTTTCCAGCTCGATCTGCTTACCAGGTTGCTGCCTTACCCATAGTAAGTACATGTTAAAATTGCTCCCATGTACCATTTTAAAATGGCTGCATTCTTTTCAGAATATAAGAAATGAAGCACCATGAAAGGAAATTTAAAAACAAAGGAAAGGAGCCAGATGGTATGACTCATGACTGTAATTCTAGCTTAGAGGCTGAAATCAAGAGGTTTGAGATTGGAGGTCAGCCCAGGCAAAAGTCCAAGAGACTCTTATCTCAAAGGAAGAAACTGGGAGTGGTAGACCATGCTTGTGATCTCAGATATGGTGGGAAGCATAAAATAAGAGGATCACAGTCCAGACACAGGCCTAAACAAAACAAAAATATAAACAAGACCCTATCAGAATAACCAGTGCAAAAAAAGGGGAGGTATAGCTTGGCTAGAGTCACCTCCCTACAAGTGTGAAACTTGCAGTTCCAATCCAAGAACCACCAAAAAAATGAATATATAAGTAAAAAAGAAAAGGATACAGTCCCTACATTCCAAGAAGTTAAGGTCTAAAAGTAAACACTCATATTACATGCATAAAAAAAATCTTATAAGGCAACACATGAACTTAATAGAATCAGCGTGCTTAAACTATGAGAAAAAGTACCGAAGCAGCTGTGTTATTATAATATTCCTTAAGGAATTATAAATTTGAGCCAAGGTTTCTTTTTAATTCTACAATAAAAGTTTCACTTGGCTATTTGTATAATAAAACCTCTAGGCCTTCCCCTGGAAAATACTCCCTAAACCAGTTGTACACATACTTCACCATTCTTGTTTGAGTGTTCTATCCTCATTAGACACTCTTCCTGGGCCTCCTGGCACACAGTTTTCCTGCCTATAAAGAAGCAGTTCTTACCAGCTTTCAATTGTCACTTCCTACCAAAGAAATACATCTCCTAAGCATGGCATGTTTATTGCTTTAATTGGTTGTTGCTTGGAATGATCATTAACATCAAACTTATTCAGGTATTGGATATAGTAGAAGGAGCTCAGAACCTGAAATCATAGTACATGAATTTAAACCTCTCCTAGTTACCTTTGTGACTTGGGGCCCATAAATTAGCCTTTGTAAGTCTTAATGTATCATTTTCTGAATTGGGAGAATAATTATCTGTCAGGATGCTGTGAAAATGAAATGAGTCCATGTGTACCTGTCATGGTAACCTGGCCTGTTGTCATTTCCTTTTTTTGGGGGGTAGGGGGTGGGGGGTGCTAGTACTGAGGCTTGAACTCGGCCTGAGTGCTATCCCTGAGCTTCTGTGCTCAAAGCTAGCACCATGGACTTTCCCACCTAGCTTTGGCTTATAATCCTGAGATCTCGGCCTCCAGAGTAGCAAAGGATTATAAGCATGAGCTTCCAGTGTCCAGATATGATGTAGCTTCTTAGTGAGTTTTCTCTATCCCTTCCCTTTGTTGAAAATGTGAATGTGGTTAGTTGTGTGTGTTTTAGCAGGTACTTAGCTCTTTTTTTTGTTTTTTTGTTTTAGTGGTTAATTGGAGATAAGTCTCACAGACTTTCCTGCCTGGGTTGTCTTCAAACCAGGAACAGATCTGTGTTCTGTATAGCTAGGAGTACAGTCATGAGTCAGCAGTGGCCAGTTTTAGCTTCCTTACTGATGGAAATATTCTGTTTTCCTTACAGGGAGCCCATGTTGAAATTGAAGCTATAGCTGTCCAAGGGCCTCTCACTACAGCTTCGTTATAAGTGGCCACAGTGTGCTTTACTCGGGGGTTTTCGTCCTATCTTTAACATTAATTTTCACAAATGGATGGTTATTGTGGAAATTCCATACATAGGAAAGATTAGACAATGAAAATGATGAAGTTACTGATGCTATAAATTACACTTTTCTATACTTATATGGCTAATTACAAGTGTGCAGAGACATTAATTACATACTTCAAATAAAAATAAAGGAAAAGGTATTATTTACTTAATAAAATAAAATACACATTTTAGAGATGTGAGTAGAATTACTCAAACTTGAATAGTATAGGTAAAGGAGAAGGAAGTGGACCAAAATTTTATATGAGTAATATTTTTCTAATGGAAATAAATAAGCATGTAATCTCCTGCGATGTGATTTTGTTTTTGTTTTTTGAGGGGGGGGGGACTGGGGGGAGGACCGGGGGGAGGGGGAGTTGTTAGTCGTGAGGCTTGAACTCTGGGCCTGGGCGCTGTCCCTCAGCTCTTCAGCTCAATGCTAACGCTCTTCCACTTGAACCACAGCACACTTCCTGTTTTCTGGTGGCTAATTGGAGATAAGAGTCTCACCAACTTTCCTGCCTGGGCTGGCTTTGAACCGCAATCCTCAGATCTCAGCCTCCTGATGAGCTAGGATTACAGGCATTAGCTACCAGCGCCGGGCTGTTTGCTTATTTTTAACAGTTTTAAATTATACGTGAAAGTGCAGTACCTAAGAAAAGTGGAAACCATGGCGGTCAGTCGCAGCTGTTTCGTCTCACTTTGTCGATCTTTACATTTTCACACATGTAATTGGGCTATACAATTTACATGTAACCATTTGGTTCGTTCTTTAAAGTCTTTTGTGTGTGTTTGTTGGGAAGTAAGGTAGATCTTGTCGTGTTGTCCAGGCTGGCATCAAACTCCTGAGCTCAGGCAGTCTTTGGCCCCACCTCTGAGCAGCTGGGACCACAGGTGCTCACCATACACTTGGCTCTCAGGTTTTTCCTCAGTTTATGACAACAGTTACATTAATACTATCTCGTTATAGAATAAATTCATACAGAATTATGTAGATTAAAAAAGGAAACTCATTCCATTCACTTCTCTGATGTAGTTTGGATTTTGAACATACCCCAAAGACCTGCAACTCCTGAGAGATAGACTTTTAGCAGTGGAAAGAAGTGAAGTCGTAGGTGCGTGCCTTTGAAAGAGCGAGTCCCCCGTCTCTTTGTTTTGCTTCTAGAGCAGCGTGATGTATGCAGCTTCCTCTACCACAACTGCCTGTTACCACCACCATCTTACCACAGGCCCGAGGCGGCAGGACCAATTATTCAGTAACTGAAACCTCTTAAACTGTGGACCTAAAACCTTTTTCCTCCCTATTAAAAAGAGGAGGACCCAGGTGCCGGTGGCTCATGCCTGTAATCCTAGCTTCTCAGAAGGGTGAGATCTGAGGATCACAGTTTGAAGCCAGCTTGGGCAGGAAAGTCTGTGGAATTCTTATCTCCAATTAGAAGTGAAGCTGTGGTAGAATGCTAGCCTTGAGCAGAAAAGCTCAGAGAAAGCACCGCAAGCCCTGAATTCAAGCCCCACAACCAAAAAAAAAAAAGAGGAGGATTCATTGCTAGAAGGTTTGCATATAACTAGTAGATGGCTACAAGCCAATATGCTTTGTCTACCAGTGTACTGACCCCAGCAGAAAGCACCATTTCCTGGATCTGACAGGAGATTGTCAGGTTGGTTCAGCTCAGGTTAGAAAAGCACCAATCACTCTAAGCTAGGAAATCAGATATTCTAGCCAGCTGAGGTTTCATATAGGTCATAAGACTTTAAAATCAAACACTAGAATGAGGCTTGAAGAGGTGAGGTGGCTCCTGCCTGTCATCCCAGCTACTTCACAAGAAAGATCTTGGTTTGGCAAAAAAAAGTGTGAATCGGCCTGGCGCTGGTGGCTCACGCCTGTAATCCTAGCTACTCAGGAGGCTGAGATCTGAGAATCGCGGTTCAAAGCCAGTCCGGGCAGGAGAGACCGTGAGACTCCTATCTCCAATAAACCACCAGAAAACCGGAAGTGGCGCTGTAGCTCAAGTGGTAGAGCGCTCGCCTTGAGCTGAAGAGCTGAGGGACAGCGCCCAGGCCCAGAGTTCAAGCCCCACCACCGACAAAAAAAAAAGTGTGAATCTACGTCAGCCAATAAACTGGTATCACCCCAGCTCTGCAGGAGGCATGAGGAGGAGGATCACAATCCAGGAAGGCATAGAAAAAATCTAGAGGCCCTATCCCCAAAATAACTAAAGCAAAAAGGGCTAGGGAATGGCTCAAGTGGTAGAGCACCTTGCCCAGCAAGCATGAGGCCTTAAGTTCAAGCCCAATTATCACAAAAATAAGTAAATAAAAGAGCTGGAGGTAAAATGTAGGTAATCAACTTAATTGACTTGTGAACGGCTTGGGTCAGGATTTTGAGACTTATTTTCTACCCCATAGAAGAGGCAATGGGTTTTATTACTTGTGACAAAAAATAAATACTACATGTTGGTTTTTCAAACCTATTTCCAGTCACAGCAGTCCATTGAAGTATAAGATAGCCAAGAAGAGATACCAGCTTTTCTTTCTTATTTTAATAGTCCTTATCTTCGAGAGTACATAATTTAAAGTTTGCTTTTTCTTCCTAAGGAACTTAATGGGTCAAAACAGTTTTTAAGTTTATGTAATAATTCAGATAAATAAATTCAGACACTTTATTAGCTGTAATAACTCAATCAATGTATAAATGTTGAACCATCAGTACAAAGCAATTGTATTTTTTAATATATATTTTTATTATAAAGATAATGATTGTATTTTAAAAAACACTTTGGCTGTAATTTTCCTATAGCCAATTTAGTTATAAGAATATTGTTATGATTAAGAGGAAAGAACATTTGTAATCAAGTATAGAACACCAGATTTGTACTAAGCCCTGTGGGGAAATGAATGAGTATGAACCACCTCTCTTGCCCTCAAAAGGGCTTACAATCTCTTCTCAAGTCTTCCATTGGTTCAGCAATTGGAAAACCTTAAAAAAAATTCCAAGGCTGAGTATGTATCTCAGTAGTAGAACACTGGCCTACCATGTACTAAGCTCTGGTGAGTCCCAGCGCTGCAAGAAAACGTAAGAGCAAACATTCCATTTCAGTAAATGTTCATCTATGACTCATAAGTATTAACAGTGCTGATCTTATATTTACTACTCTATAGCAAGTGCTGGAACCTTCTCTATAACTCCAGTTATCTCCAGTGAGGAGAACCTTAAATGCTCAATGGACTTGACACTCTAATAAATACCCTGTTTTAACTAATTGTAGCAAGTTTGCAACTAAAATATATATAACAGGGCTGGGAAGGTGGCTCAGTGGTAGAGTGCTTGCCTTGCATGCATGAGGTCCTGGGTTTGATTCCTCAGTACCACATAGGCAGAAAAAGCCAGAAGTGGCACTTTGGCTCAAGTGGTAGAATGCTAGCCTTGAGCTGAAGAGCTGAGGGACAGCGCCTAAGCCCAGAGTTCAGGCCCCATGACCGGCAAAAAAAAAAAAAAAAAACAAATATATATAACAATCCTGCATATACATGAACATATTAACAGTGCTGTTCTTGACTAATTGAATGGTAATAGTTAGATTTCACCTTTTAAAGTTTGTTGTCTGATGTTAAATGGAAATGTATGCATCTGTGACTAAGAAAAATATATAAATCTTTTCTTGCAAATATTACTTAAATTGTCAGCTGGGCACTGATGGCTCACGCCTGTAATCCTAGCTACTCAGGAGGCTGAGATCTGAGGATCGCGGTTCAAAGCCAGCCCGGAGAGACCGTGAGACTCCTATCTCCAATAAACCACCAGAAAACCAGAAGTGGCGCTGTAGCTCAAGTGGTAGAGCGCTCGCTTTGAGCTGAAGAGCTGAGGGACAGCGCCCAGGCCCAGAGTTCAAGCCCCACGACCGACAAAAAAAAAAAATATTACTTAAATTGTCATTCGTGTTATAGAGAATACCTACACAGAAACTTATTTTTTACCAAAATAAAAAAGATTTTAGTAACTGATATCCATGAAACTTGAAATTGAGCCATACTGACTCATTGACTATTAGTTAAAATCAACTACTTTTGTCCTCTCATTGAACTGCTGGTGGTACAGCTATGTTTGGAAAGATACCTTTTGGCCTGTGACTTTCCATGGGGTCCTGGGGCCTAAACTATCTTTAGAAAAATGGAATGCTTGCTGGGTGCTGCTGGCTCATACCTGTAATCCTACCTACTCAGAGGGCTGAGATTTGAGGGTCATGGTTCAAGGCTAGCCCCAGCAAGAAAGTAGGTGAGACTTTTATTTCCGATTCATCACCAAAAAGCCCGAAGTGGTGCTGTGGGTCAAGTGGTAGAGTGTTAGCCTTGGGGGGAAAAAAAAGCTCAGAGACAGCACCCTGGTCCTGGAACTACACTCAACTGAACTTGAGAATTCTTGACATGAAAATGAATTTTCCTCCATTTTCCAGATAGAACTGGGGTAGTATCACACAAATTCATATTTTAAATGTATTATTTTTTAATCAATGTAAATTTGAACACTTGGTATTATTTATTCATGTGTTGATTCAACAAATAGAATACTTACTATGTTCCTAAAGAGCTAAATACCTAAACTGAATGCTACATTAAAAAAACAGTACTTACTCTCAATGAGATCATACAGGTCAGCCAGGCAAGAGAGAGCACCTACTCAAGAAATCTTTCCTGTTATTTAACCAAACTCCAAAATAAGATACATTAAGCTAATATTCAAATCAAAATAAAAATGATACCCTCTTATCTGTGTCCTGTATTTTTAATAATTAACCACAGGCTATATTAGTAGCATTTTAATGTGAGACTTATCTAAAAGAGCCTAGTTAATTTAAGCACTTACCTTAAAATACATATTTACAAACATAGTCTACCAAATGTTTTCAGAATTGGATTCTGTTATTCATGAATTTAAGGCACTTAACAATGGATAAGTTAACTTATATTATTAGTCACAAAGTCAGTATGGGGTTTACTAAAACTCCCTTGGATTGGCTCTGGAAGAATTCTTTAAAAATTACTTTTTAAACAGGCACTGGTGGCTCACACTTGTAATCCTAACTACTCAGGAGACTGAGATCTGAGGCTCATGGTTAGAAGCCAGCCCTAGAAAGAAGGTCCATTAGACTCATATCTCAACCACCAAAACGCTGGAAGTGGAGCTGTAGCTCAAAGTGGTTGAGCACTAGGCTGGAGCAATAAAAGCTCAGGGACAGTGCCCAGGCCCTGAGTTCAAGCCTCATGACCAACAAAAAACAAAAAGTTATTTCTGTGATGCATCATTTTAATAAAATATTGTGTTATTTTAAATCTTGGGTTGTTTTTTTTTAAAGCTATATCTACTAAAACCTAACACTAAATTGCAGTCATCTAAAAAAGAATAGGGCTCAGAAGACTCTGTGTGGACAATACATCTAGGACTTAATGTGGCCACTTGTTGCCTCTGTACTACATTCAAAATCAATTCATTTAAAATTCTTTTAATGTTAGTCAAATGGATAACATTTGAAATGCCTAATGTAAGTAAAACCACTAGCTGTCTCAAATGGCACATGGAAAATGTGGAGCCTTTCATGGTGAAAGAGGCCTAATCTATCAGCACCAAAATGAAAGCATTTATTATACCTTGCTGTCTGGGAATCTAGTATTGGGTAGCCTTATAGAGAGAAAGTAATTAGATTAAAGCTCAAAAGGTTCCTATTAACTATGACATGCCAGAAATCATAGGAATATGTTATCCTATGATTTTTGATGGTTTTCATTTTTATTCCATCATCATCACAACTATATGACTTCACTACTGTGAGTTCCCCAGAGTGCACTCACTTCTTTCTCTAGCCATGTAGATCTAAAGGTTTACACTTTCTTTTCAAGGTCTCATTTTTCTATTCCATTGCCACAACGAATGAGTCACTCTTACACTCTTCAACGATCAAATGTCCCAGTTTTTACTGGCGCTGACTGTTAAGTGTATAATTATCCTAAGTAACTAAGAAAACTGTCTCCAGCTTAGCAGTTTTATGGACTAATACAGACAAGAACCTAACATCATTCTCGTGGTTCCAGCAGTGTATATCTAAGCATAGTCTTGCTATAAAACATGGAGCTGTGGCAAGGTGAGATGCATAACCTCAGCTTGTAACAGGACAGCACAGCTTTCCTTCACCACCCCATCTATGGGGCTGCTGACAGATCCACAGCTTCGGTTTCCTCCTCTTTTGTTTCAGCCCCTCTGCTTGCTTTCTCATTCTCCATCTCTGTTTCCACCTTTTCTCCTGTCTCACCTGGAAAGAAACCAAAGGAGATTTTAAGAGACACTCACCATGAACAAGAAATGATCCTGCTACGTAGCTTTCCAATGGGCAGCCTTTGTTCTTCCTGGTGGTGGTGGTGTTTTTAATGTACTACATGATTTCGTTTTTTCTTTTGTG
Organism: Dipodomys spectabilis; assembly: GCF_019054845.1. Classification (NCBI taxonomy): domain Eukaryota; kingdom Metazoa; phylum Chordata; class Mammalia; order Rodentia; family Heteromyidae; genus Dipodomys; species Dipodomys spectabilis. Next base: position 21,362,142 of record NW_024871460.1, read on the forward strand.
AGTCCTCCCCCGCCCCCTTGGTTTAATCCCCCGTTGTCATGTGTTTGATTTTGGTACTTGGGTATTGTGTGTGTGTGTGTGTGTGTGTGTGTGTGTGTATATATATGTTTATCTTAATTAGGGAAGGGAAGGGAGGCGAACAAAAAAATAGTGAGACAAAGGGGGAACCAATGAGACAGCAACACTATGTTAGAAATGATCTGTACACCTTGGAGAGAAATGGGAGTAGGGAAAGAGGGAGAAAAATGAGGGAGAGGAGACAAGTTCAACAAGAAATGTACTCACTATCTTACTTATGCAACTGTAACCCCTCTGTACATCACCTTGGCAATAAAATTAAAATTAAAAAAAAGTACTCAGACCATACATGGAATCTGAAGAACTTGGAAAAATCTAGAAATTTTAGCCTTCAATGATTGATTCTATTCAACCATCAAACTCTAGGCTTAAAGCTTGGACTATTGGGCTGGGAATGTGACTTAGTGGTAAAGTGTTTGTGTAGCATGAAAAGCCCTGGTTCAATTCCTCAGTGTCACATAAACAGAAAAAGCCAGAAAGGGCACTGTGGCTCAAGTGGTAGAGTGCTAGCTCAGGGACAGGGACCCAGGCCCTGAGTTCAAGCCCCAGGATTGGCAAAAAAAAAAAAAAAAAGGTTTGGACTATACACTATATTTCAGAAAAACTGTGCAACTGATATGCTAAATTAAAATCCCTTTATACAACTATTGAAACGATAATATTTAAAAATTAAGAAAAAGGGCTGGGAAGTTGGCTCAGTGATAGAACGCTTGCCTTGCATGCCTGAGGCCCTGGGTTCGATTCCTCAGCACCACATAAGAAAAAAGCCGGAAGTCGGGCTGGGAAGGTGGCTCAGTGGTAGGTAGAGTGCTTGCCTTGCATGCTCAAGGCCCTGGGTTCGATTCCTCAGCACCACATAAGCAAAAAGAAAAAAGCCGGAAGCGGCGCTGTGGCTCAAGTAGTAGAGCGCTAACCTTGAGCTGAAGAGCTGAGGGACAGTGCTCAGGCCCAGAGTTCAGACCCCACAACCGGACACAAAAAAAAAAAGTAAAAATTAAGAAAAAGAAGAGTGGGTGCTGGAAAGGTGGCTCCGTGGTAGAGCACTTGTCTTGTATCCATGAGGTCCTGGGTTCAATTCCTCAGCACCACATATGCAGAAAAAGCTGGAAGTGGCGCTGTGGCTCAAGTGGTAGAGCGCTAGCCTTGAGCTGAAGAGCTAAGGGACAGCACCCATGCCCAGAGTTCAGGCCCCATGACCAACAAAAAAAGAAAAAAGAGAAAGACCGAGCTTGGTGTTGGCTCACACCTGTAATCCTAGCTACACAAGAAGATGAGATTTGAGGATCACAGCCCAGGCAGGAAAGTCCATGAGACTCTTAGCTCCAATTCACCACCAAAAAGCTGGAAGTGGAGCTGTAATTCAAGCTCTAGCCTTGAGACAAAAGCTCAAGGACAGTGCCTAAGCCCTGAATTCAAGCTAGAGGACCCTAACCTCCCCCGCAAAAAAAAAAATGCTAGAAAGCTGAACTGAGCACTGATGGAATGTCTATTCCCCAAATATAGAAGTCTTTTGCTTTGAGTCAAATGAACATCAACCAACTGACAGACTTCAATGACTGTATTAGGTACCCTGCCCTGAGAACTGGCCTCCTACAAAGCCTGTCTAAACAACATCAATCTGGGACACCTAAGTTTCACCTTCAACACACTCTTCCTCTGCATTTGTGTGGATTTCTCTGGCCATTTCCACATTTGCTGCTGTCTCTGAATTTCCCTTTGGATGTTCCAAGATTCCAATGATCCCTTCGGGTGGAATCTTCTCCATGCTTCTGGAGCCTTCAGGAGGTTTAGGGAGTGACTCATTCATTACAGGTGTTTGCACAAGGTGACTTCCATTTGATATTGCTGGTGTCTCATTCTCTTTGGGAATTCCTAGACCTTGCAACTGCTCATCTTTTCCCGATGTTTCTGGAAGTGTCTGGTCTTCAACTGTTTCCAGTAACTCACTTTCTTCTACTATTTCTGGAGAGTTGTTCTCTTTGGTAATTGTTTCTGGAAGCTGAGATTGCTCATCCTTTTCCATTGCTTGAGACTGTAGCTCTCCAGCTGTTTCTAGAACATTCTCTGCTGTCTCTAGCTTCAGGATTCCAGCAGTTTGTGGATTTTCAGGAGTTTCTCCTGCTCCAGGAGAGTCCCTCTCCCTGGCTGTCCTCAAAGGCTGATCCTCAGCTTCTGTTCCTAAAGGTTCACACTCAGCATTTGCTTTCAAAGGTGGAGCCTCCACATGGCTTGTCTTTTCTTCTGCTCCTGGGGCATCATCTTTGCCAGCCAGCTGTGACGG